>NW_027556402.1:110825394-112025394 GCF_003287225.1 Phascolarctos cinereus | reverse complement strand
CAAGTTAGGATTGCTGGCACTAACCAATTCCTCTGCCGTTAATCTGTGCTGTTAGTTTGAAATGTCAGGGTTCCCAGAACGGGTGGAAGGAGGAAGTACTGATGACCCAGCAATTGCTTCACTACAAGCCACTTCGTTGATCGTTTGTAGTGGAGATGAATGCAGCAGTTCTTTGAGCATGGACATGTTGAATAAAACAAACTTTCTACATCTTCTTAACCTAAGATCGCAAGGGGCATCATTCAAGCCATTTTCCTAGGTGCTTTTAAAATGGGAAGTGAAGCCAGTTTTTTGAAGTTGGCATGTAGGAGTGTGTGCAGTTGGTGCTGTGTGGGTCATTTTGAAACTGAAGGATTTGGCAAATAGCAGTCTACCTCTCTGTTTCCTTCACTGAGTGTAGGAAGGCAATATGGTAATTACTTTCAGAAGCTCTATCTAACTTATAAACGTTCACTTTGCATAAAGACCCACGACTTCTACTTACATCTTGGTGGGAGAGGGGTGGGGGGGGGAGACAGCTGTAACTAGGAAGTCTTATGCCTCTGGCAAATTTAGGATGTGGAAAGAGAGGGATAAGGGATAGAATAGTCTGACTGGGAGTAAAGTTTCAGGAGGAGACAAGCTCTCCTGTCCCCCAAAGTGCCAAGCATTTGGAGGAGAAGATGGAGGAGGGCAACAGTAATGGTACCTTGGGGAAAGTGATCCCTGGATAGGAAGCACACCTCTCACCCAAAATGCCTATATCCTGGAACCAACCCCGGTTTGCCTCACTCTTGTTACTTCTCATGGTGAATATGGAAATTTGCTTCATCCATCAAGTATGTCAAGGCTGTGCGCGCGCGTGTGTGTGTGTGTGTGTGTGTGTGTGTGTGTGTGTGTGTTTATTTAATCTGACTTGAAGCTATAAAGTTCTGTGATTTTTTTTCCCCAACCTTCCAGCGGATACTCCTCCTCCTGCTTACCTTCCTCCTGAAGACCCTATGACCCAGGATGGCTCACAGCCGATGGATACAAACATGATGGCTCCTCCCATGCCTCCAGAAATAAACAGAGGAGGTAAAATGAATGGCCACTAATTAGTTTCCTTCAGCCAAAGTTTATCAAGTATAAATGTTAATGTTCCCTTTTACATTCTTTTTTGTTTTTTAATGGTTTGTTATAACCAATATTGAACATCAGTAAAATCAGCTTACTTTGTAGCTGTGTTTACATTAAATTAATGGAAATCATACCATAAGGTATGGGATATTGTTTATATTGCCCAAGATGGACAGTGTTTTGGTTCGTTTCGGTTTTGCTGAATTTTTTTTCTTTTTCTTTTTTTCCTTTTGTAAATCCTTGTTGAAAGGGAAGAGGAGAGTGAGATCCAGAAATGACAAGGATAGAAGAAGAGAAGCAAATAAGCATTTATTAAGTGTCTACTATGTGCCAGGCACTATAATGATACTTTTACAAATATGGCTAAACTTGTAAATTCATTGATAGACTATACTCCCCAAGGAGGAAATTCCTACCCAATCCAGATCAACAGCTTCATGGCAACTTAAAATCTGAGACAGTTGATGGTACAATGGTGTCAGAACAACCTGTCGCAAAACTCCACAGATCAAAATGTAGTTGGAAATTTTAACAAAATGAATAAAAATGTGATACATCATAGACAATGTTAATTTGAGGTTTTCTAAGTCAATCTGGCACTAATTTGATACCACTGGCCTAGAGCACAGAGAGGCTAAGTGATTTGCTCTAGGTCACACAGCCAGTATCATAAGAGGTGGTCTTCCAGCCTCCAAAGCCAGGTCTCTAAGCCACTGTGGTCCCTCTCTTACCCCTAAATGACCATGAAAGTAAAAACAAAAGGCATCAGTTTTAAAAAGAACATTTAAAAAGAGGAATTCATCCCCTAAAATATGATGGCTGATCTTACAGTCTTGGTCTTCTTTTGCATTTTTAGTCCGTTTGTTTGCATTCATAGACCTTCATAACAGGTCTTGTCTGCACTCTGTTCTGCCGCTAGCATTCTTGTTAACATATAGAACAGTATGATATTTGGGAGTGGCTGCATTCTCTGATCAGCCAGGTTAGACTAGCCAGATGCTCAGAATCAGTTGGGCAACAAATAGAAAACAAAAGGCCTTTTTAAAAGGAAAAGTATAAATTTGAAGGAGTGGCTGAGTGGTGCAGTGGTTAGAATGCCAGGCCTGGAGTCAGGAAGACTCCTCTTCCCTGAGTTCAAATTTGGCCTCAAAGCACCAACCAGCTATGTGACCCTGGGCAAGTCACTTAACCCGATTTGCCTCACTTTCCTCATCTGGAAAATGAGCTGGACAAGGAAATAGCAAACCCCTCCAGTATCTTTGCCAAGAAAACCGTAAATGGGATCACAAAGAGTCAGACACTATGGAAATGACTGGACGATAACAATAAATTTGAATTTTAGCTAGCACAAAATTAATTTTAATTCTGCTCCATTATTAAACACCTCTTAATTTAGAATTAGAAAGGAAGGGGAATAGTATGCTTTACCTGAAATAAGGGTGAAGGGGTGCTAAGTTTAGGACGGAGATAGTAATGTGGACATAGTAACTTGGTCGGGAAGTCTAAAATTGAAACTGAATGATGCTGGGCCTTCTGAAAAGTTCCTTTGCCTTTCTCTTATGGGACATTCAAGCTCTTCCTGAAAGAAGCAGTGTAATTCAGTAGAGAAAATGCTAGAGTTAGTCACACCTGGGTGTGTATTCTGACTTGGCCACTTTGTATCTGTGTAACCTGGGGCAGGTTGTTTTTCCTCTCTGGGTCTCAGTTATTTCCACATCGGTAAAATGAGGAGGGTGTACTAGATCACTTATAAGGATCTTTCTAGCTCCAAGTCTGCTATCCTCTGACTTGAACAGTATCCCTGGCTGCATACAATAGCTGCTGGCGAACCAATTAGAATTACTGCCAGTACATCTCTGCATTGTCACCATCCTCTGGCCTCAGGATTGGCATTGCTCTGGGAAGTTCCTGGGGGTAGGAAAGTGGGAGTGTTTGGAGCCATCTGATACAAGGACTGTGTTCTTGCCAGGCCAAGATGCCAAGTTGCAAAGGCCTAAGAGGGTGCAAGATTGGGAAAAATAACCTTGGAAGATTCCAAGGGCATCTGATTGGCAGGTGATTATGAGTAACCATGGTAGCCACGTTGGATAAGCTCCTGTCCCAAAATAGCATCTCATTGAAGAGATTTTTCTGGTGCGCTTGGCACAAGGCATAACTAATTCAATTTGAATGTAGTTGTTGCAAATTGAAGTAAAATGCCATTTGATTACTAGGCATGCATTGTACATCATTTATGTTGCTAGGTTTTGTTTTGTTTTGTTTTGTTTTTTTAATAAAATTAAGAGACCTTTACTAGCCATGTGACCCTGAGTATTGCCTCAGTTTCCTCAAATAGGGATAATAACAGGACCTAACGCCCAAGGTTGTTAATAAGGATCAAATAAGTCAATATTTGTAAAGCTCTTGGTACAGTACCTGGCACACAGTAAGTGCTGTATTAACTGTTAACTATTCTCATTAAGAAGGTAGACCTTTTGGACTTGGCCAGAATTCACTAGTCACTTTTCTATTGATATGAAGCCTGGTTATCACACCATTGCTGATATCTTCAAATCTATAAAATTGTTGACAGACTCAAAGGGCTTATACTTTGGCCCTCTTTTAGAAATGCAAAAAGTGATAAAATGGGCTTTGCACCTCTCTTCTTATGGGAGTTATTTCCAGGCCTCTGCTGATGTCACTGTGGAATCTAGATGTTGTATTTCCAGATGCTTCTCCAGCTCTCGAAGGACTGGCTCAGTCTCCTTTCTGACATAAGCATTTGCCACATAGGGCTTTACAGTCAGAGAGAGATTTTGTGCGTCTTCCTCTAGGCACTCATCTCCAGCATAGGTTTCTCAAATGTGAAAAGACCACAAACCACAAAATGAAGTGAAAAATTAACTTCTTCATACCCTTGAGGGTGCACTGAAACAGTGGAACAGCAGCAAGTGGAGAGGGGATAGATAGACCCAGGGATAAAGTAAGCAGTTAGCCAAGTGACCTTGGGGGTTTACAAGCCAAAACAGCTCTTCAACTCTTGTTTAATGTCATGCTTATGTCCCAGATAAGCCTAAGAAGCCTGAATTCAGGAAACGAATTTGTCCTTTAAGTAGCATTTCTCAGTTGTGGGTTGATCCTTGTAGCTCAGAAGTTTTCCTTTCAATATGTATCAGTATTTATGTCTTATTGTAGCTCTCAGTTTTAAAAACTGCAAGTGTCTGTAAAATGGGGATAATAAAAGCACTTCAAAGAGTTGTGAGAATCAAATGAAATAATTAATATATTTGAAATGCTTTGAAAACCTTGACATGCTATATGAATGCTAAATATAGTAAAACCTAGCATTTAAAAAAATTGATATATTTTGTTTCTTTGTTAACTTTTATTTCCAAATATATATATATGTGCATATGTATATATTTGAATATATAATTATATTTTTATTTACATATAATTTGTATATTTATATTACACATTTTAAATATAATTTATATGTTACATATTTAATATATTTCTGTGTAATTGATTTTTAAGGTTATCAATAGAACATGCATATATGTATATATATATAGAGAACATACACATATATGTATATACATACATAGGACATGCACATATTTATATGTATATTTTAAATGATTGTGTGCGTATAAGTATATATATATGTATATATATCACATGTATATACATATATGTATATTCTGTTGATAGCCTTAAAAAATCAGTTTTGCCTGGAAATTCTCACTTCTCCTAATAGCTCCCACCTAGATTAAAGCCTCCACTGTAAAAGAAAACCAGTCTGATGATGTCTACAATAGTCTGGCCTGGTAGTTCGGTATTTACCTATTCTCTGGAACCATTATTGCTTTTTCATTTACTTGGAGTTTAATTTCCTTTTCATAATCATTCCACTTACATTGTGGATTTAAGGCTGGAAGTAACCTTTGAGCTCATCTCCTCGCCTCTGCTCATTTTACAGATGAGAAGACTGAGGCCAAGAGAGGTGACAAACCTTGCCTATGGTCATATGGATGGGGTACAACAGCCAAAATCTGAGCTGGAGTCTTCTGACTCCAAGTCTACCTCTCTTTCCACTTGTCCTCTTGGTTCTCTGTCATCGATAGTAGAGCAGACATTAGGAGAAGAAAAAACAGTTTCCAGTTTTGGTTTCAAATATCTTTGTGTGCCACCAAAAATGCTTTTAGTATTATTTTTTTTCTTTTTGGGTTGTCATTTTCTTTTCTGTTTTCCCCAAATAACTGTTACTGAAAGCATTTTATGATTTGTGGTTTCTCTATTGACATGAAGGCAACAAGCTTACTACGCCCACCCTTTGACTCCTTTCTTAGGGATCTTTTTTTTGTTTCCTTGTTTCTTCCTTTCTTTTTAATGATTATGTAGATAAGGCTTTTTATAAACCTCAGGTTATTGTATATTGGCATATTAGATGGAGGGTTTTGTATTCCTGGAATCTGTAGTCAGTGGTAAAAGAAATCTTACTACATAGAGACTTTTCTTAAAAAAAAATTTTTAGTTGCAAATGTTCAGGAGCCTGTTTGGTACAGAGATTTGTTGGTCTTAAGAGACTTGACTTAACAAGCTGCATCCTGTCAGTGAAGTTGGGTAATTTCCATTGTTGGCCCATTCTGGGAATGGAGAGACAAAACGCACCTGCTCTGCATGACTTAAAGCAAATGTAAGGAAGTCCGCGTGACATCTGTGGGAGACAGATATGATTCATTCTGGAAGAATGGCCAGCTGGCAAGATTTCTTCCTGAGTTTGAGAATTGGGGCAAAGCCGTGGCCTTGAGAGTTTGTTGGCAACTTTAGAAGTAGAGTAACTTCTTACCAATAATTAAAAAGTTGTTTTAAATGGCTTTGTGGAAGCCTAGGAATACTAAGGCTCTGTGGAACTTAATCCTTTTTACACTGGCATTTCCTGGCATGTTTCCTGGCCTGAGTGTCCATCAAAGTTCTTTTCCTGCTTACTTGTTTTTTGGGTTTTTTTTTTCTTTTGACACTTGTTGAATTCATGTAGATAGTAAAGCAGGTTCTAAACAGGGGCCATCTTAGATTCTATATATTTTATAGCATCCAGCTAGTGTAGTATAAATATGATGACTTGAATGCCTGGCCACCATTTTGGTTTGCCAATTTTTTTCCCTTTAATTATATTAGGGAGTTTTTATCAGCAACTGTTAGAAAACAGCTAGAAATTGTGGGAGGATGGAACCTCTAGATTTAGATCTGGGAGTTGGGCTTAATCACTTATGTGACCATGGGCAAGTCACTTCAACTTTTCAGCCTCAGTTTCCTTATCTTTAAAAAGAAGGGTTTAGACTAGATACTGCCTCTGAGGCCCCTTCCAGCTGTACCTCTAGGCTCCTGTGATCCTTTGAATGAGAATTACTGACTTTGGATGTCTTAAAACTCTGTTTTGTTAACAGTTGCTTATCTAGAATGTCACTGTGGGGTCATAACTTAAGTTTGGAAGCAGCAGACACTCATTCATTACAGCTGGGGTTGACTGTAACCTTTTCTTCTTTGCAGATGTGCAGGCAGTTGCTTATGAGGAGCCCAAACACTGGTGTTCTATTGTCTACTATGAGCTCAACAACCGTGTGGGTGAAGCATTCCATGCCTCCTCCACAAGTGTGTTGGTAGATGGTTTCACTGATCCTTCCAACAACAAGAACCGGTTCTGCCTTGGGCTCCTCTCCAACGTTAACCGGAATTCTACTATTGAAAACACCAGACGGCACATTGGCAAAGGTGTGTGTGTGTGCGCGTGCGTGTGCATGCGTGTACGCCATGTTTCTTTCTTGAATATTTTTCTCCCTTGCCTCTATTCCAGAGCTAACTTGCCATTCTTGTGGCAAAGGGTTCCAGCAAATATCAACATAGGTTCCATTAGTTTATTGTGGTTTGTAAATTTTTAAGGAATGTGTGTATTACTAGGAAGTCTTTCACTTTCTAAATCATTTATTTTTATGGTCTGCTAACTCTCATAACAACATTAATTTTAATTAACTTCAATAATGGCTTCCCTATGTTCGCTGTTTCCAGAAGTTTGGCTTTTTTATAAATTGGGACAAAATCATCTATTCTTAAGAAACGTTTTTACATGGCTCTTGGCTTTCCTTACCAGCCTCCCACTTTCCCCACCTAGGAATACAGCTTCTACATTGTCTGAGCTTTTCCCACTTCTTTCTCCTAATTGCGGAGAGAATGAGTCTGGAGCTCATTGTAGCTTGTGCCTGTGGCCGATTGTGGTTACAATTCACATATGTATTGCTAGCCAGGCTCCTCTGGACCAATTTCCATGGCTCACATTTACTGAAAAGTAACTAGTATAATAGAGAGGTTATCCAAGACACCAAGAATTTGTGATTTGCCCATAGTGTCATGGCTAATATTTGTCAGATACTTGAACCCATCTATCTATAGCTACCTTCTATCTATTTTACCCACTACCTCTGAATTACGGATGATTTGTTATTCTGTATCAGTGGAGGGATTTTTCAGCACCAGAAGACTCTCTGGTGAGCCTTTCCCACACTTAAGAAATCACAGGTATGGACCAAATCCCTTGTTTCATAGCACTTTTGTTTCATTCACCTTTTAAGGAATTTTGGATCTCAGCCCAGAATTTTCTCTAACCTCCAATTGGAGATTTTTTTTGTTGAGTCGTTTCAGTCATGTCTGACTCTTTGTGACCCCATTTGGTGTTTTCTTGGCAAAGCTACTGAAATGGTCTGCCATTTCTTTCTCCAGTTCATTTTCCAGATGAGGAAAATGAGGCAAACAGGGTTAAGTGACTTGACACATATCCTAAGTTCATGTAGCTAGTAAGTGTCTGAGGCCATATTTGAACTCAGGAAGATGAGTCTTCTTGACTCCAGGTCTGGCGCTCTATTCGCCATGCCACCTAGCTGCCCCATTGGAGCTTGATTACATGCAATTTAGAAGCCATCTAGAGCTTTTCTCCTCATTTTATGGTTAAGGAAATTGTGACCTTGAGGGGTGCAGTGATTTGCCCAAATTCGGAAAGACAATAAGTGAGATGGATGGGATTTGAACCCAGGTCTGATTTCAAATGGAAATATTGTGTGGCCTCATGGAGAAAGAGCAGGCCTTGAAGTGAGGCACACCTGGGGTTCAAATGCTTCTCTAACATCTAATAAGCCTCTTAGACCCCCGTCAACTTTCTAAGATTATGAACAAGCAGTGTTGCAT
This sequence comes from Phascolarctos cinereus, assembly GCF_003287225.1. Lineage (NCBI taxonomy): Eukaryota > Metazoa > Chordata > Mammalia > Diprotodontia > Phascolarctidae > Phascolarctos > Phascolarctos cinereus. The sequence goes on along the minus strand of NW_027556402.1, from coordinate 112,017,078 downwards.
GGTGCATTGGAAAAAGTGCTGACTTTTAGAGTACAGCAAGAAAGGATTCAAATCCCAGCTCTGCTACTTAATACCTTATGGGATCTGGGCCATATTACTTCACCTCGGTGGGCCTCAGTCCCTTATCTGTCAAGGGGACTGCCGATCTTTATAAGTAGAGAGAGTTGGGTGGGCTGAAAACCCCACAGTTCCAGCCCCTCCCTCCCAATACAAACCAGTGAGGCTGTGTGTTCGGGAAGGGTAGGTGGTAATTGGCTCATTCACAACTACTTAGTTATTCCAAAATGTCATTTAAATTCGTGTAGTAATAGCCATATATGTCAACTTCCAAAAAATTGGGACAGACTAGATAGATAACATGGTGAGCTTGTCCCATGTTCCTTGTGGCAGTGATCTAAGGAGAGGGTTAAAAGATTGGGACTTCATCAGATTTTTAAAATATTGTCTGTTACTTAAAGAAATGTCTGCTAGAAGCCTTAAGACTCTTTCAAAGTCAACCTCCTTCTTGTCCCTTTTATTTTGTCTTAATTTTTTAAATCTATGAAACCGATATAGATTCATGGCAGTGACCTGTTCCCCTCCCCAGTCCCTAGCCTTAAGTGAAACAGATGGTTCTGTTCTGTAACATTCCAGGGTTTGGAGTGTGGCAGTAGACATGATGGCCATCGAATCCATTGATTACAACACATCTCAAAGAGTTCACTCTTGGCACATTAGGTGTGAGCTGCAGATGTTTTCCCACATTGCAGTTAAGGAATTTTGGATCTGAGACCAGGGATGCTCTCTAACCTCCATTTGCACCACACCAGTAATGTGCCCACAGTAGCCCCTGGGTGGTACTTAGTGATGGGCCTAGCATTTGCTCAGTGGGATTCTCATTCGAACAACTGAGGGAGTCAGATAAGGTAACTCTGCAGGCTTAGTGAAAGGACCTCATTGAAATCCCCTTGAAAAGACTGGCCAACAGTAATAACCTTTTAAAGGAGGCTCCATTTTCTAGTCTTTTCTTAGGCTCAGAAGCAGTCCTCTACCTTTATGACTCAGTCTCTAGCAGTTTTGAAGAAAATGGGCATGTGAATATTTATACAGGTCCACCTGACCTTATACACGCAGTGATTCTTCTATGGGATAAGGGCCTTTGCTTGAACTAAGCCATTTTCCAGTTAACTGCAGGCTAAGACCTATTTGCAGGCACACTGGATTGAGGACTCTTTACAGGGCAGCCTATTTAAATTAATCTCCTTTAATTCATCATTACACAGGTGTGGAGTCAGATCTCTCTAAATGTTTCCCTGCCTTCTTTTTCTTTTCTCCTTTAAAAAAAATTTACTGTGCTTACTTTCAAAGCAGAGTTAGATCAGTTTCTTACTGCTGCTGGGACCAGAGCTCTCACAGGAAGGTGTGTGAAGCAGGTGGTAGGCTCGGGGAGATCAGCTTTCACCCGGTGTGAATCATTTTTCCCCCTAGGTCAGAAAAGCTTTTCCTGACCTAGCATCTGTGTGACTTTCATTCATCAGCACTTCCTTCACCTGTGCCTCTCTGGTTTCTCAACTTCTCTATCTCTTCCAAATAGTACCTCAATTTCCACCATTCACACGGCAGAGCCACCAGCCAAGGGCTACCGAATGTCACCGCGATCACTGGGGTTGGGGAGGGATGGAAAATGTGAGATGTCACTTACAAATAAGCAAGTACTTGTTGAGTAGGAATGCTCTTGTGTTTGGCATTAAATAAAAATGAAGAATGTGGTTAATTTAACATTTTCTAACAGGGGGTTGCAGCCATGCCAGGATTGGAATTTGGTTGTCATAACTAATAAGCTTTGCATCAGTTTTTCCAACACTAGATATTGTGCTTGCAGGCATTTTATATATTTATTTGTTACTTTAATGATACCCCTAAAGATCGTTAGTTTGATGGCAATTATGACCATTTTGGAAAAATTACCATTTTTTAAAGGCAACTAGGGGTGGCTAGGTGGTGCAGTAGATAGAGTGCTGAACCTGAAGTCAGGAAGATGCATCTTCCTGAATTCAAATCTGGGCTCAGATACTTACTAGTTGTGTGACCCTGGGCAAGTCACTTAACCCTGTTTGCCTCATTTTCCTCATCTGGAAAATGAGCTGGAGAAGAAATGGCAAACCACTCCAATATCTTTACCAAGAAAACCCCAAATTGGGTCACAAAGAATCAAACATGACTGAAATGACTTAACAATAGCAACAAAGTCAGCTGGATGGCACAATAGATAGAGCGCCAAAGTCAGGGAGACCTCAAACACTTATTAGCTGTGTGACCCTGGGCAAGTCAGCCTGCCTTAGTTTCCTCTTCTGTAAAATGAGGTTAATAACAGCATGTGTCTTTTGTGAGGACCAAATGAGATAAAGTACCTTGCAAACCTTAAAGTGCTATATAAATAGCATTATTATTATTATTTGATTATTATATCAAGTTTGGAACAAAGTGTGAGCTGCTGTTTTTCAGCCCGAAAAGAAAATCAAAAGTCTCTTTAACTGCTTCACTGCTTCTTTTAAAAAAGTTTCTATTGATGCTTTCTACTTTTAGGTCCAAGTCCTTTCTAGATATTGCTCTTCTCTCTGTCTCTTTTCCAAACTCCACTCCCTTGCAAAAAGTTGAATTCTCCCTTGTCTCAGGAGGCAGCTGGTGGTGCAATGGTCAGAGTGTTGGTCCTGGACTGGGAAGATCTGAGTTCACATCTGGCCTCAGACACTAGCTGTTTGGCCTCTGTTTGCCTTAATTTCCTCAACTATAAAATGCAGATGATAATAATAACATCCACCTGCCGGGATTGTTGTGAGAATCCAGTGAGAAAATACTTGTAAAAAATGCTTAACAGTGCCTGGCACATAGTAGGGGCTTATATAAATGGTTATACCTTTCCCTTCCCCCTATTAAAGATAATAAAAAGGAAAAAGAGATATTCCTTGGCAGTGTCTGTGTTATTCTGCTTCTGTAGCCCCCTGACCTCCTGCTGATGTACATGAAGGGAGGGGAAGTACATTTTCATCATCTCTTCTCTGACATACACTCCCATTTTTGTTTCCCTTTTAAGTGATTCCCCCCTCCCCCAAACCTCATCTCCCATTCTCCCAGTTCTTGCTTGGCTGATTCTTGCTTCTCTCTCAGGTGTTCACCTGTATTACGTTGGAGGGGAAGTCTACGCAGAGTGCCTGAGTGATAGTAGCATCTTTGTTCAGAGCCGCAACTGCAACTACCACCATGGTTTTCACCCCACCACCGTGTGCAAGATCCCCAGTGGCTGCAGCCTCAAGATTTTCAACAACCAGGAGTTTGCCCAGCTGTTGGCCCAGTCAGTCAACCATGGCTTCGAGACAGTCTATGAGCTCACAAAGATGTGCACAATCCGGATGAGCTTTGTGAAGGTGGGCAGCCCCCTCTCAGCAGCTTCCCTGGCAAAAGCCGCTTTGGAAATGGGCTGGTTGGGGGAAGAAGGGAGGCCTTGGAGCTCCAGGAAGAATCCCTCTGTGTCATAAGTTTCCTATGACTCTTCTTTCCTAGAGTTCAGAGAGGCTGGCCTTAGGAGTCAGGAAGACCTGGGTTCTTTTCCTGGCCCTGGCACGTTCCATTGGTCATCTTGGGCAGCATTTTATTAGAAAAGTTAGAGACATTTCAGATGTGTAGAGAAAGCATATTTACATAGACGTTCTCTTACCCCAGTGAAATCACATGTTGTTTCCCTCTCCCAACACACACATATATTGCTGGGAGTCTAAGATTATCTCTGGATTTGGATATAAATATACATATATTTACATATAAACATAAAAATAAATGTTACATATAAGTATGAATTTATATACAAGCATATATAAATACACATATAACATTCAAATATATACATACATACATACATCTATCCATCTATCTATCTATCTATCTATCTATCTATCTATCTATCTATCTATCTATCAATCAATCTGTCTCCATATCTGGAGATAGTCTTCACCCCCAGCAATTTCCAGCTATTTCATAGAAATCTAATTCTCTCCATGGCGTAGGATACTTTAAAACCAAAAAAACCCTTTTGATGTGTTGTCCCTGTTCATAATTTAAAAGGTTGATTTTTAAAGTCAAAATCTATAACAGTTTCTCCCAGGCATGTTTGACTTCATAGAGGTAATTTTCAGAGATGTAAATGATGGAAATCTCATCCAACTTAAAGCATTCCTATCATGTTAAAAGTGTTGAGAACATGGAGGCTTCATCAACTCCATTCTCTGCTGCGATGGAGCACCTTCCTACCAGGCTGGTGCTGTGCAATATAGAGCCTTGGGCCAGAATATGTAGTCACGGAATTCATTCTCCTTGTTTTCTTGTTCCTCCATATGCGTTTTCTAGTACTTCTTTAAAGATAATACTTGTGTTTTTTGTGTTTCAGGGATAAATCTTGTGTTTTAGGGATAAATAAATGACTCATTTGTTTTTGGGTTTTGTTTGTTTCTTCTCCTCTTTCTCCTTCCCCTCCTTCATCCTCTTTTTCTCCTCCTCTTAAATCCAGACTTTTTTTTTTAAGCTCATCATGTTTTTCAGTAGCTATTACCAGGTGCCATGGTCCCCTTGTGGTTGTGGTTTGTCCTTCATTATTGAAGAGGACCATGACACCAGGAAAATGATGCCATGACTTGCAAATGGATTGGCTTTAAGTGAGGGAGGGCTGTGCAAAATCACCAACCAGCCTCACTTTCTCCTCCAGAGCCATCTGGGTCCAGTGGCCAGATATCAATCAGTACGACTGGAGTTGGCCCAGGGTACAGTGGGAGACCTTGGCCTTTTTAAGCTAAGGTCTTTTAAGCTAAATTCTCATTTTTACTAAGGCAATGCCCATTCAGTAATTAGGGCTGTTTAAATGTTACATGCCTTTAGCCATGAAGTTGAGGTGGAAAAGGTTTATGCAGTAATTTATTTCTGTTGTTTCTACTTGTGACATCAGGAAAAGTCATAAGAAGCCATTGAATTTTTTTTGGTGTCTGAACCTGGGATTTTATTGGTGTGGGGTGCTACCCAAGTGGCAACTCCTTCTGTTGCAGGCCAGTCTATAAGATACATTTAAAGAATTGCCTGGGGGTACTGGTAGGTTGTGACTTGTCTTGGTCACAGGTTAGTGTGTGCATGTCAGAGACAGGAACTTCAACCCACATTTTCTTGATTCCAAGGGCAGTTTTTTAAATGGGTATTTAAATACTAGTTGAGGTTTCTACATGATTTAGTGGCAGATTGTAGGCAAAATGACTTCTTATCCCTGAATTAATTCCCTGGGAGGCAGATGCATCAAGAAAATTGAAGAAGTAGTCCTGCCCTCTGTTACTTTGGGAAATCTCCCTGTCTAATTATACACCTGGGTGGGGCCCGGCCCATAGCCTTTTATGTCCTGTCTTCAGAAGCTTTACCCCACTTGTTGTTAAACCTGTTCTGAATGGTTTTTATTTCTGGGGATGATTTGGAGAACTATTTGTTAATTAGCCTGCTAGTAAGGGAGCCTTTTCTCAAGTGAAGCAGAGGGCATTTTTATTTTTTTCTTCTGTTCTCTAGACATTCAAACAGTTTGTTGATATGTTAGATGTTAATGGTTCACTTCTCTAAATCTGCCTTCCTGCATGTGTGTTTTCTTGAAAGAATTGAAAAAAGCTGACCAATTTAGTAGGTTTCAGCATGTGCCAGTCTTTCTCAAATTGGTTTATGTCACACTTCACTGTGTTATTTTTCTGTTTGTGCATGCATATGGGCATAATTTTCTTTCCAAGGGATCTCATTGTAGGAGTGCATTCTTGTTTTGAGGGGTGACCAATATGGTAATGCAGTATTGTCCTCTCAAGACCTTATGAATTTGTTTTTGATGAGCATTGAGTACTATTTTGGCTGTACATTTCATGTAAAATTTTACAAAAGAATTCAGTGCTTTAAGACATTTTCATCCCAACTTGTTATTTTTATCAGTGTGGGCAGATCCCCATGTGGAAAAAATCCCTCCATATGCAAATCAGCTGCTCCTGTTATCTTGGGCAAATCACTTTACAACTCTGGCCTTGGAAGAGGTGCTTTTTTCTCATAGGCTTTTTGGTAAGATCTAGATCTAGAAGTGTCTGTACAGATCCTCTAGCTGTACCCTTTAATTATGCAAATATGGAAACAGAAGTTTGGGGTTTTGGGGGGAGGGTAAGTTATACAGGGAGTAAGTAACAGAATCTTAAAATCCAGTGTTCTTGCCATAGGGGAGTTATTACATGACCTCACATTTCAGCTCTAAAATCCTGTGATTTCTCCAAGAATGTTATTCTGAACAGTTTGGAAAGATATAACTTAATTACTCTGAATTGGTACTTTTGCATATGCCCAAAAAAATAAAAAAGAATTGCAAACCAAAAATCATGTCAGTTTTGTTTTACTTTTTACATTTAAAATTTAACCAAGGAACACTGGATTTTATAGCACGAATTTGTTAAGTATTCATTTATGAATGAATGAAATGAATGGGGGGTGGAAAGCATTTATTTATTAAGTGCTTATTCTACGCAAAGCATTGTTCTAAATGCTGGGGATACAACTAGAAAAGTAAGGCAGTCTCTGCTCCCAAGGAACTCACTCTACTGGAGGCTAACACATCTGGAAGGCTTCAGCTACAAATTAACTGGAAGGGTCTCATGGTCCTTTGGGTGGAGGGGTAAAACGGATGGATAATGGCTTTTCTTTAATGTCATTTCTGCTGATAAAATCACATCAGTTTCTGATGCTGAACCATTTGACAGGGCCAAGAACTTTGGATGACAACTTTCTTGTGTGCTAAACATCTCCTACTGACCAAGGGGGCCCTATTGATATCATGAAGAATCACCAGATGTTAACAAAAAACAGCCAGGGCAGTTGTCCTCCCTTCCCTTTTGGAAACAGATACTTCAGTCCTAATAATAATAATTACAGTTCTTTCTCACTAGAACCCTCTGCTGATCATAATAATCCCCATTTTACAGATGAAATAACTGAGACTCATAGAGTTCAAGTGACTTGCCTAAGGCGTCATACAGTAAGTGTCATAGACAGGGCTAGAAATCCAGCTCTTGTGACTCCAAGCTCATTGTCTGATTCCTATTCAGCCATATTGATACCATACCCTCTTCATACATGGATCAGGGAAATACTTGACTAAAGTAGCCCTTTTGTAGATGACATATTTCAAAAATGTTCATTTTGGGGCTTTAATATAGATTTAACATGGCAACAACATATAAACTTGTTTTGTATTTAAAATTTTCTTTGAGACCTTTTTTTATATGACTTTTATTTCCAAAAAATGCTTGCCCTCCTCCTCTCCCACTACACAGGGAGCCATCACTTGTAGCAAAAAAAAAAAAAAAGAAGAAGAAGAAGAGAAGGAAGTAAGAGGAAGTGTCTCAGCAGAACTTAACCTAACTTATCACCTGCTGGTTATCTGCTATGGAACAGGAGCTTTAAAAAATCCAAACCATATCAGTTTATGGGATTTGCCTTTTAAGTCTACCAGATATCCACTCAAAGAACCCCCTCAAAGACCATCACTGTAACATTAGTTTTGCCAGGGTAGTAACAGGATAGTGGTGGTCATCTCCTTCTGTGTGGGGAAGCTGGGCTACGTTTCTTTCGAGCCTGGAAGAATCCTAGAAAGCTGTGATTTCAAGGCACGGTCATGAGGTAGCATGACCAGTTTCTCTGGCATCTCCAATAGAGAGATAATTGAACAGCGCTTCTCTTGACAATTTTGGCAGACTCTCCAAGCCTGCTTGAGAAGCGTTGTTCTAAAGGAGCTGATCATTAAGCTGTTGCTGCTGAAATGGCCAGCAAAGGGTGAAAGGAGCTAGTGAACTGGAACTGTTGGGACAAAGAGCTGTGTATGGGTATGTAGGTCATAAGGTCATAGATTTAGAGCTGCAGGGTGTCTTTTAGCAGAAGCAAGCTATGCTTCCCCCACTCTTATTTAAGAAATGAGTTAGTTAAGGCCCAGAGAGAGAGATTAAGTGACTTGCCTAGTGTCAGACAGGTAGTAATTGATAGGGTCTAGATGTGAACCCAGGACCTCAGACTCCAAATCTTTCCTCTTCCCCTGTACCCCACTGCCTCCAAAATGAGGTAGAAAAACCTGGAGATTATTAACTTACGGAGCTGTCATCTCTATTCTAGCCTTTAAATGGATCCTATAGAACCATATGACAATCTCATTGTCTGTAATAAAGGGCAATTGAGGGGTGGATAGAAGAACAAGACTGTTGGTAGAGAACAAGATTAGAGGGTATACTTAATGTCAGGGAGTTAAAAGTCAAGAACTCACGGGATTAGTGATAAATAGGTCTTTTGGCAAAACCTGAGCCTTTTATTCTGAGACATTCCTGTCAGTGGTTGCTGGACCCTTGACTGTTTATTGGTGAAAACATAAAACTGTGCTTCATTTTGAATATGCCTAGGGAAAACTTGAGAGGCTGCTAGGTGGCTCAGTGGATAAAGTACTGGAGTGCTTGGATTCAGGAAGACTTGAGTTCAAGTCCTGCCTTAGATATGCACTAACTGTGTGACCCTGGGCAAGTCACTTAACCTCTGTTTGCCTTAATTTACTGGTGTAGGAAATGGCAAACCATTCTAGTATCTTTGCCAAGAAAACCCCATATGGGGTCATGAAGTGTCAAACATGACTGAACGACTGATAACAGAAAAATTATTGAAGGATTTTTGATTGTTGGTTGGTGTTTTTTTTTTTTGGAACCAAAAGCAAGTGAGAAGTCACCAGCAAAGTTCCCCATCCCCAGTAGCCAAGTCTTCCTTCCTCCATTTCCATCCAGATGGACAGATTCCCTTTTTTATATGCTCCAGGAAGGCCTCAAGAAGATATAGTGGGGGTGTAAGGATTTGAGTTGGCCTGATACCTCTGGTGGATAGTAAACGATATAGAACCCACAGTAGTTTTGAGAAAACATTCATTATTTTAACTTTCCTTATGGATGTTGATTTTTCCAGTCAGATGTAATTTCTGGAATTGTGTAATAGGTAGAACAATGTAAAAAACACAGAGATTATTCAGAAAGCTAGTTTGCAGTGTTAATTATGGGCATATTATACAAACTAGAAGCAGTTTTGGATAGTATTATACATCATTTAGTCTGTGAATCAGAACGGATATAACTGAGTCGTGGTCCCAGATTCCATTAATAGTTTTCTACCTTCCTGCCCCAAACTCAGCAGAACACTTATGTTCCTACATTTTATTGTCTGAAAATCTTCCAGCTGTGTACTTCAAGAGGTACCGATGAGTATCTAGAGAAGGAACTTTTTTACTTTAAAAACTAAATCATAGCACACAGTGCTTATGGACTTGACATCATTCTTCTGGACAGAGCTCTAACTAGGAATTTCTATACCTGAGGCAAGAGGTGGGAAAGGTGCCTTTAGTTTCTGGGGAGAAGAGACATGGGGTCTGACATGAGGCCAGGAGCTCAGCTGCAGCAGGCAGAGCAGGGAATGACAAGCAGCCTATCTGGTAGCTTCCCAGTTTAGCTAATTATTGTTAAATAGGTTCTTGTTAGGCCTTTAATGGTGGGTCTAGGGGCCCACAGCGATATTCAAGGGACTGGCACACCCTTTCCCATCCACCCCTCTGCATCTCAGCTCTCCCTCTCACACACGTCCACACATATTGACTTAACACATGCTACAGCCCCGGCAGCCTACCTGTAGTTGCTCAAAGACAGCTCTCTACCTCCCCTCTCTGGGCCTTCACACTGGCTTGTGTCCATGCCTGAAATGCTCTGCCCCTTGACCTCCTCATAGTTTGCCTAGCTTCCTTTGAACCTCAGCTCAAATCCTGCCTTCTGTAGGAACCTTTCCCTATCTCTCCTCCATTCCCTTTCCCACTGAGACTACCTTTCTTTCATTCTGTGTGTAACTCTGTATGTACATAATTATTTACATGTACACTTGTTCCTTATGGGTAAGAACAGCATTTTTTGTCTTTCTTTGTATCTACTTTGCTTAACGTAGTGCCATGGTACTTGGTAAGCATTTAATAAGTGGATGTTGACTGATTTGCTGTTTTAATTTACCATTCCAGGTGGTTCCTGGGCCATCCCTTTGCTTTCTTTCACTCCTGTACCCAAGTACTCAGCATCAGGCTGTAGAAAGCTCACATACTTCAGGACACCTGGTCACTGTTTCCATGCCCTCCCACCCCCAGCCTGCCTCCTGGCTTCAGCCTCAGTGGGAGTTGCCCAAAGTGTATGGGATGTCACAGCCCTAAAGGAAGAGGAGATGCTTGGGGTTTTTTTTTTTTCAGTTTCCCCAGTCCTGTTGGAGGAACAACACCATACCATGGTAGCTAGTCTTGGAGTTTCCATCCCTTGGCGCCCTCAGTCTTCATTGCATGGACCTGGAGCTTCTTGCCAGTGGGGTGGCTTTTGGCCCAAACCTAAATTCAATGACCACTCAGTCCAGTATCAATTTCATCAATGGGGCTGAGGGTGGTGGTGAAATTAGTTAATTAAGGAGTTCTGACCAACCACCTTACCTGTAGCAAGAGCAATTAATTTAATTAGATCATGGATACTAGGCTGTCTTCATGTGAAAATGAGGGTAATCCTTATATTATTTAACTAATACTGTTATTAGAGGGAACAAGTGAGCATGAATTTGGAGCACTTTTTAACTCTAAAATTGCTGTTCTTTAGGAGTCTTCGTGGATAGTTATTGGGAAAGTCAAAATATCTCTATCCTTTATTGCCATTAAAACAAAGTGTAGGCATTAAAGTAATAATTTACTTTATCATAATAATTTAACTGTTTAAATTAAATAACAAATTCAATAAATAAATAATATATAAAATGACATAAGTATATATTATATATTTTATATACACATACATATATATATATATAAAATTTAAATTGTAATTTAAAGTAATAATTTACTTTGTTGTGCCTTAAGGTCAAGTATGCTCCCATACAACCCACTGTCCCATGGTCAGAGTTGCTAGGGCTAAAAAATTGCTCAAACTGACCAACCTGATGAGCAACCACAGAAGAGCTAGGGCTTTCCAGATTGGGGAGGACCTGAGCAAGTTTGTGCTCCACTGTTAACTTGGCTTCAAGAACCACATCACTTCTCTAGAAACCAATTGCAGTATTAGAGAAGGCCCTGATGCTGATGCTGCTTTTATAAGAGTGTTCTGCTGGAACACCTGCATAATCAACATATTTGGTACAAGACCAGAGCCTGGTGGCTTGCTTTGTTTTGGCTTTGCTTCACTAGAAGTGTGCTTTCCTACAGGTACTTTGTCTTTCTAAATTAAATGGTTCACCTTTCCCAATTGATGGATTGATCTTTTCCAATGTCTCTATTTGTAGTTCCCCCCACCCCTCTCAGCATTTCAGTTCTTTTCCTTTCCTAGTTAATCTAATATTTCAGAATACCCATGAAACCATCATTTGAAGGCCTCTGCTAATGGAGATTGCAGGCCTTACATGATTGTTTTCATAAGGTGTTGCACCCAAAGAAATTCATTACTTGAGGACTAACTTTTTGGAAGTAAACCTCTTGTGTTCAGATAGATTGTTCTTCCATCGAACCCATTCCTAGTATTCTTCTTAGAGTATCTCCAATATAGATGACACATACTAGAATAAATCTTTGGGATCCAAGAGTCCTGTCCTCTCCTAGCCTTCTGGACCAAATAGAACTTTTGAGGAGAACTTAATAATATGTAATGTAAATAGCTTTTAAGATGATATGTTGTTTTGCTTTTTGTTGTATAAATCACTTCAATAATTAAGTGCCATTTATGCTTCAGACACTCTGCTATGTTCTGGGAATTCAAAGATAGATTGTTTTAAACAGTTCCTTTCCTCAAGGAGTTTACATTTTACCAGAGGAATATTCTTTCTTTTTACATTAAGTTTTCTTATTTTTATAATTAATAAGTGTTTATTGTCCCCCAAAAACACTCCCCTCAAAAAAACCCCCTCATAACAAATATGCATACTCAAGCAAAACAAATTCCTACATTGACCATGTTCAGAAACTTATGTCTCATTCTCCACTTTAAGTCCGTTGATTCTCTGTTCAGGAGGTGAGTAGCAACCTTTGCATAAAGGATACTTCATAAGGAAAGCTTATAATCTAAAATGACTCACTCTTCTGTAACACTTTTCTCACTACTTTCTATGAAACAGTACAAGTATTATTCCCATTTTACTGGAGGAAACCAAGGCACAGGGAGGAAGAGAGGCTTATCTGTCCACAAATAACAAGTGTTAGAAACACGATTTGAAGTCAGCTCTAAAGTAGAGGCATCTCAATATAACAGGAAGAGCAGTGCATTTGGACTCCAAGGACCTGGGTTAACATACCACCTCTGTCATTTGTGCCTACATGACCCGGGGCAAGTCACTAAAAATCTCTGGATCTCAGTTTCCCCTTCTTTAAAAATGAGTAGGTTGAACTAGCTTATCCTCAAAGATCTTTGTAATTCTAAATCTGTGTCTTTCTGTTGAACCATAACTATTTTGATCAAAAGTAATGAGGGCATACTTTCTCTGCTTTTTGTAATAAAGTCAAACAGTGAAATAATGCGCTTTCTACTTAAATTCACAGTATTTGAGACATCTGTTTGTGTGTCCTCCTTTCCCTTCAGAAGATCTGACAGTGTCCACATAACTGAGTAGGTTATTGATATATACTATGCTTTGTTTCCAGGGCTGGGGAGCAGAATACCACCGGCAGGATGTAACCAGTACTCCCTGCTGGATCGAGATCCATCTGCATGGTCCTCTACAGTGGTTGGATAAAGTTCTTACTCAGATGGGCTCACCTCATAATCCCATTTCATCTGTGTCATAAATGCCCCCCTTTACCCCATCCCACCCCTCATCCCCAGGATTCTGCCTCTTTTGGAACTCTTGAGCCTTGCATGTACTTGAAGGATGTATGAGTCAGACACATTGACAAACTGACAACAGGCTGAAAAGGAGCCTTGGTAATACTTGACCTCTGTGACCAACTGTTGGATTCAAAAACTAAAACCGTTGTAACATACTGTCGGTATCAAGAACTCATTTCGTTTACATTGTAACATTCTCTTGTAAAGTTGACTGGATGCAGTTCTTTCATCGGGGTTTTGTGTATCGCTCAAGAAGAAATGGCCAAATGAGGGACAATTCGTCCGAGGGACAAGTGTTCCTAAGAGATCCTTTTGTATTTGGCACTTTCAAGGGCATCGTTTGGCAGGTGTTTAGCAGTAAGCCGTTAGTCTCTCTGAAGTGTGTTTTTTATCCAGTTGGGAGCCCATGATGAGAGTCTCCTTTTTTATGGGCTTTTCACAATATTTTTTTAAAAACCTATTTGTTTAGTAAGAGTTCCTGGGTTGTTCTTTTTTTTTTGTTTGTTTGTTTTTTTTAAAGTAAAGGTTAATCTTGATGATATAATGTGTAATAGTCTTTCTAAAATTTGTGGGCTGACCACACTGCTGTCACAATAATGTTAGCATCTGCTCTCTGCTAAATGTGTATGTACAGTGTATTTGGAAGTTTAGAACTGATTAGACTAGAGAATTTTAGGAGTATTTGGGGTGGGGGGGAGGAGGGGGGGGAAGGGAGGGGAATGTGGCAACTGAAAATGTAAACCATACTGTAAACCCAGTTTCTTAGTTTAAAGAAACAGACTGATATCTGAACTTTTACTGTGCATTTCATTTAATTTTTATAGTAACATTATCCTACTTTTAAACCCTTTTTTTGCATTGCCCCCCAAATAAGCAGTTATGCAACTGAGTAATCCATGTATCTTTTTTAAAAAAATAATCAATTACCAGAGTCAGGAGATGGACTCTCCTTCAAAATATTGTACAATGAACTTGGATTGACTGAGCATTTTTACATAGTTTACATTAACAAGTTGGCTTTAATCTGTAAATGCATTATTTTGCCAAACCTAGTCACTGTTTAAATGTTTGGAGGATTTAAAAGAACACCCCTGTTTTGAATTCCTTTCAAACTTTAAAATTATTTTTATTTTCCAGGGTTTTTTTTGTACTATGTTTGATTTTATTTTTTTTTCTGCTAATCTTTTATATTCACTCAAGCTGTAGTACTTTGAGTACTTTTATTCCAAAACTAGTGGGTCTTCTCTACTGGAAATTTTAAATAAACCTGTCATTGCTTACTTTGATTAAAAACTTTGTGTCATCAGTTTTTCCAAGTCCACTTTCATGATCCTTTGGATTTTCTACTCTTCTGAGAGATTTGTGATCTAGTCCAAGTCAAATAGGTAATGGTCCACATCTTCAGGTGTGGACTAAATTGATGCTTTCAATTTGTAGATCTAGAAGTAGATGAAGGGACTGTGAAAATCTCCCTCTCTCAACCCCTGCTATTTTACAGATGAGGAAATTTAGCTCCAGAAAGGTAGATGTTTGCCTTGGGTCACAAAGGTAGCAAATTGCAGAACTGGGATTTGAACCCCTAGTCTTCCCATTCCAAATTCAGAGTTATTTGCACTACTGAGAAAGGAACATTGGATCATAGATAAAGAGGTAGGGTATTCTGTAGGTAGTTTGGGTTTTGGGTGGATGTTTTGCTTTTCAGTACAGTTTCCAAATCTACTGACAGATTTAGAACTACTGATTGGGAACTTCAGCTATATGTATTTCAGTGCTGATTAGTGAGTGGCTTGTTCTTAATATACTTCAATGTGGATTTGAGGAAGGTTGGGGATAGAAAAATGAGTGAGATGAATCCATTTGGGAAATAACCCAGAGAATCCAAGAAATGTTTGTTTCTGCCTAAACGAACCACCAGGTCAAAGAAAGCAATGGTAATCTTAATTCACTGAAGAAGAACTGTACCCATACCTTAAGAAGAAGGCATTCCTAACTGTATTTTCACAACCAACAGATCTCAGGTATGGAGGTTGATGTGGGCACAGGTGATCTGAAGAGGTAGGTACTACAATAGGAAGGTTTATACTGTAGAGTCTAGAGGCAAAAGCTGGGCTAGAAAAGAGCCAATGGAGGTCTCTTTTTTTCAAAGTTGCCCCCTTGGAGGTAGGCAGGTTTGGGAGAAAGGGGAAATATGTTTGTGTAGGGGTGAAATTGGGAAAGAATTGATGACTTCTTAGTATGGTTCTCTTCTGAGCCCCTTTTTGAAATCAGAGAGCTCACAGCCCACCAAAACCCCACACTTTTTTTTTCAGATAACCTGCTATTTAGCCATTCTGGTACCAATGAATTTGATTTTTTTTTAACCCCAGGTGTACTTTTATTCCTATTCAGTTTCCTCTTGATTTGCCCCCAACATATTTTTGCCTATTGAAATATATTTGGTTTTTAATAGCATAATCCTATGTATTGGCTATGTCTCCTAACTTTCTCTCATCTGCAAATCTGATAAGCATGACACCCATACCTTTACATCTTTGATTAAAAAAGTTAACATAGGGCCAAACACAGTAGCCTGGAGATGTTCAGATTGACACAAAACCATAAATCACTGTTCTTTGACTCTGACCATTCAAACAGTTCCAAATCCACCTAACTGACCTATTATTATCTAGCCCACATATTTTTATTTAGGGCCCCCAAGAGAATCATGAGAAATTTTTTCAAGTGCTTTACTAAAATCTAAATCTATTTCCCCACCTTTGTGGAGAGGGAAAGGAAGGGGACCATAGATGCCAAATGTCATGTGCTTTGACATATTCTTGTGCTAGTTGACTTCAGTAAAACAACAAAAAAAGGTGAAATGTAGGTAAAGTACTTATTGCATTTCCTTGATCAGAAAGTCTAGTAATCCTGCTGAAAAGATTAGTCTGAACACCAGCTAGCCCTGAGCAAATTACATAAGGACTGTGAGCTCTTGTTTCCTCATCTGCAAAACAAGGAAGTTTGACTTGGTGACCTCTCAGGTACTTGCTGGTGCTCAGTCTATGGTCCTATGATCTAGAAAGAATTCTGGGCCTCACACTGTTACTGCATGCAGTAATGCAAAGAAAAATACAATCGATGCTTTGAGGATTGTTTCTTCCTTTGAGGAAAAATGTGCATAGTGTTAAGCTCCATGTTAAAATAATAATCTCTTGTTAATTTCAGACTTCCAACTGGAGCTGTTTCTGTGCATTACAACGTGGTTTTGTTTTATCTTTCCTCCCACCCAGTCTACATCAGATTGAGTGCTTTTTCCTGCTTTTTGGATGTTTAGATGTTAGAACTTTTGGTTACACTTTGGATCGCTATGTTGTGGGGCTCACTGGCCTTTGGATTCCTCCACCCTCCCACCCTTATAATTCCCATATGTTTTGCTTGTGCTTTACTGGGTGAGATTTTCATCTTTTCTCCAGAGATAATCTCCCCTTTTTTGATGAACCCTGAACACTCTTTTCATATCTGAGCTACCTTTCTGGTTTTAAGAAAGCTAAAGAGAAGAACTTCGTTCTTCATACAATTTTGTGAGTCTCTGGCTATTTTGCTCCCCTGCACATCTGAATTTTCATATGATTTGCCCTCTGAGCCCACTTTAATGTAAAAATGTATGGATCTGCTTTGAGGAAGGCATTTTTTCTTCTCTTTCCTCATCTCGTGCCTGTTTCCACTACAGAAGCAATCTAGCCTGGGCCCTGTTCCTCCATCCTAGTTCATGCAACTAAAAGAAGGCAAGATTGGTTTTCCCTTGGGCCCCAAGTTGTGCTCACTTCCAGCACCCCCCTTAGCACTTGCTCCTTGCCTTTTATTTCTTTGTGAATTACCACATCCCTGCTTGTTCTTTGGCTGGTAAGGGTCACTTTGAAGGTCTGATTCTCTAGTTGCCTTTTTACTCTCTCTGTTCAGGACATTGAAGCCTCTTAGGCTGCTTCTGGAGATTCATGATTCATATCTGTGTAAACTGGCAGGCACTTTACCCTGGGCCTCTGCCTAAGTACACAGCAGAGTCTACCATTACCAGCCACGCTATATTAATACCTCCCTTGTATTTCTAGTAAAAGCCATCCGTTAATGTCCTCACTAACCCTCCCTGACCCCTAATGCATGCTTAAGAGACTGAAATTGATGCAGGTTCTTTCAAAAAGATGAGAGAAGAAGCAAATTTAACATTTATAAGGGATATAATTTTATTTAAACATAAGATTCATCCAGTGCATGAGATATTCATCTAGGCTACAGAAATTTCTCCAAAGATATTCTCAGGGCAACTAGGTGGCGCAGTGGATAGAGCAGCAGCCCTGAAGTCAAGAGGACCTGAGTTCAAATCCAGTCTCAGACATATAACACTTACTAACTGTGTGACCCTGGGCAAGTCACTTAACCCCATTGCCTAGCCAAAAAAAAAAAAGATAATCTCCACTTTATAGAAGCCCTGATCACTGTTCCATGTTGGAGCTCCTTTTTTTTGGTTTTAAGAAAGCCCTCAGAGACACTAACACCAATGAGTTCTGCTATTTATCTATCTTAAAAATGGGGGGGGGAATAATGATGATCCTACTGCAGACTTATGGGTATCTACATATTTCAGGAGGTTATATTTGGCCAAGTTAATGATTTTTTGTAAATTAAAATATGCATATGTGGAAGTTTGCCCTTAACTGTCAAAATGCATTTCATTCAAAAACTCATCCATTCAATTCACTTCATAATTATGATCATAGTGGATAGAGCACCAAGCCTGGAGTTAGGAAGACCTATATTCAAATCCAACCTCAGATGCTTTCTGGCTGTGTGACCCTGGGCAAGTCACTTAACCCTGTTTGCCTCAGTTTCCTCATCTCTAAAATGAGCTGGAGAAGGAAGTGGCAAACCACTCCAGTATCTCTGCCAAGAAAACCCCAAATGGACTCACAAAGAGTCAGACATAACTAATTGACTAAACAACAAGTATTTTTTTAATACAACTGTCGTCCACAATTGACGGCACACTCACAAGTACATATAAGTGGGTTCAAATTCAAATCATATATAGCAAGGGAGATAATTCACAGTTCCTGGTTACTAGAATCTTTTTCTCCCCTTTGTGGAGTACTCACAAAATTCTCCTGAGGCATAGTGGGGATGCCTGTGTGGCTCTTCTGGGATCCTTATAGAGTATTAAACCAAGTAGGACAGTTTTGAAAGTAACGTATAATTTACTTTAAAGCAAGCATCATGAAATGGAAATTCAGAGTTTCATCTAAAATCATCTTTTTGTATTTTCTATTTTTGGAAAATATTCAGACTTTTAAAAAGTTAAATAATAAAATTTTCCTCCCAAACACCAAGTCTCCCCCAACCTCAAAAAAAATCATACTTTATGGTTATTTTTAGTAGTGAACATCTAGAAAAATAATTGTCACATAAAATATTGCAAGAGCTATTTATATGTGGTTTAAAAACTGATTGCATTGATTAATTATGCTTCAGAAACTTCTCTCTCTTTTTTTTAAATCTGGTATTAATCTTTTGATTTTAAACATGATTCACTTCTGCTACAGGAAAGGCTCACCTTGGGGCCTATGTGTTTGGCCTGAGTTTTCTCCTTTGCTTTTTTTTTTAATGGGGGTGGGGATGGTGGAGTGGGGATTGGCCTGACTCACTGTCCTGTCTTCCAGGAAAAACCCAAGAGGTGAGTGTAGCAGAGATGAAACTCAGCCAGTGGAATTCAATTTCCATAAGCTTTTAGTGTGGCCAGTACTAGGTTCTATGAGAAAAGCAGGAGAGTTGTTTTTGCCACGTTCAGGTCAATCCAAATTTAGTGATTTTTTTTTTGGTAGTAATATTCCGAATCCCAAAGAACTAACAATAGTTTTTTATACTTAGAGTCACTAGGTTTTCCAAGTGCTTTATATACATAATCTCATCATCTGGATATATTGCAATATGGGCTCTTCATCAGTAAAACTGAAGAGGTTAGCCTAGTTTTCAGAACTGTGGCCCACACCTGGGCGGGGATTGTGAGGGACAGGTTGGGACTCAAAGTTCTCCATGAGGGGCATGAAGCAATGGCCAAAATTACTGTGTATTTGGGGGTTACAACTGCCACAAAATACATCCTTTATTCATAAGAAAGCAAAGTTCAACTCAAAGGCAACAAAAGGCAAGACCAACACAATGGATTCACTCCAACTGGTCAGGGTGGCAGAAGAGTCTGCCATGACTGGGCAACAGGGGACTGATCACGGGCCCCCAACCTTACTTTGACTTCTCCAGTTGCTGGGAAAATCTTGTGCCAGAAGAGAGAGGATGAGTATTTATGGTAGACCATAAATACTACCCCACTGTTGATCTCAAGCCCTGTTCCCCGCCTTGATGTGAGCAGGGCGAGAATCTACACTGCCCCTAGGGAAAAGGACATCAGAGGCTCACTAGTGGTCAGCCTCCAGAGCACTACTATGCTGAGGGCCCCTCCAGTTCAAGGCCACTGTGCCCCAGTCCCAGACTTCCCATCTACCCAGATTGGGCAGGGGTACTGAGTCCCCAGTAGAGTCCATTGCTCAGGGATAAGGTGAGAACCCCAACTGTTGGGGTTCTTGGTCTTAAGTAGTTAGCATACCCTGGCATGGAGGTTTAAAGATTTGAGGGACCAACCATCTCCTTCGTGTTTTCTGTTTCACTTTTGACAAGCAACGTGATGCAGTGAAAAGAGGAGTCAGAAAACTTGGGTTCAAAACCTGGCTCTTACTGAATAGCCTTGGGCTAGTCACTTAACCCTTATGGGACCTCAGTTCCCTCAACTGTAAAATGGAGGTGTTGAACTAGATGACCTGTAAGATCCACTCCATTTCTAAATCTATGATCTATGGGTACCCACAGAGTATCCTTAATGTGTGGGTAATTGTCTCCTTGGAGGCACAGTAAGTGGATCTTCCACCTTCTACTCAAACTTACTATGCCTCCAAAGAGACTGTTACCCCATGTTCTGTGGGTCCATGCTCCTAAAACTATAGCTCATGAGTCCCCACTGACATGTTTACTTTTTGATAGTAAGCCAGAGGATGCAATTTGTTTGCAGTAAAGGCATTTATTGAAATGGCATGTTAGGAAGGATAAGGACTAGATCTATGATTTCCTTGATATAGAGAATTCCCAGATGAGAAAATAAGAGACTTGACATGAGAAGCCAAATTAATTTTGGAGACACATCCAAAGAAATATGGCAGCCTCTACATTTCATTGTAATCACCACAGAGTAGAATTTATGTCTACATCATTTAGCAATAGGATAACAAAATCCAAAGCTATTTTTTAAAGTACCAATTAAGAACAAGAGAAATCAGCTCAACTGAATAAACAAAAAGGAATGAAAGCCCAGACTTCAAGAAACATAAAGCTATCTCTAGAAACTATTTGTGGATTCCACAGAACTTCATCCTTTCAAGATTTGCCAAATCTCTCAGACCAGCCTAAGTGATTCAGATGTTGGAATTTTTGAAGGCACTTTCCAAAAGCCTTAGAAAGCAGACTCTGTGTCTTCCCCACGGTGGGATCCCAGCCAAAAACTGATCCAAGAAGCTCCTGAAATCTTCCATCTCATTGAGTAATAGTGTTACTTCTCATTGGTTGTTCAGAACTTGAAAGTCATTTCAGAGGAACCCAAGATCAGGAGCCAGATTTTAGACGAAAAAAATACCTTTGTATTTATTCCTGATGGCATCTAGCACCAACCTAGGCACACAGTAGACATTCAAATGATACTCTTTAATGGAAGCCATGACCTTCCACCAATACATCCGTGCAAGGAAAATTTACAAAATCTGTTCCCACAGAGAACAGTTTAGTCTGCATTTCAACACCTTCATGCTTAGGATCATGTGATGAGACATAGATTTAGAACTGGAAAGAGCTGAGGAGTCAACTAGTCAGTTTATCGAGTAGGAAACAGGCCCAGAGAGGTTGAGTGATTTCCCTAAGATAACAGAGGTAATAATGGTCAGGATTTTAACCCAGCACTTCTGACTCTAAGTCCAGTGTTCTTTCCACTATATCATGCATTCAGTTAGAATCCTTTCCAATAGTCAATATTTATTCAACAAGCATTTATTAAGTGCTTATATGCCATGCATATAATATGTTGTTATAGATAATATATAATAGTACACATAATAATATAACATATATTAGCATACATAATAATAACATTATATATGTTAGGTACAAAGACAAAACCAAAATAATCCTTGTTAATAAGAAACTTGATGCTACTGGAATGAGCAGCATGTCCACAGAGAGATAAATACAAAAGATATACAAAATCATTATAAAGGCATTTTTGGACTAGGGAAGACATTAGCAATTGAAAGGACCAAGAAAGCCTTCAAGGGGAAACCTTTGCTTCTACTACAGTTGCTCTGGTTTTTCATTGTAATGTATTTTTTTTCAGAAAACTTTGTATTGATAACTTTTATTTTTAGATCACCTTTCATAGTAGGCCAGATCCATCTTAGGCTGGACTGGAGCTGAGATACAAGATCGAAGTGAGATGAGACACTCGTAGTCCATCTAACAGCTATCAAAAGGTGATTTACTTAGCGGGAGGTGGCACCTGAGTAAGGAGGGAGTGTACTCCAGGTATGTGCAAAGGTATGAAGGTAGGCTGTCCATCTTGTTCCACTTCACAGTTCTTGTTGAAAGAAGTATGAGGTCTCCTGATTCTTATAGGGTCAAAACTTCTTCCTAACTCTCTATCTGCACTGGCATTAATTACACAAAAATGTAGGTGGCCACTGGATTGTGCATTTATTAGATCAGTGGACATACATAAGATTGCAGAAGATTAAATTCAGGAAGCAAAACAGCGTAAGCAAGCACTGGTCATTTCTGGCTGGTCACCAAGGAGAAACAGATCCCTTTCTGTCTGTCTGTTTCTTCCCTAAGCGCTGTCTCTGACCTCCTTCCCAATCTTGAAACCAAGGAGCATTCTTTAGTTCTAATTTTTCCTTGAACATCAGAAGTTCTTAACACTGTGGATCATCTCTTTGATTTCAAGGGGTGCTGACCTTACCTGGTATACATCATTTCTCTCTGATCACCCCAACATAACCCACTAGTGAGTCAATATACATATGATTTTTAAAGTATCCGAAGATGTGTGTTGTCATCAGGGGACTCTCTGCAACTTAGTAGCTAAGTCTTAGAGATTTATGAAAGGTTTGGCAGCATTAAGTCACTTACTCACGATGATGCTAATTATCACAGGCAGACACTGGAAGGCAGTATACAGTTATGTTCAACTTAAGGCGCTAAAGTTGGAGTAGTGAGAAAAGCTTGGTTTGAATTGTGGTTCTGCCACTTGCTACCTGAATAACCCTGGCCTACCTGGTGCCCTTTAAGCACCTCAGTGTCTTCACCAATAAATTAAGTGGGTTAACTAGATTGCCTCTGATGTTCCTTCCAGTGCTAGATCTATGTATGATTTGATGAGCATAAACCTAGGTCTTCATGACTTCAACGCTCTATCCACTATAGCCTACTGCTTCTTGACATGGTGTTGTAAGAAAGTTAAAATATTTAAAACTGAAATGCTGTCATTTCAGGTTTTTTTGTTTGTACTATATTCTGGGGATTTGGGGTGTCCTTATTACCCATGCCCCATGGAACAGCTAACAGTTACCTAAGCTCAAAGGTTCCAAATCATCTTTGCCCTTTATTCTCCTTTAACATTTATTTCCAATTGGTTGCCAAATCTGGTAAGTCTACCTTGGCAATATTTCTCTAAACCATTCTTTCTTCACATAGACGACCCTAATTCAGGCCATCTTACCTAAATTAATTCATTATCTTTGGCCTAGGCTATTGTAAAGACCTCTGAACTTGTTTTAGTGCCTCAGGTCTCTCCCTTCAACTCCAATCCCTCTTTCATGATGCTGTCAGATTAGTTTTCCTGTTAGGATGATTTGTCAATTTTACTCTCTGGATGAAAAACCTTCAGTGGTGTCCTACTGGCTGAAAGATTAAATAAAAATACCTTATGTCAGTTGGGATCTGGTCCCTTGATTGATGGAGCTGGCTACAATTTGAAGGATCTTTTTCAAAATTTTCCTGGCTCATGTTCCTACCCTAGCATACTGTGGAAACTTAAGCATCTAGATTATTTTGCTCTTCCCACAAGGTTACTCAACTCCATTGCAAGCTCTCAGGCTAATAAAACATCTAAAATAAAGGAATAAATGAGCATTAAGCACTTACCAAATGCAAACCACTGAGAATACAGAGAGAAAAATAAGACAATTCCTGTTGCCAAGGAGCTCATGCTCTAAGAGGAGGGTATAGCAAAGTATAGGTTTCAGCTGCAAGTTAGATGGAGAAACTCAGTGGTTCTTAAG
Source organism: Phascolarctos cinereus (assembly GCF_003287225.1). NCBI lineage: Eukaryota > Metazoa > Chordata > Mammalia > Diprotodontia > Phascolarctidae > Phascolarctos > Phascolarctos cinereus. The sequence goes on along the minus strand of NW_027556402.1, from coordinate 111,993,749 downwards.
GTGAAAAGAAAAAGCCAATGGTAATAATATAGCTTCTTTAATGTGTTTTCACTGACAAAATCACATCAGTTTCTGAACCATTCAACAATGCCGAAGACTTTGGTGATGAGGACTTTCTTTTCCCAGTCTTTAGTAGCTGTGGCTGCTGAGAAAGTAGCAGCTACAACACCTTCAGAAGTGGTTACTAACCCATCCCAAAGGTTGATTTCTTGGATGAATACTGTAGGGGCTGGGTTGAAAGGAGGCCTGGTGGTTTAGGGGCCACTGCTGTTCCCGGGTTCAAGGTTCTGGACCATCCCCACCTAGGGCAGTGGCAGACAGGGGGGTGGTGATTTGATTCTCTCATCAAATTCTGTCATTAGTGTCTTCCTCATGATGCCTTATTGCTTCTGCTAGGTAGGTTTGCCTTTTAGCAACATAAGAAAGGTTTTATTTACACAATAGAAACACTACAAAAACTTGTATCCAAGGTCACAGACAGGCAAGAAAATATTTATATATTTTTTCCCATGGAAAAAGAACACAAGGACATTAGTGAATCTACCATCCTTCTCTTCTACCAAGACCCATACAATCTACACGGCTGTAGCTGTTGATTGGTTCACATGGTTCTGTGCAGTGCCATTTTCTCTTTCTCCACCCTGTCACATTATTCCTTGTTGAATTGCTGTCTCTTTTGTTGCTTTCTTTTATTGAGGCTCTTTGTCTCTCGTGTCTTCCTCCTGTTAAGGCTCCATTCTCTGTAGAACCAAATGGATGCAGCCACCTCAAGGACCCTCTTTCTCTTTCTGACTTGCCTCTTCCTCCAAGTCTGTGTTGTGTCCACTGTTTACCTGTGTCTTTGTTGACTTTTCTTCATCATCTAAGGTTCTCTATAATCTAGTTTGTTTCCAGTCTGGCTTCACCATTTGCCCATCACATACACTACTTCCAGCTGAAGAGAACTGACAGCTATTTCCCACTCTCATCCCGCTTTCTTCCTCCTTCTTGCATTCACATAGAATCCCAGCGTAGAAGGGAATCACAGAGGCTATTTAGTCTAATCTAAACCCAAGTAAGAATCCCACCCAAAGCAAACCTTATATATGGTCATTGAATCTTTGCTTAAAGATGTGCAGTGAAAGGGAAGCCTACTTGCTCCTGAGACACCCCATTCCACTTTGGGATAGCTCTAATTATTGGCAAGTTTTTCTTTATATCAAGTCTTACTTAATTTTTCTCTCTGCAATTTCCACCTGTTTTCCTAAATTTTTTTTCTGGGGGTCACATAGACAAGTTTATCCTACTTCCAAGTGGCAGTCCCTCAAACACTTGGAGACAGCTATCAGCCCTCCCTCCCATCTCTCCACCACTTCCCTTCTCCAGATTGAACAACCCCAGCTCCTTCAAATGATCCTCAGATGATAACAATTTTTATAAAAATCACCTTTTCCCCCACCAATAAGCTTTTATTTTCTCTCTACTTCCCTATTAGGGGAGGGGGAAAAAAAGAAACCCCTTACAATAAATAGGCATAGTCAAGCAAAACAAACTCCCACATCGGCCACATCCATCTTGAGACATCTTGAATCCATCCCAGCAACCTCTCTAGCAGGAGAAAGGTAGCATGGGTCATCAGTTAGACGGTATGGCCCTTCACCGTTATGATCACACTTTTCTGGTCATTGTCCATTTAATTTTCATCCTTCCAAAAATGTGGAATGTGCACAATACTCTAGATGTAATTTGACCCAGTCAGGCAGATAATCACTTCCCTAGTTCGGGATGTGATATTTCTTGTGGTAGTCAAATATTACGCTTACTCTTTGGCTACTGTATCATACTGTTGAACTATATTGAGTTGACACTTCGCTGTAACTTCAGATGAATTGTGAGCTAGACCAAGGGTCAGCTACTTCCTACTGTAGGTGCAATCTACAGTAGGAAAAGCCTCTTTTTCATTGGTTCTGAGCTAAGAATGGTTTTTACATTTTTAGATACAATAAAACTTTATCTTGAAATGTAAAAACGATTCTGTTACAGGGTGGATTTGGCTGTACTTTGGGGGCCCCTGATCTAGACCATCTTATACTTATAAAGTCAACTTTTTTAACCCAATTGTAAGATTTTACAACTGTCACTACCAAATTTCAAATTAATGAATTTGGCACAGTGTTCTTGCCTATCAAGATCTTTTTTTTTGTACCCTAATTCTGTCGCCAGAGTGTTAACTATGCTTTCCAATTTTATGGCATTTGCAAATCTGATAATCAAGCCATCTGTGTTTTTTTCCCAGGTAACTGATGAAATGTTACATGTAGAGGGCCAAGCACAAATCCTTAGGATGCTACACTGGCTACCTTCTTCTGAAGCTTTTTTTTTTTTTTTGCTTATAGGCAATTGGGGTTAAGTGACTTGCCCAGGGTCATACAGCTAGTAAGTGTCAAGTGTTTGGTCTGAGGCCAGATTTGAACTCAGGTCCTCCTGACTTCAGGGCCGGTGCTCTATCCACTGCACCACCTAGCTGCCCCTCTTCTGAGCTAATTTTGAAACACTAAGAACTCTTTAGAAACAGTCATTGGATCAGTTCCCAGTCTTACTGACTGTATTACCACTATGTACTCCATGTTTCTCTACTTTTCCTAGAAAAATAACATGGGAGACATTTTCTACTGTTTTGTTAATATCGAGGTAACTGTATCAATAACATTCTCCTGGTCCATCAGCCTAGTAATCATGAGGCTTCTTTGTGATAATTGCTTCCTTTTCTAGATGGTCTCTAGCCAACCTTTAATTGTAACATTCAAAAATTCCGCCAGGAATCTAAGGCAACTTCAACGATCTTTAGTTTACTTATTCTCTTCTCTTTTCTTTTTTTGAAAATTGGAAAACTTCTCCCTTCCTACAAGACTTCTGCCTGGACTCCTCCACAGTCTTTTCAAAGGTCATTGGCAGCAATTGCATCTGCCAGTACTTTCAGTATCTGATGATATAATTTATCTGGACCTACTGCCTTGAACTTACCAAGGGTAGCTAGAGACTCTTTTATTGTCTCCTTACTTGGGAAGGAGCTGAGATGTAGGTTAATGTGTGATTAATTTGGAGGAAGAGAATCTGGATTTGAATCCAAGGTGGTCCACTTAATACCTGTGTGGCTTTGGGCAAATTACTTCACATCTCTGGACTTCAGTTTCCTCATCTGTAAAATGAAGAACTTGGTTAAGGTGTCTGCTAAAAGTCCTTCTAGCTCTGAATCTCTGATCCTATGAACCAGCTTATCTTTTGTATCAATTCCTTAATGGTCATTTTTGTTTTGTCCATTCCAATCCAAAGGTGAGACAAAGACAAAGAAAGAGTTGAGCATCTCTTCCTTCTCTCAGGCATCCGTTATCATTGTTCCATCTACCCACCATGATCCTTTCTCTTTTCTTGAGCCTCCCCTTTTTCCCAAATGTAACAAAAAACAAACCTTTGTTCTCTCCAGTCTTCTATACCAGTCTCAGATCATTCTGACCTATGGTGCCCTTGACAATATTCTTAGAAAACATGGCCATGCTTTTGTATTCACCCTCCATTACTTGCCCTTCATTCCATCTTAATGGAAACCTTAAAAACTTCCTTTTCAGGAAAACTGAAAATATTGAAGAGCAATATTTTCTGCAGCCTAAAATTCTTTCCAGACCAAGGGAACTTTGGAAAAGACAGTAGAAGAAAAGTTAAAGCTTTTGTTAGGGACACATATTAACAATGTTAACCAAATTTAACCTTCATTGCAAGAGAGGACACTGCCCTTAGGTAGGTCACGGGGCCAATCACTTAAGGTGAGTGGGAAGGCAGGATATTAATTAAATAAAAATTATTTCTGGCAGACTTGTGCTAAAACATCAAGTATAGTACTCACATTTTTTTTCTTCTGTCAATATTACATATTGTATAATTTATATTATAGCTGATATATCTGTTAAAAATCCAAGTTGAGTGATGAGTCCACTGTGTTTCAACATTATTCTATTTTTTCCTCCTCATGAAATCTTTTTCCTCTTTGTGTCTTAAAATGTCATTCTTTAGAGCTTTCCTCCCTTCTGGGCTGATTTCTCCTACAGAATTTTAGGCCATGGGGGCTACTTATCCTTTTTGTGAACCCTTTGAAATCTGCTTCCTTAAAATCTAAGACACATATCAGACTCTGCTTGGCTTTCTTATCTTCTTCTATCACAGATGCTAAGAGGGAAGGGGTCACTTTCCCTCAAGGTTCCTACTTGAGCTGAACCTTTGAAGGTAGTGACTTCCTTCAAGGGATTTCTCAGGGAGGGTTGTTCATGGGCAGGTGTCATTTTTTTCTTATGAGATCTGTGTTGTGTTCGTTTTATTCTTTTCAACTAAAAAATAAAACTTTTCTCCAAAGAATTTCATAGACTGTGTGCTTGTAAGGAGAGTTGCCAACAACATAGTGCATATGTCCTTGTGTAAGTTTCCAGAAATACTGGTTGGGGGCTAAAAAGAGTGAAATCTCTTGAAATATGTCTGGGTATTTTTTGTTGTGGAAGAGCCTTTTACATAAGGGTTCTCCTTTAGATTGTAAGCTTCTTCATGAGGAAGACTAGTTCTATGAAATCTCTCGTAACTGTCCCCACAGTAAGGTGCTCTGTATACTATGAGCATTGTAGTTTGCCTGATTAATATGTGGAAACATGTTATTAAGGTTTCTCTGAAGGCTTGTTCTTGATTTCCTATTTATCATTTATTCTCCTTCATGCTTTCTTCCATTTCTACCTCTTTTCTTCTAGTCCAGGCACTAAGCCTGACTCAGGCCAATTCTGTGGTAGGTTATGTTCAATATTGGAACAAAATGAGATGCCTCTAGGGCATGTGACAGTTAACAGAGATCTACTTAGGCATCGTAGAAGGCCACTGATCCAGGATAAGCACTGAAGACACCTCATGTCTATTCAGCCGAGCTGCCTGAGCTGCCCATCTTTTCCCACCAACCAAGCATCAGGGAATGCCTGGAGCTCCTGGTGGCTCTTTTGTATGCATTTGTCCAGCAAATGATGTCTATAGTTTGAACCTTTAGTACCTTGAACCATTCAAGTCTCAAAGATGGTTTTAATGCCTTATAAGGAAAAAAAAAAACTATCCTTACCAGCACAGGGGCAGGGGTTAAGATGTTATTTCTACTATATATTTTTTCTCCTCTCCCCCTTTCACTTCTCTATTCTTCCCTTCCTTCTTTTCTTCTCTTTCCCTTTCCTTGTTCTCTTCCCCTCCCCTTTAACTAGCTCACCTTGGGAAAACTGGAAGTAGCATTTAGCAAAAGTGTAACAAAATTCTCTGAGAATTGTCCAGCATCCCACTACAGAAGCAGCTGCAGTGAAGCTAAAAAAAGGTAAATACATTGGACCTTCTTGTGAATGCAATGAGTAATATTAATAGAAAATTGAGTTAACATAGCCAATAAGTTATTTTTTAATTGAATAAACAGAAATTGCTCATTAATGCTGACAAACTCAAGTAGTTATATTTACCTTTTTTTATAAAGAGAAACATTCAGCAATCCTGTCTGTTTCCTTCATACTTAAAATAGAAAAGCAACTTGGTTTAGGGGCAAATATGGATATTTATCATATCCAGTTGAATACAAGTCACCTGAGGCAAAAACTACAGTTTTCCTCTTTTCAAGCTTAGCCACAAAACAGATAGCCTCTGGTAAACATTGAATTACGTTTCAGGGCAACAGCTCATAAGTAACATATATTTTAAAAGATATCTTTTCCCTAATTTTGATTTAAAAATATGATAACCAAAATGAAATTTGAAAATACATTGAGCTGCATTTCCTCTCCATATAGGAAAGAATGAAATGATATTTCCACTTACATGAATATCATGGCCCTCAGCAATAGATAACCTATACTGAAAACAAATGAAACAAGGCACAATTTGACACTAATACTGTAAGAACTCAATTACCTGCAGAATGATGAGTGTTTCTTTCTGTGTTCAGGACATATGTGCTGGTTCTAGCACTACAATATTTAGGATATTGGTCCAGCCATTCTGGAAATCATTTTGGAACTATGACCCCAAAGTTACCAGAATATATATACCCTTTGACCCAGTGATAACTGTACTAGGCCTATACCCTAAAGAGATCAAAGAAAGAGAAAAAGGAATTATCTAGATAAAAATATTATAGCACTCTTTTCATAGTAGCAAAGAACTGAAAATTAAGGTGGTACCCATCAAATGGGGAATGGCTGAACAAATTATGGTACATAAATGTAATGGAATATTATCAGGTTATAAGAAATGATGAAATATATGGTTTCAGAAATATATGGGAAGACTTGAATGAACTGATGCACAGTGAAATGACTAGAATGAGCAAAACAATTTATACAAGGACAACAATATTGTAAAGAGAAACTTTGAAAGACTTAGAAACTCTGATCAATGTTGTGATGAACTGTGTCCCCAGATGTCCTACGGTGAAGCATATTATCAATCTCTTGACAGAGAGCTGATAAATAACAGATATAAAGACATATGTTTTGGACATGGCTACTGTGTGGATCCATTTTGCTTAAATATGTTTATTTGTTATGTAATGTGAATGCTCCAATCCTGCTCTCTCAGGACCAAACCCACCATATCACCCTTCAGAGTTTCAGGGCACCATTAGGATTTTTTTGATCATTTCTTTCTTCTGTCATCACTTGAGCCCTGACTAGCTATGTACCTTTCATTTATTGGAGTCCAATGTCTATTGCCTCAGTTCCATTTAACCACTTAAAACTTGATGGCTTCTACAAAGGGATATTTACTTCAAAGATACAGCAACAACAAACATAAAAACATTTCCCCTGCCACTACAGGGGCATATTTCTCCTTACATCACCTCTGTCTGGAGTGGAGAGATTGGGCTCATATTATGGTTCTGTCCATACACATCTTTGGTTCCACCAAGTTCATATCCAAAGGTGGTTTCACTGCCAGATGAGTCCTTCTGCTAGGTTGAATTCCCTTCTCTTATAGCATAGTTTCTTACCAGATGCTGTGAATAGAGAAGCCACCTTGCTTCCCCAGATATGAATGCAGCAAAGAGATGGTGGGAGCTGAGTCAGGTTCTTTTGAAGGTGCCAGCTACATGACCAAAGGAAGAAAAGCCCCTCCCACCCTAACCACATGGTAGACCAGCCAGAAACAATTACAGAATTTCCATGCATGCACCACTCTCTCCAATGTACTTCCCTCATGTATCAGCATGATTCTCCTAGAAGCAGCTTCTAAACTTCCTCCACATGCAGACACCATCTGCTCCCTAGCATCTTCCACCTGGTGATACCATCTGCTCCCTAGTGTTCTCCATGTGGAGACATCATTTGAACAAGCTGATGGGTCTGCCCATGTATCAGACACCTATAACACTTACAAGGTTTGGGGTTTTTTTTCTCCTTCTTTCAGTTTTTTAATGGAAAGAGGAGGGATGAGGGAGTTAGCAATATTAATGCAAAAAAAAGATAGTCGTAATAATTTTTAGAATGCACGTATGAGAACAGAAAGAAATTCAGGAGGAAATACAGATGAGTAGTAAAGTATTATAAGTAATACATAGAATTTATTATATAGGGTTTTTTTTTAAAATAAGCATTATGAAATGGAAACTCATGGTTGCTTGTCAAATCCTCTTTTGTGTTCTGCTATATATGTGGAAATTCTTTTTTGAATATTTAAATTAAGAATAAAAAAAATAGAAATAATTTTAAAAGCATTGTACTACCTGAAAGCGTGACTAAAAAAAGAGACAATATTGTATTCAAGAAATTATGAAAGAAAATTACCCAGACAAACCACTTTGAAGAACTTAAGATCAATGCAATGGTCAACCATCAATTAATCAATAAACATCTTTTAACCCTCTAATATGTGTCAGGCCCTGTGCTAAGCACTGTGTTAACCATGAGTACAGAGGACTATTTTATGATCCATGCTACCTATCACTTAGCAGAGAGGTGATGGATTCAAGATGAAGAATGAGACATACATTTTTGGAATATGGAATATGGAATATGGTGGGAATTTTTTTTTTGCGATTCAAGGGTTTTGTTTTTCTTTTTTTTAAGGGAAGAGGAAAATACATTATTGTTAATTTTAAAATAAAAGAAAAAAACAAAAAATTAAGATAACATGTAATCATTAAAGTTTATATTTATTAGGTTGAAGGATTTATATATTTATTTTATGTTGGTATAGTGGAAAGAGCACAGGCTTTGCAGTCGGGAAAGATGAGTTCAAATTCTGCCTCTGGCACTTACTGTGTGATCATGTACAACTCACCTAACATTTCTGGGCCTCAGTTTTCTCATTTGTAAAATGGGGATAATAATGTCTGTGTTATTTTTACAGGGTCATCATTTGGAAATAATAAATTGAAAGCATCTATGCCCTAAAACGTCAGCTATTATTCTTAATGTAGATGGTTTCTAAGCAATCTGACAGCCCTAAAATTCCATAATTCAATGATGGTATGATTTAAAACTGTCTAGATAATTGTTGTTTTTACCATGGTTGAACTCTGTAAATGATGTTGGTAATAAAGTTTAAAGGTTCTATAACTTGTGAACATTCCCAGGCTTTCTCTTATGGAATAATTTCTCTTTGGAATAATGATGCTTACCCCTTATTCATAGTCTTAAGAGCACTAGCCTTATCTGGTTAATTCCATGAGATGTAGGGGAGAAAAAGCTAAGGTAGAGTTGGCCAATGTTATAATGAAGAGGTGCAAAAGTTGACCTAACTCCTGAGCCAGCTTGGTATGCTGGTGATGACAGATAAAAGAAACAAAAGCCAACTCTATGTGACCAGCCATGCAAAGCAGAATGTGTGGCTGGCCTGTAATTATTGGTCCAACTCAGCAGTTCTTCCTTTTCAGTTCTGTGCTCAGACTATCCCGAAAAATACCAGGAGCTATTTAGCATGAGTTGAAGACGGGGGCACTAGTAAAGCTTAAAAATAGGAGTAAGGGTGGGGAAGGAGTGGGAGGAAGCAACTCACAAGTCTCACTTCTGATGTACTTTTAAGTGGAGGCAAAGATATTTTCTGGTGCATCAGGTAGGGGGTGGGGGTAGGGAGGGTAAGCTAAATGAAAGGTCACGTACTAGATGACCTCTCAAGGTCCCTTCCACCCCAGTGATTTGATGAAAACATGCTTTTTTTCTTTCTTTTTAAAACTCTGTGACATAAGTTTAAAATGGTCCCAAATAAACCATCATGTCACCAGTAATTAGGGACAATTTTTTTTCTCTTCTTTGTCTACCTTCATGCCTTTAATTTTGTCTTACTGACTAGTAGCATATTGTGCTGAGAGGCCTCTGACACATGCTAGTTATGTGACTCTGGGTAAGTCATTTAAGCCCTGGTACTAAAAGTAGCTTCCCTAAGGTTAGAAGTTACACACCACCTGCTGATCTGTACAGAGGAGGGAGGGAGTTTCCGCACTGAGAGTTCCCTACATTGATGAAGACAGAGGTTCAGATCAAAAAAGGGGGGGGGAGGAAATCCATGCATAAGCATTCGCATATCACTGAATTATCTAGGTACGATGTTTGGAGTGTTATTACTTTTTTATCTTTATATTGCATATTGTTACAGCTAAAAGCAATGCATATGCTGTCACTAATAGAAGTCTTATGTGTGTATATATATAATCCACACATATATATGTATATATGTGTATCTATCTATTATCTATGCTTGAAGGTTCACAAAGTACCTTTCATATGCTATCTCATTTGATGCTCACAGTAACAACCCTGTTTGAGGTCAACACTTTTATTATTCCCATTCAACACATAAGGAAATGGAGGCAGATAGAAGTTAAGTGATTTGTTCAGGGTCACATAGATAGTAAGTGTCTGGGGTGATTCAAACTCAGGTCCTTCTTACTCAAAGTCCAGCCATATAGCCACTTATCTTATGGAATGTATAAAATACCAGTTACTCTGGCCCTACAGTGTCCCATTGAACACTGTTTGCCATTTCATTTGACCTTTATTAAACATCTACGATGTGTGTAGGCTTGGAGTCAGGAAGACCTAAATTTAAATTCCACTTTCAACACTAACTGTGTTACCATGGGTAAGTCACTTAACCTCTGTGTACCTCAGGGAACTCCTTAGAGAGCTTTCCTTGCTGATAAAATCACAGGTTCTGCACTTGGTATGTACGCAAGTCACTGGGGATATAAATTAGAGTTCATAGCCAACATTTACATAGCAATTTTGTATATACATAGCACTTTGCCCACATTCTTCTTACTCAGTACAAAGTTATATATGACACAGACACAGCTTTCAAGAAACTTATATTCTAACACTGCTGTGTCTAAGAAGGTCTGGTTGCTTCCACTGAGACTCAAAGGATTTTTTAAGTGAAATTATTTTTTAAAAGATTAATTTTTTGGCCATTCATCAATCAATACATCTTATTTTTATCACATAGGTGGGAGCTTGGTACAATGGCAAGCATACTGGCTTTGGAGTCAGAAGACCTAGATTCAAATCCTACATCTTTCTCTTACTGCCTGGGTGACCATGGACAAATCATTTCAGTTCCCTGGGTCTCATTGGACTTGATGGCTTCTGGGATCTCTTCCACCTCTAGAACCGGTATCCCATGTGCTAGCCAGCCATTATGGTAGCTGACAGCAAAACTGTTAGCAGGAATGATATTGAAGACCTTGAAAAATCTTTTGACTCACAAGACAATCACCATTATTTAAACTCCTCCTGCTACGAGCTACTTTCACTGGGTTCATTTCATCTTGCACAGAAGATTTTTCTAATCGATTCTAACAATTTTCCAATGATACTTCACTTTAAAAAAAAAAGCTTTACTTGGAGAGGGAAGGTATTTCTAGAGTGTTCACTTATGTTATCCTTTCCATGCTGAATCCACATGGAGAGTCAGTGTGGTCTGGTGGAACTGGAATGTAAGCTTCTTGAGAACAGATTCTGGCTTTTTTGTCCTCTTCTCCCTATTACTTATCACAAAGCTTGACACGTAGTAGGCCCTTCATAAATGTAAATGAATTAGTGAATTGGAATCAGAAGACCCAAAGACTATGGTTCAAAGCCATAGCATAACATTTATGAGATGTGGGATGCTGGTTTCTCTTTCTGAGCTTTAGTTTCCTATGTGAGATACTTGCATGTAAACTTCAAAAAGTATTATAAAAATTTAAATTATGATCACACTTGTTGTCAAGCTGTCATTCGACAGCAGTCAAGTTCGGTGGCACTTTCCCATTGTGTTTAGTCTACTCTTGATGTGCCTTGTTCCAGTAAACAGATATTTAGAAAGGGCAGTCAAAGGTGAATTTTTATGTAGATTTTTAAAAAGAAGTTGAAGGAAAAAAAAAGAAGTTGAAGACATTTTTAAAAGTGAGAGATATGTAATGATTTGCTGTAACGAATACATGAAAACCGTGGCTTATTCTTATTCATCTTTAAGATGGTAGAGAAAGAGGAAAAAGTAGTATTTCCTGGGAAAGAGGGATGAGTGATCTCCGTTAAAGGATTCTCTAATCTCTTGTTGTTATTATTATCGAATCCTTTCAGTTTGACTCTTTGTGACTCCATTTGGGGGTTTTCTTCACAAAGATGCTGAAGCAGTTTGCCATTTCTTTCTCTAGTTCATTTTATAGATAAGGGAACCAAGACAGACAGGGTTGAATGACTTGCCCAGCATCACATAGCTATTAAGTTGTTTGAGGTTGGATTTGAACTCATAAGGATGAGTCTTTTTGATTCCAAGCTCAGTGCTCTATCCACTGTACCACCTAGCTACCCCATAGTTATTGATTTTTACTAATCAGACTGGACTTGCTATGTTTTCTTATCCTTACTGGAGTAATTATGCTATACAGCCTTGAAATAACATCGTTCTATGGCCTTTATCATTTTTTGTCATTTACACTGATTTAATTTGTTGTTTGTATGTGTCTAACATATGTCCTACCTATTAATTTAGAAACATAGGAGCTGATTTTTTTCTTTAAAAAAACTTATTTTTGCAAGCATTTGTTGTCTGTCTTCCTATTGCTCCCCTCAATTGAACAATAATTTAAGAATCCTCATAGATATGCATAGTTGAGCAAAACAAATTCCCACATTGTCCATATCCAAAAAAAAAGCACATCTCATTTGGCATTTTAAGTCCATATCTTCCTGGCAGGAGTTGGTTGGCATATTTCACCATCAGTTCTCTGGACTTGTGCCTCCTCATTGAGTGATTAAGAGTTCTGAAGTCTTTCAAAGTTGTATTCTAGTTAATTATTTCCTTTTAATTAATTGGCTTTATTTGATTGTTTTTAATGCATTAAAAAATCTTTCTTCTTATGTTTAGAGTTCAACTCTAATATGAGGAAGGGACTTGGTCCTGATTTCTTAGGCAATCGGCATGCCTTGCTTAATAGATCGATATTCCTCAGATCTTGAATTTTTGTTTCCGTAGTCATTTCATCTTTCATCTACCAAATTATATAAATTGTAATCCTGGTTCTGCTCACTTTACTTTGCATTACTTCATTCAGATTCTTCCAGTATCCACTGAAACTTCCTATTTCATCATTTCTTAATATTCCAATACATTCAAATGAGAAAACAATTGTAAAGCACTTAACACAGAATTTGGCACATAGTAAATGCTATATGAATATTAGCTATCATATATCACAATTTGTCCAATTATTCTCCAAGAAATGGTATCTACCTTAGTTTCCAGTTTGGGGCTACTTTGAAAAAGATCTGTTATCAATATTTTTGTACATAATAATGGGTCCTTTTCACTTTGTTTAATCTCTTTGGAGTATAGGCTAAGCAGTGGTACTACTAAGTAGTCATTGGGTCAAAGGGTATACACAGTTCAGTGACTTTTGAGCATAATTCCAAACTACTTTTCAGAATGGCTAGATCAATTCACAGTTTCACCAACAAACAGTGCATTAGCCTGCCTGTTTTCCTGTAGCTCCTCCAGTATTTATCATGTTCTTCATTAGTCATCTTTGCCAATCCAGTGAATATGAAGTTATTTTCATCTGCATATCTCTAATTATTAGTGATTGGGAGTATTTTTTCATATGGTTTTTGATATCTTGGATTTATTCCTTTGAAAAATGCCTATTCATGCCCTTTGACTATCGGGAGATGGCTCTTAATCTAATAAATTTCTCATGTATCTTTTGTTTTGTTTTGTTTTTTGCTAGGCAATGGGGTTAAGTGACTTGCCCAGGGTCACACAGCTAGTAAGTGTTATGTGTCTGAGGTCGGATTTGAACTCAGGTTCTCCTGAATCCAGGGCCGGTGCTCTATCCACTGCACCACCTAGCTGCCCCTTCTCATGTATCTTGGATATGAGACCTTTATCAGAGAAATTTGCTGTTAAGATTCCCCTACCCCCCCATTACTGTTTTTCTTCTAATTTTGTTTGTGCAAAACATTTAATTTTATACAATCAGAGTTGTTCGTCATATCTTCTGCTGATCTCATTTTCTTTTTTATTCCCATATTTAAAAGTCAATCATCCTCCAAAAATCTTTTTCTCCTTCATGTTTTCATTCATCATTTTTAAAAAGACATTTCTTTCATTCTTCCTGACTTTGCTCTTCTATTTTTCCTACCTTAGTTCCATTCCACTAGCAACTGAAGTTTTGTCCTGAGACTGATGCCAAAGCTTGTCTCAAACCTGGCCTTTCATTTTCTTGGCACCATCAAGTGGTGAAACTGTGTATCACTGTTGAAAGTTTGCAGCTGACCAGATGACTCAGTGGTTCTCTACAGAAGTCTCACAGTGAGATTTCCTCAGAATTTTTGGAAAATGTAACCATTCTCTCTCCCCAAGGCGCCACAGAAATAGAATGAAGTCAGAAATTATGAAATATGTGCACAGCAAAAATATCTCAACAAATGCCTTTTGTAAAAGGGTAAGGAAGATGCTAGTTGAGGAGAAAGACATGAGTGACAGTTACGTATCAAAAAGTGAAATTTGGTTATTTTGATCAAAATAAATAAATCAGGCCAGAACTACTCAAGTCTCTCTTTAAAAGCTTTCAATATTTGGGGGGGGATGGGGAATCAGTCAGGAAATAGCTGAGCAAACAATGGTATGCATTATAAGAATTGATAAGTAGAAGGAATTCAGAGAAACATGGGAAGTGATGAAGGTAAAGAAAGTAGAACTGGGAAAATAATCTATATAATGATTTTAATGATATGAACATTAACATCGCTAAAAAGCACCAGAACTCTGAAGCATTCTGGGTCCCTGAGAACTGATACTGAGGATTCCTCCTCTCATTGGAGAGGGTGTGTGTGTGTGTGTGTGTGTGTGTGTGCATGCATGTTTCTGTGGCAGCATATGGATCCAGAACGCCATCGAGACAGTCAGAAGCAGCCCGTCCTGTGTGGTCAGCTTTGCTTCAATGTTTTTCTTCGTTAAGAGAAAGGATTCAATGTGATAGTAAAGGGAGCATAGCTTGGGAGGGGGAATATCAATGACTATGGTGTAAAAACAAAAGGTGATAATAAAACTTTTTAATTATGATAAAAGAGGCTTTATGAGTCAACTGCCAGGGAAATTTATGAATCCCTGAAAATCTCTTATGCTTAGAGTCTGTCTGTATGGTGGAAAAAATTTCCAATTTCCATTAGAATAATTAAATAAATAGGGTATTTGAAACAAGCCATAGTGCCCTGCTCTGTGTTTTTAGGTGTCTATATGGTTGGCTGTGTCTTCATTAAATGGATAATTTTCCCCATAAGAATTAGAGATTTAGTCTTATAACTTTCATTTTCTAAAGGAATCCGGCCTTGTTCCATGAATCTCTGAAAGCATTATGCAAATACAACCCACTTTCATTATCTTTCCACTTACTAAATTCATCCAGAGCTGTCCAGGAACAGCTTTTCTGTTTTGTCAACTACATCCTCAGTCTTGTTCTTGGATATCTCACCAGGATTTCAAGACAGCAGGGGAGGGGAAGTGAGCAATGAAAACAGGCTTATGAATTTTAAATCGGTTGAGACTGCGATGCTGCAGCTTCACACATTTGGCTTCCCTGGGCGGTTGTTCCCAAGGCACCATTTCAGAGAGTGGTGGCAGGTTAGCTCATTGGATTCTAATGAGGCCATGGCTAATTTCTAAATGAGTCAGTGAACTTCAAACTGAGCTAAAACTGTTCCATGACCACAGATAGCACCCTTAACTCTGATCAGAAGTCTCGCAAACCTGTGCTTTTAGTTATATGTAGATCCCATCATGTTGCTCTGTTTGACGCCCTTCAATCGCTCTCTATTGGCTTCCAAGTAAAGATCTAAGTCCTCAGCCTGGCATTCAAAGCCCTGCAGAATTTGGCATGCCCCTATTTTTCCACGTCTTCACACCTTTGTATATGTTGCGCCTATGCCAGAAATGCTCTCCTTCTCCCCCACTTCTCACAATCTGTTGAATTCCTATTCCCCCTTTAAAGTCCAGCTGAAACACAACATTTTCCAGGAAGTCTCCTCTAATTGCTCCTCTTGTGGTCAGTAATAACATCACGTCCACTTTTGGACCTCACCCTGCACTTCACCAGCGCTCTCTCATGCATTTATGTTTCTTTTGTATTGAAGTTATCTGTGTAAATGTCACATCCTACTACTAGACTGTGAATTCCATGAGGCTGTGTTTTGTATCTTGGATCTTACTCAGTCCCTAGTACAGTGTTCCACAAATGCTACAATAAGTATTTGTTGAATTGAATTATTTGGTTGGGAGTATGGAATAACTAGGCGATAGAGCATACATCCTATGGAATGTAAGCTCTTGAGGACAGGGATAGTCTTTTGTCTTTGTATCCCCAATAGCACAGTTCTTGGCACGTGATTGGAACTTAAATATTTAATGAATAAATTAATAAATGTTTTGATTGAGATGGTGAATGGCTTAGCATAAGTTGTTTCCCCTATCAGACAAATAACTCAAAGACCAAAGAACATGTCCTTCTAAAGCTGGGTCGACATGAATTCCACACTAATGAACTACCTTCGGTGGAAAGAGTTTTTCCTGAGTCACCTCAGAAATAACCTTGCCTTCTTATGTGTTTCTATAACATTTGTTTACATGTCTCCTGTACTTCTGATCATATGTCTTATAGATAGAATAGGTATTTGAGTATGTATTAATTACATCTCTCCTGTATGGTAGGGTCTTTGAGGATAGGAATCTTTCTGTATTTTAAAAATTCTCTGTAGTATTTTTTCATTCCATATATATATATATATATATAAAACTTTTCAATGCAAGATAGCTCTTTTTAAAAAATTAATTCAATTTGTCTATATGTAATAAAGGCATTCAATCTTGTTTTTAGACTATACTCTCACTGCATTTAAGAGGAAGGCTTTTATAGCTTTGTGTTAGTTGTTAGTATTGTGAGGCAGCATTTGTAAGAACCTTGAATTTCATAATTTTTGTCATTGTTAGGTTTTTCTAGCTTTGGGAACTTAAAAAAATGGCTCTTTTGTTTTTATAGCATTTTTATTTCTAAATATATCTCTCTCCTTCTCCTTTCCAGCAAGTTGTCCCTTGCACCAAAATATTAAAAAAAAAAAAAGAAAGAAAAACAAAACAGGTCAGCCATACCAACTGACATATCAATTGAGTCTTATAGATATATGTAATATGCTACAGCCATAGTCTACCACCTCTGCAAAGAGGGATAGAGTTCAACATTATTTTCTCAACATTTCTTCTTTAGAGCCAAACTCTACATTCAGAGTGTATGACTTTCTTTTCGAAAAAACAAGCATAGGAGTGTCAAGGTGTTACCATTGGTTGTAGATGTAATATATTCACCCATTTAAGTTTAGATGGTGTTTTTGCTATTGAGTTCAAGATACTACATAATCTTACAAGCATTTTGACTATGCTGAATTTGACCTAGGATTTTCTTTTTTTTAAATGCATTTTTATTGATAGTTTTATTTTTATATCACTTAAATTTCCCCTCTGTATGTTTCCCCTCTTCCTTCCCAGAGAGCCATCACATATAACAATTAAAGAAATTTTTTTTGGTTCCTTTACTTTCAGTCTTTATTAATTCATCTTGATTTACTATGCTTAGATAGCTCATAAACCCTTAGAAGTCTGTTCTCAATATTTAGAGTGGCTTTGCACTAAATCACTGCTTAACTATTTAGCTAGTGGGTACAGTCTGTCTCTGTGATAGTCTTTCTCCCCTGTCTACTTTGACTTTTTGTTGGCACTTCTGCTTCAAAATCTGATTTGAAGCATCATTTTAAAGTTGTTTGGAGGGGAATGTTCAGAGAGTCCAGTTGGGTTGCTGCCTCTACCATAATGGCTCTGCCTGGATAATTTTTTTTTTTAAGAAAAAGAGGAAGAGAAAAAAATCATAAAAAATGAAAATATATATAATGTTCCACATCTATGGATAACCCACCTGTTGAAAGGAGTGAGAAGAAGTATTTTCTCATATTTCTCTTGAGACCATGTTTGCTTTTTGTAGTTTTGCAATTTTTATTTTCAAATGTTTTATGGTGGTTGTTCTTTTCCATTATTGTAGTCCTTGCACATTTTTTTCCCTTGGTTCTGCTTACTTCACTTTGCATCAGTTCACATATAACCTCCTGTGTTTCTCTGTATTCATCATATTAATTTTTTTTTTTACTACTCATTTGTACAATTTGTTTAGTAATCATTTCCCAATAGATGTATATGATCAAATTTTCAATCAACAAATTCCCAAAATGTAAAAAAGTAGTTTATTATTAAAAATGGAAATAAGAATACCATGTTAGAAACACTCTATAAAGGAACAGCATTGAAATTAGAGCTATAGTGAGGATTTGAGAGATCCTAAAAACGTCCTTCTGCTTTAATAGATCTGGCCTAAAATTGTTCTGCCTGTTAATGTACTATCCGAATTCATTTTTTCTCTCCTAAGTGCTGCATAAGTAGAGCATTACAGGGCAAGTACAACTAGTCCCTAAATTAAGAACAACTAGGGCAGTTAGGTGGTGCAGTGGATAGAGCACCAGCCCTGAAGTCAGGAAGACCTGAGTTCAAATCCAGCCTCAGACCAAATACTTAACACTTATTAGCTGTGTGACCCTGGGCAATTGCCTAAAATAAATAAAATACAAATAAAGAACATCTGATTTAGGAACTCTCTGTATATGTGAATGGGGAACAGGAGCCTGCTTTCTGATGTTCCACTACTTCTCCAGTTACCTGGGTGGGGAGAGGTAAGGGGAGTTGGGGGCGGGGGAGTGAGTATCACTGCCCTTGGATATCATTCCAAACACCACTCATAAGTTGAAAACTCTATATTTCTCTTCATACATTGTAACACACTTTCATTTATTTCTTTTCCTATGGTGAAAGACATAAGTCTGTTTAAAACATATCTTTGTTTTAAAATCATTGGTCTTTTTAATTATGTTTAGAAAAGTTGTTTACTATAGCTGATTAATTTGCAACTTCCAGCTCTCTCAGAAATCACTTGGCATTTTGTATATGTGTGATAGTTGATAAGGAAGGAGCCATTCAATGCAAATTTTGAACAAAAGCTCTGGCTTCAAAGGTCAAAAAGCTAGTGCTTGGAGGGGAAAATTTCACTGTAGTGTGGCAGTATGATAGAAGAAAAAGAAGGGGGAATCGAGAGGCCCTTGACAAATTAGCAAATTAACATGAGGCTGTAAGCTTTGCTACTAACTCTCTTACCCCTTCCCCAACTTGCCCTGCTAGTGCAGAGCACAGTCCATGGTGTTAATTGAACTCTTCCTGGTTTGGAGAATGGAAAAGAGGGGAAGCTGAGGGGGTCCTGCCAAGCCAAGGTCATGAAAATTGTGGAAAAAAAGGGCCAGAATCGAAAACAAGTTTAGGGAGCTGACCAGCTAGAAGGGCCAGAGGCAGAAATCACAAGTCCATATTTTAGGTTTCAAGGACTTGATGCTAGACAAGAAGAAGGAGTTTCAGCCAGATCAGATGCGGAGTGGTGTGAACTTGGGCAAATGATTTCACTGCTCTGTAATCTCTCAGTCTCCTCTTCTGTAAAATGAGGAGGTTTTGCAGTAGCAAAATCTGAGAATGACCTCACTCCTCAGAGTCCTCTTCTTCAAGGCTTCTTCAAGGCTGAGCTCAGATTCTACCTCTTACCATAAAGTTTTTTCCTGATGCTTCCAGTTGTTAATGATCTCTTCCTTCTTAATTTACATTGAATTATACTTGTGTATGTAATAGAGATCGACAGTTTGCATGTTTGGCAGGGCTGACCACCTCTGTGGTGTTTCTGGTACTTTCTCGAGGCTTTTCCAAACAGTCTGTATCTTAGTAAGGGGTGGGGCTGGGTATATGGGGAAGATGACAGTAGTCAAAATTTGGAAAGGGTGAATGGAATGTATTTCCCTCTCAGACTTAAAAAACCTCAGTGAGAGTAACTTTGTGTTTGTGGATCATGCTGTCTGACAACTTGAGAGAGGAAGATGTGAATACAGTTCAGTCATATTAACCCAGATATAATAATTGAAGGCCGGGGATCTTCTGAGAAGCCATCCGGAGGTCTTCCCAGATGCCTGAGTGGTCCATTTATGTGCTAAGTGGGACTGTAGGACTGACTAAGAAAAGAGCTGGACATGATTGGGTCTGGTGGTCTCTTTTTTAAAAACGCTGTAACATTTTGCTATGGAAGGAGCTAGAATACCAGTGGGTGAGTGTTGGCTACAAAGGCAGTGAAGGAGCTTTAAATCTAGATGGGAATCAGAGCATAGGTAACACAAAGCTGAAAGAAGAAAAAGAAATGCTAGGCCTAGTGGCTGAAGTAATGGAGCAACAGAGCCCTAAAGGAGGAAGAGAGATCAAAGTAGACAGAAAGGAACTCTAAACCCAAGGACTAAAGCAAAGGCTGGAATTTAAGAGCAATGAGGCACAAGGCATGAGGAGGAGAGGGTTGTTATAAGAACTCTATTTGTCAAGTAGGGCAGGCTAATATTTAGTATTGTAATGGAGGTCTGGTACATGCCCAGAGCGCTCCAGATGGAATCTCGGTGTCAGGGCTAACAGTGAGAAGATGGCATTTCTCCACATGGAGGATGATGTTTGCAGCGAAATGGTGATAAGGTGTAAGGGAAATGCCTTTGAGAGTTTCTAACTGGTTCTGGTCAGCTAACCACATGAGGAAAAGAAAGATTTTTGATTGACCACAGAGCCATTAAAAATGTCTGTCAAGTTCAGTGTCCTCTCTGTACCTCTGATCTTGCAGGTGCTTAGCAACAGGTAAAGGGAAGGGAGCCTATAACCTTGTGAGTCTGAAAGATCCAGAGGGTTCCTTGGCATACCGTCTTTCAGAGCTGAGGTTTCCCAACCAATGGAGCACAGATGCCCTGATGAGCAAAAATGACTTTTGGGGGTGATCTTTAGGAACCCAGACTAGTGGTAGCTGAGATGCAGGTTCATACAGCAGACTATTGGAGATGAACTTGGTGGGACCAAGGTAATACATAGCAACTAAGCTAAATTTTCAGCCTAACCCTCCTTGAGAGACTGAGGTGGAGTTGACATTATGTCCCCAGGTATTGAAGGAAATGTTTGTATGTTTGTTCTCGTTATGTATTTGAAGTCAGTTTCTTTGTAAATCCAATGTTAAATGGAACTGGCTGTGCTTGTCAGTGGACCCTAACAAATGGAGGCATAATAGCTGGTGTGGGTTGAAGCCAATAGCAGAGAACAGTGACACCCATAAACCCTTCAGGGTCCCTGAGAACCCTGAGAGGGAGATATAGTTTGGCTTGAGTACTGCTGTGAAAGTATTGAAACTGACCTCTACATCTAATTGGTTTAGAAGACTAAGGCTTGGGTTGTTTATTTAGCTTCCTGGTAGATTAAGTACAAAAGCCAGCCCACGAGAAGGCCTCTTTGCTCTCATGGAGGGTTGATGCCAATGATAGCAACACGGAGGCAGGGAAGATGATACAATGCAATATCCTTGCTGATGTCCTTAACAAACACAGGCTTTGTATTTACACTGGTACTGTGGGTCATGTGGACTGTCTAATTCTAGGAGAAGGGGATTGATTCTCTACCAATCCTGGGTTCTTTCTCCATTCGATTGGGGGTGGCAGGTCAATTCTAAGGTAACACAACAAACAAACAAAAAAAAGAAAAAAAGAAAAATAAAGGGGCAACTAGGTGGCGCAGTAGATAGAACACTGGCCCTGGATTCAGGAGGACCTGAGTTCAAATCCGGCCTCAGACACATAACACTTACTAGCTGTGTGACCCTGGGCAAGTCATTTAACCCTAATTGCCTAGAAAAAATAAACAAACAAAAAAAAAGAAAAAAATTCTAGGGTGACGCTATAAGTCTAGAACAACTATATGGAACATTGGGGCTCACCATACAAATGGATAGCCTGACTCTTTAGTAATCCTAAATTCTTTTTTGCACAGGGATTTTCAATCACACGACAGGGCACAGAATCAAAGTAACTGTATAGTACTGTATTTGTTGTTGTTCAGTCTTTTACAGTCATGTCCAACTCTTTGTGACCCCACTGGGGATTTTCTTGGCCAAGATACTGGTTTTCCATTTCCTGCTTTAGCTCATTTTACAGATGAGGAAACTGGGGCAAACAGGATTAAGTGACTTGCCCAGGGTCATACAGCTAGTAAGTGTCTGAGACCAGTTTAGAATTCAGGAAGATGAATCTTCCTGACTCTAGGCTCTGTACTCTCTCCACTGAGCCACCTAACTGCACCAGGGTGGAAGATAAATCCACAATGATGCCAAGCATTTCTATATGTCACTAACAAAAATCAGAAGAAATTGATAGAAAGAAATAGAATTTATAATAACAAAATGTATCCAATATCTGAGCACTGGCACACATAAAACCAAACAACTTAAATAGAAATAAAGGGAAAATGTAATAATTGGAAAGATTTTCAATGCCAGGCGCCAGCCAATATAGTATAGATAATAGTGACCCAATTAATTTATAGAGTTAATGCAATACCAATTACAATATCAATGTACTACTGCATAGAATTAGCTAAAAAAATTATTCTATTATTTTGGGTACAGACTTGTGTTTTCATCATATAGAAGTTCCTTTTACCATAGTAGGTCATAGTCTTAGGGAGTTGCCTGGGCTACTGAGAGGTCACATGTCCTGCTTCTGATCAGAGAGCTACTATGCTGGAGATGGGACTTGACTCCAAGGCTAACCAATCTTTTACAAACACTACCAGTCAACAAAATGTATGTGGAGAAAGAACTAGATGAGAATTTCAAGGGGAACTATGGGGGGGAGGGGGAACAAGAGAAATAGGGATTTAAGTTTCCAGATCTCAAATTATACTGTGTGTGTATGTGTATATATATATATATATATATATATATGTGTGTGTGTGTGTGTGTGTGTGTGTATGTGTGTGTATATATATACATGTGTGTGTATATATCCACACATATATAAGTATGTATACATGTATGTGTATATATGCATATATGCACATACATGTGTGTGTATATATCCACACATATATAAGTATGTATACATGTATGTGTATATATGCATATATGCACACACATACATATGTATGCATATATATACCCACATAAGTATATGTGTACATATATATACACATATATAGTAGGTATTTATATGCACATATATATGATATTTTAAAAAAGGAAAAATAGATCAATGGAAAGATTAGCTATTCCCAAATTTGAACCAAAGACAGCCAAGAAACTAAAATTTGAAAAACTCAAGATCATAAAATACTGGGGAAGGCATCCATTGGTTAATAAAAACTACAGTGAAAACTAGATTTTGAGGAAGATGGGATTAGATTCGTGGCTAAACCATATGTAACATATTCCAAATGGATCAATTATTTAACTTTTTAAAATAATAAAGCAGTAAAATATAATGCAATGTTATATCTGTCAAAGTTGTGGAAAGGATTTGACTATTTGCTTAGTTATTAAGCAAATAGAAGAAATTATACGAAACAAAATAAACTGATTTGATTATATACAGTAAGTTTTCACATAGCCAAAAGCATTCTAATGACAGAATAAGAAGGAAAGAAACAGAATTGGAGAAAACTTTACTCAGAACGTTCTTAATTAAAAAAAAACCCTGATATTCTAAATCTATGATAAATTGATGCAGATTGGTAATCAATGAAAAAGTATTTATTAATCACCTCCTGTATGCCAGGTAATATGAATATGATATACTCCTTAACAGAGAATTGGTCAAAGAAATAAATAGTTTCTTATCAGAAAAAAACAAAGATACAACACCTGGAAAAACTTGACATTTGCTAACAATCAGAATAATGCAAATTAAAACTCTAATATACCCCCTTACAATTGGCAAGGATAGTTAAAAATGATAATGTTTAATAGCAGGAGGATTGTAAGAGAAACAGGCACACTAAATGATGTTGATGGAGTTGTTTACACAATCTTTTGAGAAAGGAATATGCAATTATACAATCAGAACTACAAAATTATTCACACCTGTAGAATCAGTGATCATACCAAGATAATGCCCTAAAATGTGTACAAAAATATTCCTAGTAGCATTATTTATTATAGCAACAAAAAATAAACAATTCATGTCTGGGGAATGGCTGAACAAATTATGGTTTATGAATGTAATGGAATTTTATTGCATGCATAAAAAATGACAAATAGGAAGAACACAATAAAATACTGGAAGATAAATGAAGTGCTGCAGAACAAAGAGGGAAGAACCAAAATAACAACATATACATAACTATAATTATATAAATACTAATAGTAACAACAACAAAGTTGAGGGAAATGTACAGAAGGAAAAAATTTGGAAGTAACATGTAAACAAATCGGATTTTGTCACTATCTCATTTACTATTAATATACTATTGAGATCTACATTTAAAAAAATTTTAAAACCCTTTCAGCAATTTATGTTCATTCGTTAAAACTTTATTCATCGGAATGCTTGTGTTAATAAGGTATATAATTTTTTTTCTTTAAAAATTTTTATTGAAATCTTTTGTTTTGACTTCATCTTTATTTCCAAAAATATCCTAACTCCTATCCCTATGCATTGAGCCATCCCTTATAATGAAAGATAGGAAAGAAGGGGAAAAAAGCAATTCAGAAAAACTAATCAGTGTGATATAATGCATTTTCTACAAGAAGGTAACATTTAGCCTCTAAAACAAAAGATCAAAGACAATCACAGTTCATGACTGCAAGCCCCAATAGAAATAATTTTGAAACTAGAAAGGCAGCAAATAAGCAAATTGGTAGGTTAACTGTGATTCAGTCTAGTAAGTTGCTAATAATGAATGACAAATAAACAGGCATAAATATATCTCATCATTAGTGGGTAGTGTGCCAGTTATTATTATTATTGTTACTATTATTGTAATCAACATTATTATTGGCTACAACAACTGCTTTACAAGGTGTAGAGGTTTTGCAGATGTGTGGCAGTGGTGGAGAGCCCACCATGATGAAATAAATCACAGATCTTTTGAAGGACTGCACAAGCAGGTGAGAGTCATGGAGCTCTGCTTGGGAGCTCAGGGAGAAAAATTAGCAGCTAGTAACAAAATTATTATGTACTATAAAATTCAGTCCCAAAAGCGGAATATAACCACTAAATTCATTTTTTACAAGGCAGACAAGATATAATCATTCTTCTTGCTCCTAACTAGGAGAGGCTACAGGTCTTTTAATTTCCCAAACACTTAGCAAATTTAAATTGTTTCACCTATCTAGTATTGATTTGCTGCCACCTGCTGGGAAGTAGGAGTGGGCTTCAAGTTTCTTAGTGTAGGTGACTGCAAAACTTTGCTTTCCCCATAAAACAAGTCATCATAATTTTGAAAAACCTGCAACCTGGACAATAGTTCATTGCTGGTGGAGCTGTGAAACAGCCCAACTCTTTTATGTAATGATTTGGAATTATGCAAGAAAACTTACAAAATTGTTCTTAGCCTTTGACCCAAAGATCTAACTTCTGGGTCTGTGCCCCGCAACGAGGTCATTGACAGTGAGAAAAGGCATCTGTGTACAAAAATAGATGGAGCAGCGCTAGCAAAGAGTTAGGAAAAGCAACAACTAGGTGGTCAGTGATTGGGGAATAAATGTTTGCACAAGTTGAGGTATATGAATGTAATAAGATAGAATTCAAAGAAAATATGTGAAGATTTGTAGGAAGTGATGCCTAGTGAAGAAAGCAGAACCAAAAGAACACTATACACAATGACCACAACTACATAAATGAAGACATCAACCAGCAAAATAACTCTGGGTCAAAGACAGCGGACAAAGTTAGCACTAACTTATTAAAATTACAGCACACAACCTTCTTTTACTTTCCTTCATTCATTTATTCTTCCTTCCCTTCCTTTTCTTCCCCATTGAACAAAAGAAAGAAAAAGAAACCCCTTCTAATAAACATACACAGTCAAATAGCAAATTCCCTTATTTGTCCTGTCCTAAAATGAATGTCTCACTCTGCATTTGAGTCCATAACCTTTCTGGCAGAAACTAGGTAGCAAGCTTGGTCTTTAGTGCTTTGGACTGTGGCTCAGAGGTCTAAAGTCTTTCAAAGTTATTTTCACTTTACTCCGAGTCAGTTTACATTGTCCTCCCGGTTTTCTTTGAAAACTATTTTGTCATTTATTATAGTACAATAATATTTCATTGTATGCATATACTGCAATTTATCCACCACCTTAGTTTTCAGTTCTGGGGTAAGGTTTCCCACTGTCTGTTGGAGGGTATCAATTCTCTGTCATTCTTTCACCCAACTATTCCTTTTTTGTATCTCTTGTTTCGTTAATTGAGTTGTTCATGAAATCACTGTGGCCAGGACATTTCCCACCCCCCTTCCCCCAGGCTCTATTTGGACTTGCTCTTTTCCTCTGGGTTTACCCCTTGGACATCTCACAATCCAAGGTATGTCTGGGTCTGGCTATATAGTGAAGTGGTTGCATTATTTGAATTCACACTGCATATTTCCACTGGACTAGAACCAATTAACATAGTTGACATAATTACTTTGCGTAGTGTGAATTTAGATACATGTAACAATTTCATGGGACTCATCATTTGTACTAATTAGGACCTAGCTTACTTCTTTACTCTTTTTCGCATTTCCTTAGGTTTATTTATATCATCAGTCTCAGTATTTAGTTTAGGGCCTTGTACTTGGGTCAAACTCCACTTGGGCCCTTCTGGATGGCATGGACAGACTGGTTGTGAGTGAGATTGTTTGGTATTATCTTCTGCTGTGGTTCAAGCCCAGGCTGCCCATATGCTGTTCTGGGCCTTTCTCTTGTTGGGATAGGGCAACTTCTTTTCTTTTACCAATAATGAAATAACCAAAGTGTAATGCTATAGGTGTTATTAGTTCCACCCACTCTTTTGTACTGTTTTGCTAATTGTTTTCATGGGGGGATGAGGCTGTTCCAGTTGTGAATTTGATGCTATGTCAAAATGAAATTTACCAATTTAAAAAATTGGGAAAGAAAACCCAATTACCTTTGTGCTTAGGAATATCAGAATGGGAGAAGGGGAGTGCCAAGCTTAAATAAAAATGGATACTGAATAGGAAAATGGACATTTATAAGCTAGATAAATTGGGATTGATTATTCCATTTATCATAGGTTTTGCAGCAGGAATCTTTAAAATGGTAGGTACCATATAAATACTCTTACGATGTTTGCTTAGTGATCATTAACTACTTGATTAGAGTCAGCCGAGGGGAACGCTTGAGTTTCTGGTTCTAAGGCAAGAAAACTTAGGCTCAGATCCAACTTCTTATACTAGCTATGGGGCTCTAAGCCTAAGAGAACTCTAGAAAAGGAAACTTTTAAGCTAAAGATTCTTTGTAATTGAAGGTCAATTAGCCCTCCAAAATGATAACGTAAATCAATAAGAGTGGAAGAGTTGGGAATAAAGGGTTAGTTTTGAATCTCGGTTCTGCCACTCTGGAAAAAAAAATCAATCCTCATTTATTAATTGGGAAGTGAGGGGGAAAGGAAGGGAATAAGCATTTATATAGCACCTACTATGTGCCAGGCACTGTCCGAAGCCATTTACAAATATTCTCTCATTGGATTGGATTGGATTGGAGCTCCTGCTACTTGCTAGGCACTTAGGATACAAAGCGGAGGAGGGGGTAGGGAGGGGAAGGATCGAAACACTCTTTATTCTCAAGGAACTTACAGATTCTATCATGGGAAACAAAGCATGTGATGTATCACAGGATAAATATGAAGTTTAGAGAAGCAATAAAATTTGGAGAGGGAGGCCACATATGGCTGGGGAGATGTTGAAAATTCTTACATAGAATGTGGACCTCGAGTTGAGCTTCGAAGGGAACTAGGTAGCACAGTGGATGCAGCGCTGGGTCTGGAGTCAACAAGACTCACCCTCTTGAGTTCAAATCTGGCTGCAGACACTTACTACCTGTGTGACCCTGGGCAAGTCACTTAAGACTGTTTGCCTCAGTTTCATCATCTGTAAAATGAGCTGGAAAAGGAAATGGCAAACCGTTCAAGTATGTTTGCAAAGAAAACCCCTGATGGAGTCATAAAGAGTCAGACACGACTGAACATCAACCGAAGGATCTTATGGAGTTGAAGCAAAATGAGGGTACATTCATGACATAGAAGACATGGAAAGGCACTGGGGTAGGATGTCAAGTAGGAGAACAGTTTGGATGGAATGTAGTGTGGACAAGAGTAGAGTGTGATAAGCCTGGAAAGGACAACTGCAGCCAGTTTGTGAAGGGCTTTAAATGCCAAGCAGATCTTTGAGGCAATAGGGAATCACTGGAGTGACCTGAGAAGGAACACTGAGCAGAAGCAAGAGCAGAAAGCACTCCTGTGCTTTAGGAGGATTACTTGGGCAGCTGGGTGTAGGATGGGTGGGATAGGGAAAAGATTAGAAGCAGGGAGCCCAAATCAGTAGTCCAGACAGGAAGTGATGGGGGCTGGAACTAGGGTGGTGGCTTTATAATTGCACAGAATGGCATTGGTGGGAGAGCTATTTAAAAAGTAGGCAGAATTTTTGACCTAGTCATACCACTAATAGGTAGGTACCTCAAAAAAGGTCAAAGAACATGGAGAAAGGACCCATATGTACAGAAATATTTATAGTTGCACTTTTTGGTGATCATCAGTTGTGAAAAGGCTGAACAAATTATGGCATATGAATGTAATAGAATATTATCTCATCATAAGAAATGGAAAACCTGAGAAGACATATATGAATTGATACAGAGTGAAGTGAGCAGAATCAGGAGAAAAATTTGTACAATGGCCACAATAACATAAAGGAAAACAATGACCAATCACAACTCCAGAAAACTGATGATGCTTCCTATTTTGCAGGGGACATTGGACTAGAGTAGCAGAATGAGATATATTTTCAGGCACAGCTTTTTTAGACATAGCCAAAGCATAACTTTGTTTTGCTTAACTATGTGAACGAACGAAAAGATGTTTATTAAGCACTTACTATGATCCAAGCACTGTTCAGAATGGTAGATTCAAGAAGAAAAAGGAGATATTGTGATTTCAGGGCACTCACACTCTACTGGTGAAGAAAACAATACATTTAGGAGAATAGAACTACAAGACCGGTGAAAAGCCCTGAAAACCCTGAGGGTACAGCTATAGTACAGATGATCAAGTCCAGGAGTCATTAGGTGTCTGCCCCACAGGAAGAGTCATTGGGAATATCCTCAACATTGGAATTGTGGGTGTGGGTCTAAGGGTCAGAGTAGAGGGGGGATTTTTGGCAGGGGTGATAATGTGGGTTCAGTTTCAGGCCAGGAAAGGAAAAGGTGAATGGGGCATTGACAGGAAGGTTGGGAGGGGTAGTCTGAGTTGGGGGAGGAGGAAGGGAGATCACAGTATGTGCTAGTTCCAGATGAGGCCTTTTAAGGGCTCACTTGGGGTCTTTTTATTTTCTAGGGGAAGAGTCTGAAGGGTAGTTAGAATGAGAAAAAAAAAAGAAAGAAAAGCATGTCAATGAAATATTTAAAAATACACAGAAGACAGCAACAAAGTTTAGAAGTAGACAAAGACAGCTATTGACAAATTCCAACTATTGGAACTATTGTGATAAATTTAATACATCTCTCCCCATGTGAGCCTGGGTAGTTCCTTAGACTGCCCTGGGACACTGTATATGTGTATATACTTTAAAAGACCCTAAGCTCTACTTAATAAAAGTTCATTTTTAAAAATACAGTCTTGTTTTTCTGTTCTTTGTATATGGACATGTTTATGCTTAATTTAATTTTTCCATTTAATAGTATTTTCTTTTTTCCAACTACATGTAAAGATAGTTTTCAACATTCGCTTTTATAAGATTTTGAGTTCCAATTTTTTCTCCCTCCCTCCCCTTCCCCCTTCCCAAGAAGGCAATCAATCTGATACAGGTTACACATGTACAATCATATTAAACATATTTCCACATTAGTCATGTTGTGAAAGAAGAATCAGAACAAAAGGGAAAAACCACTGGAAAGAAAAAAACAACAAAAAAGTGAAAATAGTATGCTTTGATTTACATTCAGACTTAATAATTTGTTTAATTTCATGATAAAATAAAATTTACAATTTTTTTAAAGGGAGAAGGAATATGCATGTATGAAATACCTATGTATGTAACAGGCAGGGCAGCTAGGTGGCACGGTGGATAGAGCTCCAGGCCTGGAGTCAGGAAGATCTGAGTTCAAATCCAGGGTCAGATACTAACTAGCTGTGTGACCCCGAGCAAGTCACTTCATCCTGTTTGCCCCAGTTTCCTCACCTACAAAATGAGCTGGAGAAGGAAACGGCAAACCACTCCAGCATCTCTGCCAAGAAAACCCCAAACGGATCATACAAAGTTAGACACAACTAAACAACAGCCCCAATAACAAGGGCCAGGCATTTGTCTTTCCAGGTTTTTCTGAAATCTGCCTGCTCATCATTTCCTATAGCACAATAGTATTCCATCACAGCCATATAACACAATTTGTTCAGCCATTCCCCAATTGTAAGTGCTTTATGAGTATCATGTCATTTGGTCCTCACAACAATCCTATGACGTAGATGCTATTATTATCTCTATTTTACCAGTAAGGAAACTGAGGCAAACAGGGCTAAGTGACTTGCCCAGGGTCACACAGCTACTAAGTATCTAAGGCTGGATTTGGACCCAGGTTTGTCCTGACTGCAAGTCCAGAGCTCTACCTACTAGGTATTTTAAAAGTAGGGAGAACTTCCTTTCCTCTCTCCCTTCTTTGTAAAGGCAAAGGACTATGAGTATAGAACACTCCATAAGATGTCAGATTTAGTTGATATGTTCCCTTTGCTGCAGTGTTGTTCTCCCCCTTCCTCCATTAAAAAAAATCTTTTCTAAAAGGGATAGTTCTCTAGAAGGGAAAGGAGAAGGGATATACTGGGAAACAAAAGTGAGGTAAAAACAAAATATATCAATAAAAATTTTTTCATAGTAGTCAGAAATTTCAAATCCAGGAAAATAAAAGGAATCTGTCTTCTGGGGATTTTTCTAATTCTTTCACCTGACTTGGGTTAATGCTTATTTAAATGATTAGCCAAAGCCTAGGAACTATTCTTTGGTATAAAAGTATCATCCTGATTCAAGTAATAACGATGACATTGATTTGAAAGGAACCAATAGCTCTTCTATGTTCTTGTCCTATCTTTGGCAAGAATCAAGACCAAATATTCAGGAGAGGAGTACATGCTCTATACAACTAGTAGAATCTTGCAAATATGGTGCCAGAGGTATATGTCTTCTTGCTTCCAGACGGTAATCGGACTACATTTATCGAGAAGGGAGATTGCTGTTGCTTTTCATTTGATCCTTAATGCTAACTATCTTCAGGGCCCTGGTCTTTATTCATACACTGTAGCATTTAATCCATTTAGGGAATTAACTAGGCTTTTCTCTAAATATCCTGGAGTGGTAAGTCCCACAGGTTGATTAAATATTGTATAAATCAGTATCCTTTTAACTACCTTTCTGTATTTCTTCGGTAACTGCCACGATTTGGGGAGACGGGATTCCCCAGTTTAGCTCTTTGGCCCCCAGCTAGTGTTTTGTCCCTCTGACAGTCCAAATTTTAGTGACAAGTCCTTGAATCACAGAAACGACTCAGGGGGAGACCTCACTTCACCCTTCCTACTACAATCTACAGGCATGACCACTTCTTAATTTTATTGTTCAAGTTTTAGGCATAAGTCCTACATCCTTTAAGCCAATATTATAAAAAATAGAAATCACAGGGAGATCTCACATCATCCTTCCTACCTATGACTGTTATCTAATGGCGTGACCATTACTACTTAATTTAACTGTACACATTTTAGGAATAAATCCTGATCTCTTGAGGGAATTAGGGGAAAAAATGGAAGGAGGTCTCACTTACCGCTTTTATTATGATCCACCAATGTGACTCTTAAAAATCTAAAACATATTGCAGCTAAATCATGGTGAATGACTTATAATTTGGTATGTTCAATCATTTTTAATCATGTCCAACTGTTTATAAACCCATCTGGGGTCTTCTTGGCAAAGATACTGGAGTAGTTTGCCATTTCCTTGTCCAGCTCATTTTACATAGGAGGAAACTGAGGCAAACAGGCTTAAGTAATTTATCCAGGGTTACAGTTACTAAGTGTCTGAACTCAGACCTTCCTGATTCCAGGCCCCTCAGGCTATCCACTGTACCACCTAGGTATCCATGACTTTTAATAGGACTCAATATTTAATTTGCTTTATCTTATGTGTTTCCCCAGTGCCAGGCACATGTTATTTGCCTAATATATGCTTGCTTACTTGATTTATTACTTTGCATATATTGTGTATTTAATTTTCTTTCTTTTTTTAGGTTATACACATACAAACATGTTAAACATTATTTCCACATTAGTCATGTTGTGAAAGGAGATCAGCACAAAAGAGGAAAACCACAAGAAAGAAAAAGCAAACAAAAAATAAAGGTGAAAATAGTATGTTTTGTTGGGACAACTAGGTGGCGCAGTGGATAGAGCACCGGTGCTGAAGTCAGGAGGACCTGAGTTCAAATCTGGCCTCAGACCAAACACTTGACACTTACTAGCTGTGTGACCCCGGGCAAGTCACTTACCCCCAATTGCCTAAAAAAAAAAATAGTATGTTTCGATCTGCATTCAGACTCCATAGTCTAGATGTAGATAACACTTTCTCAGGATGTGGGTAGTATTTTCCATCATGAGTCTTTTGGATCATTGTATTGCTGAGAAGAGCTAGGTCTATCATAGTTGATCATTGTACAATGTTGCTATTACTGTGTACAACGTTCTCCTTGTTCTGCTTACTTCACTCGGTATCAGTCCATACAAATCTTTCCAGGTTTTTCTGAAATCTGCCTGCTTATCATTTGCTATAGCACAATAGTATTCCATCACAACCATATAACACGACTTGTTCAGCCATTCACCAATTGATGGGCATCCCCTCAATTTCCAATTCTTGGCCATTGCAAAAAGAGCTGCTATAAATATTTCTGTATATATGGGTCCTTTTCCCTTTTTTATGATCTCTTTGGGATACAGACCTAGTAGTGCTATTGCTGAATTAAAGGGTATGCACAGTTTTATAACCATTTGGGCATAGTTCCAAATTGTTCTCCAGAATGGCTGGATCAGTTCACAACTCCACCAACAATGCATTAGTGTTCCAATTTTCCCACATCCTTTCCAACATTCATCATTTTCCTTTTCTTTCATATTAACCAATCTGATAGGTGTGAGGTGGTATCTCAGAGTTGTTTTAATTAGCATTTCTCTTATCAATAGCGATTTAGAGCATTTTTTCATATTACCAGAGATAGCTTTAATTTCTTCATCTGAAAACTGCTTGTTCATATCCTTTGACCGTTTATCAATTGGGGAATTACTTATATTCTTATAAATTTGACTCAGTTCTCTATGTATTTGAGAAATGAGGTTTTTATCAGCTTTCTGTTTTCCTTTTAATCTTGGGTGCATTGGTTTTGTTTATACAAATATTTTTAATTTAATGTAATCAAAACTATCCATTTTGCATTTCATACTATTATCTATCTCTTGTTTGGTAATAAATTCTTCCCTTCTCCATAGACATGACAAGTAAACTACTCCTAGTTCTTCTAATTTGCTTATGGTATCACCCTTTATGTCTAAATTATGTACCCATTTTACCTTACCTTGATATATGGTGTGAGATGTTGGTCTATGCCTAGTTTCTGCCATACGATTTTCCATTTTTCTCAGTAGTTTTTGCCAAATACTGAGTTTTTACCCCAGAAGTTGGAGTCTTTGGGTTTATCAAACAGTAGATTACTATATCACTTACTACTGTTTTGTGTACCTAAACTACTCCACTGATCCACTGCTCTATTTCTTAGCCAGTACCTAATAGTTTTGATGATTGCTGCTTCATAATATAGTTTTAGATCTAGTGTGGTTAGGCCACCTTCCTTTGCATTTTTTTTTCATTAATTCCCTTGATATTCTTGACCTTTTGCTCTTTCAGATGAATTTTGTTATTATTTTTTTTCTAGCCCTATAAAATATTTTTGGTAGCTTGATTGGCATGGCACTAAATAGGTAAATTAATTTAGGTAGAATTGTCATTTTTATTATATTAGCTTGGCCTACCTATGAGCAACTGATATTTTCCCAATTGTTTAGGTCTGACTTTATTTGTGTGAAAAGTGTTTTGTAATTGTGTTCATATAGTTACTGGGTTTGTCTTGGCAGGTAGAATCTCAAATATTTTATATTGTCTACAGTTATTTTAAATGGAATTTCTCTATCTCTTGCTGCTGGGCTTTGTTGGTAATATATAGAAATGCTGATGATTTATGTAGGT
Organism: Phascolarctos cinereus; assembly: GCF_003287225.1. Classification (NCBI taxonomy): domain Eukaryota; kingdom Metazoa; phylum Chordata; class Mammalia; order Diprotodontia; family Phascolarctidae; genus Phascolarctos; species Phascolarctos cinereus. The sequence continues at coordinate 111,959,775 of NW_027556402.1, read as the reverse complement.
TTATTCTATATCCTGCTACTTTGCTAAAGTTATTAGTTATTTCAAATACTTTTTTAGTTGATTCTTTAAGTATACTACTTATCATTTTAAGGGAAATTCCATTTATTACTATATTCTCTAGAGTTTTAATAGGAATGGGTGCTGTACTTTGTCAAAAGCTTTCCTCTGCATCTATTGAGATAATCATATGATTTATGTTAGTTTTGTTATTGATATGGTCAATTATACTACTAGCTTTCCTAATATTGAACCAGCCCTGCACTCCTGGCATAAATCCCACCTGGTCATGGTGTGTTATCCTTGTGATAAATTGCTATAATCTCTTTGCTCATATTTTATTTAAATTTTTGCATCTATATTCATTAGGGAAATTGGTCTATAATTTTCTTTCTTTATTTTGGCTCTTCCTGGTTTAGATATCAGCCCCATATTTGTGTTATAAAATAATTTGGTAGGACTCTTTCTTTGCCTATTTTTCCAAATAGCTTATATCGTATTGGACTTAATTGTTCTTTAGATATTTGATAAAATTCACTTGTAAATCCATCCATCCCTGGACATTTTTTCTTTCTTCTTCTTGGCAAGGCAACGGGGTTAAGTGACTTGCTGAGGGTCACACAGCAAGTAAGTGTTATGTGTCTGAGGCCAGATTTGAACTCAGGTCCTCTTGAATCCAAGGCCAGTGCTCTATCCACTGTGCCGCCTATCTGCCCCTGGACATTTTTTTCTTAGGGAGTTCATTGATGGCTTGTTAAATTTCTTTTTCTAAAATGGGTTATTCAAGTATTTTATTTCACCTTCTGTTAATCTGGGCAATATATATTTTTGTAAATATTTATCCATTTCACTTAGATTATTAGATTTATTGGCATACACTTGGGGAAAATAGCTCCTTATTATTGCTTTAATATTCTGTTTGTAAATGGTAAATCCATCCTTTTCATTTTTGATACTGGCAATTTGTTTTTCTTTTTTCTTTAATCAAATTAACCAAAGGTTTGTCATTTTTATTGGTTTTTTCATAAAACTAACTCTTAGTTTTATTTATTAGTTCAATGGTTTTCTTACTTTGGATTTTATTAATCTCTCCTTTGATTTTCAGAATTTCTAATTTGGTATTTAATTGGAGATTTTTAATTTGTTCTTTTTCTAGCTTTTTTAGTTGCATGCCCAATTCATTGATCTGCTCTTTCTCTATTTTATTCATGTAAGCATTTAGAGACATAAAATTTCCCCTAAGGACTGCTTTGACTGCATCCCGTAAATTTTTAGTATATTGTCTCATTATTGTCATTCTCTTTGATGAAATTATTGTTTCTAAGATTTGTTGTTTCACCCACTCATTCTTTAGTATTAGATTATTTAGTTTCCAGTTAATTTTTGTGTATCTTCCCATGGCACTTCATTACACATAATTTTTATTGCATCATGATCTGAAAAGGATGCATTTAATATTTCTGCCCTTCTTCACTTGATTATGAGGTTTTTATGCCCTAATACATGGTCAATTTTTGTGTAGGTGCCGTATATTGCTGAGAAAAAAAATATATTCTTTTCTATCCCCATTCAGTTTTCTCCAAAGGACTATCATATCTAACTTTTCTAAAATTCTATTCACCTCCTTAACTTCTTTCTTGTTTATTTTGTGGTTAGATTTATCTAGTTCTGAGAAGGGGAGGTTGAGGTCCCCCACTAGTATAGTTTTGCTGCTTATTTTTTTCCTGTAACTCACTTAACTACGCTAAGAATTTGGATGTTACACCATGTGGTGCATATGTTAAGTATTGATATTACTTCATAGTCCATGGTCCCTTTTAGCAAGATGCAATTTCTTTCCTTATATCTTTTAATTAGATCTATCTTTTCTTTTGCTTTCTGCACTCTGAGATTAGGATTGCTACCTCTGCTTTTTTCTTACTTCAGCTGAAGCATAACATATTCTGCTCCAGCCTTTTACCTTTACTCTGTGTATCTCTGCTTCAAATGTGTTTGTTGTAAACATCATATTGTGGGATTATGGTTTTTAACCCACTCTGCTATCTGTTTCTGTTTTATGGGAGAGTTCATCTCTCCCCCCAGTTTATACTTTTCTCTCTCCTTTCACCCTGTTCTTCATCAGTGTTTTGCTTCTGATCACTACCTCTCTCAATCTTCTCTCACTGCTATCAGACTCCCTCCCTTTTCTTTCCCTTTTCCCCTCCTGCTTCTGCCCTCCCTTCTGCTCTCCCTTCTATCAGCCCCTCCTCTCCCTCTTCTTTCCCCTTTCCCCTCCTACTTCCATATATGGTAAGATAAATTTCTAGACCCAATTGAGTGTGTATGTTATTCCCTCTTTGAGGTAAATCCAATGAGAGTAAGGTTCAAACAATACTTACCCCCTCCCTTCTTTCCCTCTACTGTAATAGGTCATTTGCACCTCTTTATGCAAATTTATCCTATTCTGACTCCCCCTTTCTTCTTCTCCCAGTACAATCCTTTTTTTCACCTGTTAAATTGTGTTTTTTTATCATCACGTCAAAGTCAACTTATACACACACCCTCTTCTATGTATACTCCTTTTAACTGTCCTAATAGAGATACAGTTCTCAAGAGTTACAAGTATCATCTTCCCATGTAGGGAACTAAACAGTTTAACCTTATTAAACAACATACTGGTTTTTTTTTTCTTTCCTGTTTACCTTTTTATGCTTGTGTTTGAGTCATGTATTTGAAGGTTGAATGTTCTATTCAGCTCTGGTCTTTTCATCAAGAAAGTTTGAAAGTCCCCTATTTCATTAAATATCCACCTTTTCCCCTGAAAGATTATGCTTAATTTTGCTGAGTGGTTGATTCTTGGTTGTAATCCAAGCTCCTTTACCTTCTGGATATCATATTCTAAGCTCTCCAATCCTTTAATGTAGAAGCTGCTGAGTCCTGTGTAATCCTGACTGTGGCTCCTTGATATTTAAATTGTTTCTTTCTGGCTACTTGCAATATTTTCTCCTTGACCTGATAATTCTGGAATTTGGCTATAATATTCCTTGGAGTTTTCATTTTGGGATCTCTTTCAGGAGGTGATAGGTGGATTCTTTCAATGACTATTTTACTTTCTGCTTCTAGCATATCAGGGCAGCTTTTCTTGATAATTTTTTGGAAGATGCTATCCAGGCTCTTTTTTTTTTTAATCATGGCTTTCAGGTAGTCCAATAATTCTTAAATTATCTCTCCTGGATCTATTTTCCAGGTCAGTTGTTCCAATGAGGAATTTTACATTTTCTTTTTTTTTCATTCTTTTGATTTTGTTTGACTGATTCTTGATGTCTCATAGAATCATTAGCTTCCATTTGCCCAATTCTAATTTTTAAGGAATTATTTTCTTAAAATAGCTTTTGTATCTCCTTTTCCATTTAGCCAAATCTACTTTTTAAGCAGTTATTTTCTTCAGTGGATTTTTTTTCCCATTTGGCCAATTGTATTTTTTTAAGAAATTGTTTTCTTCAGTCAATTTTTTGTCCTTCTTTTTCCAAGTTGATGACTCTTTTGCATAAGTCTCATTTCTTTTCCCAATTTTTCTTGTACCTCTCTTACCTGATTTTTAAAATCTTTCTTGAGCTTTTCCAAGAAAGCTTTTCTGGGCTTGAGACCAATTCATATTCCCCTTTGAGGCTTCACATGTAGGCATTTTGACATTGTTGTCCCCTTCTGACTTTGTGTTTTGATCTTCCCTGTCCCCGTAGGAGGTTTCTATGGTCAGGGCTCTTTTCTGTTTTTTGCTCATTTTTAGTCTATTTCATGACTTTTAAAGTTGAGCTCTGCTCCAGGGGCACAGGGGCCCAAGCTTCTTGTGCTGGGGGCCAGAAGCCTGGTCACTGGTTTTCTGCGCCGGGGCCTCAGGTGCTGGCAACTTGCCCACTGTGGGCGAGTGGGGTGGCCCAGCCTTGTTACGCCTGTTGTGCCAGAGTTCCAGGACTGGAAGTTTGCCTTCTGAGCTGGAGCTTGAAGTCTTGAAGTCTCAAAGCTGTCCTGCTGTGCCATTGGCCTCCTGACCCAGCACTGAGGGGCCTCAGCTGCCAATCTGTGCTGTGACTAAGAGCCTCCTACTGGCTTGCCCAGACACTGCACTGGGCTGATCTTCCCCTTTTACTCAAGTGAGACAGACCTTCTAAAGTCCTTCTGAGTTATCTTAAGCTAGAAAATTGTTTCACTCTGTCTTTTTGTAGGTTCTGTTGCTCCCAAATCCACTTAGAAGCTGGACTGAATGTTGTTTCTCAGGGAAACTGGGAGAGCTCATGCAACTTCCTGGCTTTTCTCTGCCATCTTTGCTCTGTCCCCCTGTATTTAATTTTCTAAGTAGACTTTGTTTCCTCCGACAGAAGTAAGCTTGTTCTTTTTGTATATACAATACTTGGCAGGGTGCCTACCACATATAAGGACCTTAATAAATGCTTCTTGAATTGAAGTGGTGGTCGTGGTGGAACACGTGGGCATCACACCCTTCTCACAATATGACCTGCCTATTTTGACTTTTTGCATTTAATAATTTATGACAAGGGCAGCTAGGTGGCATAGTGGATAGAGCACTGAGCCTGAAGTCAGGAAGACAGTTCAAATCCAATCTCAGACACCTATTAGCTGTATGACCCTGGACAAATCACTTAACCATGTTTGCCTCAGCTTCCTCATCTGTAAAATGACTGAGAGAAGGAAGTGGCAAACCACTCCAGTGTCTCTGCCAAGAAAAGCCCAAATGAGGTCTCAAAGAGCTGGAAACAACTGAACAACAAAAATTCATATGACATAATAAAAAACAGGATTTAGAGATGGAAGATAACTTAGCTATCATCTAGTTGAAATCCTTGATTTTAGAGCTGAGGAAACAAAGGTCCAGAGAAAAGTGTGGCCCAAGGTCACACAGGTTTATAAATACAACGAAATTTGAACCTAGAATATCTGCATATACCAAAGGCACAATTCTTCACTATTTTATGCATGACCTTGGGTAAATAATTTCCCTTCTGGACTTTAGTTTCCTCATCTATAGTATAAGGGGTTTGAACTAGCTGACCTCAGAGGTCCTTTCAATCTCTAAATCTTATGGTGCCTTTATGGGTACTGTTTGGTGTCTGGTAATATCACACACTGGAAAGGGCACCAGACCTTGGTTTGAGTCCTGGCTCTGATTTGAAGTATGACAGAGGTAAATGACTTCACCTGAGCCTAGTTTCTTCCTTTATAAAAGTGATGATAATACTTGCAAAACCCACTTCACAGGCTTTTTGTGAGCTAGTTTTATAGAGCCTATGTGTGTGTGTGTGTATGCACACACACACATATACACATAAAATATACATACATATATATGTATATTTCAATCCCCATCTTTCAGATGAGTTGGTGGAAAGTTTTAATTCATATCTGTGAATAAGGATAACTTATAGTGATATATATGCATGTGGATATATATCCATATACACACATATACATATACATATGTGTGTGTGTATATATATACACACATATATATATACATATATATGTATATACTATAACCTATTATTCTTCCCAGATGTGAATGAACATAAAAATGCACACGTTTGCACCTCGCTAGGTTGAGGGAAATGAACAAGCTTTCTTTAAGAGGTGTAAAGGAGTCCCCGAGTGAACTTGGGGCTAGGCGAACACGAGCAAAAGTTAAGGAAAGATTAACTCCGGTCCGAGCATCTAGTTACTTTCAAGAGCCCAGAAATGAATTACTGGTCCCGTGTGCATTTTATTTCCAAAACCATTGTACTCAGTTCTCAGCAGCGAGAGCAAAGCATAAAGCAACACCCTCCTTCTTTTTTCCGAGCCTCCCAAACCCTCCGCTCCACCGACTTCCTGCCCCTCTCGCCCTCTAGGTAACTGGCTCGCTCAAACTATTTCTCCGCCCCGGCCCCGCCCCGCCCCCGCCCTGCCCCCAGCCCTCTAAAGTTTCAGGCGGCGCGAGTTTGTTTTCTGCGCATGCCCGCGCTTCTCTGTTTTCACAAGCCACGTCCGCAGGGACCGAGGCCCCGCCTCTTTCGTCTAGCCCGCCCTCCCACCCTTTCGCGCCGTTCAGTCGCAGCCCGCGCCCTGGTTCCCCGTCCCGCCCCCTTCCCCCACCCCCTGCAGAAAGGAACTTCCAGTTGGAGGAGGTGGCTGCGCCTGCGCAGGCGTCTGCACCTGAGCGGAGGGGCGGGGCGGAAGAGGCGTGGCTTCGGCGTCTATGACAGCCGTCCCGTGTGAGTAAGGGAGCAGGCGGTGTGAGGGCTCTTCTGGCCTCAGGGGCCGCCCTTTCCCTGTCTGTGGTGGTGGTGCGGGAGTAGGCGCCTGCGGCTGTGGGCTGAGGATGGGCTCGGGCTGGGGAGGGAAAGGGCCTCTGGGCCGCGCCCTCCTTGAGACCTGGACGGGGGGGAGGGGTGCGCGTGCGCGTCCCCAGAGCCTGGGGAAGGGGGGAGGGAGATTGGGGGAAGGGGGAAGGGGAAAAGGAAGTCGGGCTGAGGTTAGGTCAGAGCATGGGTTTCTTGCTGCGGCCTCTGCGTGCAGAGGGGACTCGTTTGCCTTAAAGCAAACAATTAAAAAGCTGTGACCCTCGGACAGAGTCAGATCTTGGGGATCGGAAGTTCGCCAGTCTCCTCTCCCGGGGGCTTTGGCACCTTGGCCTGCGGTCCAGCCTACGAGCCCAGTGCCCTTGGACTTGGCCTCGGGAGGGGCCTGGCTGAGTGAGGGGGCGTGGACGAGCTGGAGGGAATAGTAATGGTGGCTTTTACGGGGATAGGGACCGGAGCTGTGATTGCGCGTTACGAAACTGCTTCCAGGACTGGAGATATCCGTATATAGACACACATACATACAGCTGTACATCTGTGATCTGTCTGTGTATGACTTGCTCACAGGCATGTGTCAGAGGCAGACCTGAACCCAAGTCTTAATGCTTTTCGAGGTTAGACCTCTATCCTCTGCCTCTCACCTTTATATGTCTATATCTACACATTTGGCACTTTCAAGTTAGTTTTCGAAGTTTCAATTTAACCTCAGCCTGGTGAAGTCAATATTATCCTCATTTTACATCCAAGCAATTAATTATCGTCATCATCATCATTATTCCTGTTTTACAGATGAGGAAACAGGCTGAGAGAGACTAAGGGACTTGTAGGGAGTTAGGGCTCACACAGTAAGTGTCTGAGGCTGGATTTAAACCGTATGTATCCATGTATCCATCAATCTCTACTAGCTGCCCCTGGGTTCTGGGCATTGAAGGACAAACACCACAGTCCAGGCATTCAGAGGAACTTACATCTGGAGGAGGAGGGAACAGCATGTACTGTATAAGTAGGTACAAAATACACATACAAAGCAAATACAAGGAACTTGGTGGGGGTGGGGAGTCAGTTGGGGATATCAGAAAAGGTCTCATGTAGGAAGTAGTGCATTTGTTGTGCTCAGAAGGAATTCTAAGAAGCAGAGGTGAGGAGGAAGGCAGTTCTGGGCTGGAGGACAGGAAATTGTTCTGGAATTTTAAAAGTAGTACTTGTTAAGGCATTTCTGTTGTGTCTGACTCTCTGTGACCCCAGTTGGGGTTTTCTTGGCAAAGATACTGGAGTGATTTGCCCTTCTCCAGCTCATTTTATAGGTGAGGAAGCTGAGGCACGAAGAGTTAAGTGACTTGCCCAGGTCATACAGCTAGTAAGTTTTTGAGGAAATCTGACAACTGTTGGAAAATGTCGGATTCTGTAATATAGTGTGAAAACAGGAGAAATTAAAAGTTACAGTTGGAGGGAAAGCCTCATATGAATCCTAGCACTGCTAGGCAAAGACAAAAATAAAATTGTATGCTCCCAAGAAGCCCACACTGTTGAGGGAAACAATTTGTACCTATGTAAATATATACTAAATTTATACAAAAAGTACAAGGCAGTTTTTTGGGGGGTGGGGGGAAGGCGTCAGCTGCTGGGGGAATCAGGAAAAGTTTCATGTAGAACTGAGGTTCAGTTTTTTTTATGTCATAGACCTTTTTGGCAATAATGAATGAAACTTCCAAACCCCTTCTCAGAATACTTTTTATGTGCATAAAATGAAATGTATAGGGTTACAAAGGAAATCTTTAATTAAATGTAATAAGTTGATAGACTGGGTTAAGATCTCAGCTTGTGTTTGGGAGGCAAGGCATCTGAAGAGGTAGAGGTGAGAAGGGACTGCATTTCAGCTTGGGAGACAGTCAGTGCAAAACCACAAAGATGGATGAAGAAAATGCTCTGTAAAGAACAATAAAAAAGCTTGTTTGACTGGATCATAGAGTGGTGTTAAGGGAAGTAATGTTTAACAAGGTTGGATAGGTAGGTACAAAGAACTTTAAGAGGCAGAGGAGTATATTTGATCCTAGTAGCAACAGAAAGCCATCGAAGATTACTGAGTAAGGGAATGACGTTGTCAGACCTGTGCTTTAGGAATACATGTGGACTCACGTGTGTGTGTGTGTGTGTGTGTGTGTGTGTGTGTGTGTGTGTATACATCTAAGTTAAACCAATATATTTTCTTTTATTACTGTTATGTATTGTGACATGTTTAAAATATAGCCAACTTATATTTGGCTTTTTAAAAAGTCGCATAATTACTCAAAAAATTCTTGAGATGATTCTATTAAGAATAAAGTATATTAAATGTAGAAAATATAGTGTATTAAGTGTGGAAAGATTATTTTATAAGAATAAATCTAGGACAGCTAGCACTGGCTCTGGAGTCAGGAGGACCTGGGTTCAAATGAGGCCTCAGACACATACTTACTAGCTATATGACCCTAGACAAGTCACTTAACCCTGAATGCCTCACCAAAAAAAATAGAATAAACCTTCCTCAAAGTGGAGAAAAATATGGCAAATAGTAGATTCCTGGTATCAGGCAGTTTATCTTCTAATCACAAGTAGGTTAGCATTCAGAAATGATAATACATGGTATAAAATCATTACCTTTGTGGATACTGCAGTTCTGTAATCATTCACCTGATGTATCAGTTTTGGAAATTCCATACACGTTTTCATGCTTGAGTAGTTATTGAAATTGAGAATATTCAGTGGATCAGTTTCAGTCATATATTACAGAAAGGTCCTAGCTGTGACCAAACAAGTTTTTAAGAGAGAAATACAAATCCATACATTGACGTGAAATTAACGAGTTTAAAAATATGCCTTTACTAGAAAAATTTAAAATTTAAAAACATCAATTCTGTGCTTATTCTGTATGACAAACGCACCAACCCATGTAAAACTGTGAAGGATGTGAATCTTCAAAAATAGACTCCCTCTCCCAGCCAATAGAATACTGTTGTTTAAGAGTGCTATTTACTAGATGAAACAAATGAAGGGGAATTTCTGTCTTGATTTATACTTGATTTCACTTGAATTGAAGAGAGCTTTTGTGTACCGCTTGTAAAATGATCTGAGTCTCTTTAGTGAATGTGAAAACAAGTTGAAATGTTTTGATTTTGTAACTGATGGAGCTTTTCTGTCTTTACGTAAAAAGGCAAGATGCTAATTTATGTAACAGTTGTGAAGTCCTTCTCTCCTACAGCTCTGATGATCTCACTAATTATGCCCTGCCTATAACCCATACATTAGTATCTAAAATTTGGAAAGGCAGTGCTGAAGCTGTGTCTTTTGTCTTTTATGGGCCCCTTTTAGGTGGATTTTGAATACGTTAAGAATTCCTGGGTATTTGTGCATAAACTATCATTTGTGAATTACATAATAAAATGTTAATATCAAAAGGTCATTCAGCCTTTTTTTTTTAGAATACCAGTTGCCAACATATGAGAGGATGTAAATTAATCCTTATATTACCTTAAGCAAAACCACTTAAAAATGTAGTTTTTTTCTCCTCTAATTTATACAATATATTTCAAATCTAAACATAAAGTAAGGTACAATGAAAAGGATTTTGAACTTGAAATCAGAAGCCTGATGAGTTCATATGTTGGTTCTGCTACTTACAACTTCTGGACCTTAGATGAATCATTGAACTCTTTTTGGGCCTCAGTTTCTTTATTTGTAAAATTGAAGGAAATAGAGACAAGATTGGATAGAGACTAACTTGAGACTAGATGATCGTTAAGGTATCTCCTAGCTCTAAATCATTGATCCTAGGATCCCTTCTAGTGTTTTGTAACTCCTAGAACTTTACCATTTATGAATATGAAATGTTCAGAAGAGAAGGTGGGCTAGTCATGTGGCAAGAGCAAGGGTTAACTACTGAAAATGTATTGCATTGACTTCTTTTTGGAATATATACAGGAGAACATGAATAGGAGTCATATGGATGGGTTGCAATCTTAATTATTAAAAGAAATACACAAATTGATGAGCTCACAGATTCCCCCTTACCTCTACACCTTCTACATGAAGCAATTCCTCATCCTCATCCCATTGTCTCAACTATGAATGTTTCTCACTAAAAACCTTTTATGTGTTACATTTATTTTCTTTATATTTTAAAATATACTTATGTATGTACTTCTTATCTTCCCCATTAGAATGTAAGATCCTTGAGAATAGGTAGTGGTTCATTCTTTGAATTTGTATCCCCAGTGCCTAGCACAGTGTAGCTCCATAGTAGGTGTTTAATAAATGCTTGTTGGTTGATTAATTCATTGAAGTGTCAGAGTATCTGATACTCTAAACAATACTCTATCACAGTGTCTTAAAAGCATAGAGAATACAAGATCCCAGTGTACTTATTGTTTATTGATTATTAAAAAATATTTGGTTTAGTAGAGCAAAATGACATCTTAAAGACTTTTTTCCTACAAGATGTCTGCCATATACCTATTAAAATTCTACAGGATTCCTTGAAAGATGCAACTTTGTTTAGTGACTCTGACTATTAATGTGAAATCATGTATAAAACAGGGAGGCATAACTCACTAGAAATATTTGCTGCTGTCGAGGAAAATGTTTAGTAAAGAGACAAAATGGAAGAAGGATTCTCAATGGGTTGTAAGAGCCTCCATATTCTCCTGTTAGTAGATGGCATTGTGTGGCATCAAACCCTAGAACACTGCAGAGTTTTCTAAATGAAATCCATAATCCCTCAAGGAAGTTTATCCTTACTTTCCACAGAGGAAAAAAAAAGAAAACCTATTGTTCAGAATATGAAATGAAATCAGATGGATAATCCTTAGATGTGGTCCATCATAGATTTAGATTTTGAAGGGGCCATAGAGGCCATCTAATCCAACACCCTCATTTTATATAAAGAGGAAACCAGAGACTAATGTTAAGTGGTTTACCCAAGGCCATAGAATAACATAGCTAGGATTTGAACTCAGGTCTTCTAACTCAACATTTGGCATTATTTGTACTGCAGCACTTATATCTCAGTACAGATGGATGATGAGTGGAGTCCAAAATTAAATAAGAACGGAGTATGTTGGGCAATGCTTTTAATCATCTAAAGATTCTGAAACAAAACCCCATCTTTTAAAAATCAGTATTCTTATAGTGATGTTATATGGTTATAAGTCAGAATACCACAGTTTGCAAAGAATTAATGTTCTGAGTCCCTACTCAAAGGCCATTGGAGAGAGATGCATGGTGGGTGTGAATAGGCTGCAACATATTAGCTATGATAAATTGTGCATCAAAAGCAGTATAAAAGATATAAAAGAGATTAATGACCAGAAGAAGAGGTGAACTGGTCAAAATAGTGAGAGCAAGGGATAATAAATGGCTAGTCTGTGTGCTTCATTGGTACCAACATAATGTCAAGAAATCTAGAGGAACATTCTTAGCTTGATACAGATGATAGGTTCATATGATAAGAAGGCATGGATGGTTGTAGAGAGAACCCTTACATCAATGAACTCAGATCCATTGAGTATTGTAGTTTCCATCCTGGCATTGTATGTGTCATTTATGAATAGAGAAGCCGGCATTCAGGGAAGTAGAGGGAAACTTCTGGGGAGTAGAGGTGGAGTGAAATGAAGTGTGCAAACTCATTACGTAATTAGTTGTATCTTCTGCTCTTGTGCCTTTTATTCTATTTTCTGATATTATTAAAACTCTTTGGTGGCAGCTAGGTGGTGCCATGGATAGAGTGCCAGGCCTGGAGTCAGAAAGACTCCACTTCCCAATTTCGAATCTGGTTAAGTCACTTAATCCTGTTTGCCTCAGTTCCTCATCTGTAAAATGAGCTGGAGAAGGAGATGGCAAACCATTCCTTTGTCTCTGCCAAGAAAACCTCAAATGAGGTCATGAAGAGTCAGACATGACTGAAATGATTAAATACTTCCCAAAAGGGACAGAGAGCCCCAGTGAGGTGAAATAAAGTGTATAGATTTTGCTTTGTCTACTATCCTTGTAGTTTTGTCTGACTACTAAATAAATTTAAGCCTTGAGTGTCAAATGGGGGCAGAATGTTTGGTGTCCAGGGAAGTAGAAGGAAGAACCAATAAGGAATTTCTTTATATTTATGTTTCAGTTCTTAAAATATGCAGTTTGTCATTGTAGTTAATCACAGGGCATTAGCTATGGGATCAAACTGAAAGAAGACAAAAGACTAGAATTTTCTTCAAGTAAGTATGGAAAGCAAAGAGAATTTTTCTGTGACACATGATATGTTTATGGTCCTGCCATGTAATACCTATGCGTGTCTAAAATTCAAATTCGTTTCTATTCTAGAGAGTAAGTGAAAGGGTTGGAGGAGCACATTTCTATTCTTTAGGTTCTCAACGGAAATTGAAGTGTTCCTTGAAAGAAAGGAAGATATACTGCTAGGCAGGAACAAGAACAAGGATATAAGGAGACAGGAAAAAATTCTCATCAGTGTTTGGGGATTGGAAGTTGGCAGAGAAGGAAGGGAAGGATCCTTGGCAATATAATATAGGTATAATAACATAGGTGGTATTTGCAGAAAGGGGAACTAGACTATCCCTGGAGGAAGCAGCTTTGTTGGGCTCCAGGGAGTGTTGATATCCATCAGGTAAGAGGTCATTCAGTAACAGAGGAAAAGCTGAGTAGTGGTGAGGAGTACCAAGGCAATTGTTTGTAGAACAGATAGAAGCAACAGAGATTTTCTGTTGTCCCAGGATGTGTATTTGGATTGTAATGGAGAACATTGTGAGAATTGTCAAACTTGATGACCATTACCTACTTCTTATGATTCCTGTGGGAACAAATGGAACCTAAAGAGTATAGCTTAGCATTATAAAGAATTGGGGGGAAAAAACTTAAGCCTTTGGAGCACAGATTTTGTTTTTATCACTACTATTGATTGAGGATAGAAGATTCAGGAAAGAAAGGCAGACATGGGAAATGAACAGCTGGCTAAGAAGAGGGTGTGTGAGAAGTAGATTTGAATTTTTGAGCCATGGCTTAGACTGTTGGAAAGATTAGGTGTTGACAAGGGATGGTGTATACCTAACAAATGTCAGTAAAGTATATTTGTCTGAAGTCTTGAAAATCTAATTAAGAGGTCTTTAAAGTGAAAATGAAGGAACAAGGAGAAAACTACTCACATAGATCTGATAAGTTTGGTACCAAGGAACAACAGGTCTAGTATTAGAAGGAAGAAGAAAGGTACAAGAAGTAATAGGAGATAGCATCTTAGAAGAGAGCCAGGGATATCTTTATACAAGTGCACACAAAGTATTGGAAATAAGAGGGTGAATTGGAGATTAACACAAGGAGGCAAATTTGATATCATTAAAATTTAGTGGATTTGAACTTGAGACTTGCATTTGACTCTGGAAGGATATAACTTAGAAGAAACAGTATGTAAAAAACATCAGTGGCATCATATGTTAATAATAGCTAGAATTTATATAATTCTTTGAGGATTGCAAAGTGATTTACATATGTTATTTCATTTGATTTACTACTTCAGACTTTATAGGGAAATCCAGGATCCTGGGCTGGGGGAAAGCAGGGAGCGGAGAGCATTTGGGTGAAGATCAATGGAGCAGAAAAATACCGTAGGCATACACTACTTGGACATAAGAAAGTAGTTGAGGAGACAGGACAATGTCACATATCTGGTATGGAAGCACAATATTGTAATAATGGAAAACTTTACCTATCTAGACATTTTCTGGCACTCTTCTGTTAAAAGCAGAGCACCTGGTAAATTTGTGACTTGCCATAATGATAATTTCATCCTTTTCTAATCATATGGACTGTTACTGTGCCATAATAAGTGACAATGAGAAATTCAGAAAACAGAGAAGGGAAGATAGAACTGGGAAAAACACCACACACAATGACAATAACAAATGAAAATAACATTAAATTGGGACAGGTAGGTGGCACAGTAGATAGAACACCAGCCCTGAAGTCAAGAGGACCTGAGTTCAAATTCGGCCTCGGTCAAACACTTGACACTAGCTGTGTGAAAATAACATTAACTGTGAAATCCAGAGTAATTGCATTGACCATTTATGGTCCCAGGTTATTGAGGAAGAAAAATATACCCTTGTCTCCATGAGAGGTAGGAGACTCTGAATATGGAAAGTTGCATATATTTGTAGATGTTGTTACTTTAGTTGAGTTTTGTTTGTATTTTTTGTTACAATGTAGGTTTCATTGAGGAGACTGTTGAGAAATGCTCCTGACATTTAATAAAAATTATTAATTAGAGAGGGAAGTAGAAGAAGTAGCACATGGAACTTCTTTTCTGGATTTAATTCTAAACAATAAGGAAAAACTATTTGCTGAAATAGAAAGACAGGAATTTGGAAAACAAGTGATGGCTCCGTAATAGAATTCGTGATTGAGTAAGAGTGAAAACCTACGCATAGTAACATATGTGGCCTAGATTTTGAGAAAGCAAATTTCAAAAGATTGAGGGAAAGAATATGTAGGATCCAATAGCCCAATATTTGTTTGGGCCATTGGATATAACATTGGATTTATAACAAAGAAATTTGACACAGAGGGTCCTGGAAAGCTCTTAATTAAATTTTGATGATGCACACATGGCTTACTCCAATGAGGAAGAAAAAGGGGAAACCTAGTTAAAGTGTAGATGGATAGGTAAATTCAGCAAAAACTCAGGTAAACAATATTTTATAGGGGCAGCTAGGTGGCACAGTGCATAGAGCATCAGACGTGGATTCAGGAGGACTTGAGTTCAAATTCAGACCTCAGACCAAACACTTACTAGCTGTGTGACCCTGGTCAAGTCACTTAATCCCATTGCCTAGCCAAAAAAAAAAGAAAAAATATTTATAGATGTATTTTTTGTTTAATATTATCTTCATTTCCAAATGTGTCTCTCCCTATGTCCTTAACCAGTGAGAAACAAAGAATAAAAAAGGACGGGGGAAACGTGGCTTAGCAAAATTTGTCAACATATCAAGTCTGAAAGTATTTTTAAGGTACCATACTTGTAGTCAGGGCAGAGAAGAGGAGCTGAGGAAACTGGTACAAGTGCTCCAGAAGGAGGTCCAGGACCTCACTTATATTGCATATGCTTTTCTTTGTTTTTTGTTTTTTGGGGTTTTTTTTGCTAGGCAGTGGGGTTAAGTGACTTGCCCAGGGGGACACAGCTAGTGAGTGTTACGTGTCTGAGGCCGGATTTGAGCTCGGGTCCTCCTGAGTCCAGAGCCGGTGCTCTATCCGCTGCACCACCTAGCTGCCCCTATATTGCATATGCTTACATAGTAAATTGTAGTAGCCATCCATTGTAAAATCAGTGAATTTCAAAGAAAATAATGATGTACAAAATTCTGTCAGTTATTGCCCAGTGTGGACTCTAATTAGCCAAAAGCTACTAACTATATATTAAGAACAAAATATAATTATATTAATGTAATAATTAGCTGTTTTTGTTTATATCTCCATATCCATCCATCTATACATATCTTATGTTTAGTGCATGCACAATTCTAAACAATGGCTTGTGAACTTGTGCCATGAACCAAGCATTTCCAGGTATTTTTGACTTTATTGGAGCATTTGCTTCTGGGCTTTGACACTATGACAAAGCAGTCTAATTATGTACAATAACAACTTTCCTGAATTATTTGTTTTTAAAGTACAGCTTTTTTGAACAAATTTGCAATTTGGGAGCTTGCGTATAATTTTATTTTGTTTTAATAAAATAATAAAATGTCAATATTAATAAAATATCTAATCTGTGAAAGGACAATATTTTACTTTAATAAAAATTTTTGTTTTCTTAAAAGTTAAATCATCTATGAATAAGATATACAGTCAATGGGGTATAGAAATCTGTCCTGCCTATGGGAAAATAGAACGGGAAGGGAATAAGAGAAGGGAGAATGATAGAAGGGAGGGAAGATTGGGAGAAGGGGTATTCAGAATGCATGCCATCTTGGGGTGGGGGGAGCAGAGAGATAGGGAGAAAATTTGGAACTCAAATCTTGTAGAAGTGAATGTTGAAAACTAAAAGTAAATACATTAAATAAAAAAAAAGTTAAATCACGTATGTATGTACAACACATATAGTTTCTTTTGAAAATATTTCTAATTGTATTTTCTTTTCATTTTCAAATAAGATTATGTCAAAATTATAAAAATTATATGTTTAAAATTCTAGTGAAATACAAAAGGCAGTTTCATTTTTGAGTAGTTAATTTTAAATATACAAGTATTTGATATACATTGCATTATACAAATTTAATTGCATTTAATATGTACAAATATATGTCATGTTTAATTATACAGTGGTTGCAATTTGAGAGAATACATTTCCTTTTCCATTTAATAGCTCTGTGACTTTGGGTAAGGTAACCTGAGAGGTTTCTCAGGGCCTTAGTTTCTTCTTTTTACAAATGAGGATGTTGGTCTAGATCAGACCTGTACAACTTGGCAATAAATAGGGGCCAAAATTAAAGTAGGCTAAACTTCTTAAGGCCACAGATAAGTTTTTAGCAGCTCACTTTCCAAGTAAAGGCATAATTAATGATTAAACTATTTCTTGAAAACTTTTTTTTTATCAAAACATAATACAGAAACTGCAATCAGTGAACACTTCTTTATGAAGTCACCTTCAGTAAAAGACTTCCCAGCAGCAGCAATTTCTTTAGGAATCTGAAAACTAACCTTAGTAGCCACCTCATTTTCTGAGTTTACTTTATTGAAAAACCATTGTTCCCTACTGAGATTTTTCAATAATCTGGACACTTTAATTTGTTTTTCATTTGTGTCCAATTTGCTTAAGTCAGGATGTTTTGATTCGAAATGACAATGAAGATTGTATTCCTTCAGAATGGCTATTACTTCTTGGCAAACAAGGCACAATATTTTGTCTCTCGTGTGAGTAAACAAGTATCTTGTCCACTTCGAATTAAACACTATATGTTCTAATTTGATCTTCTGTTTCTTTTTATCACCCATTTTACGAAGTCAGCCCAAAAACTTTAATGTCATAACCAAAAAATCGCCCAGCTGCTCACATACAAAGAAATACTGAACTGAGTGTCTCACTTTGGAGAGAGTGCCAAAACGTTCATGTAACATGGAGAGCAGCTGTATATCGAGGGAGGGGATTGATGGATTGATGCCACTCATCGCATAGTAGGCATCAGCTGCAGTGGCATGTGGCTATACTCACTTTGTCCCTGGTCAACACCAGTAATGAGCAAAAATACAGTGAAAAGATACAACTCTTGCCCGTCTCAGACTAGAGACAGACTGACGATGATTGGTTGTCGTGGGTCACGTGACAAACAGGAGGCTGTGCGCAGTGGCAACTCGCCCACCAAGTTACATGACGGGTGCACTAGTGACTAGTGGAAGGCAGGTTAAGCAGGCATGGACATAACACTTGTTACATCTTTACTTCCTTTTACATCCTCTACATTTTTTTGCGGACCACCCGAAATCCTTTGGCAGGCAGCAAGTGTCCTGTGGGCCGTATGTTGTGCAGGCCTGGTCTAGATGGTCTTTAAAAGTTGCTTGGAATTCTAAATCTGTTATCCAATTTTCTTATGAACTAATCAGCAATCATTCATTAAGTGCCTTTTATGTGCTATTTGCTAGGTACTGGAAATACAAAGACAAAACCAAAACTGCATTTACTGCAGTATGAGTTATGATGTGATTTTGATTTTAAGTTTTTCTTGTGTTTAAAGTTTTTTATATCTGTATATTCTTTAAGAATAAATGTTTTATTATCCTATGTTTCATTTGTATACCAGGCAGGGAATGTTTTTTTCTTTATTTGGTTCGTCAGTAGAAATCCTATGTAAAGATTTTTAACTGGTCTGCAGCACTCCCTCCCCTTTTCTCATTCCATCACTTGTCTCCTCTTTTTCACCATTGATAGGGGCTTTGAAAGTTTTTTTTTTTTTCACTAGAGCCAGACCTGCTCTCTGTATCCCTTCTTATGTTTTCCTCTACCTGTGCAAAGAAAGGAAAGAGGCATATTGTCTTCATTTTTCTTTGATGCCAAGCTTGGACATTATGATTATAGCCTTCTGTTCTTAATTTTAAAGACATTTATGGGATGTAGAAAAAAGGCTAAATAACTGAGGAATACAAAAAGGTAACATGATCCAATAAAAATAGCAACAGATAAATAAAAACTCAGAATGAGCAGAAGCTGATAATAAATGCTAAGGATATAAAAATGGAACTTTTAAAGGCTATTTTGGGAAGTGAGAAGGATCAAAGAAGAGATAAGATTGCTGCTTGGGGACAGATAGACTAGTAATAAACTACTAAACCCTTATTTTGTGCCTATTTTCTTTCCTAAGTAGAGATTGTTGGATTGAGAATAAACAAAAAATGGTTAGCAGGGAGTAGAAACCCAAGGTATTGGGTGAGATGGTGAGTAACATCCAACTGCCTTCAAAGAACTAGCACAATACAGTAGAAAAAAGCACTGGATTTTGAGTCAGAGAACCAGCATTTCTACTTGTTAGCATTATGCCTTTGTGCAAGTCACTTAACCTCCTTGGGCCTTAATTTCTTCATTTATAATAAAGGAGGAAGGGATTCAACGTGGTAGCCTTTAAAGGATTTTCTGGTTCTGTATCTATGATCCCAGCATTCTGCCAACAAATCAAGCGTTCATGAGTGCTTCCTATGTACCTATGCACTGTGCTATGAGCTGGGAACATAAAGACAAAAATGGAATAGCCCTTGCCTTTAAAGCACATATAGGCTATTGGGGAAACCATGTGGGTGTGGTGTGTGTATATATATACACATGAATTCTCAAGTCATGTGGTTGAGATATTCTCCATCATACAGTAATGAATGAAAGGATGTGATTGCTGAGCCATTTTTAGTGATTTTTAAAAAAAGCAAATGGAAGAGATCTTTGTCAAGGACAAATATCAGTAAGTACTGTTTTTGAAAAAAAGGTGAAATTCTTTAAACTGTGGTACAATATGCTTGACTAACAAAAATCTTGATAAATTGTTTTTTAAATTAATTTTTTCCATGAATGAAAATCTTTCTCTCATTCCCCACCCCCCCGGAACAAAAAAAAAAAAGGAAAATGAGACCTTTGTAACAAATAATGTATAGTTAAGCAAAACAAATTCCTGCATTGGTTATATAAGAAAAAAAGTCTCAATCTTCATCAAGACATTTCCCTGCTATTATATTTAGATTTCATCAGCAGTTGGCAGAACTTCTCATACTATGCTTTTGGGTATGATGAAAACATGTTAGATAATTATACAGTTAGATACATGTAGAACTGGTTGAATGCCAGGATCTATGCGGTAGTTATCATTAGGATAACAGCAACTTGAAGGGAGAAAATACCCCAGACATCTACTTTTGGCTCTGTCATCTTTAACATTTTAATCATTGACGTGAATGAGGGCTTAGGAGGCATGCTGGTCAAATTTGCTAATGACATGAGGTCATAGAGGAATAGATAATATATTGGATGACAATCTGTAGCCAAACAGGGCTTGACAAACTATAATATGGTATCAATTGAATAAGCTGAAATTTCTTAAGAATTGATGTAAAGTGCTACATTGGAGTTCAGAAATTAACTTTGTAAATACAGGATGGAGGAGGTGTGGTTTAATTATAGATGCCTGGAGATTTTATTAGAGTTTATCTGCAGTGAACAGTGACATACAAATTTGTTCTTCTAGGCCTTATTAAGAGGAGACAGTGTCATAAGGAAGAAAATAGTTTCATGTTTTGCTCTGGTTAGATCATAAATCACACGTGGAGTATTATTTTCAGTTCTGGGCACTTCATTTTAGGAAAGACATGGTAAGATTAGAAATTATTCAGAAGACGATGGAGGCAGGTAGGGTGAGAGCACTGGCCCTGAAGTCAGGAGGACCTGAGTTCAAATGCAGCCTCAGACCAAACACTTGACACTTATTAGCTGTGTGACCCTGGGCAAGTCACTTAACCCCAATTGCCTAAAAAAAGAAGAAGAAGAAGAAGAAGAGACTGACCAGGATAGTGAGGTTTGGAGACCATGCCTCATGGGGATTGGTTGAAGGGACTGTGGATGTTGAGTGGAGAAGAGAAAATCTAGAAGGGACATGATGACATTCAAAGGACTGTTATGTAGAAGGAGGAATTAGAATTGTTTGGTCTCCTAAAACTAGAACAATAGATGGAAATTACAGAGGAAAAAGATATCCACCTTGATGTAAGGAAAAACTTTGGATTGGGCTGCCTCACTGGGGTAGTGGCTTCCTCCTCACTGATTGTGTACAAGCAAAGGTAGGGCGGTTGCTTATTGGGAATGGTGTAGAGTATATTTTTGTGTATGAGTCAGACTAAATAGCTTCAGAATTCCCTTCTAGCTCTTAGATTCTGTGATCCTGCCCATATCTAACATATAGATTGACTTGTTAGTCTCATGTGATGACATTTAATAAAATCAAGTATAATTTTATATAAGAATACTTTAGTCCGAAACCTGTTTTGCATTGCTTAAGTACAGAAGTCAGATTTAAGTGG
Organism: Phascolarctos cinereus; assembly: GCF_003287225.1. Taxonomy (NCBI): domain Eukaryota; kingdom Metazoa; phylum Chordata; class Mammalia; order Diprotodontia; family Phascolarctidae; genus Phascolarctos; species Phascolarctos cinereus. The sequence goes on along the minus strand of NW_027556402.1, from coordinate 111,938,875 downwards.
GTGATCTGTTTGAAATGACTGTGCATTTGCTTTTTTCCTGTCATGATTTACTGTGTTGAATAAAGTAAAAAAAAATTTCCCCTCTTTTTCTCTCTCTTCCTTAGGAAGGTCACAAATCAAGTTGACCAAAACTTCAGTATATTCTTCAATTCAAAACGAAATGAAAATATCCATGTTGCTACTATTTCCTCACCGTCATTTTCTTAGGAGCCTTTCAACAACACCTTTCCAAAACTACCAATTCGTCTTTCACTCAATATTCATTTTGGATCTGGATTCCCATGTACTCGACTTCTTAATTCTGTTGGATTGTTTCACGCAAAGTGGATACTACCATCATGTGGTTTCAAGAGAAAACTAGGCGTACAGACAACCATAAAGCTACACACAGAGGGACTTTCTGACAAAGAAGGAAGATTTGTGAATAAACTTTACACTGGTTTAATTCAAGGGCAAAGGGCCTCCCTAGCAGAATGTATTACTCTTATAGAATCAACTCATAGCAGGAAAAAAGAGTTAGCCCAGGTCCTTCTTCAGAGGGTATTAAACTACCACAGAGAACAAGAGCAATTAAATCAAGGAAAGCCACTGGCATTTAGAGTGGGTCAGTCATTTTTGTCCAGTAATTAAATAATTCTGCATTTTCTTTTTTTGCTGTTAAAATGATCCCTAGACATTTAGTTTTAATATTTAAAAAAAAATCTTTCAACTGAGGATTTTTTAGATGAATTTCAGATGCCTTGTCTTTGACAATCAACTTTTTAGGTCATTGGATCATAGATATCATTAAATTGAAAGATTTTGCTCTGGTCATATGAGTCATATGGCTATGTTAAGAGAATAATAAAAAATTCTTCCTTACTCAAAGTGAGAGGCTTACCGTGTAGAATATTACTGTATTTGAGAATAGGAATCCACACTGGAAATAATACTGATTAACATTTTCTGAGAGTCCTTTATTTTTTTGATTAGGAGTCATGAGCGTGAATTGTCCAGTTTTTGTGTTTGTCTTATGTAATTACTCTTAAGAATGACATTTTCAGAGTTTCTTTTTTCTTTAGTAGGCAAACCATGTTCTTTTAGGACCCCTTCTATTACATGTAAGGGTGTCTGGAAGTAGCTTTAAACCTAGTCATCTTGACATTAAATATATTTTAAAAGGTGTATCACCCTTTTTGTTACCAGCCTATAATACCTGAAAATCCTATTTGATTTCTGGAAACAGTGATTTATTTCTGGAACTGCAGAATCACTGCATAAGTATATGTGTCTGACCACATAAACGGAATTGAGCAAATCAGATTTGTGACCATGTGGAGTGATCAAATAATTAAAGTTGTGAATAAAGTAACAAGGAATTGTTCCCTAAGTGGTCTGAAGTTACTTCAGATATGTGTTGCCCCATTACATTTCTTTGAAGACTTAATTTAATACATAATCTTTGTTCTTAGTTTGGGAGTCGTTGGTATAGATGCTTTAGAAATAATTTCTCAAAAGTAACTTATCTACCAGTATTCAGAATAGCCCATGATTTTTCACTTATCTGTATCCCTACCCCAAACTGGCATGTTACTTGTTCTGTATGTACTGATTTTGAGAGAGCACAGTGATCTATAATAACCACCTTTATATAATTAGCAACAAACATGGCAAAGCAAACTACTTATTTACAGAAACAAATTCTAGATGGATGAAAGACTTTAGTTGTTAGACTGAGTGTATTTCTTTAAAAAAAAAAAACAAAAGTCCTAGAAATGGCTGGAAGCGGAGACAGAACTGGTTGGCAGCTTAGTTCAAATTTGCAACTTTTGTTTCTGGTAACCTCCACTTATTTTGGTCACATTAAACCTGGGAGAGCACTGATTTTATTGTAGATACCATAGGTTATCATCATTATCATCAGTGTACATTGAACCACTCACTGTACAGTGTGCAAGGGACAGTGCAAGGCATGGGGAAGATTGTAAAGCGAAAGCCTTTGTCCTCAAGGAACAATGGTGACAGAACCAGACTACTTACTTAACCTTTCTTGGCCTTTACTTCTTCATCTATGAAAAAAAAAACAGAGGATTGGACTGATCTTTAAGGTCCATTCCAACTATAAATTAATGATCACAGGTATCCTTAAGGTAAAGAAGTATTTACTTTTTGTTGTGTCCCCAGCATCTAGCACAGTGTGTATTGCACAGTAGTCGCTTAAATGCTTTTTTGATCATAAGAAAGGTTAATAATTAAAATACTACCATGAAAATTTTGTTCAGGATAATTTCTAGCTTTAATGGAAAATTTTGTTATGTTAGAATTTGGCTTAGGTGATACTCTTAGAGTGATTTATACATTTTATTCTTTGACAAATGGCCTGTAATTGTATTTGAGCATGCTTTGGTAAATGGATTCCTAGATATTTTATATATTTTGTAGTTACTTTGAATCAGGCTTGCCTTTTTAATATTTTCTTGTGGATTTTGTTATAATTATATGGAAACACTAGTAAATTTTTCTTGGAGGGGGACCTATTATTTTGTATTCTGCTACTTTTGAATTTATTAATTATCTCATTTAGTTTCTTTGTTGACTCTCTGGGATTTTCTAAGAGAATCATCTTGTCATCAAGAAATAGGGATAGTTCTGTCTCTTTGTTGCCTGTCCTTATGTACTTAATTTCTCTCTTATTGCTATCACTAGCATTTCAAGAACTATGTTAAATAACCCTGGGGAAAGGAATCATCCTTGCTTTATGCTTGTATTTACTGGGAAGGTTTCTAGTATCTTCCCATTGCAAATAATGTTAACTTTTTATATTAGATAAGTACTTTTTGTCACATTAAAATGGCTTTGATATACTTAGACCTTGTAGTGTTTTGAAGATAAATTGATGTAGTACATTTTCAGAGGCTTATTCTGTACTTATTGTAATCATGTAGTTTGGGGCATTTTTGTTTTTAATGTTATTTATGCTAATTGTTTTTCTGATGTTAAACCTTGCTTGCACCTCTGGAATACATTCAATTTGATCGTGATGAAAAATTTTTTGGATACATTGCTGTATCTTTTTTGCTAGGATTTTATTTAAAATTTTGAACTGAGACTCATGCATTTTGAATAAAAGAAGAAAAAAGAGGGTTATTTTCTTATATAAACACACATATCACTTCTTTTATAATGAGTATATACATCTTTAGTTATCTGGAATGTTCAAGACCGAAGGCAAGCTTAGGATGATTTCTTACCATACTTCACAGGAAATGATGGTGCTGCTAATTTATTTGGAGGGAGAAATGGGTATAAATTTTGGGAACACACTATTAGCCACTTAGAAATTAAGTGGGATTGAGAGAAAAAAATCTAAATTGTAAAGTATTTACATATATTTTATCATATAATAACATTAGATTGTTATTTTTAGTCATTGAATTTTATTTGAAGATATATAAAAAGTATTCTTCTACTACAACTTGTTATGCAGGAATTAACCAAAGAATTATTTCTTTTTAATGAAGTTCAGAAGTGATAAAATAGACAAATAGCAGTAATCAATAAATCATGAAAAATAGAGGCAATATTAATGTTGGACTTAATAGAATGCTGTTACTTATTACACTGAATTAGAAGGTTTCTTTGTACCCTAGGATTGTCTGGTCCTCCAGGTGCTGGGAAATCAACATTTATAGAATGTTTGGGGAAGATGCTTACTGAGAATGGACACAAAGTATCTGTATTGGCTGTGGACCCTTCCTCCTCTACAAGTGGTGGTGAGTATCATATTAACCTGTAAATTTTAACAAAGTTGTGATCAAATACAAAATGAAAAAAAAAACCTATCAAAACTGAATATGAGGTTCTCATTTTTTTTTACCCAAAGCTTTGTAATCTTTGACAATACTTTCTGAGTTTCTTTTGGAAGTTAGATTTTTGCCCCATAAATGACCATAAGTGGGTAGTAGTCCTTTGGTTTCATAAGTCTTGGAAAGTTCTCTGTTATGGAAGAGGACCGCTGTTGTGTTATAAGGGCCACAAATAGGTAGCTGCCCCGTTACTCTTTAGTAAGGAGTTACCACTCATCAGTACTCACCTCCACTACCTTTGAGCCTTCTGGAAGAACTAATGCAATGACAACATTTGTGCTTCCATAAAATCCTTCCTAGAGGATGAGCAGTTGCAGCTGCTTCAGAGCAGCATCTGATTCTTTCCTCTTTGGGAAGAGTTTTATATCTTGGCTCCAACTACCTAGTACTACTTCTTCCTTTTTTCTGTGTGTAACATTCTTCTACTCTTTAAACTTCTGCTTCACAGGTCAGGGTTCCCTCTTCTTCTTTAGATCATTTTTCTTCTTTGATATTTAAGTGCCTCTTCTTTTTTGTTTTGCTTTTTAAACAAATTTTATTGATGGTTTTTGTTTTATATCAGTAATTTCTGGATATATCCTTCCCATCTTTCTTCTTCACTCCAGCCCTGGGAATTGAATCTTCTCTTGTAACAAAGAAAAATGATTTAATGAAACCATCCAAAGCAGTGGTCATATCTGATAGTATAAACAACATTTTGCCTGAGTTGCTGAGAGGAGGAGGAAGGGGTATACTTCATTATTTGTTTTTCTCTGCCATCATTATTGACTTTTTAGTTACTCAGAACTCAATTTCCTTTTAGTGATATTTTCATTTACATTGTTATGGTTACTATGCATATTTTTCTAATTCTGCTTATTTCTCTTTCCATCGATTTATATAAATCTCACATTTCTCTGAATTCCTCGTTTGTCATTTCTTTTACTGTACAACAATAATCCATTATATTCATACACCACAGTTTATTCAGTCATTTCCCCATTGATGGGCATTCTCTTTGCTTCTAGTTCTTTTCTACCACAAAAGAGGGCTGATTTAAGCGTTTTGATATATTGGACCTTTGTTTCTGCCTTTGAGCTCTTTTAGATATGTATTCTGGTATGGGCATGATCGTTTGGTCAAGGGGTATGAAGAGTTCAGTCACTTTTCTTGTGCAATTCTAAATCGTTTTCCAGAATTGTTAGACTCATCCAGAGCTCTCTTAACAGTACATTAGTGGGCCTGTCTCACTATCATCCTTTTGACTTTCACCATTCTCATTTCTGTCCTCTTTGTTAATTTGCAGGGTGTGAGGTGAAACCTCAGAGTTGTTTCTGTTTGCATTTCTATTTTTATTTATGATTTAGAATGTATTTTCATATTGTTGCTTGTAGTTTACGTTTAGGGTAGTTAGGTGGTGCAGTGGATAGAGCACTGGTCCTGGGGTCAGGAAGATCTGGGTTCAAATCTGGCCTCAGATACTTACTAGCTGTGTGACCCTGGGAAAGTCACTTAACCCTGTTTGCCTCAGTTTTCTCATCTGTAAAATGAGCTGGAAAAGGAAGTGGCAAACCACTCTAGTATCTTTTCCAAGAAAATCCCAAAAAGGAGTCATGAAAAGTCAGATATGACTGAAAATAGATAAGTTTACATTTAATCTGTTGGAAACTTTTTCGTATTTTTGACTTCTGTTTTTATAAAAAAAAAATTTCATTTTCCCTGATAATTTAAGAATGGAGAAGTTATTCCTTGAGTCCCTTGACCTTCTCTTCTAAGGGGGGACCTAGCCTGCAATTTGAGCATAAGTGGCTGTGATTTGATTGGGATGGAAATATAAGCATCACATCCTTAATGTAGGCCCTTGCAAAATTCTCCCTGTTCTCCATACTTAGTGGAAGTGAGACCTTCTATCCTTGCCTTTCTTACTATAGTTCCTACTGATATTTTTGCCAATTTATTGAATATAAGGTGATAGTTTAAGATTGTCTTCATTTACATTTTTTCTGATTATTGGAGAATTTTAGCATCTTTTTATATGGCTGCTGTTTGTTTTTTACCTTAAACATTTCCTGTTCTTGTATTGATCTTATAGTTATATATCAATTCCTTTTGATATTTGGTCTTGCTTACCTTTATTTGATTGTTTTAATGAAAATATATCTGTATCTGTTTTTGCCATGTAGAACCCTTTTATCTTTATATGATTAAATCCATCAATTTTGCCGTCATTTATGTAACTTGTCTTCTTTTCCATAACTGAGACAAATATATTATCTTTTTTATTATAATTTTTTTTCTAACTAAAAAAACCTTAGTTCATTGATCCAGTTAGAACTTAGTTGGAGTTGAATATGGATCTCATTCTATTTCTTAATAGTTTTTTATTGAATTTCTTTTCCCAGTAATTTTTACTAATGGATTTTTCAAGCACCAATCTATTTAGGTTCCCATTCTCTTTCACAGTGATCTGTTTCTCACTACTATTTTTCAGTACTGGGCAATTTTTATAATTGTTGCTTTATAAAACATTTTGAAATCTGGTAGAATTGAGTTCTACTTTAGCTGGTTTTTTTTTTCCAGAGTTCTTTACAGTCTTGCTTATCTAGTAATGCTTTTTAAAAACACAGTTAACACTTCCCAGTGATGTCCCTCCCTAGAATCCTCTCTTGTAGCAAAGAAGTATTGTCAAGCAAAAAAACCCCAACAAAGTGGCCATTTTTTTTAACAATATATACCTCATTACAACATGTCCCTATAATTTGCCACCTCTCTTCTGAGAGAATGGAAACATGTTTTACCCCTGGTCCTCTGAACTTAAGATTGGTCACTACAGTAATCAGAGTTTTCCTTTATGTTATTATTGTCATTATTACCCTGGCTCTTCATACTTTGCTCGGCCTTCATTTCACTCAAGTCTTCCAGAGTTTCACCAAATTTATATATGTATTTTCTTATATTATACAACTTATATGCCACGGTTCATTCATACATTCTTCAATCAATGAGCATCTATTTTGCTTCTGATTTATTTGCTATCACAAAATGTGCTTCTGTGAATATTTTTCCAATATATGCCTTTACCCCTCTGTCTTTGACTTTCTTAGGTTATATGCCCATTGACATATCACTGAGTCAAAGGGTATTTATATAGCTTAATTATTTTAAGCATAGCTTCAGCTTGTTGGGTTTTTTTTTAATTTTCTTTTGGATTATAAACTTATACATGAGCCCTTCAGAATATACAAAGAACAAAAAAAAGATTTTATGAAACCATAAACTTCTTTTAAGTGCAATTTGTTTTTTTAAACCTCTTTTGAAATTGATGCTAAATTTAATACAGAATTGCCCAATTTGTTTATGTTCCTTTTTGAAATTTTCATGTATTTTTCATTGTTTTATTGGTGTTCTTTTTTGCATCTCTGTCACTACTCATGAACTCAACTCTTTCTCCTCAAAAGAAACCCTCTTATGACCAGTAAGTATAGTTGAATAAAACAAATCAATATATCAACTATATTTGAAAACGTATCTTATTCTGCATCTCTCATCCTAGAGTCTGGACTTCTTAATGACCCAGGGACAAAGCATCACTTGCCTTGAGGCCAGGTAGTTGCGGGCTACGCTGAGACCAAGATCTTGAGGGCTATTGTACCTGGAAACTTTTCGTCACTTTCTTGGACTCATTCCTTAGTGGTTAACATAATCATATCCCTTCTCTTATTTCCTAATATGATGGTTCTGACCCCTCAAATAAACCTCCCTTCCCAGCCTCTGCAATCTACTCTTTCATTTCCATTCCCTTTGAACCTGTTCAGTCCTTCCTCTGTGCCCTCTAGAATAATAAACTTCCTTTCATCTCTTACTCTGTCTTCTGGCACTCACTGAGACTTGGCTTTTCCCATTTGGCACTGCTTTCCTGGCCATGGTTTCTATAACTGGTTTCACCTTCTCTCATACTCTCTGACGGGTTGGTCTAGTTGGAATACTTCTTTCTTCGCATTGCTACTGCCACATTGTCCCCTTGCCACCATTACTCAGCAGCTTCACCTCCTTTGAGGTTGGTGACCATTAGCTACTTACCTAACCCACTACCCCCTGGAACTTTCACCTTCCTTGCTTGTGATTTCATCACCCAGCTCATAGTCTTTGTCTCTACTCAAACTCCTGCCCTTATTCTAAAAGGCTTCAACATATATGTTGATATTTCCTTAAATATCCTAATTTGCCAGTTTTTCAATCTGTTCAACTCCAGATCTGCCCAACTTTCTGTATTCTACCTCAGCTACACAAAACAAGTGTTCATATCCTTCACCTTGCTTTTATTCACAAATGTTCTATTTTAATGTTAAAGAGCTCTTAAATTCCATTAACTGATCATAACTTTTGTTTTATCGTTCCAGATCTCCCCATACATTATGTTCCTAAACCTAGTTCCATCTCCAATCCCTTTACACCATAGTACTTTCCCAAGCCATCATCCATGATCTGACTATAATTCTTCTTTCCCAATTTCAACTTATTGGTGAACTATTTCAATTCTACATTTTACTTCCCATGATCCTCTCTATCTTATTTGGCCATAAATTCTTCCCTTATCCATAGAACTCATTTTTCCATGCTCCCCTGGTTTACTTATGATATCACCTTTTATGGCTAAATAATGTACTTGTTTTGACCTTATCTTGTGTATATGGTGTGGGATGTTGGACTATGCCTAGTTTCTGCTAAACTGCTTTCCAGTTTTCCCAGCAATTTTTGTCAGTTGGTGAGTTCTTGCCCTTAAAGGCTTGGATTTTTGGGTTTATCAAACATTAGATTATTATGGCCTTTCACTACTGTGTACCTAATCTATTCCAGTGATCCACCATCCTACTTCTTAAGGCCACTCTACTTCTTAAAATGGAATTGTAAACTGATCCAACCATTCTGGAGAACAACTTGGAACTACACCAAAAGTACTATAAAACAATGCATTTCCGTTGACCCAGTGATATGACTGTATCCCAAAGAGATCAAAGACAAAGCAAAGAACCTATTTGTACTAAAATATTTGTAGCAGCTCTTTTTGTGGTGGCTAAGAATTGGAAATTGAGGAGATGCCTTTCTATTAGGGAATGACTGAACAAGTTGTAGTATATGATTATGATAGACTACAATTACACTATAAGAAATGATGAGCAGGATGGTTTCAGAAAAACTTAGGAAGACATATATAAACTGATGCAAAGTGAATGAGCAGAACCAGAAGAACATTGTACACGGTAACAGCAATGTTGTATGATGATCAATTGTGAATGACTTAGCTACTCTCATCAATACAATGATCCAAGACAGTTCCAAAGGACCTGTAATGAAAACTGATATCCACTTCAAGAAAGAACTGATGAACTTTGAGTACAGATTGAAGCATTCTTTTTTCACTTTATTTTTATTCCTTTTTTTTTTGCAACATGGCTAATATGGAAATATGTTTTTCATAATTTCACATGTATAAGTGATATCATATTGCTTGCTTTCTCAATGGGTGGGGTAGAGGCTGGAAGGAGGGAGAGAATTTGGAATTCAAAATTTTAAAAAATGCTAAAAAATAAAAATTTAGGAAAAAATTTGTTCTGACTCTGCTTATTTTACTCTATGTTACTTTAAACAAGTCTTTTAGGTTCCTCTGTATCCATCATATTACTTTTTTAGTGCAGTAATGTTCCTTTACATTCATATACCACATTTTGTTTAGCAGTTTGCCACTCAATGAGCACCCACTTTGTTTCCAGTTCTTTGTAATGATAAAAAGTGCTACTATAAATATTTTGGTGCATGATCCTTTTTCCTTTCTGTGACTTCTATGACTAGTAGTGGTATTGCTGAATGAAAAGATATTCAGAATTTAGTGGCTTTTTGAGTATTATTCCAGATTGTTTTCCAGAAAAACTGGACCACTTTATATTTCTGCCAGTAATGCTTTCCTGTAGCTATTGTGCCACAGAATCTCCAACAATTGTAATTTTGACCTTTTGTCATCTTTGCCAGTCTGATAGTTGTGAAGAGGAACCTCAGACTTGTTTTTATTTGCATATCCTCTTATTATTACTTATTTGGAGCATTTTATCTTATGGTTATCAGTAGCTTTTTTTTTTTAAATTGTCCTCAGATCTTTTGACCACTTTTACGTTGGGTAGTGGACCATGAAAAAATCTTGTCTTCATATATTTATGTAAATTTGTATAAATTCTATGTAAATCTTGGATATCAAAACCTTTACCATAGATATTTGTTGTGAAGATTTACAATTCACAACTAATCTTCTTACTCTATCTGAATTGATTTTGTTAATGCAAAAACTTTTTAATATTGTCTGCCTGAAGTTGTCTTATTTTATATTTTATGGTGATAACTTTTCCCTTTTGTTTGATTAAAAATTCTCTACCTTGCCCTAGTTATACAAGGGACCTTCTATCATTCTCCTTTCTCTATTTAATGATAGAATCTTTTAGATTTAAATCACATTTGAAGTTTACTGTGGTATATAGTATAGGATATCATTCTAAACCTAATTTCTGTTAAACTGCTTTCCAGTTTCACTAACAGTTCCCTTTGAATTAGGAAGTTCTTACCCCAATAGTTTTGTGTTACTGTTTTTATTCAACACTAGACTACTGTGTTCATTTACTTCAGGTCATGCTTACCTTATATGTACCATTGATCAACTTTTCTATTTTTTAACCACTACAAATAGTTTTGATGATTACTGACTTACAGTAAGTTTTATCTCCCTTGGAATTCTTGACCTTTTGTTTCCTTCATGTAGTTATCTTAACTAGTTATATTAAATAACCCTTGGTAGTTTGTTATAGTATAGCACTGAAACTATAAATTAATTTAGGTAGTATTGTTTTTACTTTATTAGCATAGCTTGACCATGAACTATAAAATAACTCTGCAAATTATTTACCTTTCTTTAACTCTGTATCTGAATGAATTTAATTCTATATAATAGTCTCTAATTTAGGTGTCAGACACTCATGTCTCTAACAGACTAGATTCAGTCTTGGAAGCTTTTCTCTAATAAAGACTTCTGTAGCTTGTTTTGCTCCTACCTAATAGTTCCTTTGAAACATTAACTCTTAGCTCATGTCTCTCCGTGGTTTCTGACCCCCTGTTAACTGAAGTTAACAAAAACAATGTGCCTACATAAAACCATTTGTAAAAGGCAGTACGGAACTGTTTATAAAATGGCTGCAACATTATAAAGAAAAACAATATTGGAAGACTTAAGCAGTCTGATCAATTGAATGACCAACCATGACTCCAGAAAACCAAAGAGGTAGAGGTTCAGAATAAGACCTGTGTTTATTGCATTGCTTCTTGTTTTGTTTTGTTTTGGGGAGGGTGGTGAGAGGGATTAGAGAAAGAGAATGGTTAGTGATAGTATTACAAAAAGAAAAGAAGGTTAAGAGCATCATGAAGCATTTAGAAATGCACAGAGAAAACAGAAGGAGCTTCAGAGGGAAGCAGATGAGTAGATAAATTTTTGCAACTAACTGAATTTATCTTATACTTAAAAAAAAGCCATATGTAATGCAGATTTGTGGTTTCACTAAAAGTCTTGACCTCAGAACAGTATATTCTTCCCATTATTATTGCCAATTAATCTCTCTCTAATATCATGACCAAATGACCACTCGATTTTTCCTCAATATCAATTAATCAATTAATATCAGTGAGCTTTTACAAATGGATATTTATTGAGAAAATAGATAGCAAGGACAGAAGTATAAAACATCCCCCAAACTGGGGGGGAGATGTCCACTTTTCCATGTCCCCTTGGTCCATGGAGAAAGTGGGCTCAAACTTTAAGTAGTTGGTACAAAGCATTCCCTCCACCAAGTTTACTTATGGTTCTAGCATAGCTAATAAATGAATTGTTTCCTTGCTTGCAAGCACAATATCTCAGCTGCTAGGTTGGGTCAAGCAAGTAGCTCATCCGGGCTGGCTCTTCACTGGGCTTGGCTACCTAAGATCATGAAAGAATAAATACAATAGAGACAAAATAAATATGGGCACCATGTATTCATGGCTGTGTGATGACTGGAGGTAAGGGCTCTTTCATGAGAGGACTAATAGTATTTCTTCAGTATCAAAAACCACTAGGAAGAAAAAGGTTTTGTCTGTTTATACTATTTGTATGTACACTGAGTCTTGGTTTAACTGCTAACTAAAAGGCTTTTCATCACCACATAGTACACTTACAGGAAACAAAGAATACCTGTACACACCAAAGTTGAGAGGTAAGGAAATGCCTTGTATTCACACACTTTTGAAGCAGGCTAACCAGTCCTCCACGTGGATTAATACCAGGCAAAGCATATTGTACATGCTCTAAGGACTGGTCAGTGTCTCTGGTACATGTAACAGAGTTCTTTTAAGCTAAATAAAACTGAGAATTTAGGACAAAGATCCCCCTAGAGTCCTCAAATAACTGTCCTAACACTAAATGGCTAAGAGTAATTATTAGCATTTCAAGTCTTTCCTTCTCAAGTTAGCAAGTGTCAATGTATCACAGTGAATTCCAAACTGAATTCAGTTCAGCCAGTAGTTGAATGCTTCAGCTAGTGTGTTAGAGAATATGATACAGTCCTTGTCCTCAAGCAGTTTAGAATTTAAGGGAAATAAGACATAAATCAGAGAACAATACAAGATAATATATGATTACTTTTCAAACCTTGAAGTGCAGCAGTAAGTTGTGGGGCCAAGGCTTTATGGAAGAAGTTGGGCTTTGTCTCATCCTTGAAAGATTCCTTGGATTTGGATAATTGGAGAGAGGAGAACATTTCAGGTTTGAAGAGAGAGGGAAATGAACATGTGGTATGTAGAAGGGACACTAAGAAGACCAGCCTGATGGTTTGTTTGAGGGGAATGGGGCAGATAAGATTGGACTGTAGGTCTAAATTATGGAGGGTTTGAGTGCTAAGAACTTAGCTGATCCCAATAGATCTGTGATTTCACTAGTTCAGGGAACTGCTGATGAGGAAAGTCCATTTGTCATAAAGATCAGCTTCTGGTTTGTAACTTATGGTCTCAGTTGCCTCAGTTAACTGAGAGATTAAGTGATTTATCTAGAGTCATTGAAGCCAGTGTGTGTCAGATCCAGGCTTTCCCTGCTGCAAAACTAGCTTTCTATCTGCTATGACATGCTGCATCTTAGGGCAGAGAACTATTGCTGTATGTTTTTCAGAAGGGGAGTTTCATGTTCAGAGTGGATTGAAGCACAGTAATAATGAAGGAAAATTGTGATTTTGAGCAAAACGTCATGAAGGAATGCACTTGGGAACTGACTACTTAATATTTGGTCCTTATAGCTTTTGTAGAAATTTTTAAAAATGTATATTTTAGGTTCACTTTTGGGTGATAAAACACGGATGATTGAGTTGTCAAAAGACATGAATGCATACATCAGACCATCTCCTACTAGAGGAACTTTAGGAGGTGTGACAAGGACTACAAATGAAGCTATCCTTCTCTGTGAAGGAGGAGGATATGATATCATTCTTATTGAAACTGTAGGTAAGTACATTTTTCTGTCTGTTTTATAAAAGCAAAATCATATATTAAGTCTTATGCAAAGATAGGTTCTAGATAATAAGTTATTTACACATAATTCATTCAATAAGTTTTTCTTAAAGTTGTAAGACATTTGGGCTAAGCACTGTGAAGTATACAAAAATCTATCAGACATTGTTCCTACCTTCAAGGAGCTTAAACTCTAAAAGGGGCAGCTAGTTAGAGCAGTGGAGGGAGTGCCAGGCCTGGAGTTAGGAAGACACATCTCCCTGAATTCAAATCTAAACTCAGACACTTAACTAGCTGTGTAACCCAGGGCAAGTCACTTGACCCTGTTTGCCTTAGTGTCCTCATCTGTAAAATGAACTGGAAAAGGAAAGGGCAAACCACTCCAGTGTCTATGTGAAGAAAACCCCAAATGGAGTCACAGAGAGTCAGACACACTGAAACGACTGAACAGCAATACACTCTAATAGGCAAGATACGGCATATTCATGAGTAACTATAAAACAGAATAATGTTATAAACATCTGAAGTGGTTCAAACAAAAAGGGTCATTGGAACTTCAATAATAGTCATCTTTGAAAGTACTTTGATTGCCTCTTCTTGTGACATACTAGAAAGAAATGAATATGATTATGTTGTTTGCATTGTAGGTGAAAAAAGAAGATTTGATCAAAACTATAGTTGAACTTGAAGGGAGTAGCATGTAGCAGAAAGAGCGATCATCTAGAAGTCAGAAGCCCTGGTTTCTAGTGCTATCATTCTGTGATACTGGAAAATCACTTAACCTTTCTTAGCATCACTTTTTTTTTTTTTGGCAGTTGGGGTTAAGTGACTTGCCCAGGGTCACACAGCTAGTAAGTGTCAAGTGTTTGGTCTGAGGCAGAATTTGAACTCAGGTCCTCCTGAGTTCAGGGCCGGTCCACTGCGCCACCTAGCTGCCCCAATCATTTCCTTAATTATAAAATAAGGGGCTTGGATTAAAATAATTTCTAAGGTCCTTTTTTGCCCTAAAATTCTCTGGTTCTTTTTTTTTTTTGTCTTTTGGTCAAAAAGCAGTTTTTCTTTACTACTTCTTCCCATATCCTATTTGAGACTTAGCAGTTGTTTAACCTCCAAAATCATCTATAAACATAGAGAAGGAAAAAAGAGTGAGGACAGCTTATTTATGACTTTCTTTCCATATTGTGTTCAGAGCAGTTTGTTTAGCTTGGATCAGCCTTGGTTATTCCCTCTGTCTCACCCCACATGCAATGTATTGCCAAACCTTGTTGATTCTACCTCCACATCATCTCTTTTTTTTTTTCCCACTTACACAACTGCTAGCCATTCTAGTTCAGGTCCTCATCACCTTTTACTTGGACTACTATAATAGACTTCTTCCTTTTTTTGGGGGGGGGGGCTAGGCAGTGGGGTTAAGTGGCTTGCCCAGGGTCACACAGCTATTACGGGTCAAGTGTCAGGCCAGATTTGAACTCAGGGTCAGTACTCTATCCACTGCGCCACCTAGCTGCCCCTATAATAGACTTCTAATAGGGCTTTACTTTTTCAGACTCTCCCTTCTTCTATATTGCCTGTATATAGTTGTCAGAATAATATTCCTAAGACTCAGGTGTGAGCATCATATCCAGAATCTTTAGTGACTAACTGCTGTTTGCTGAAGGGGTGTATATGTATGCCTTAGCCTGACATTTATGGCCTTCAACAATATGGTGTCAACCTACTTTTGCAGCCTTATTTCATATTACTCTCCTTCATGAATGCTACAGTCCAGTCAAAACGGTCTATTGACCATTCCCTGCACTCAGTACTCTATGATCCAAGAACTCTATGAATTTGAAGAAGCTCTTTCACATACCTGGAATGTGCTTTCATCTTCGTTTCTCAGAATCCCTGATTTCATTCAAAGTTCAACTTAGATGGGACATGAAGCCTTTCATTCTCTTCCCACTTCCAAATTATTAGTGTTCTTTTTCCTAGATTTTGTTTGTGTGATACTTGTTTGTATACCTGTAGCTTCCACCCTAATCCCTAAGAGAATACAAACTTCCTAAAGGTAAGGACTGTTTGCTCATACATAAATACATAATAAAGGTTGAATTGAAAATTAGCATAGTGTGTTTTTAGGTCTGCTTTGTTTTGTCTCTTAATCATGCATACTGGAAATATAATTTTTGTATATATAATTTTTTTTCAATGAACAAATATTTATTTTCTCTCCTCAGGTCCCTACCCTCAACCCCACTGAAAATAACAAAAAAACTGTTGTAACAAATCACAGAAATACAAATGACCACATTGGCCATGTCCAAAAATAGATCCTCATTCTGCCTCTTGAGTCCATCAGCCTTTCTGTCAGGAGAAATTTATTAATTTTAACAAATTTCTCCAAAACAAAATAATTAAGTATAAATGTTATGGAATTTTACCCATCTGGAGTTAGATTATGTATTTGGTTTCCCCAAACTTGACTTTGTTTATTTTAGCATGGAGACCATCATGAATTTTCCTTATAGAAGTTCTCCTTTTGCCTTACAAATGGGCTTTGAGGAATACGTTTTGAATATATGCTTATGATTAACATTTTTCAGGTGTGGGGCAGTCAGAATTTGCTGTTGCAGACATGGTTGATATGTTTGTTTTATTACTACCACCAGCAGGAGGAGATGAATTGCAGGTAATTGTTCTCTCTTTCTTAATTGGAAATATGTGGGATATATCCCAGAAATTCCAAATTTTCATTATTGCCTGTGTAGGTATATCCCTACCTAACATTATAAATTGGTTCTATAAAATGTTATGAGCAAGTTAGTTCCATAGTTTTATCCAACTTTTCTCTTAGGCAGTTTTTTTTTAATGTTATGGGAGGTTTGTTTGTAATTTATTTGTAAGGTAATATTATTGAAGTTATACCTTTGTAAGTTAAAATGATAAAAATGGGTGGGCAGTGAAGCATCATTCTTTATTGGATAAAACACTTGACTAAATGACAGATTGTTTATTTTTTGTTCTTAACTTCCATAGATTTACTATATGACCTTAAAATGAGTCATAAGACCTATTTTTTCCATTACTAAGGCAGGAAGGGTTAAAATAGGATAGCTCTGACCTATAGGGACAGTTGAAGTCTTGCTACTTATAGTAAATTCAAAACTTTTATTTATCAGATATATCATCCTTTAATTGATTCTGTATTTTTCTAGGAAACTAGAATTCTACTTTATAAAATAGAGTTCTATCCTTACTTCAGGAACCATCTGAATTCAAGTTTAAATTTTTTGTTGTTATTGGTAACTTTGTATTGTTATAGTGAATATAAAATTATAAGTCATTAAATTTTATTAATGAAAGCTATTTGAAAAATTGCAACTTTTTAATCGTTATTTTAGAAGTAGTACTTTTCCACTGTTTCCCACAATTATTAGTTAGTCACTATTGGATTTCATCTTTTGACATTGACATTTAATCTTCTACCATAATTTGAATCAAAAAGCTGGGATAATCTCTTTAAAAATTTCAGACCTCAGTTTACTTTTAAATTACAGGGTATTTTTTCCAGACAGACAAGAGAAAAATTTCTCATCTGCATATATGTATATATTAGAGGGATGTTTCAGAAAGCAAAGATTTCTTCTCCAGAAATGTAGTAGTTCAGCTTTCCCAGTGGTTTTAAGTGTTGGAATGGCATAAAATAGCTATATGTGTATTAGTGGTATGTGTTATCTTGCAAATCCAAGATGGATGAAGCATTTAGTAAGCACTTATTATGTGCCAGGCACTGTGATAAATGCTGAGGATACAGATACAAATACAGACAAGATAATCTCTACCCTCAAGGAGCTGAAGAGAAGGCAGAGAACTGATTTTCTAGTTAGGGAAACCTGTATAGAAGAGGGAGCACTTAGGCTGAGCCTTGAAGAGAAGGATCCTGAAAATTTAGAAAAGGAGAGAATGTTTCAGGTATAAGGAATAACTTTTGTCAGTGTATTGAAGTAGAACTTAGTATGGCATGGTGAGTTTGGAGAAAAAACTAGTAGTGCAGTTTGATTGGACTATAGAAAGTGGGACCAGAATTAATAATCCTTTCCCCTCCCCCCAAAAAAGAAAAGGGCTGGGTTGTAATTAGATTACGGAGAACCTTAAACAGGTACTTTGTATTTCATCCTGTGGGTAGCACAGAGTCCCTGTAAGTTTTTGAGTACAGGGTGTGACATCAGAACTATGCCTTAAGAGACTTATTTTGGAAGGTATATATGGATAAGAGAGATGGGAGACTGTAGGCAGGGAAATGAATTACTAGCCTAGTCCAATTAATGATAGTACAAAGGTGATGAGAGGCTATGTGGTATTGCCCCTGTGGAAGTGTAATCAGTAAGTCTTGGCAACTGACTATATTTTAGGGGTGAAGGGAAATAAAAGAAGAGGGAAGAGTCAAGGAAATTCCAAGGTGTTAAGACATGTGACTGGAAGTATGGTGGTCTTACTGATTATACCTCCACACATCATCTCTCCCATCTGTCTCTTCTTTATTCATACAGCTACCACCTGAGTTCTGGCATTTATCACTTTTCACCTGGACTATTACAGTAGCCTCCTAGTTAGTCTCTCTGCTTTTATTCTCTCCCTCTCCAATCCATCTTCCCCATTACTGCCAAATTGATATTCCTAAAGTACAGATCTGACTTTATCAGTTCTTTGTTTAAAATGGTTAAAAATTTTAAACTTAACAAACACAAAAGAGCATTTCTTTATATAAAGGTGAATACCAAAAAAAGATTTTAATATAAAATCCTAAATAATTATTCCATTTTGCTTGTTTTTTTAAAAAGTGAGCACTTTAACATGTCACTTTCAAAACTCTCCTACT
This sequence comes from Phascolarctos cinereus, assembly GCF_003287225.1. Taxonomy (NCBI): domain Eukaryota; kingdom Metazoa; phylum Chordata; class Mammalia; order Diprotodontia; family Phascolarctidae; genus Phascolarctos; species Phascolarctos cinereus. Next base: position 111,920,623 of record NW_027556402.1, on the reverse strand, counting down.
TATCTGTGTTTAGTTCTGAATTTCTGTTCTTTCCTGAATACTTTTTAAAGTGTTCCAGTAGGTTTCTTTTCTTCTTTTGACATCACTATCCCTTTTTCCTCTCTTCCTTTTACTCCCACCACCCCATTAAAAACAGAAAGAAAAAAAACAAAACCCTTTGTAACAAATAAGCATAGTCAGACAAAATAAATCCACGCAATGAGCATGTCCAAAAATATATATCTTCTTCTACACCTTGAGGCCGTCATCCTTTCCATCAAAAGGTAGTAGCATTTTTATCATAGGTCCTCTTATTCATTGCTTTGATCAGAATTCTTAAGTCTTTTAAAGTTAGTAAGAACTAAAAAGGAAACAGGTAACTGGGGGAAAATCTTTACAACAGCTTTCTCAGATAAAGATCTCATTTTCAGGATATTTAAGGAACTGATTCAAATTTGTAAGATTAAGAAACATTCCCCCAGTTAATGATCAAACAGAAAGGCAGTTTTCAAAGGAAAAAATCTAAGCTATTTATAATCTTGTGAAAAAATACTTTAAATTACAAATAATTAGAGAAATTCACATTAAAGCAACCTTGAGATTACACCTCATACCACTCAAACTGGCAGAGATAACAAAAGAGTTTGAAAATGACAACTATGAAGGAGATGTGGGAAAACCAATACACTAATGCACTGTTGATCGAGCTGTGAATTAGTTCAGCTTTTCTGAAAAGCAGTTTGGGACAATTCCAATAAAGATACCAAACTGTGCATACTCTCCGACTCAGTTACAACTTCTATGCCTGTACTCAAAAGAAATGAAAGAAAGAGGAATTATGTATAAAAATTATAACAGCTTTTTGTGATTGCCCAAAGGTGGAAACTAAGAGACAGCCTCCTATTGGAGAATGGGTAAACAAAAAGTGGTATATATACATAATATAATGTTATTTCATCATAAATAAATGATGAAATGGACATATTGAGAAGAAATTGGAAATAGCTTTATGAACTAATGCGTAGTGGAGTGAGCAGAGCTAGGAGAACAATTTATACAATGATAGGCATCCTCAAGCTGCTTAAGAAGAGAGATTCTTTTTTTTTTATCTTTTGTACCTCGTACAGTGTCTTACAGTGCTAGGCACTTCATAAATGTTTGTTGAGTCATTGATTTCCTTCTGTGTTGCTAATGCCTTGTATGTGTTGTTTATCCCCAGTAGAACATAAGCTTTTGAGGACAGAGGCTGTTCCTTTTGTATCTTTCCATTGTGCCTTAAGTACGTCTGCAAATAAAAAAATAATTATGTAAGGTACAAAGTAGCATTAGGGATATAAGTATCTGATACACAGTAATCACTTGATAAATAATTTTTGAATAAATGGTGTTATCAATAACAAAGGGAATCTTAAAGGAGATGTGGTTTGGGGAAAAGATGGTAAGTTTAGTTTAGGACATGTTTAGTTCGATGTGTGTGAGCTATCTAGAGGAAGGTATTTGGTAAGTAGATGACAAGACTGGAGTACTGCTGCAATCCCCCATAGGGGAGAGACATCAGCTCAATGTATAGATTTTAGAGTCATCTACATAGAACTGATAATTGAATCAATGAGCGGATAAGGTCAATAAAGGAGAGAGTATATGGAGAGAAAGTAATGAGGCATAGGATAGAGCCTTGAGGGATTTTCACACTTAAGCTGAGAGAATAATGAAACATCTTGCCTTATGACTTGTTGACCAATATTAATGCTTATTCCCATTTCCTCCTTTTTTCTTCAGGGCATCAAACGTGGTATAATTGAAATGGCTGATCTGGTAGCTATAACTAAAGCTGATGGGGACTTGGTTGTGCCAGCTCGAAGGATACAAGCAGAGTATAACAGTGCATTAAAATTACTCCGTAAGCGCTCAAAAGTCTGGAAACCAAAGGTGAGTATCCATTCCATTTATAAGCTTTTCCTCCTGAATGGACTGTGCACATTTTATAAAAGGATGTAAATCCTAAGCAAGACATATAATCAGTCTTAGCTTTTATGTGAAGATTACAGCCTTTAAAATTGTGACAAAAGTAGAGTCTATAGCAGGGATATTAAAATTATCACCAGCCTACTACATGTTAAAAAGTAGGGTTCTAGATATGAAATGATACATTAAGTTACTTAATGCTTGATTTTAAACATGTTGAAATTGTAGCAAATCTATTCTGAAAACAAACTATTCCCAAAATTATAAAGCTATTGGTGATTAGTTTCTCCACAACGTGAAAGAGTAAAGGCTTTTATAGTAAGATACTTTCTTCTCCATTTAGCATGTTATGATGTTGATGGCAAGGGGAGGTAGCAGTAAAAAAGATATAATCCTATATCTATTGATGTCATAATTGTGACTTCTCCGGTTTTACCTGTAAGATTATTATGTTCTTAAAGAAAGAAACCACAAATGTGACAGCTATAGGAAAGTGAAATCATGTTTCTTAGACTCAGTTTCTAATCCCATTCATGTGTCATTCCTCACTGTTCACCTACTGTGCTGCCCTATTCCCCTGATCAGGATTATTTGCCCCTATTAGTGGGGCTATGGTCCCAAAACCAACTTGGATGTGGAAACCCTACCTAGCTTTGGAGTGTTTATCTTTATAACCACCCCACCACCCAATTATTAGCTCTGCACAAATTATCAAATTGTGATTTGGATCTACGATAAGTTCTTGGCTCTGCAACAAATTTATGGAGTAATTATAGTTAAGTTACTCTTTGTACCTGCTTTTCCACATTTAAAAAATGCAGCTTGAATTTGCTGTTTACTTGTATAATGAGATAGTTAAGAATGAACCACTAAAGAAGAATACTTACTATTCCTTTGATAAGAAATGAGTCAGATTGCTCTTCATTTTTCTGTAGGTAGTACGCATTTCTGCAAAAACTGGAGAAGGCATTACTGACATGTGGGACAGAATGAAAGAATTCCAGGACCTCATGCTCACCAGTCACGAGCTCATTGCCAGGAGACGAAAGCAGCAGAAAGTCTGGATGTGGAGCCTGATCCAGGAAAGTGTGTTAGAACGTTTCCGAAATTGTTCAGCAGTAAAGGACCAAATTCCTTTTCTGGAGGAAAAGGTTGCCAGTGGGGATCTTTCTCCAGGACTAGCAGCAGATATATTGTTGAAAGCTTTTAAAATCTGAGACTAATTTATGTGATCCTTAAATATGTTAAAATATTTTAATATTAAAATTCTCTCATGATATTTATAATTTGTCATTTTTATGTCCAGATTTGATTCCCATATTTGAGACTCACACTTCGTAAACTTAAGTAGGTTATCAGTGGTAAAGATGAGGCAATTTCACAACACTTAGAAAGTTCCTACCATACATTACTGACTGTATTCATTTTCTGTTCCTCCTGGCACATGGAAGTGGGACTTGCTGACTCTTGCCCACGAGTGCAGAGGTGATGCAGAATTGGCTTCTGTCTTTAGTCAGTAACAAAGGAGATTGAGGGAGGCAGAAAGGAGATCATGTCCCAGAAAACCTTCTTTTCCAGGCAAAAAAATCAGTATTGACCACATTTTTAAAGTTCTGTTTGGTGCTAATAATAATAGAATAATTTTTGAAAGCCTTAAGTATATGATTGACATTTAGTGAGTATCAGATTCATTGAGGAATTTTTGAAATGGATATATATGGTATAAAGAAGCAAAAGAGTTGGGGAAATATGTGATGACTAAGTTATAGGGTATCTACTCAGATCTGAACACCAATCTCAAAAGAGTGATGGAATCATACCAAAGACGGGGAAATCCATTGTAACTTATACGGGCCAGGTAATCTTACCAGTTCCAATTAATCCCCCAAAGGACAGCATGGGCACTCCCCCAAATTCTAGCTAATCCTTAATTAGTTAAGGATTAATTATCCAACTTGTGGCAATTTAAACTTTATTCCTTCTTTCTCCCACTTGCCTTTTAGCACTTGGCCACTTTTTTTAGAAGCTTTAAAAATTATTTTATAATATAAATTCTATTAGCAGGAAAAATTAAAATTTCATTTCCTTTATTGTATTAAAGATAACGGCATTTGAAGTTTAGTTTTGAGATTTTAAACCTAAGTTATTAAACCCAAATGGCCACGTTTTCCTGTTACCATTTCTTTTCCACTTCCCTATTAACTGCTGTAATGCTCTCCATTCTTGTAATTTATAAGCATTTGACTGTGGTTTCTAAGTCTTTTTCATAGTTAATTCTTTGAATATATTTTGTACTTTGCAACAATATAGGTCCAGTGACAATTTGTCAGCTGAGATCCAGCTTAGTTAAATCTGTAGAAGCTCATCACCAGATGTTTAGCCACCAGGTGATGTGCTTTGGGCCATAGCATCATGGGATGCATTGGTACAGGGAATGCTCACACAAATGAAAACACGAATCCTGGAAGTAGTGAAGTCAGTGTGTATATATTTCAGTAAGCCACTTTCTGTGATCCATGAGATATCTTTGTCTTACAAATTGTTTTCTCAGGAACGTCTTTGAAAGCCCTATTTTCAAGTCTGTTAGAACATTTAAAGCAGAATTCTACTTCCTAAGTTGCTGAACTTAATTTCCTCAAGTTTTATTTTAACCAACATTCCTTTCAAGTTTTCCGAATACTAATGGTATTAGGATATCTGTTTCTTAGAATCATAAAGTTAGAAAGTACTTTGAAAGGCTTATTTTGTCTAGCCTCATATTTTCAGAAAGATCAAGCTTAAATAATCCCAGGCACATGGAATTCTGTTATGTTTCTAAAGACGTGCAACTTTCTTCAGTGAGGTGCAGTATAGCATATTTAAGAGGGGGCTGGTCCTGAGGTGATGAAGATCTGGATTCAAGTCCTGTCTCTGACTCATACTTATGTGACATTGGACAAATTAATTAACCTCTCCATGACCCAGTCAACTCCAAGACAGTTTTAAACTACTAGATACTCTGCACTGGTAGAGGAAGTTTCTACACCAGTAGATGAAATCACTGGTTCAGACAAAAAAACTTACTTTGGAAACCCATTTCGAATGTTGAAAACTAAAAATAAATAAATATGTTTTTAAAAAAAGAAACCCATTTCAGTTTGTAAAATAAAAAGCTCATTGTCATGTGTCATAACCATGAAAATAATTGTTTAAAAAATTAAATTATGAAAAACAATTTTTAACTTCAAACCCTTAGAGGTAGGGTTAGTTTTTTATTCTCCTTAATTTAGTTATGTATTCATTCTTATTTTGAAACTAATTTTTTATATTGTAAATATTTTAAAGTGGCTTTATATTTTCATTAATTTTTTTGTACCATTATTGCACTACTGGTCGCATAATGGAATACTGTCTAAAAGATCCTTTACCTTTAATGCATTTGTTTATGAAGCCTAATCTTACACAATGAGCCCTTATCTGTGTTATTTGAATTTGCCAGTCTAATGACAATTTTTTGGCTTGAGGCACAATCCACCATAATTTAATTTCAGAGAAGACAGAGGAAATGATAGGTAGTCCAAGAACAATCAGAAACAGCATTTAGCCTAATTCCCCCCCCCTTTCCACCAAGGAATTCTGGTTAGTTAATTATTATAATTCGTGGACAGCTCATTTTTTTTCCACTTGAAACATATACTTACAGTAGATGACAGTGAGGCACACCCTCCTTCCCCAAAGTATTTGTAATTACTGTCCTAACCACAAGTGTACCTTTAGAAAAGAGTGCATTTTTGCCATTAGTGTTTCAGTACCATGTTTGATAATAAAATATTATAGTATGATAATATAGTGGTAAATGAATGACTTTCATGGAAGGGTTTCGCTAGAGAAAAAAGCAGTTTAACTTTGAGCTATTTTAATTCATGAAAATTTAGGCAGTATGAATTTTCTAAGTGAGCCATAGGACACTGAAAGTGAGAGCATGTGATACTTAGCTGAGAATTTGGTATATGTGAGGTTGAGGGACATTTTTTAGAATGCTTATGTTTGAATTGGTGGTAATTTTTAAAGCTAGTGGAAGTTGTGTGATTGCACACTTCTAAAGGGTACCCGATCTCAAGTTTAAGACGATAATAAGGAGAGACTCTTAGAAGATAAATATTGTATATTGTATGCATGACTTTAATACCTTGAAGTTCAAAGTATTTTACAAAGTATTCTATTGCATTCTTTTTAAAAGATAGTTTGATAGAGAATGTTATCCTTTAAAAGTGAAGAAGCTAGCTACAGGGAGAATAAATGAGTTGTATGGAGAAGACTATCAGTGGAGCAACTGTTTAATTCAATGGAGACATCCATGCCAGTTCTTTAACTTTTAAGAGTCCATCCTTTTTCTCTCTTCTGCAACTAGATTACACTTTACTATTTGGAAAGGGTTTCCATGATCTAGTTTTCCTTTGTTTTTGAATTTTCTAGTAAGTTTTGAGTATTACCCATTTAGAAATGTCTCAGTATATTGTTAACTACAGAAATATATTATATACTATATAATTACAAAATATAATACAAAATTATAATATAAAATTATTAAATATAGCATGTAATATTATATTAAGCACTCAAGAATCAATTTTCAAAATATCTCAAAGAGATAATAAAAGGATTAAGTAGAAAATATCAGAAATGGCCCCCTGCTATCCTTCCTGGCCAAAAAAAGAACAATGTAAAAAACACCAGAAATTACTCATACTACAAAGTCTTTATGAATAGAGTGGTATATGTATCCCTGAAAGGTATTCTTGAGGAAAACATGAGAAGGGAACAAACAAGCTTTTATTTAATTTTTTTCCTTTAAAAAAAATTTGTGTTTATATATATAATTGTTTATATCACCTTCATTTCCAAATTATTCTTCCTTTCTCATCCTATACCTTGTCACAAAGAAATTTTTAAAAAGTGGGGGGAGTGGGGTGAGAAGAACAGTTCAGCCAAACGAATCAATACATTGAATCTGACAGTAAATGCAGTGTTCTTCAGCCATAGCCCCTCCCATCTTAAAAATAAAGGAGGGGGGCATAGTTTCTTATCTCCTTTTTGGGGCCAAACTTGGCCATTGTAATCACACAGCATTCTGTTTCATTTTTTTGTTATTGTACTTTACATATCATTGTTCACATTTTCATCTGGTTCTGTTTACTTCACTTTGCTTCAGTTCATAAGTCTTCCCATACATCTGTTAAGTCTTCATATTATCATTTTTGTTATAATACTATTTCATTACATTTATGTAGCACAATTTGTTTAGCCAATCCCAAGTTGGTGGACAGCTCCAATGTTTCCACTTCTTTGCTACCACAAAAAAATGCTTTTATTTTCATCCAAAAAAAATTTAAGTAGACCGCATCTTCCAGTCATACTGCTGATTGAGAAATGTAAAGAGTGCAGATTCTTCTTGGTTATTGTTGAATTTTAAAAAAATGATTTGATAGAACAAAAAACAACCTTAAAGACTATCTTCAGACAAGGTATTTTGAAATTTAATTGTTAAAGTCATATAAAGTTCTATGACACATATGATCATGGAGACAGCTCTCTTCTAGGATCTGCTAAGAATCAGCATATGAAGCTAGGCTTATATAAAAGAAACATGCTTCCTTGAAGAGTTTAATCAGTGTTATGGGAGAGAGCTTCTACAGAGTCCAAATAAATGGATTCTCTGTTGATTGCAAGGATCTTCAGGTACACATAGAAGTTTAGTGGCTTGCCCATTTTTACACAGGCAGCAAGCGTCAGAAGTGGAATTTGAAGTCGAGACTTTGTGACTACAAGCTTCACAGTTTGCCCACTACACTACACTATTTCTCTTTGCATATATATTCATAGATAGATATTTGTAGCTTATGTGCAGTGGTTAGAAAATGACGTGGGTCCAAAATTGAATCAGAAGAGATCAAATAGGATCACATTTGGAAAATAGGAGCATTTTCTATTATCATAAACTACTCACTGCTGTGACCGACCATTTAAAATTTTTTAAAATTCAATTTTATTTTCAGTTCCAAATTCTTTCTCCCCAACTCATTGAGAAGACAAGAAATATAAAACCCATTAGAAATATGAAATCATGCAGAACAAATTTCCACATTAGCCATATTTTTTTAAAAAGGCAAGAAAAAAATTCTTCAGTCTGCATGGAGTCTATCATTTCTCTGGAAGTAGTTGGTATTTTTCATCATGAGTTCTTTGGAATTTTGGTGGGTCAGTGTGTTGAATAGAGTTACTAAGTCTTTCACAGTTGATTGTCTTTACAATATTGCTGTTCAGCCTATCTTTCAAAGCAATATTCTTCCAACAGTGCTTTGTGACTGTGAATCATGGAACCCCAATATTCCTGGAAGATCACCCTTTTAGGCAATTCAAACACTAGTGGAAAGATGCAGGTCCTTATTGGTACTATACTACAAACCTACTTAGACCCATCATGTATGTAATTAATGGCATGAAAAACATCATGGATTTAATAGGACCAGAAAAGGAGGTGGGATAGACTTGTAGCAAGAGTTAGGGATAAGAGATGGGTGGCTCAGGGCATCACTAGTATCTATGAAATATCCAAAGGACTGAAAGAAGGCCTGTAATATAGTCTGTAAAAACTTGAAGGATGATTTTTGATGGAACTCACAGATGTTTATCCTGGGTAGGATGAAAAGGCATGGAGGACTTAGTTAAAACCTGCGTTTGCCAATGGAATACACTGATGACATCGAAGGTCTCTTAAAATAGTTGAAGTATAAGTCTATCTCTTAAAAAAAAACACCCTACAGTTGACACAGCTGGTTTCTCTACTAATAATGAGAAAGCAAAAAAAAATTATTTGTATTTTTAAATGATTATGTAAGATGTTCTGTAATTTTACTTTCCTGCCTCAGCAGTTGCTCTATTGTGAACTAATCTCAGAGTGTCAGAGAAATGTCACAGGTTTATAGTCAAGCTCACAAAACATTAAAAAAAACAACTTTTGTTGATGCTTTTTGTTTTTGCATCAGTAATTTTTGGAAATACTCAATCCCACATCCTTCCCCCTTGACATGGAACCTTTCCTTGTGTGAAGGAAAACTTCTCAACAAAAAACATCCTTTGTAGTGGCCTTGTTGGACAATGTCTATAACATTTTCCCCCAAGTAGTCTGCCACCTCTCTTCTAAGAGAGGATAGGTATATTTCATTATTTGTTCTTTAGGACCATTATTGGTTTTTCAGTTACTTAGAGTTTGGATTGCTTTGGTGATTTTTCCATCATGTTGTAATTCACACACAAGCAATATAGCACTAGGAATTATGAGAAATAGACCCATAGGTTGTTGTTCATCCTTTGTTTTTGAAGAGGACCAATGACATTATGGGTGATGTTTTGACTTCCACATGAACTGGATTTAAGTGAGGCAGAGTTGCACAAATTCGTCAGCCTCACTCTTCCTAAGTTATCAAAGTCTAGTGGCAAGACAAAAGTAAAATAGACTCATGGGTAGATAATAATGGACAAGATGGTTCATTCTGAGCAAATTTGTTGTAAATTTCCTGAGACAGAGGAAAAGCCACAAACTGCAACTGGTCTTTCTAAAGAAATGGCAGTCCAAAGCATAGACTACACATAACGTAATTGACCAAGTGTTAACTGTGTAAATAACAACTCTGTAAGTCAGGTTTCTCAGCTTTGTGAGATGAAATGATAGATGGATAAATGTGTGGCAGTAAATATTTTTGTGTCTCTTTTTTGCATTTCTCAAAATGCCATGGAAAATACCAAAAACTTGTATAAATCACAAAATCAGAATTCTCTACTTATGCAACATGCCAGAAGGAGTCAGGGTTGGAACTTGGAGTGGTGACCGGGATTATTGGTGATTTTCCTTTCTGAAAATATTTTATATGCCAAATCTGTATTTGTGGAATTTTTTACCACTTATAAATTCTCCAGGGTCATAGTGGGGCTTAGAAATCCATCCTACCAAACCACCAGCCTCAGCCTCCTACTGTTGGGGAAATGGCTGGAAAAAAATGATGGCTTATAAATATAATGGAATATTATAACACTTTAAGAAATTCCAAGTAAGATTACCACTAGGCATGTGCCCCCAAGGAATTCAAAGACAAGGGGAAAGGTCCCACATGTACAAAAATATAGCTGCATATTTTGTGGCAGCAAAGTATTGTAATCAAAGTGGGTACCAATAGATTAGGATATGATTAAAAAATTGTGGTGTATGAATGTAGCCAAATAGAGCCATAAGAAACAATGAAAATGAAGAATTGGAGAAACTTGGCATCAGAGGCAAAGCTCTCCTACCCTCTTAGTTCAAGTTTCATGTTGGAGCAAAATGAGGCACTTGAAAATAATTTGACATTTAACATGAGGGGCTTTCCTTGGCGCAACTCAAGAAGGCAGCTAGGTGGAGCAGTGGGTAGAGCTCCAGGCCTGGAGTCAGAAAGACATCTTCCTGAGTTCAAATCTAGCTTCAGACACTTACTAACTGTGTGGCCCTGGGCAGGCCACTTAACCCTGTTTGCTTCAGTTTCCTCACCTGTAAAATGAGTTGGACAACAAAATAGCAAACCGCTCCAATATTTTTGCCAAGAAAAACCCAAATGGAGTCATGGAAAATCAGACAAGACTGACACAACTGAACAAGGAACACAACAAAGGATATACAGGAAGGACATAGTGGCACTTGGGTGTGGCCTACTTCATCCCCATGTGGAAATAGGCCTGATCAGCCTGACAGAGCAATGCTACTTTGAGATTTGTTAATGTTTTTTTTTTGTTTGTTTGTTTGAGGCAATCAGGGTTAAGTGACTCGCCCTGGGTCACACAGCTAGTAAGAGTGTCTGAGGCCCTGTTTGAGCTCAGGTCCTCCTGACTCAAAGGCTGGTTCTCTATCTACTGTGCCACCTAGCTGCCCCTACTGGGAGTTTTTATGGCTTTGGAAAGCCATGCCAGGGGAGTTGGGGCCAATCAAATCCCAAGGGCAGCTTTGTCCTAGACCTAGCCCAGGTTAGCCAGAGAGAGTAGGGAGAGGGGGTTGGGTCAAAGAGGGAAGAAGCTTCATGAGAAAATCTGGGACCAATAGTGTAGTCCAATTAGATTCCAAGATAGCTTGTGGGAGGAAAGGGGGTGTATCAGGGAAATGCCAGGCCTATCACACTTGGGAAGACAAATGCATCAAGCAGAGCAAAGAATCAGAACTGGGAAAATAACTTACGTGATAATCACAATAACATAAAGGAAAACGTGGAAAGATATCAAAACTCAGATAGATATAATGACCCCTGCTGCTATCAGAGGTCTGCCTCCCTTCTCTTTGTAGGGGTGGCAAGCTGTAGATATGGGATGGAGAATATATTGTCAGACAATACCAATGTATTAGTACATACAATTATTTTATTATTTGGCTTAGCTAGATTTCCCTGTTACAAGGGAGGGTTCTGTTGGTGGGTGGGTAGTTGCAAGGAAGTAACAGCTTTGTTAAAAGAAAAGTGTAAGCTCATAAATAAAACATTTAATTTAAAAGATGAATGGCAGGTACAAAGAAATATGGGAAAACATTCAAAATGGTATACATTGAAGGCAAAACCAAAAGTACAATCTGTATACCGAGTAAAACTGTGAATAATGAAAATAACAACAAAACCCACATATTAATGCGCAGAAAAATTCAGAAGAAGACATGGAAACAGATGGAAATCACAATGACTTGAAGCCAGAAGACCTGGAATGAAGCTTCATCTCTGCTACTTGCTGGTTGTGTGACCTTGGGTAAGTCACGGCACCCTTTGGTCCTCAGCTTTCTCATCCACAGAATGATGGGAATCAGACAAGATGCTATTTGGAAGTCTTTTCCAGCTCCAACTCCCGTTTTGGTATTCTCTGGTTATAGCCAATACACACTTAAAAAAATAAACAACCCTGCAAAGAATGAAAGTTTATGGTTTTGTGTATCATTTTTATTCTCATTTGTGAGTTTGTGTTTGTTATTCTTTTTTGTGTTTAGAAATCATATACCTGTTCAGAAGTCCTTAAGCGCATTGCTAAAAGTGACCTGTCAACAAAGAGGAATTCAAGAATTCCTTGGAAATGTTGCATCAGGGATCATGTGCTGGTGAGGACTGACAGAGAACCTCCTAGAACAGCTTCGCTTAACTTGGGCTGTTCTGTTGCTGATCTGGGGCTGATTTAAAATACTATCATTTAACTGACATTTGAGAGATCACATACTTGGTTTGGGAGCAATAAGAGTTATTGACCCTCAAAAGGCAATAACAAATTGTTATATGCTTAAAGGTAGAATCAGGGGGATACAGAGTGGTGATTTGGAAGACCAAGGGAGCGTATGATATACTTTTTCCTTCAGTAATTCAGTGACTTTATTAAGTGTCCACTACAACCACAACACTATATACTAGGCACAACGTAGGGCCCTGTTTGAACTTTTGATTTCAGGAGAATCAGATTGAATTTGAAATGAATTGGTAGCTAAGCGTGAGTCTTTTCTTAGACATACTCATGTTAAAACACACATAGCCTTTTTTAAAGTGAATTTTTACTACTTTTTTGTTTCTACATCACCTGTATTTCCCTATGTATATCTCCCTGCTCCTCATCCTCCTTTCAGAGAACAGTCCTTTATAACAAAGAACCAAAAGAAAGAAACAGCTTAATAAAACCAATATATTTTTTAAAATCTGACATTGTATGCATTGTTTTTACATCTGTACTACCACATCTCTCTGCAAGAGAGGTGTTTTCTCATACTTTTTTCTTGGGGCCAATTCTGGGCATTATAACATAATTAGCGTTTAGTTTTTTGTTTGTTTTGGGGGCTAGGCAGTGGGGTTAAGTGACTTGCCCAGGGTTATACAGCTAGTAAGTGTCAAGTGTTTGGTCTGAGGTAGGATTTGAACTCAGGTCCTCCTGACTCCAGGGCCGGTGCTCTATCTACTGCACTGCCTAGCTGCCCCAGCATTTAGTTTCAATTGCTTAATTGTTCTTTCCGTTTGTTTATATTGTTATAGTCATTGTGTATTTTTCTCTGGCTTTGCTTATTTCACTTTATATCAATTTATAGAAATCTTCCTATGTTTGTCTGTATTCATCATTTCTTTTTATAAAAAAAAGTTAGACATCTCTTGTTTTTACATCATTTACATTTCCCAGTGTACCATTCCCCTTACTCCCTCTGAGAGACATCTTTTGAAGAATTTTAAAGAATTCAGTAAAACTAATCGATATATCAAAAAAATCTGATGTTCTATAAATTGCTCCACACCCGTGTTTCTCTATCTTTGCAAAGATTCAGGGAAAGGTAACTTCTAATATTCCTTTATGGCCAACTTTGGTCATTGTAATTTCATAGTATTTAGTTTCTATTGTTTTGTTGTTGTTGACCTTTCCTTTTATGTTATTCTAGATACTGCTTACATTATTTTCCTAACTCTGCTTACTTCACTTTGCATCAGTTCATATATATATATATATATATATTCCTACTGTTCACTGCACTCAAATGCTTAATTTTTTACAGCATCATGATATTCCATTATATTCACTTATCACAACTCGTTTAGCTACTCCCCAGTCAATGGATTGGAGAAGGAAATGGCCGACCACTCCAGTACCTTTGCCAAGAAAACCCCAAATGGGGTCCTGAAGGGTTGGACATAACGGAAATGACTGAATAACAACAAAAGTCAGTGGATATCTACTTTATTTCCAGGTCTTTGCTTCTAGTAAAAAAAATGCTGTTGTAAACATTTCAGTGAAGACGAGCCTCTTTGTGGTCATTGACATCCTTAGGGTATGTGCCAAGCAGCAGAATCTGTGGTTCAGAGGTTATGGACATTTTAATTACCTTTCTTTTAAAAAATATAATTCTAATTTTTTTAGAATAGGTAGACCGATTCACAGCTCTATTAACAATGCATTAGTGTGCTTATACTTCTACAACCCCTCCAAAAAAAGATGAGAACTAGTCCCATCTTTTGTCATTTTTGCCAATTTTCTGGGTGTGAGGGAGTCCCTAAGAATAGTTTTGATTTGCATGTCTCTTATTATTAGTGATTTGGAGCATTCCTTTCTTTCTTTTTTTAAAATTTAAATTAAATTTTATTTCATCTTCAATGCTTTCGCTCATGTCTCCCCCTCCCCTACCTATTGAGAAGGCAAGAAGAACAAACCCCATTACAATTATCTATAGTCATGCAAAACAAATTCCTACATTAGCCTTAAAAAGTCTTGAAAAAAGGAACGATTTGCACTGTGAGTCCATTAGCTCACTCTTTGGAGATGGGTAGTGTGTTTTCACCATGAATCCTTTGGGATTGTCCTTGGTCATAGTGTTGATCAGAGTTGCTAAGTCTTTCAAAGCTGATCGTCTTTACAATATAATTATTGTATAAATTGCTTTCCTGGTACTGCTTATTTCACTTTGCTTTGGTTCAGACAAGTCTTCCCAGGTTTTTCTGAACCCATCCCCTTCATCATTTCTTACAGAGCAATCGCCTTCCATTGCCTTCATATACCACAATTTGTTCAGCCTTTCTCTAATGGTTTGGGTATTGCCTTAGTTTCCAATTCTTTGCCACCACAAAAAGAACTTCTATAATTTTTTTTTGTACATATAGGTTCTTTTTTCTCTTTTCTTTGATCTCTTTGGAGTACGTTCCTGGTAGTGGTATCACTAGGTCAAAGAGTTGTCATTTTGTTTAGTCTTTTTCAGTCATGTTCGATCCTTCATGACCCCATTTTGTGTTTTCTTGACAAAGATACTGGAGTGGTTTGCCATTTCCTTCTCCAGTTCATTTTACAGATGAAGAAACTGAGGCAAACAGGGTTAGTGGCTTGCCCAGGTTCACACAGCTAGAAAGTGTCTGAGACCAGACTTAAACTCAGGAAGATGAATCTTGACTTCAGCCTGGCACTTTATCCACTGCACCACCTAGCTGCCCAGAGTTGAAGAGTATGAACAGTTTAATAATTTTGGGGCCATAGTTCCAAATTGCTTTCCAGAATGATCTGACCAGTTCACAGCTCCACTAACAATGCATTAAAGCACCTGTTTTCCCACAGGCCCTCCAGCTGTTTTCTTTTTTGTCAGTTTTCAATTCTTTTGAGAATTGTTTGTTAATATCTTTTGACCACTTCTATACTGGGTATTGGCTCTATGTCTTACATAGATGCTTATTAGAAATACTTGATATTAAGGTTTTTTTCCTTGTTTCCCTTATTATCCCAGTTGCATTAATTTTGTTCATACAAAAGCTTTTTGATTTCATATAATTGAAATAATTTGTTTTATCTCCTGTAAGTGCATTTATCCCTCACTTAATTAAGAAATCACTCCCTAACCATAGCTGTGAAAAGCACTTGACCTGATTCTCTTCTAATTTTTTTATGGCATGATTTTTAATATTCAGGTCATATATCCACTTCGAGTTTATTCTGTTATATAGTGTAATATGTTTATTTAAGCCTAATTTTTGCCTGACTGCTTTCTAGCTTTTCAAGAAAGAAATTCTTTTCTAGGTAATTTATGTTTTTGGATTTATCTGAACCTGATTCAAGTAAAGTCAATATTAAGTACCAACTAGGTGCTAGGCTTTATTCTAAGTTCTGGGGATATAAGAAAGAGGCAAAAACAAAACAAAAAACCAGTTCCTGTTCTCAAGGAGCTCAAAGTCTAATGGAGGATTCCAATAAAATAATCGCACACAAACAAGAAAAATGCAGGATGAAATGGAGATAATCAACAGTGGAAAGTCACTAGCAATGAGGAGGATAGGATTTAATTGGGACTTGAAGGAAGCCAAGGAGGTCAAGAGATGAGGATGAACAGGGAGAGCATTTCAAGCATGGGGGACAGCCAGTGAAAATGTCCAGAGTTGGGAGATGAGGTGTCTTATGCCAGGAACAGGAAGGAGGCCAGTGTCACTGGATACCACAGTATTTGGAGGGAAGACTGGAAAGGTAGGAAGAAGCCAGGTCAAAAAGGGCCTTAAAATCCAGACAGAGGGCTTTAAAATTTAATTCTGGAGGCAATAGTTACAGAAGTTTGTTGTCTAAGGGGAGTGATATGGTCAGAAGTCCACTTCAGGAAGATCAGTTTGATAACCTGGGTACGGATGGGAGTGTAGGAGAGACTTGAGGCAGGGAATGGAGATCAACCAGCAGATTACTGCAGTAGACCAGGCATCAGGTTATGAAAGCTTGCACCAGGGCGGGGGGTGGTGGTAGAACAGAGAGTCATACAGGAGAGATGTTTTGTAGGTAAAAGAGACAGAACTTGACAACTGATTAGATAGGGGAGTGAGGGAGAGTGAAGGATTGAGGATGATACCAAGATTGTGAATCTGGGTGCTGGGAAGAATGGTGGTTGCCCATGAGAGTAATAGGAAAGCTAAGAAGGAAGGGCTTGGGAGAAAAGATATTGAATTCAGTTTGGGACATGTTGAGTAGGATATCTATAGGATATCCAGCTTAATATGTTCATTTGACAGTTGGAGATGAGATTGGAGGTCAGGAGAGAGACTAGGGCTGAATAAATGAATTTGAGAATGTTACAGCTGAATAAGTAGTCTTGAGAATCATATGCATAGAGATAATAATTGAATCCATGAGAGCTAATTAGCAAAGAAAAATATTTAGAGAGAGAAGAGGGCTCAGGACAGAGTCTTGGAGAAACCCTTGGTTAGTGGGATATGAACTGGATGAAGATTCGGCAAAGGAGACTCTTCCCTGTTTAGTCTGTTTGATGTATTCTCTTTTATAATTTTTTGACCAGCGTAAAATATTTCTGATGATTTCTGCTTTAAAATAGGAGTCCTGGAAGTGTTCATTCCCCTTCATTTCTATTTTTTTCATTGTTTCCATTAATATTCTAGATCTTTTATTTTTCCAAATGACTTTTGTAATTATTTTGTTCAACTCTGGAAAGTATCCCCTCAGTAGTTTGATTACTATAGCATTTACTTTCAGCTTTATTTTTTTTTTAATATGAAGGAGTCTTACTGAGTGGAATTCTGTGGTTATCCTTGATTTTTCTTAAATTTCCTGAGAGGAAAGGAAAAGAAAACTAAAGAGAAAATAAATTCCCTGTAAGATTTTAGAGCATTGTTGGAAGTTGATGTGAAAAGTGCCAAAAATCTTAGTGCAATATAGCTTAAAACTGTACTAAGACTTTTGGTATATCCAGTGTTATATAACTTTTAGTTTTCAATTGGCAAAAGCCAAAAATTAAGCAGAGATGGGGCAGCTGAGTGGTGCAGTAGATAGAGCTCCAGCCTTGGATTCAGGAGGACCCGAGTTCAAATTCAGCCTCAGACACTTGACACTAGCTCTGTGACCCAAGGAAAGTCACTTAACCCCAATTGCCTCACCAAAAGCAGACTGAAGCAAAAAGCTACAAAATGAACCTTTCTTTTGGGTATTCTTTCCCAGCTTCCTTAAATTCCACTTTCTCTATTCCTCAACCTTTCATTCCATATAGACCCCCTTCCTACAAAAACTAGATCTTAATTAGCTGCATCCTTTAGCCACTTATAACGTGGTTTCTGACTAGTAAATCATCGATCCTTTCTATATTTTACAATTTGAATGAATTATGTATAAAGTGACTCTGGAACCCCTTTGTCATCCCAGGTTCCACATGAGGCATTTGAATAATTGTAAGTAGGCAATTATGGCGTTGGGGCCTCATATAGACTAGGCAGGAATCATAAATCAAATCACAAAACATTTTAATATTACACAATAGCAAAGTGACCAGAGGACATCAGAAATCACAGTTATTCACATCTTTCTCCTCCCTGCCCACCCCTCCACATACCACTGACACACACATGAAAGGGGATAGGCTCCCATAGCCCCCTATGCTGATGGGGAAGATTGTCCACTCCTGGATAATTCCGAGGTGAAGAGGAGTTATGGGCAGAAGTGGGGGGAGGCACATTCTTTAGAGCTCCGTCTTCTGGCAAACCTGCTGTGCCTCCCTGCTTCTCCACTTATTCTCCACTTATAACTGTCTTGGAATGATCCTGGAATTCCCCTTACTACTACTTTTCCGTTCTGCCTGTGAAGGTGTCACTTGCTGCTTTTTCTATAAAATTGCCTGTTACCTACTGAAGCTGTCATCTGCTGCTGTACTTTCTTTGTTGTTTTTTTTTCCCTTCCTGGGGGTGTGAAGAAGAGTGTAATCTCTCCTTTGTAAGACTGCTGGGCCAATCAACACATATTTAACTTTTGTGTGTGTGAGAGAGAGTCCTTACCATAGACGAAAAGATTCTCTCAAGGAGCTGTCAAGAATTTTTCCCCTTGACTCATCCACCCTGCTTCCTAGCTGGGGGAGGGCAAGTGAATTCCTTTTCCTCTGGCAGCTAATGTTTAGACAAGGGGTGGGGAACTTGAGGCCTTGAGGCCACATGTGGCCCTGTAGGTTCTCAAGTGCAGCCCTTTGACTGAATCCAAACTTCACAGAACAAACAAATTTGGATTTAGTCAAGGGCCACACTTGAGGACCTAGAGGGCCACATGTGGCCTCGAGGCTGCAGGTTTCCCACCCCTGATCTAGACCATGCTAATGGACTTGAAGGCTTGAAAAGTATTTTAGACATTGATATCTTTTGTTTTTATGTCTCCTAAATTTCCTCCTATTACCTTTCCCTTCCCAAAGAGCCATCCCATATAACAAAGAATATTTTTTTCTTTTAAATAGTATTTTATTTTTTCCAATTACATGTAGAGATAGTTTTTAAGATTATTAATATATAATTCCAAATTTTCTCTGTCCCTCTCCTCCCCACTTGCTAGTAAGATAGTAAGCAATTTGATATAGGTTTTATACGTGTAATCATGTAAAACATATCTCCATTTTAGTCATGTTGTGAAAGAAGAAACAGAACAAAAGGAAAAAACCATGAAAAAAAAAAGCATATTTCAATCTGTATTCAGACTCTATCAGTTCCTTCTTTGGATATGGATAGCATTTTTGATCATGAGCCAAAGAATATTTTTTAAAAGAAGAAGAGAAAAAACAATCAGTAAAACTGAGGAATACATGAAAAAGACCCTGAAAATGTATTAAATATTTCATACTTGTGTACACCCCAGTAGGGGAGGTGCCTTTTCATATCTTTTCTTTGGGGCCATACTAGTTCTTTGTCATTTTGCAACATTTGCTTTTGACTGTTTTATTGTTGCCCTGAAGCCTTCATAACTCCAGGAGGCACCTTGAAGATGCTAAGTGCTGCTGACCCTTTCCTAGCATTCCAACCAACCACGGAGGTCATTGTCCCTTTCCTGTACTGTTCAGTTACTCAACAAACATTCATTAAGCACTAATTAAGTGCCTGGCACTGTGCTAAATAGCTAGAGGTACAGAAAAAATTCAACCTGCCCACAAGGAACAGATGTTCTAATAAGAGAGCCAAGGTACAGGTAACTTAGAATGTACAAGATATGTACAGAGGAGAGAAAAGGTAATCATGGAAGGGAAGTCTCTAGCAGCTTGATGGGGTTAAGGGTCAGGGGAGACTGGGAAAAACCTCTTGCAGAAAGTTGGATTTGACTTGGAAAGACTTCTATGAACTGATACTGAGTGAACTGAGCAGAACCAGGAGAACATTGTACATAGTAACAGCAACATTGTATGACTAACTTTGATAGACTCAACTCTTCTCAGCAATGCAAGGATCTAAGACAACTCCAAAAGACTCATGATAGAGAATGCTTTCCACATCCAGAGAAAGAACTATGGAGTCTGAATGCAGACTGAAGCATATTATTTGCGCTCTCTCTCTCTCTCTCTCTCTCTCTCTCTCTCTCTCTCTCTCTCTCTCTCTTTCTCTCTCTCACTTTCTCTCGGTTCTTCTTTCTCATGGTTTTTCTCTTTGGTTCTAATTTTTCTTTACAACACAACTAAATGTGAAAATGGTTTTAATATGAATGTGTATGTTGAGCCTATATCAATTTGCATGCCATCTTGGAATGGGGGGAGGGAGAGATGGGGAGACAATTTGTAACTCAAAAACTTATGGGAGTGAATGTTAAAAACTAAAAATAAATAGTTTATTTTTTAAAAAGTTGGAGTTGAGCTGATTTGGGAAACAGGCCAGGGAAACTGAGAGACAGAGGTGAGGAGGGAGAGCATTCTACACATGGAATATTATAAGGCAAAGTTTTCAAGTCTATATAATCTCAAAGCTTAGATATTGTCCTGATTTGTCCTACAACCCACAATCTGGAGCTGTATTTGATTAAATGGTAAGATAAAGAACAAGTGTTGAATCCTTTGGAACTTTAGGATTCTGTCGGATCAAGAGATTTAAAAAAATATATAAAACTAATTACCTTGTTCTTTTTTTCTCATTTCAACTTGATTTTAACAGTGCTCATCATCTAGAATGAGGGCCCAAAGTTTACCATCTGAATGTTTCCCCATTTATATTCCAAACAACCTTTAGTTCTTTGCATTTATGAAATAATTATTGATAAAAATCACAATGTAACCACATTTGAGAGAAGATAAATGAAGAGTATAGTGATCAGGAGACCTTGCTTTTAAAGTAGATTATTTTATTAGTTCCACAGCTGCCAGGAGAAGTATTAGAGTAGCTTCCGGTCAGTGGCTCCCTTGGGAGCCCCTTTTGGGAAGACAAAATGTGACTCCGTGGTGGGTGTAGCAGGGAGGATGTGGTGAAAAGAGGGTCCATTCTTACTCTAGAATAATGATAGGAATGTGGTTCTCAGGATGGAGCATGGATTAAATTTTGTTGTTGTTTTTTTCAGTCAATTAATCATGTTTGACTCTTCGTGACCCCATTTGGGGTTTTCTTGGCAAAGGTACTGGAGTGGTTTGCCATTTTCTTCTCCAGCTCGTTTTATAGATGAGGAAATTGAGGTAAACAGGGTTAAGTGACTTGCCCAGGATCACACAGCTAGTACTAGTGTTTGAGGTCAGATTTGAACTCAGGTCCTCCTGACTCTAGCGCTGTCACTCTATCCACTGTGCCACCCAGCTACCCCTGGATTAAATTAGCTGTACTTGACCATCCCCAACCCTTCACCCCTATACTTTGCCTCATCTTTTGTGTTCCCTCCAGTGACAAGGGAAGCAGCTACCAGTTACAGTTGCAGTAGCAATAGCAGAATTAAGTTTGTGACAAAGCTTACTTCAATATTGGAGAGGAAAGCCTCCTTCCCACTTGGAGTTTAATTGGACAGCACTAAGTGAAGGACAACTATGAATCAGCTAATTAGCAGCCTTCCAAAAACTGAATTCCAATGAGTCTTCCCAGCGGATTGTATTCATAGTGATTGGTTACTGGATTCCATTCTAATCATTTTATGAATCTTTATTACTTAACATTTCCATTATTCATGGGGAAATGAACTACTTATTCCATACTTGATTCATGTTTGTACCCTGACTTTTTTTTCCCTTCTCCCTTTGTTAGGAAGAACTCTTAGACTTTGAGCCCATAATCATTTCTACAATTAGGAACTTCATAAGTAGCAACTTTCCCCAGGGAACTAAGATAGGGGCAAGAGACAGTGAACATGAGAATTGGGAGCCCTACTTCTTCCAAGTGGAAGTCAGGCATCTCCAGAGCAATGAACCTAGGGAAAATCTCAATGACAGATCAAGGACAGAGATTAGCACAGGTCATCAGCCTCTGTGGTCTCCACAAAGTATGATCTAGCTAACCACTACTTCATGTTTCATGTTAAAATCAGCTTACATTATTTTTAGTACCATATTGGCTTGTCTATTGTCTATTATACATTCCTTTTATCCTCAAGAGAATTTTATACATTTTGAATCACTGAGGAGAGCAGTTTTTAAAATGGGTTTATTTTTTTTTCCCATCCAGTACCACTCACTATTTTTTGTTTCTTTGAAACAATTACCTTCTGCCACATGGCTTTCTTCAAATAGAGAACACTTTGTTCTCACATGGATGTTTGTTGCCGTTCAGTTGTTCAGTCATATCCAACTCTTCGTGACCAAGTGGACCATACTGTCCCTGGGTTTTCTTGGCAAAGATACTGGAGTGGTTTACCATTTCCTTCTCCAGTGGCTAGACAATGCTGAAATTAAAGAAGCAGCCAGCAGCTGACCAGAGAGAGGAAAGCTTCCTGGTTTGCTGGTTAGGAGAGGGATCCAGCTTCCACGTGTTATCCCCACTCATCAATTGAATTGATTCAGTTGACCTAGATAGCTACTCAGAGATCCCCTCTCAACACCTACAAGCCACACTAGTCTCTTCAAAACTGCATAGTGGGTCAAATAGGACATTTCTCCATAGTGGAATGCTATCCTTTGGTTGAGGTTTCTGAGTAGATGTTCTTCCTTGCTGGAGTCTACCTATAAGTTGACCAAACTGTCTCTTTCCTTCTCCTTGTCTTGGGCTCCTCTTATTTCAACTGGGCTAGAGAAAGCAAGGATGGTATTATCTCCTAGAGTAACTCCAACAATCACTATGTGTTAACAGCTGGGGTTGCCACAGTGGCAAGATTCTTCTTGAAGACCAAATGTTCTTTTTTTTTTAATTTTGGCTAAGCAATGGGGTTAAGTGACTTGCCCAGGGTCACACAGCTAGTAAGTGTTATGTGTCTGAGGCCGGATTTGAACTCAGGTTCTCCTGAATCCAGAGCTGGTGCTCTATCTGCGCCACCTAGCTGCCTCAAGACCAAAAAAAGTTCTAAAGGAACTTTCCCTGAAAGGAAAGAAAATCCAAACTGTAAATATTCACTATTAATTATCTGCAAATCATCCACCTCTCCACAGACCTCAAAAAGATAATCACTGATAAGGACAGCCTTGATTAAAAAAAATAAATCTTTTGTCCTCAGGATCTAGGAATTGCTGATTCGGGGAGTAGACACACAGACTAAAATCAAAACTCAAAATGCTGATTTTTTTCTGAGGTATCTAGGATAGAAAAATAGAATTATCATTTGAGTCAACTAAATAGAAGTTTCTTTGGGGAAAGGCATCTTCCATGTAGAAACCAAAAGGAAAACATGTGCCTCACCTTTTGTGTTTCCTCCAGGGCCAAGGGCAGCAGCTTGAGACAAGGCTTGCTTCAGTGTCAGAAAGGGAAGCTTCATTCCTTCTTGGTATTTGATTGTGAGAAGAGGAGTAAAAATGTATGAGCAATAAGTGTGGAGGACCTGGCTCTGAAGAACAGTAATTAAGAGTCTTTACCTTCAAGGAGTTCGTAGTCCAGTGGAAAAAGCAGAACAGTCTCTATATACACAGATAGACAAGAGCTTGGGTACCCAGAAGAGTGTATGTTGTAAATTCAAGCCAATATCTCGGTTTCATTTAGATTATCAGATTTAAAGATGTCATAGCAAAGAAATTCTTTGGTTGGACAAAGGATGAAACTTGCTCTGCTTAGCCCTGTGGGTGACGTGGGGGCATCAGAACCAAGGGCAAATGTAGCGAAGAGGAAGATTCCATCTGTCTTTAAGGAAAATCTCTTCAATCTTTACCTCAGACCTGCTCAACTTGGCAGTAGGTAGGGGTCAAAATTAAAATAGGCTAAACTTCTTTGGGTCCCAGATAGAATTTTAGTGGCTCACTTTCCAAGTAAAAGTATAATTAATGATTAAACTATTTTGCAAATAAACCCTATTTAAGAAAAGGGAAATTCAATTAATATCAATTAATTAAATTTATTACTTAAGATTCTTATTTATCATGAAATCACATTAATGTTTAAAAAGTTACTTCTCTAAGCAGTACACATTTTAATACATTTTTCAGGATTTCTTACTGTTTACATTTAGTTAATGGGACATGCTACACTTCTTGTCAGCAATCAGTTTATTGTACTCTAGAATCATGTTTGAAAGAGATTTCTTTAGCAATCTGAAAACTAACCTTAGTAGCCGCCTCATTTTCTGAGTTTACTTTCTTGAAAAACCGTTGTTTCCCACTGAGATTTTTTCAGCAATCTAGATGCTTTAATTTGTTTTTCAATGGTGTCCAATTTGCTTAAGTCAGGATGTTCTAATTTGAAATGGTGACAAAGATTGTGTTCCTTTGGAATGGATATTACTTCTTGGCAAATGAAGCACAATATTTTGTCTCGAGTAAGTAAACAAGTGTCTATTTGTCTACTCTAGATTAAACACTCTATGTTCTGATTCGATCTTCTGTTTCTTTTCATCATGCATTTTACCAAGTCACCCCAAAATCTTTAACACTAGAACCAAAAAATCTCCTCAGCAACTGCTCACATATAAAGAAATACTAAACTGAGGGGGGTGGAGCCAAGATGGTGGAGTGAAAGCAGTGACTTGCTTGAGCTCTCCCTCAAACTCCTCCAAATACCTATAAAAATGGCTCTAAACAAATTCTAAAGCAGCAGAACCCACAAAAAGACAGAGTGAAACAAATTTCCTGCCCAAGACAACCTGGATGGTTGATCAGAGAGATATGTGGTGCAAGGCTGGTAGAGGAGCACAGTTCAGCATGGGTGCACAGGCTACAGCAAACCTGGAGCAGGCCTCAGAGGACTGAATCACAGGCAGCTATGGTGGATTCCAGACTTCTCAACCCAGGAATGCCAAAGACAACTTAGAAGGTCAGTGGGAAAAGTCTGTTTCTTCCATTAGAGAGAAGCTAGATTTCAGCCCCAATTCCCAAGAGCTTGGTGCCAGGGTGATGGCTGCCTTCTGAGCTTCCGGCCCACAGACTGAGGGGGAATCGAGTGGCTGATCAGAGGGGGGATTGCAAGGATCTCTTCGCTAGTGCTGAGGCAGGAATCTCTTGCTTTACCCATGCTTGGATCTGGGTCACAGTTCTGAGAGGTGGTCCTGGGTCAAGGAGGAGCACTGGCACAGTGGAGCTTGTAGTGGCTATGGAGAGGAAACCCTCCTCACAGTTCCAAGACAGTCATAGACCAGAGAACAGGCCAGGAAAGGAGTAAACACCTGGCCCTTCATCATACCACCTTGGAAGAACTGAAAATTTACAGGTCCCTAGAAGTATCTCTGAAAACAGCTGTACAAACCCCCAAAGCTTGGGACAGTACATTCTCCACATTGGAAGCAGACCTCTACCTTAATAAAGAGTTTATAACTCAAGTAATTGGCTGGGATCATGAACAAACCTTGTAAGAAGTGTCAGACCATAGAATCTTTTTTTGGTAACAAAGAAGATCAAAACACACAACCAGAAGAAAACAACAAAGTCAAAGCTCCTACATCCAAAGCCTCCAAGAAAAGTATGAATCGGTCCCAGGCCTTGGAAGAGCTCAAGGGATTTTGAGAAGCAAGTAAGAGAAGTAGAGGAAAAACTGGGAAGAGAAATGAGAGTGATGCAAGAAAATCATGAAAAACAAGTCAACAGATTTCTAAAGGAGACTCAAAAAAAATTGAAGAAAATAACACCTTACAAAATAGCCTAACCCAAATGGCAAAAGAGGTCCAAAAAGCCAGTGAGAAGAATGCCCTAAAAAGCAAAATTGGCCAAATGGAAAAGGAAGTCCAAAAGCTTACTGAAGAAAATACTTCCTTAAAAATTAGAATAGAGCAATTGGAAGCCAGTGACTTTTTGAGAAATCAAGACACTGTAAAACAAATCCAAAAGAATGAAAAATTAGAAAACAATGTGAAATATCTCACTGGAAAAACAACTGATGTGGAAAATAGATCCAGAAGAGAGAATTTAAAAATTATTGGACTGTCTGAAGGCCTAGACATCATCTTTCAAGAAATTATCAAGGAAAACTACCCTCATATTTTAGAAGCAGAGGGCAAAATAGAAATGGAAAGAATCCACAGATCTCCTCCTGAAAGAGATCCCCAAAAGAAAACTCCTAGGAATATTGTAGCCAAATTCCGGAGTTCCCAGGTCAAGGAGAAAATATTACAAGCTGCCAGAAAGAAACAATTCAAGTATTGTGGAAACACAATGAGGATAACACGAGACTTAGCAGCTTCTACATTAAGGGACCACAGGGCATGGAATATAATATTTCAGAGGGCAAAGGAGATAGGATTACAACCAAGAATCACCTACCCAGCAAAACTGAGTATAATCCTTCAGGGGAAAAAAATGGTCATTCAGTCATAGAGAACTTTCAAGCATTCTAGATAAAAAGACCAGAGTTGAATAGAAAATTTGACTTTCAAATAAATACAAGACTCAAGTGGAACATGAAGAGGTAAACAGGAAAGAGAAGTCATAAGAGACTTATTAAGGTTGAACTGTTTACATTCCTGCATGGAAAGATGGTATTTATAACTCATGAGACCTTTGTCAGTATTAGGGTAGTTGGATAGAAAAATTATATGTATGTGTATAGATATAGACATAGATAGATAGATAGATAGATAGATAGATAGATAGATAGATAGAGGACACAGGGTGAGTTGAAGATGAAGGGGTCATATCTGGAGAATAAAATTAAGGGGTGAGAGAGGATTATACTGGGAGAAGGAGAAAGGGTGAAAAAGAACCAGATAAATTATCTCACAAAAAAAAAAAAACCCAGAAAAGAAAAGTCTCTTACAGTGGAGGGTAAACAGGGGAAGGTGAGAGGGAATGAGTGAATCTTATTCTCATAGGATTTGGCTTAAGGAGGAAATAACATACACACTCAACTGGGTATGAAAATCTGTATTACCCTACAGGAAAATAGGGGGAGAAGGGAACAAGAGAGCAGGAGGATGATAGAGAGGAGGGCAGATCGGAAAAGGGGGTAATCAAAAGCAAATACTTCTGAGGTGGGACAGGGTCAAAAGAAAGAATAGAATAAATGGGGGGGCAGGATAGGATTAAGGGAAATAGAGTTAGTTTTTCACAACGTGACTACTAAGGAAGTGTTTTGCATAACTGCACATATATAACCCATATTGAGTTGCTTGCCTTTTCAATGAGGGTGGGTGGGGAGGGAGGAAGGGAGAAAATTTGGAACCCAAAGTTTTAAAAACACATGTTTAAAAAAATAATGTTTTCACATGCAACTGGGAAATAAGAAATACAGGAAATGGGGTACAGAAAATCTATCCTGCCCTACAGGAAAATAGAAGAGGAAGGGGAAAAGAGAAGGGGGGGGTAGAAGGGAGGGCAGACTAGGGGAATGTATGACATCCTGGGGTGGGGTAGGGGCGAGATGGGGTAAAAATTTGGAACTCAAAATCTTGTGGAAGTAAATGTTGAAAACTAAAAATGAATAAATTTTTTAAAAAAAGAAATACTAAACTCAGTGTCTAACTTTGGAGAGAACATCAGACACTCATGTAAACATGGAGGGCGTCCGTGTGGCGAGGGAAGGGAAGAAGCCCTTCTGTTGTTGCCTTTAGTAGGCAACATCAGAACTATGTTGCCATAGTGGGCATCATCTGTGTTGGTGCGTGGCTGCACTCACTTGGTCCCTGGTCAACACCAGTAATGAACAAAAACACAGTGAAAAGATACAACTCTTGCTCCTCTCAGACTAGAGACAGACTGACAATGATTGGTTGCCGTGGGTCCTGTGACAAACAGGAAAGAGGGTGCAATGGCAACCACCTGCCAAGTTACATGACGGGCACACTGGTGACTAGTGGAAGGCAGGTTAAGCGGGACAGGGACAAAACACTCATTACATCTTTACTTCCTTTTACATCCTCTACATTTTTCATGGGCCGCCCAAAATCCTTTGGCAGGCAGCAAGTATCCTGTGGGCTGTATGTTGTGCAGGCCTGCTTTAGAACCATCTCAAAGAAGAATGAGCTGGTTTTGGATATAATGGATTCCTCCTTGCTCAAGGTTTCTTAGTAGAGGCTCCAGTGACCAATTTTAGAGGATTTTGTCTGTAAAAATAAAGGGAAGTACTGATCAAGAATGGGTTGGACTAGATTGACTCCAAGATCTTTTCTACCTGTGAGACCCTCTGAAACAAGAGGTAATCTGGATTTCAATTAAGTTTTTTTTTTATTGTTTTATTGATTCTTTTTGCTTTTAAGTCACATTTATTTTTTTATTATGCCTCTTTTCCTTCCCTAGTCATCTGTCTCTTTGAACAAAGATTTTTTAAAAAGTTAGACAAAACCAGTAAAGACTCTGATAATATAAGATGATATAGGCTGTCCTCTCTCTCCTTAAACTACCTTGTATTTATTTATTTCATGGTGTATGTGTGTGTGTGTGTGTGTGTGTGTGTGTGTGTATAAAATGTTCCCAGTAGCCCTTGATTTGCAGGGTCCTTTTCATTTTTATTTTATTATTTATTGTATTCTTAACACCTAGCCAAGTGCCTGGCATACAGCAGCTACTTGATGCTTTCTGATTCATGATACACCCAAAGTCACCCACCTCTTCACTGAAAGGAGGAAGGTGCATTTCTTCATTTCTTCTCCAGGGCCAAACCTGGCCATTAAAATTACATAACATTCAGGTTTATTTTATTGTTCTTTCCATTGAAGTTACTGCTTACTTTGTGCTGCTTACTTCACTGTGCATCAAGTCACAGAAGTCTTTCCATGTTTCTCTGAATTCCTCATATGCTTTGTATCTCACCATGTCTATTTGTGTAGCAATTCCTTAATCAGTGGGTTCCCACTGTGTTTCCAATTTTCTGCTACCACAAAAAGTGTTGGATATGAATATTTTGGTGTATGTAGGATCTTTCTTTCTATAACTGACCTTTTCACCTAATATGGGTTCTCTGGAACAAATTCCCATCTGTTTTTGCCAATGATCACAGCCTAACTTTGGATAAAGTGTTTGTGTATTAGTAAAGGATTGGTGGCTTTTACGGTTAGTGGATACAGTTCTGGGTTTGGAGGCAGGAAGACTCATCTTCCTGAGTTCAAATCTAGCCTCCGATATTTAGTAGCTCTATGACCCTGGGCAAGTCATTTAACCCTGTTTGCCTCAGTTTTCTCATCTGTAAAAGGAGCTGGAGAAGGGAATGGCAAACTGCTCCAGTATCTTTGCAAAGAAAACCCCAAACGGGGTCATAAGAGTTAGACACAACTGAATAATAACAATTACTAAAGGGATCAAGAATTTTAGGAATCAGTGAAGGCTGTTGAGGGTAGTGGGAAGCAGCAAAGACAGATCAGATTTCAATTGTTAATGAATACACTTTTTTTATCCATGATTTTAGAGAAGATGTTGGGGTAAAAGGATGTCATCAAAGAAATATATAAGCAAAAAACAAATAACAAAAAACACATGGCCAGAGCAAGGAATGATCCAGGAAAAACCCTTGTGTTTTGTTTCACATCATCACACAGTCAAGAGAAAATGAGGAAGGTTCCAGTGTACTGGTAGACCCTCTGTGATAAGCTCATGGGGAGAAATGGACAAGCCTGACAAATGTCACACAGGATGGGCAGACTCCAGTGAGTTTTGACCCACATCATTGGAGAGAACATCTACATTGATGAGATCATAGAACCCATCGAAGTATTAGAATATTAAGGTGAAAGATGAAGAAATTTTCTGGGAAGATATAGTACTGAATACTAATTGGTGAAGAATCATCAGGGGAAAAATATGATATTGTATGTTTTTGTTTCATTTTTTTTTTCACAAGGAAGATTTTGTCTGGAGAGTGAAGGTCTTGAAATGATTGTGATAGAAAGACAAAAGTTACTAACTAAAAACACATATTTAAAAAAATATGAATTAGGAAATTTCTCTATGGCCACCATGGTCAAGCAGTCTTACTTTAATTGTATTTTTTTCTCTCCCTGTGACATAGGAGAAGTTATCTGAGTCACCTACTATTGTTGACATCACAACAGCTTCTGTTTTCATGTTCTGGACAAATAAAGGCACAGAAACTCTAGGTGAAGCCAATACTCAGCTTTCTCTCTTTCCACTCAGTCCTCTAAGCTTTATGCTGCCACCATTTGGAGCCATTATATAACTGATTATTTGCATTATTATAAAAATCATTTGACTAAATAACTTCCTTACCACGATTATATAACAAAATTCTACATAATAAGGGAGCCTTATGAGATTATAGAACTCATAGACCTCTTTCTAGTTAGTGTTTCTGTTTTTTTTTTTCTGGGTGTATTACTAGCAAACTTTTTTGGTGACCTGTTGCTTAGCAACTGGCATCACTAGGAAGTGTTTGCACTCTAGTAAGACATTCTAGTTAAGGATCTCGGTGGTCACGTACCCTTTGCCACCAGAAGGAAATTAATTTTTAATCATGCAAAGAACTTGAAAAGCTGCCACTGAGAAGGGGCCATCTGTGGCTATGGCAGACTTTTTTTTTTTTGGCTCCAGAAATAGTATTGCCCTTTAGCCCACTGTCTTCTGAGCAGTTCAACAAGATTAGACGTGCTGCTGAAAAATCCTGGAAGAATGAAACTCGATGGTCGATACATATCCAACAACATATGGGGCCCATTTCCGGAGAAAAAAACTGGACGAACCCCCAAGTATCCAACCGTTCTCTGAAACAAGAGTAAACAACCCTCATCCACACGAGTAAGATTTCTCTGTCGTAGCAGCTGGATATGTCAGATTGATCACATTGGAATTTTAAAAATCCCACAGAGTGATAAGACTTGGGAGTGACCCAGATTTTAATGTGGTTTTCCAGTTCAGGGTCTTGAAAAGCAATCCTGCAGATGGATGGCCTCAGAGGAGAGACATTATCAAGTCCCTCAGTCTGCAGACATACTGTTTGGCCGGTGGTCATTGGCACAAATTGTGGGTGATGTTGGTGTGCCCTTTAATTAGGTGCTGGAGAATTTCACTTTGGATTCTTATCTTGTTTTCTTTGCCATTAAGGGCTTGAACAATACACTCTGAAGAGAAGAAAGGTGGCATGGCTATAGTTGGGGTGAACAGGACTTTAGACAAAAGTACAGACTTCAGAGGGATCCAAATTTAGAGGGCACTGACTTTAGTGGGCTCTAGTGGGGAAGGGAGCAAACATTTATTCAATGGCTATTATATGCTATTCACTGTGTAAAGCTAAGTGCTTTGTAAGTATCTCATTTGAACCTTAGGACAACTCTGTGAGGTAGGTGCTAATATTATTCCCATTTTATAGCTGGGGAAACTGAGGCACACAGAATAAATGACTTGCCCAGTGGGTTTAGAGGTGAGATATGAACTCAGATGTTTCTGACTCCAGGCCTAGCGTTCTTGCCACTTCTCGATCTAGCTGCCCGATGGCACTTGCTTGTAATCTTTTAGAATAATTGGTTAAAGGGGCAGCTAGGTGGCACAGTGGATAGAACACCGGCCCTGAAGTCAGGAGGACCTGAGTTCAAATCTGGCCTCAGACCAACCACTTAACACTTACTAGCTGTGTGACCCTGGGCAAGTCATTTAAGCCCAATTACCTGAAAAAAAAATTGGTTAAGGTAGGAAGTCCTGGGTGCCTGGTTTCTCTTCCTCACTTTAGGTGCAAAACTTCCTAGTCATGGCTCTGGTAAATGGTGTTCCTCCCTTTCCCCATCTCATAATGTCTGCATGTTTTAAGGTTTTTATAAACATGATTAGTAGCATGTCTATTTTCTAATGGCTTGATCAGGTCTGGTTAAAATTGGGAAAATTATTTTGGGCCACTTAACATCACTGGCCTACCAGGAATATTGGTTCTAACTTAACATATGAAGAACAAACAAATCCCTGTCCAAAAAGAAACTGACTCTGTGGTCGGTTCCCCAAAGTCACCAGAGCAAAATGTTCAGCCCTCAAAAGGCTCTTACAAGTCGTACGTCTGTTTGTTCTACCTACCCCACTTGCTAAGAGCTTGATATTTGGCATCACCAAGAGTCATTTTTTGAAATGTTGATGCTTGAATTGAGTTAGTGTTGAATGCCCTTACTGTGCTTTATAAATTGGGGCTGGACTCTTTGCTGTCTGATGTGATTCAGGTGACTAATTTCCTACTTGCTAATTCTGCATGTTCCCAGGCACATTCATCAGCATGGAAAATGAGGGGAGTTTTTTTGTTTTCCTTCCTATTGGGGCAGAAGTGGCCATACAGTAGTAGAAAGTACGGAACTTCCAAACTGGTTTCCTCTAGAGAATGTGACCATCATGAGAATGATTGTAGCAAAGGTTCTTGTGACATCATAAATCAGAAGGAAGCAAAAGTCACTAAGGTTTATCTGTTTCTAGTTCCCTGGGGAAGCTGGCATATTTTCTCCAAATACTTGTGCTTAGAGTACTACCAAGTTTGAAGAAGCAAGCAAGTGATATGTATGTTGACTTTATAGTCTCCTAGGCCTGCAATGAACTCATACTCCTTCTCTACACCATCATCTTTGTCTATAAAACTCACACTCTTCAATCACTGGGGCACAGTGGAAAGAGGCCTAGATTTTGGCTTGAGAGGATTAGGTTCAAAGCCCATCTCTTCTACCATTTGTGGTAGAAGAGTGTCTCTAGGCCTCAGCTTTCTCATCCTTAAAATGAAGAAGCTGGATTCAGTGAGTGCTAAGGTCTATTCCAAATCTAAATCTATATGATCCTATAAGGTGCCATGTATGGGGCAGATGCCATCACTATCTTGTCCTCTTGAATGTCCTCTCTGCCTCCCTCCCCAGTAGAAGTTATCTTGTTTCAGATTTTTCACATCACTTTGCTGGTACCTCTCCATGCACCTATGCCACTGTCCTTTATATTTCTTTTTGGACCACCAACTCTATATCCCAAGAAAAAATCCTTCAAGATCATCTGTCTTATTTTGCAGATGGGAAAACGGGAGGCTGAGAGAGGGAAATTGACATTCCCAAAAGTCACAGAGGTAGTGAGCACAGAGTAGAATTTGAACCCAAGTCCTTGGACTCTGGATCTATTGCGCTTTCCATTGTACCATATTGCTCATTTGCATGTTCCCCCCATTATCTGGTAAGTTGCTTGAGAGCAAGATCTGTGTAATTTAAATCTTTATATTCTCAAATACCTAGCATAATGTTTTTCACAGAGTAGGCACTTAATAAATGTGGATGTGTAGAATAAACTCCCTCTTTTATTCTTTAGTATTTCTTTGTTTTGGTGTTTTTGTTTGTTTGTTTGTTTTGGCTTTTTGGTGAGGCAGTTGAGGTTAAGTGACCTACCCAGGGTCACACAGCTAGTAAGCGTCAAGTATCTGAGGCCATTTTTGAACTCAGGTCTTCCTGACTCCAGGGCAGGTGCTGTATCCACTGCACCACGTAACTGCCCCTTCTTTAGTATTTCTTAAGTAAACCATTAGGTTGCCTGCCAATACAAATAGTTTCAGCTCCTCTTTGCTTGTTGTATAATATTTTTAAATGCCTTAAATCCCATCTAAGAAAAATGTTTGTATCTTTAATTTTTTTCCTTTTGCCATTGCTATTGCCAGCATTTCTAAAACTATGTCAAATAACAGCAAGTAGAAGGGTCATCATTGCTTTACTCCTTTACTTACTGGAAAGTTCCTTAGTGTTTCCCTATTGAATAGAAAGCTAGCTCTTGGCTTTAGATATCTACATTTTATCCTATTTTAAAAGTTTTTCATGTCTATGTTGTGTAAAGTTTTTTTTAGCATTAATATTGTCTGTAGTCAAAGGCTTTTTCCTTGTTTCCATTTACATTTAGAAAGTGATAATCTCTTTATTTGCTATTGGATAAAAAAATTTTCCCTGGTTGACATTAGTCCCCAAAAAATACTTTTTAAAAGCCTGATCAAAATCTGTTAGTAAAAATATCTCTCTCACTGATTCATTATTCTTCTTATGCCCCCAAGCATGAGTGTCTTTCACAGGTACTTGGCAATCTCATTCACTTCTATAACTTCAATTTCTCTCCCTATGCAAATGACTCTTAAAACCATAAATCCAGTCCGTATCTCTTCCCTAATCCTACACCTCCAACTGCCTCTTGGACATCTCCCCTAAGATATGCCACTCACATCTCAAAAGCAACATGTCCAAAATGGAGTCATTATTTTCTCCCCTAAACCTACTTGACTCACTATTTTGGTTTATGTCACCACTGTTTTCCCTGGCCACTAGTGGAGTATGGGAGGGTCAGAGACCCTTGATGTTCTTCCTTCCTTCTTTGACTCTTCTCGCTCCCCTACCCTCTATTCCCATATCCAATCAATTTTGAAGCCCCATCAAGTCTTTCTCTGTAACATTTCTCTCACCTTTCCCTTCCTTTCTATTCCCACTGTAACCATTATACTAATGATTATCAGCCCAGAGATCCTCTTGCATGGACTTCTGCACTAACATCCAAAATATTCTTTCACCTCCAGTCTATTCCCTCTCCAGTCCATCTTTCACACTGCTGTTTCTTGTGGAATTGTATGCATTTCTCTGATCATATGACTCCTCTACCAAAAATCCTTCACTGATTCTCCAAATAAATAAATATGATACCAAATAAAATATAACAACTTGATCTTGGCATTCAAAGCTATCCATGTTGTGATGCCAACCTACATTTCCTCATCTCAAACACCAAAATCTATCCATCCTAAATCACTCCCCTGAGTTTCACTTCTACCTCACCACTTGCCCTCAGGAGATTTCACTTGGATGTTCTGCTGACACTTGAAACTTGACATGTCTTATATCATCTGCCCCCAGTGATCCTATGGCTCATAGGACAAAATACAAACTTCTTAACCTGGAATTGTAAGCTATTCATAGCAGGCCCTAATCTACCTTTCCAGTGAACTTTTGTACCTCCTTTTCCATTTGCCCAATTCTACTTTTCAAGGCATTCTTCTCTTCATTAGATTTTTGTGTTTTTTACTGTTTGGCTTATTCTGTTTTTCAAGGTGTTGTTTTCTTCAGTATTTTTTTCTTGTGCCTCCTTTACTGACCTGTTGACTTTTTTTTTTCAGTTTCATGATTTTGTTGCATCACTCTCATTTCTCTTCCCAATTTTTCCTCTACCTCTCTCACTCTTGATTCTTAAAATCCTTTTTGAAGTCTTTCATGGCCTGAGACCAATTCATATTTTTCTTTGAGGTTTTGGATGCAGGAGTTTTGACTTTGATGTCTTCTGAATTTGTGTTTTGATCTTCCCTGTTACCATAGTAATTTTCTAGGGTCAAGATTTTTTTTTATGCTATTTGCTCATTTTCCCAGCCTATTTCTTATTTTTAGCTATATGATAAAGTGGAGCTCTGCTTGTGAAGTGGAGAGGGCATTGTCCCAAGCTTCAGGCTTTTTGTACAGCTATTTTCAGAGGTAATTCTGGGGGCCTCTAAGTTTTTGGTTCTCCCAAGGTGGCATGATCTAGGGAGAGGTGTGTTTACTACTTTCCTGTTCTGTGCTCTGGTCTGTGAGCAGCCACAAGCACTCTTTACTACCCTGGAACTGTGACCAGGGTCCCAGTTTCCCTGTGGCTGCAAGCTCTGGTGTGCTAGTGCTCCTCCTCACTCTGGGACTGAGACCTAGGACTATGACCCAGATCTGAGTGTGGGCAATGCAACAGAGTCCTGTTCCTGGTGCCAGCAAGGGGACTCCTGTAATCCCTTCTGATCAGTTGTCTGACCCCCTTACTGTCTGAGAGGTCTGGAAACCCCCACTGCTACCACTGATTCAGTTCCCCGTCTCCCCCACCTCCTTGGCCTACTTTGGCCTGTACGGGACTGTGTTCCACTCTCATCCCAGTGCAACAGACCTTTCCCACTGACCTTCTAAGTTGTTTTTTTTTTGGGGGGGGAATTATTTCACTCCATCCTTTTGTGGGTTCTGCCACTCTGGAATTTGTTTTGGGGCATTATTTAAAGGTATTTGAAGGGGTTTTGGGGAAAGTTCAGGTGAGTGCCTGCCTTTTCTCCACCATCTTGGCTGTACCTTTTTAGCTTCATCTCACACTCCAGGTCTACATATCCAGCCCATATCTCTCCCCAAGCTCCAATCCTACATCTCCAGGAACCTGTGGGATACATACATTTGTATGGGCCCCTGGAGTCTCAAACTATATATGTCCAACTTCATACAGCTTATTCCCTAACCTGACCCTTTCTGTTGTCTCTAGGATAAAATACAAACTATATCTTCGCACTTCAATCTCTTCATAATCTCATCCTAATCTTCCTTTCCACTCTTATTTCCTCCTTATTGTCCTCCCTTGACACCCTAGATTGGTGTATTCCCTGATCTTTTTCTTTACTCTTCATCTAGTTGACCTTCCATGTCATGAATCCATCCCCTTGTCAGCTCTACCTTTAAAAATCCATTTCAGATACCACCTTCTTCATGAAATCTTCCTTGATGGAACCCCGCTGAAAGTAAATCTCACCTTACTCTAATATGCCTGGAGTATTTTGTCTGGATCTCTATTTCACCTTTATTTTCAAATCTGGCTAATACCCATCTTTTATATTCCCCCCAGGCAGAGACTGGTTTTGTTTTTGCTTTTGCCTTCATATTCTCAGCATCTAGAACAGAGCCTTGTACTTAGTAAACATTTAATAAGTGTTGAAATGAATTGATTAGAATTTTTTTTTACTAGTCTGACTTCAAAGTGGACAAAGCAGGATCACTAGAATCAAACATGAAATGATAATTGGTTTTTAAAAATTTACTTTATCAAAAAGTATTTTACCATTAAAAATGGAGACAGTATATTTTCTATTAACCTTGTTTAACATGAGGCAAATGTCAATAATATGTTAAAATATAGAATTATGAATCATCCTTGCTCATTAGACTCAGAATCCAGCTTTCACCAAAAAAAAATACATAGGGGTGTGTGTGTGTGTGTGTGTGTGTGTGTGTAATAGAAAATAAAAATTCATTTGGAGGAAGATGAATGTGGCACTAAATTTCAAATGTGGATTCTAGTCATCTGTTAGAAGCTAAATGGCCTTAATAGAAGAGTTGCCTGTTAGAATTTTGATGAGAAGTAAGGACAGATGGTCATAAGAATTGTACTTCATTATCTTTTATTAATTTGTTTAAAATAATGCTTTATTTTCCTACTCCTGGGAAACAGTTTTCCCATCAAATTTTAGGGGCCATGGCCTAGGCTTCTCCTTTTGTCACTCTAGTGGACTGCTTTCCAGGCTCTTATGATAATCAAAGGCTTCCTTTTCATATTAGGAGGAATAGAAAGTAGAGATAGAAATAATGGAGACTCAGTGCTGGGGCCTTTTGGACAAGAACTCAGAAAAGGATAATTTCCTCCTCCAAATTAGAACTTAGAATAATAAAAATTTTAGTGGAAAAGAAACAACACAGAGGAATGGAGACAGCATTTCCCAGAGAGGTAGGAAAGTTGGATTCTGGCTCCCTTTCTACCACTGATAAGATATTTTGACTTTGAATATGAGTGCCATCATCCCTATGTGGGTAAATGACGGTGGTATTTGTAGTCCAATAAATCTCTAGTAAACAAAGAATAATTTCTGTTTTTGGAATCTGTAGGTTCTAGCCTGTCCCCAATTAGTTTCCCATTTTCCCCTTGGTTCATTGAATCTCCTGGCCTGATCATTTCTTGGCACTGATGCCCATGTTCAATTCAATGTAATTCAATTCAACAAATATTTATTAGGTGCCTACTATGTGCAAAAGCACTATGCTAGGTGATGGGGACACAAAGAAAAAATGAAACCTCATACAGCTTGTATTTTACTCAGTGGGAAGGGGAAGGATTCAACATGATACAAGACAGCAAGTACTTGTGGCGAAGGAAAGATCTGCAGAGCATGTTTTGCAAATTTGAACAGGAAGAGAATATTTTAAGCTGGGAGGACCAGAGAAGGCTTTATAAAAGCCTGGAAAGAAAGCGAGCCTGAAAGATGGAAGTGAGGGAGATACCTTTAGATGGATGGCCAATGTAAATGAACAAAGATGGGAGTTGGCATGAAGATTTAAAAAAAAAACTATTTTGTCATAAAGGTACAATCTTGGAGAGAGATGATGTGAAATCACGCATGAAAGGTAGGTTGAAGCCAGATTATGGAGTATCTTAAATACCAGGCTAAGGAATGTGTTTTGTTCTAAGGGCAAAAGGGAACCATTGTAGTTTTTTGAGTGGAGTGAGACAAGGGATGGCAAATTCAAAGATATGTTGGGAACATTTTTTGGTATCTCTCTGAAAGGTGGATTTAAGAGGAGTGAGGCTGAAGGTAGGGAAATCAGTTAGGAGGCTGTTACAAAAATCCAGATTAGAACTGATGAGGGGAATATAGGGAAGTGATGGTTGAGTGAGTGAACAAGAGGGATAAACGTGAGAACTATTATGATGAGGACATCAAAGTTGTCCACTGCGTCCCAGGCCATCACTAGTCATCTTGACTTTTGTCTTGCCACTGGACTTTGATGACTCAGGAAGAGAGAGTGAGGACGATGACTTTGTACTACTCTGCCTCTCTTAAATCTGATTCACACACGGTTGTGCATCACTCCATGATGTCATTGGTCCTCTTCAAATGCAAAAAACAACAATAAAACAAAACAACAACACCTCATGAAGATTTTACTGATCCCAATTATCAGTGTCCTTCCTCTTTAGCTATCTTGTTTTGATTTTTTTATTTAACCCTTGTGCACATATCTATTCTGTATGTCCTTATGTATGTACAGTTCGTGTGTCTGTCTGCCCCCTCAATGGATGAGAGCAGAGACTGTTTCATTTTTTTATCTTTGTATGCCTAATGCCTAGCACAATGCCTGGTACATGGTAGGTGCTTGATGAAATCTCAATGATTGATCTGATTTAGGAATATCATTTTAATAACTGTGTGGAAGATGGGTTGGAGATGGGAATGACTAGATGTGGAGATGTCTCCTAAGAGACTGTGGTAATTATCTAGGTGAGAAGTGATAAGGACCTGGGCTAAGGTGGTTGTGGTAGGAGTATGGAGAAAAGGATAGATGTGAGAGATGTTTGAGGAGATGGACTCTACAAGACTTGGCAACTAAATGGATGTGGAGAGTGAGAGAGTGAAGATCAAGGAAATGGTGATGACCTTGGCAGAAGTAGGGAAGTTAAAAGGAGGGATAATTTTAATAGGAAAAATAATTCATTCTTTTTTTGGACATGATGGTTTTGAGATGTCCAAAGGACATAAGGATGACATGTCAAACAGGCAGTTGGAGACATGGGTTGAGAGGTCAGGAAGGAGATGAGGGCTGAATATGGCTGAATAAATGTGGGAGTCATCTCTATAGCATTGATAATTGAATCATTGAAGTTGAGGAAAAAAGAAAAAGCATATATAGAGAAGAAAGAAGGATTGGGACAGCACCTCTGAACTCCAGTGATCTATCTACTTTGATTAGGGTTAGGCCAAGGACTTGCTGTCTACTCAACAGCAATGCCCATCATTCCCCTCATTCCACTTCTCATTCAGGTGTTGATAATCAAATCAAAATCACCATTGCCACTATGAAAGGTATGGCAATCTATTTGTTGCCTAAGACCCCAAATTAAAATTTTGTTTCATCCATCCGTGGCAGCTCCATCCCTTCTTTATTTGTATTAAATAAATGCAAGGTAATTTGGAATGGAGGAAGCAGTAGTGAGGGGAATTCAGGTTTTAAATTTATTCTGTGAAGTTTGGATTCAGTGAAAGGGCTGCACTTGAGGACCTTGATGGCCTGGAGGCTGCAGGTTCCCTACTCCTGGGCTAGAGCAAAGAGAATGTGAAGGCGAGTGGTATTTAATAAGACTGGAGAAGATTGGAATTAGTTTGTCAATGTATTTTAGCCTTTTGATACTGGGTCTCCCTATCTCACCCAGGTTGGAAGTCTAGTAGCCATTCATGGTCCAGACCCTACTGATGACTGGTGTGTGAGCTTTGGTTTCCTCTGTTTCTGACCTGAGCCACTTCCTTAGGCAGCCTGGTAGATCCTTACTCCCAGAAATTCACCATTCTGATGTAGGCCACTGCAGTCCAGAACTCAAGTAATTCATCTTCCTCGACCTTCCCTAGCAGCAGAGATTATAGGCATGCATCATCATGTCTAGCCTTTTATTTGATCTTACTGGTGATATGAAGCCACTGGAGTGACATGATCAGATCTGTGTTGTAATGATATCTTTTCAAAATTTTTTTATTTTTTAGGCAGTTGGGGTTAAATGACTTGTCCAGGGTCACACAGCTAGTAAGTGTCAAGTGTTTGGTCTGAGGCCGGATTTGAACTTAGGTTCTCCTGACTTCAGGGCCAGTGCTCTATCCACTCTGCCACCTAGCTGCCCCCTGTATTGTAATAATATCAGCTAGGGGGAAGAGGGGCTGGAGAGGACAAAGACTTAAGGTAGGGAGACCAGTTAGGAGGCTATTGCAATACTCCAGACTAAAACTAATGAGAGACTTGGAGACTAGGGTATTTGTGTTGTGAGTAAAGAGAAAGAATTGGATGTAAGAGGTGTTGAGGAAATGGGATTGACATGACTTAGCACTTTACTAGAGGAGGAAGAAAGAGAAGTTGAAGAATCATCCTTCTAAGTTGGGAACCTGGGTGCCTGGAAGGCTGGTGCTGTCTTTTATAGAAATAAGTACATTGGGGAAAGGGGTGGGGTTGGCATGGAAAGGGACACCGTAATGAAGAGGAAGAAAAATCCTTGACACTGTCTTCAGTTTGGAGCACTTATCACTTTTTCTATTAGAGGTTTCACTTTTGTTGTCATGGTAAGGAAAAGAGGATGAGTCCTATGTGGAAAAAAACAAATTTCCTTCATTTCTCTTAGTTAATAAGTACTTCTCCCTTTCCTGTTGTTTTCCTTATTTCTAGCCAGCTC
Organism: Phascolarctos cinereus; assembly: GCF_003287225.1. NCBI lineage: Eukaryota > Metazoa > Chordata > Mammalia > Diprotodontia > Phascolarctidae > Phascolarctos > Phascolarctos cinereus. The sequence continues at coordinate 111,879,993 of NW_027556402.1, read as the reverse complement.
TTCCTTGATTAATTAGGGATCAGGTGTGTGTGGGTGGCAGGTGAGGCTTTGGGGAGATAAAGAACTTGCATTTCTCCATGCATTCCATATTTCTTTCAGCTTGACCTGTGGTCAACAAGGCTCTTTATTTTCCCTCAAGGAAGAGGTTATTGGAAGCTCCATCTCCACAGACAGCCACTTCTCCACTATAGGCACAGTGTCCCAGGGGCTCCTTCCTTGAGCTTTTCTCTGACTTCAGCCTGTACCCCCTGAATAACCTGCTATGTAGTTACAGTACAGCAAGCTATTAACTTGTTCTTACTCACTTAGATGCTTACCATTGAGGCTACCTCCATGGATTCTCATTGTTCTTCCCTTAGAGAGTTGTAATGAGCCAGTCTATTTGGTAAAGAAAAAATGCTCTGGTTTTTTTGCTTTTTTTTTTCTTTTATGCTCCCTACTCATTTTGTTCAATTTTTTTTAATCATTAGCTATTGCATTTAAGTACTTAACTCAAAAATACATGGAAAATGAAAATGAGTGAAAGAAATGTAAAATACTCATTTTTAGAAAGCTATTTAAGCTTAAGCAGCTTTAAGCTCCAAAGCGGCTTTAATCTAATTTTGTTTTGTTTTACTGATGTTAAATAGCCAAGAAGAATAGAACATTTGAGGGGTCTGTGGCATTTTTGTATTGCCATGTTATTGAATGATAAATAAGACAATGAATAAGCATTTATTAAATGCTGACTATGGATCTTCCAGGTCCTCTGATAGGCCAGGTCTAGTGCTGGGCCTCAAGGAGTTTACATTCCATCAGGCCTTCGTGTTTGAGAAACCTTCAGACCCTTTTTGAGAATGTTGTAAAATGTCTAAACTACATAGGATTGCAAGGCAAACCAATTATATTGAAACACACAAAAAAAACCAAAGTCACAGATCTCATGTAATCCCAAGTCAAGAAGCTCTGTACTAAGTAGATTCAAACCCACATAGGGGAGCAGTGGTCAGGTAAAGGAGTTTTGTCAATGAGAATTGTAGGAATTGAGAGAGGAGTCACAGGTCAATAGACTGTCACGCCTTTCCCCCAACAGCAATAGTTATATTGATTTGATTGTTGCTCCCAAAGCAGGAGAAAGAGGTGGAAAGGATGGGGAGGGAGGGATATGACAAGGTGGAGAGGGAGATGTCAAGATGTTTCTCGATAGTCCCTGGTGTATTTAGATGGATGGTTGGATGAGATGAGAAGCATAGTCTGGGGCTGACTACATGTAGTGGGTTAGGTGAGTTTTCACTCATTCACTTGCCAAATGATAGCTCAGCCCTTTGAGGTAGTTCCAAAACTGAGTGGATTGTTGTGGGGAGAGGATCATGGGGCATACTTTGCATTTCAGTTGTCACTGAGGGCAGTATGAGGAATAACTTGCAGGAGAACTAGCTTCCTGTATGGTTTACAGTTCATACTAAAGTGATAAATTGCCCTGGACTAGGTAATATGAAGTTTTTCTTGTAGAGAGTAGCTTGAATTTCCATTAGCAGGGTAGTCATCTGTCCGGATTTGTGGCCATGGAGCAGGGGGAAGAATATATTATATGAAGCTCTTCCTCCAATGAACATTGTTATCCAAGTGAAATCTGGTTATGTGAATATCAAGAAACCCACTTCCTGCCTCTCAATGAAGAATTGGGGGGCTATGGTTGCAGAATGTCACACATACTATAGGTGCCATGGCAGTTGTTTCTTGTTAACTGTTTTCTTTGTTCCAGGATGTGCTTGACTGGGGAGAGGGACTAATTTATTGGGCAGTGACTGTGGTGTAGAAAATATAAGGCATCATCAATAAAGTTTTGAAAAGTGTAAGGTGAACATTAAAAGCAGCCTTGGAAGGAAAAGAAAGAGAGAAAGCCACTACCAAGTCCTTGGGTGACATGTATGGAAGGTTGTATAAGTTGGCTTTACTATACTTCTTTCTATTTGAAGGAGGGGGTATGAGTGAGTGGGAAGTGATGGAGAATGAGAAAAAAAGCAATAAAAAAGAGAATATGAAAAGAGTTTAGATGGGGACAAAACCAAGTCAATTTTAAAATCATTTGATGTACTTAAAAAATCTGAAATTTTATGTAACAAAAGCTCATGCTTTCATATCCAGTTCTCTTTTTTTTGTAGTCTTCTTTGTATATTGAAATATTTGTTTTGTTGATGGCTGTTAAGTTCATAATAAAAAGAAAGTTTATATTAAAAAAAAAAGAGCAGAGGGAGGTATCAGTCAATAAGTCCCAATCTATCTGACAGATGAGAAGTGTGGAAAGGAAGGATTTCTGTGTAACCTGTATATGACCACATCTGGTCTTTTTTATTTTTATTTTGTTTAGCCCAAACTGGTCCCACGTAGCATAGAGAGACTTCTCCAAGACATAGCCATTTCTAGGCACGGCCCTATCCTGTAGAGAGGATGGTTTGTTTTGCTAGATTTCATACACAGCTCCCTGGTCAATGTCTGTGGAGAGCTCACCTAGCTGGTTGTCCGTGGTTTTACTGTACAGGGACTCGAGTCTAGAATCTTCAATGAATGAACTCTGGAGGTCTTCTGAGGAGCAGATTCCACACCTGTTAGCATTCTCATTTCCTCCAGAAGCTCAGAGCTCTATGACTAATACGATTTACATACATTTTAAAAAGTTGTACAGGGAAACAAACATAATTACTATAATCTTTCCTGATTCATTCTGAGCACTTATCTTATTTCGAAAACTCCTCTTCAGAGAGGCACTCACAAATCCTATTGAAACCGTTATGAATTTAATGTTTGTGTCCCTCACGTAATGTTTGTAAGATGTTACCCCTTTATGACAAATGAAGGAACAAACAAGTTGCTAATAGCTGAATGGGAAGGCCCAACTTGACTTGATTTATTGGGAGGAAAAATGAGAAGGCATGCAAGAATTTTTTTAAAAAGTGGTTTGAGCCCTCAGTTATATAGAAATTCATAATCCTTTTTAATTAAAAAAAGATATAACTCTTTTGTTCTATTTTGTTTTTTCCAGATTGTTTCTAGTAAACAACATCCATTATCTTCCTGGATATTACAACTCTAAAACACCAGCGCCTGAAAAAAATAAAGGTAAATGTGAACTTTTTTTTCTGGGGACAATCCATTTAGTCAGCAAGGTTGTGTTAATACTCAGTTAAGGTGACTCCTGAATCCTCATCTGTATATCGAAAAGACAATGATGTCTTTATGAGGAGGGAGAGGAGGCAGTCCATTATGGCCCCTGCTTCTTTTAAAGATGACAACTATTTTAAGCGCGTAATTCAATCTACTTCAATGTAAGTTGAATTTAATAACCATTTATTAAATGCTAAGTACTGGGGACACAAAACCCAAAAAATGAAATAGTTTCTGTACTCACAGAGTTCGCGTTCAATTGACAGAGACAACGTGTACAAATTTAAATATAAACAAATACAGAAACATGAGAGAGCTTTCAGGGGAAGGCATTAACAACTGTGGGCACAGGAAAGACTTCATATGGAAGGTGAGCTTTGGAGGAACTTAAGAACTGTCTTCATGGAATTTATGTTTCATGGGAGGGATCCAGGATGAAAACCAGTAAGTTTCAGTATGATTGTTGGGGGGTGGTGAGTAAAAGATGAAATGACTTGAGAGAAACAAAGGTTCGATCTTCCTAACATATTGATTTATTAAGCAATGCCTGCCAGTTTTCTAACAAATCAGGACCAGGAGAAATAAAGACGTCTCACAAGAAGGAATATTATATAGGGGCTAAGCCTTGAAGGATTGTAGGGTCCTGGGAGGCTCAGATAAAGAGAGTACATTCCAGGCATGGGTACCCACACAACAAAGGCAAAAGAGGGAACAGTGCAAGCTGAGTGAAGATCAACAAATTTGATTGGAAGGTACACATCCCATGTACAATATTTATTTTCATGTATTCTACTTTCTTATATCCTATCTTCCATCCCTCCCTTTCTGTCAATTGTGAGCATGAAATAGATGATTTATTTTTCTCCTGGTGGATTATTTCTCTCATAAGCAGCAAGTCTTCAACCTGTGAAGGCTTGGGAGGACCAGTCGCTTGCAAATCCAAGTTAGGGTTTTTACCATCTTATACAACCAATTACTGTAATCACTCTTGCCCATTTGTAGTACCTAGAAGGTTACAATTTAGTGTTTCTGCTTCTTGAAGGGAACAGAAGTTAGATTGCTGCCTCCCAAGGCTTTTGTAAGTAATAGACCTACGTATTCTTTAATAGTTGCCCTGGAGGACTTTAATTCTTCTGGCTCCTTGAAGAAGCACCAGCCCATTTGAAATAAGTGTTTCCTCTTTGCTTTTTTTCAGACCAGGATAAGTCAAGGGAATTGCTCAGATAGAATTATAGATCTGGTATCTATGGGGGCTGTAGAGGCCATCTGGGCTAACCCTCTCAATTTGTCAGTTAGAAAACTGAAGCCCCTGGGGAGGTTAAATAACCAGCCTTTGGTTGCACAGGTAATAAGAATGTGTCAGTATTGGGATTTGAATCCAGGTTCTCCTGATTACAGAACCATTGCTTTTTGACTTTCTTTCTGCCTTCTGTACCGTTCTTTTTCATGTATTGCTAAGAGTGTAGCTCTTTCTGGCACAAGTCAGGACTAGGTAATGGGATGTGAAATCTCCTGAAAGCTTTACTCTGGGACAGCAAGTCTAGTCCAGGCACCAGAAGAGTATAATGCTATTACATTACATGGCTAATCACCTTGGACCGTTCTGAGGTGGAATCCTGATGCTGAGAGCTAAATAGCCTGCCTGGGAGTGAGTCAATAATGCTCTGGGCTCCATGAAGCAGCCACGGTTGCCCAAGCTTTAACCATCTCATTGGATTGCCCCTCTTATCTTTAGCAGTAAAAAGGTGTTTGGGGGAAAAAAAAGGAATATATGAAACGAGTGTATGTTGCAATAAATGTCCTTTGATGATAATAATAATAATACTAATAGTAGCCCCAAAGACGGGCTTAGGCTGCACAGAGACAGAATCCAGTAACAGATACTGCTACTACTACCACTACTCCTACTGCTATCATTATTACTACCATCACTGCTGCTGCTGCTACCATCACTATTACTACTATAATTACTATTACTACCACCATCACCACCACCACCACCATTACTACCACTACTACTGCTACTACTACCATTACTACCACCATGACCACTACCACCACCATTACTACCGCTACTGTTACTACTACTGTTACTACTATATCACCACCAACACCACCATTATTACCACTACTGCTGCTACTACCACTACTACTATATCACCACCACCACCACCACCACCACCACCACCACCACTACTACTACTACTACTACTACTACTACTACTACTACTACTACTACTACTACTACAGCACAGCTGACTGCAGAGATTCAGGGGGAACCAGGAAGACAAAACAAATAAAGATTATAAATATGTAATTGAAAAGGAACAATAAAACAAGTTGATTAACTGTGTAATTATAAAGACCTATCTTGGCCTCATAAAAGTTGAAGGAAAGTCAGCTAGCTAGCTAGCATTTATATTCATATCTACATACATACATATACATGTATGTATGTATGTATGTGTATATATACATATATACACATATATACACATATATACACACACATATATATATATATATACATATATATATATACACATATATATACACACACACACACACATATATATATATATATATATATATATATATATATATATATATATATATATAAAATAGTCTCATTATACTCTGCTTTGACCCAATCATACATGTGGCATATGATATCCATAGGGGTTATATTTTAGAAGGGACATCGACAAATAAATACTCCTGGGGAGGGCTGAAAATGGCATCATAATCAATCAATCAATAATCAATAAGCATTTATTAATAACCTATGTCATTCCAAGTCCTGTGCTAAGTGCTGGGGATAGAAATGTCCAAAACAAAACAAATGAACAATTGGGAACAATCCCTTGCCTTCAAGGTGCTTGCAGTCTAATGAAAGAGACAACCTCTCTAAGTACACGTCTAAGTACATACAGGATATCTATAAATGAATGCAGTGTAGCTTGGAAGGGAGGGCACTAGCTATTGGGTAGACCAGGAATGGCTTCATGTGGAAGGCAATATTGAGCTGATCTTGAAGGAAACCAGGAATTCTGCGAGGCACCTGGGAGAAGGGGGTATTTTCACACCTAGGGGTTAGTTTGTGTGTGGAGATGGAAGATGGAGTATGGTGTGTGCAGAACATTGTGAATGGATCACAGAGTTTGTGATCACAAACTCTGTGAAAGGGAGTGCCATGTAAGAAAACAGAGGATGTAGGAGGAAAGGATGTTGTGAAGAGATTTCAATGCCAAAGAGGTATTTTTATTTGCTCCTAGAGGTAACAGGGAGCCACCTGGGTTCACCAAGTGACATGATCAGATCTGTGCTTTAGGAAAATCACTTTGAGAGCTAGATGGAGCATGGATTGGGGTGAAGAAAGGCTTGAGATAGGGAGACCAGATGGGAGGCTCTTGTAAGAGTCCAGGACAGAGGCCTGAATTAGGATGGTGGCTGTGGGAGTAGAAAGGAGGAAGGTGATTCCTCACCTCTTCAGGCAAAGGAGGAAGCTGACTTTCCTTCAACTTTACTGAGGCAAGAGTGGTCTTTGTAATTATATTGCTAATCAGCTTGTTTCATTGTTCTTCCTCATTTATAATCTTTGATTAGTTTGTTTTCCTGGTTCTTTCTGCATCTCTGCCGCTGATTTGGTTTTGAATGGTTCTCAATGATTCTACAAACTTGGCCAAGCCATAACTAATTAGAGGTTTCTTACAACTGTCAGCACACAGAAGTCCCTAAGTTGTTCGGTACTTTCTCCATCCCCTAACTCTGCCCAAACTAGTTCTAGCAGGCCTTATGATAGGTGTTATATTATTATTTTAAAATATTTTCAGAGGCAACCAAGTGAATCAAAGTATTATAGATTTAGAGTCAGTAGGTACCTCAGAAGTTAACTAGTCAAATCCCCTCATTTTACATAGGAAAAATCTGAAGCCCAGAGAAGTTTAGTGATTTGCTCAAAATTAAATTCCCAAGCACTTATGAAATGCCTAATGAGCCACGGTCATACAAGTAATAAGGGGTAAAACTGAGATTTGAACGTGTTTCCTCTGACTTCAAATTCATTGGGTTTTTCACTGTGCCTCATTGCCTTAATATAGGATATAACACAAATATGACATGACAGCCTTTTTCTCTTTCCCTCATCTTACCCTTCACCCACCATTATTAACATCAGATGGACTACATATATCAATTAATGCAAAAATTTATTTTAATTTTACTTTGAAATAAAAATTCTCATTCTATCTCTATTTTCTTTTTCTTATGGATAAAAAATGCATCGTGTCAAATGATACAGCTTGGTCCTTTAAGGTAGTCTTAAAATTTAGTCCTTCTAGTGTTAAGGGGGGATGAAGTCTCCAGGTAAAGTGATACAGGGACATATTATTTTTTTGAGAATATTGTGATAACCTATAGTGTGGATCCTCAGTGAGATGGTGTTGCTGCCTTCAAACTCAGATTTGAAAATGGGAAACAATGAAACTCTGGAAAAAAAGCCATTTCTTAGCCAGCTGAAGAAATTTTGAGGATCTAAATAAAAGCTCTGCTTTTATAATGTTGAGCCTTAAATATGAAAGCAAGGATCTAAGAGAACATGCATAGGAATTGCTGAGAGCAGAATGTGTAAGTGTTCTAAAATTTAACTTCAAAGGGACTCCTGGCCATTCCATATATCATGGGGTTTGGAGATTACAGAAGCGAAGATTTGGAGTTCAAAGGGATTAGACAAATGAGGAAGGCTTTATGCATGTGTGTGTGTGTGTGTGTGTGTGTGTGTGTGTGTGTGTACACACACACACACACACACACACACACACACATATATATGTTCAGGAATAGCAAGGCTAAACATGTAGTACACTCAAAGAATTAGGTCAGTGTCAAACTTTTCTTTTTCATAAAGTTAAATAAAGTAACACTAGAGATGAACTTTCAAGATCCTTTTCATTATAAGATCAAATATACTTATAAAAAGGCATACACCAAACTAATCAATCAACAGGAATTTATTAAGCACCTATTATGACCAGACACTGGGCTAGGTACTTGGGATGCAAACAGAAAGAGTGAAATCCAGGACTTCTGAAAAAGGAGTGGCCACAACCTACAGGAACCTGAATCTAGCCACATGTATTTCAGCTACATTCTGGATTAAAAGGGTTTTTATTTTTTTTGTAGGCTGCCTAGGAAATTTAACCACTGCTAAAAGTTATTTTTATAATTTTATTTTATTTTATAATTTTATAAAAAAAGTTACATGATAACTATTATATATTTAAAAGGAATAGCAAGTTGTGCATAATAGATTTGCAGTTTCATGTGCAATCATCTTTTTTATTTCTACTTTGTTATGTTGTGGAAATGCTTGTTTTATTTTTTTAAGTTCATAATAAAATAAATAAAAATTTAAAAAAATTATTTCTAAGGGAAAATACTTTCCAAGTTTCAAAAAGAAAAAAAAAACACCAAAACCCCAACTTCCAGATGAACTTTTGAAGCACAGACTGTTTGTACTGTGCTAGGGCAAGACAAAAGACCAACAATATGATACAGAAGCCCACGATTTATGGGGTAGTCAATACTGATTTTTGTTGTTATCAGGAGTTTTAAGGCATTTCCAGAAGACTTCAGATAAAAATGTATTTAGGAGGAGGGATTGGAAGGAAGAGGAGGGATACAAGTTCCAACTCTGCTGTTTATTTTCTTTGTGACTCTGGGTAATTTTCTCCAATTCTTTGAGCCTCAGTTTCTTCATCTACGACAGCAATATTTATATGGCCTTTAAAAATAATTTTAATTGATATCTTTTGTTTTTACATCACCTAGATTTTCCACTACATTCTTCTCCTTACCCCTCTTGGAGAGCCTTTTTTTTTTCTCCTTTGGCTAGGCGATGGGGATAAGTGAGTTGACCAGGGTTGCACAGCTAGTAAGTGTTATGTGTCTGAGGCCAGATTTGAATTCAGGTCCTCCTGAATCCAGGGCTGGTGCTCTATCCACTGCGGAAAGCCTTTTTTTTTTTTAAGTACCATTGAAGTACTATGCTTTTTTTTTTTAAAGAGGAAGAAGATGAAAGCAAATCAGCAAAATTGAGCACAAATGCATTTAAAAAATGTTTTGTCCTCTCCCATAGACCCTCACTTCTGCAAAGGAGCAGGGGTCTTCTTATATCCATGTAAGTCTTCTCATGTATTTTCTTTGAGGTCAAGCTTGCTCTCTATAATTTGGCAATATCCTCCTTCCTATAGCTTTAAGGTTTGCAAAACACTTTCCTGTTGAACAAACCATCTTGTGAGGTAGGTAGTACAAATATTATTGTCCCCATTTTATACACACACAGCTCTGAGGGGGTTAGATTAAATCTTCAAAGTTCTTTTCAGCTCTAAATGGCAATAATGGCACTCCTATTACATGCCTTACACAGAGCTGTTTTAGGGAAAGTGCTCTGTAAATCTTAAAAGTGTTACACAAAATGCTATTATATACAGGGCATCTAATAGCTTAAAACAGCACTAAGATTTTTGGGAAATCCTGGTTGTAGTATAACACAAAGAGCACTGGATTTGACACCAGAGGACCTGGGTTCAGAATCTGCCTCAGCAACTTACTTTCTGCTGAAGACTGGAGCCACTGAAGTGTAGAAGGAAGTCAGGCACCACTAGAATGGGGCAGGAGCAAGGAAAGGGGGCTTTCCCAGACTTCTCCAAGCTTTGGCTGAAATGGACCTTTGAGCAGATCACATTTGCCGTCCAGCTGGGGCGAGAACAGTAAGAGCGGAAAGGTGGGTGGGCTGCTTCCTTCATTCCCTTGTCAAGATCAGCCCCTCCAGCCACTCCCTAAAACCCTATTGGCTTCCTAGTTCTGTTCCTCCCAGGGGCTGCACCTCCTGATCCCAAAGTTAAAACACTGCAACTGAAAGGTTTAGAACCAACCCCATGCACCTACCAGGGACAGCTAACAACTTCCTCTGTTTAGAGAGGGATATCTCCAGAATGAAACATCTGAGAAAAGGCCCCCTGCTTTTTTTCTTCAATGTGAAGGCATACACCACACACACACACACACACACACACACACACACACACACACACACACACACACACATACATGCAAATACATACCTTTGCAGTCCAACCACAAGCATGATTTTTGCACACTATTCAAACTCATTTGAGATTCGCCTCTGCCCCACTTCGGATTCGGGTCCGTGGGGGTAGTCAGGATGGGTGAACCAGCGCGCCCCAGAGTCTTCACCTAGTACACAGATTTGCCTCAGGTGTGCCTGTCTTATCTCCAACTATTGACAGGCAAAATCTGGGCTGAGAAGCATTTGAAGTGCCAGGAACGCAGGCACTAGTGGGACATATTAGGACCGTTGTTCGTTGGTCCTAAACCCATCTCCCTTCTCCCTCTCCCCTCCCAGCTGTGAGCACTGTTGACTATCTAGTTCTTAGGGAAAAAGTGGCGTTCTCCCAAACCCCAGGTTTTCCATGCTGAGCATACATAGGATCATAAGAGCACAAATTTGGAGCTAGAAGGAACCGTAAATGTCATCTGGTCCAACCTTCTCATCTCCAGATGGGGAATCTGAGGTTGGGAGAGGTTAAAGTTACTTTACAGAGTCACACAGGAAGAAAATGGAAGAGCCGGCATCTCAATTCAGGTTCCAAGACTCCAAGTTTGGAACTTTTCTCACTGCGTATAAAGTGCTACATAAATGTGTTCTTATTATTAGCTTCTTTGAACCTCAGTTTCCAAATCTATAATACTACTCCTATCACTTGCCTTACATAGAGCTGTTGTAGGGAAAGTGCTCTGGAAATTTTAAAAGTGTTACACAAAAAGTTACTATCGGGCATTTAATAGCTTAAAGTAGTGCTAAGATTTTGGGGACACCCTGTGTTAGGATTGCCTAGATTTTGATTATTTTGTGTGCTTTGCCTTGATGTGAGTAAAAAAATACACACAATACATACACGCGCGCGCACAGGCACTTTTTTTTTTAAGATAGGAAATAGAACTACTGTGTCATCTTTCAAGTTCACTGCCCTCTGATCAACTGAGGTAGGATAATTAGCATTTCGACTTGGGTTGTGAAATTTCCAACCTTGATTGCTGCAGTCAAATTTGCCTAGAGAACACTCTGCCTGTAGCCACAGAGCACCAGTTTTTTGTTCTTTCTACCTTACTTGAGATCAAAAGGCATATAGCGAACGGTTAAATGTTGCAAGAAAATATTTAAGTGAAAGGCAACTGTTTCTAAATCCCCCTCAGAGACTGGGCTCAGGGAAACATTGGCAGCCGGAGCTGTTATTAAGGTCATAAGACATCATCTGTTACTGGGAGCATCTTAATAGGAAAGCCTCACATGGCTGGAGGAGGGACCACGCTTGATTCCTTCCATCCACTAGGAAGAAAAAAATGACAAATTGGTTTTCCTGGGCTTGATACTGAGCTTTGCATTTCTTCAAGGCATGGGGTGTATTTAAATAAGCAGGCTTTGAAGAAAGTTCTTGGATCTGTCCTTGGCTCTTACCCTCACTTAGGATATACTGCCGGTCAGATCCCTTTGGAATAATAGCATGTTCCCTGTCTAGTCTCTACAGGGAATTTAGAAATAATTGCCTTGAACTTGAATGTTTTCTTGCAACATTTAACTATTTATTGGATGGCTTTCTATCTCAAACAAGGTGCAGAGAATACGACCTGGGTCATAAGATTTAGTGTAAGAAGAGATGGTAGAGACTGATATAAATGTACACATTTTTTAGAATCCACTGTGCAAGGAAGGGGGAGAGGGAGAGAGAGGAGGGGAGGGAGGGGAGGGGAGGGAAGGGGAGAGGAGAGGAGAGGAGAGGAGAGGAGAGGAGGGGAGAGGAGGGGAGAGGAGAGGAGGGGAGAGGAGGAGAGGGAGGGGAGGGGAGGGGAGAGGAGAAGAAAGAGAACTTCTGTATAGACTATGGTTAAGTCTTGGGCTATTGACCAAGACTTTTGTCTTCCCATTTACCTGGTCCACCCCAATAGAACAAAAACACTCAAAATGCTGTAAAAGTCAGCTTATATGTATTTGGAGAAAAAATTATTAAAGCACATGCAACAAATTAAGTTTGAAAAAGCAGGAAACTTCTGAGGGTGATGCCAGATCACCATGGAGCAATAAGGCAGAGAGAGTGAAGAAGTAGAGAAGGGGATACATTTACGAGGTCCTAGGAGGAGCAGCAGTAGCAGTTAACAGTAGTAATATCAGTAGAAGTAGCAATAACAGCAGCAGTCAGGGAAACCACACAATTCTGTCCAGGCAGATTGTTCCTTAAGCGGATGGGTGAAGTAAACAAGGCTCCAAGTTCTTATGGAGTGCCCTGCGCTTCACTTGTAATCAGCTGGCCAGTGATTCTGGTGTCCGTTTGTGCTCTCCCTTCCCAGTCCCTCCGCTCTCTGTAGGGCTCCGAAGTCTCCAGGCTTCCCTCATCCAGGTGGTTTCTGCCTCCTATCATCCTTTAGTCCTTCCTTCCACAGAACCAACCTTCTCTTCTTCCTGAGAAGAGGAGATGCTAATATTGAACATACTTTCACTGGGACTGCATGTCAGATGGGCATATACAACATACAACGCCCCAAGTTCCTGAGGACAGAGTGGGGATTCTCTAACACAGAGGATTTGAGAGTGAAGCCTTCAATCATTCATTTTCTGCAGATTGTAACAAATCACAGGTTATGTCCCAGGATTAAGTGGATTTATGGAGTTCGCTGAAATGGATCTGTGACTTGTGGAGTTAGAAGTTCTTTCTAGTGATCCATATTGCAACTCATACATGCCTGCCCATCCCTCTTGTCCATGTTCTCCCAAAAGTTTGTCTAGGGGCCGGGGCGGTCCACCCAATGGATTATATTTTTCAGTTTTAACAAAATTAACCTTCACAAACTGCTCAAGTAAGTCAAAAAGATTCCTTCAAAAGAGCTGCCAAGCTTAAAGATGAATTGACGTGTCCCAAATTTGTTGACCTTTTCTGTGAGTACAAATGGTTAATAGTGTTCTACCTAACAGATATTAAAACACACACACACACTCACACACACACACACACACACACACACGATGTGTTCTTTCAAGGTAAAGGCGACTTTTTAAACAAGTGAGAAAGTAGCTCCTTTTCAAAAGAAACTTTCTTTGAAGAAAACATTTCGAAAATTGATGTTTTGAAACATTTCCATCCTGGTGTGATCTTGTTGCAGGAATGACTTGTGTGTAACCTATGAAATCACTCATACCTGCACAGTTAGAAGACTTGGAAACTGAAATTTTGTAACCTGTTTAAAAATCTTCTAAACAGTTTTAGAGTAATTTGAACCCATTTATTAAAATATAAAAATGCCACACCTACCAAATCATTTTCAAGAACAACTGATTGACATCAGGGAAGAAATTTACTAGTGTATTTTCAACAAAAAATTTTATATAATTAATGGATGGAATTGTAATATGAGTATCATGATTTACCAAGCACAATCAATGATGTACTTCTTCCGTTTGACATATTTCTGTGAGCTATCTTTTTCAGCTATAACAGCCAAATATTTAAATAAACTGAACTTAGAACCAGATCTTAAAATTACTGTATCACAAATTACTTAAAAAATAATGAAGCATATTCTATCACATTGCTCTTATGAAAATATTGCTGGGTTGTACTGCCTCAACTCTGGCCTTCATTCCTACCTGTTCTCCACTGGAAACTTGGACTTTGCCCCTGGAACTGTTTGGGGCTATAATCTTATAACCTGCTAGGATCAAAGCCTTCAATTCATTTTCAGAGCATCTCCAGACCATGTAACCTCTACTATGGCCTTCTTTCCAAATGGCCAATTGGATTGTATCCCTGGTCGTTCCCTGGGCTCTGTTCTAGTAGGGGAGCTTTTTCCATATTTTGCCTGAATCCAAGCCCTCATTCTCTAGTCATCTCCACATATGTGAAAGCTTCATTGCTTACTTTTTTTTTTTGAGGCAATTAGGGTTAAATGACTTGCTGAGGGTCATTTATGCTAGTAAGTGTCTGAGGCTGGATTTGAACTCAAGTCCTTGACTCCAGGACCAGTGCTCTATTCACTCCACTACCTACCTATTGCTTACTTTTAAAATGAATATGTATGTAATAAACTTGACATTTATTTCCAAAACTGTCCTGCTGTTATGTACTTCCTTCTGAACTTCTGTTCTTTTCTGTGCATTTAAACTCTTTTTTCATCATTATTGTTACCCTCTACCCCTTAAATCCCCCTGCCCCTATTAAAAAATAAAATACAATTTAAAAACCCTCAGAACAAATTAGTATAGTCCTCAAGTTTCTCTGATAAGGGTCTCATTGTCAAAATACATAAGGAATTGATTCAAAATTGTAAGAATAAAATCTATTCTCTAGTTAATAAATGGTCAAAGGATATGAACATGCAGTTTTCTAAGGAAAAAAATCCAGGCTATCATTAGCCATATGAAAAAAAATCTCCAAATCAATAAAATTTAGAGAAATGCAATTATAGTAACTTTCAGGCTCTGCCTCACACCCTTCAGACTAGAAAATATGACAGAGAAGGAAAATGACAAATGTTGAAGGGGCTGAGGGGAAAGAAGCACATGAACACGCTGCTGGTGGAACTCTTAACTGGTCTAGTCATTCTGGACAGTATTTCACAACTATTCTCCAAGAATTACTGAACTGTGTATACCATTTGACCCAGAAACACTACTATTAGGTTTACATCCCAAGGAGATTAAAGGAAGAGGAAAAGGAAGAGGAAAAATGTACAGAAATATTTATAGTAGCTCTTTTTGGGATGTTAACGAACTGGAAACTGAGAGGCTGCTCATCAATTGGAGCACGGCTGAACAAATTGTGGTACAAGAATGTAATGAAATACTATTTTGCTATAAGAAATGGAGAAATGGATGTGTTTAGAGCATATGAAGTGGTGCAGAATGACATTAACAGAGCCTGGGGGTGATTTATACAACAGCAACAGTATAAAGACAATTTTGAAAGACTTAAGTATTCTGATCAACACAGTGACCAACCATGATTACAGAGGATCGATGATGAAGAATGCTACCTATCTCCTCACAGAATAGTGATGGAATCATGGTGCAGAATGAGACCTGCATTTTTTTTGGACATGGTCAATTCAAGAATGTGTTCTGTTTGACAGTGTATATTTATTGCAAGAGTTTTGTTTATCTTCTCCCCCCCCATTTGAAAGAGGAGAGAGAGAAATGGATATTTTAATTAAAATATTAAATTAATGTTTAAAAATAAAGTATAAAAATTTTAATATACTTTTTAAAAAGGAAGCAATGTGAAATGGAAAGTCATGATTTCTGTTGTGAATTTGAAAATGTTCTTTTTTGGGGGGCAGCGAGGTTGTGCAATGGATAGAGCACTGGCCCTGAAGTCAGGAGGACCTGAGTTCAAATTTGAACTCAGACCAAACACTTGACACTTACTAGCTGTGTGACCCTGGGCAAGTCACTTAACCCTAATTGACTAAAAAAAATGTTTTTTTAAGTTTAAAAATAAAAAATAAAATAACAACAAAAATACAATCAAGCAAAACAAACCCACACAATGGACATGTTTAAAATATATGTCTCTTTCTGAACCGTAAGCCCATCACCTCTCTATCGAGAGCTAAGTAACATGTTTTGTTATAGATTCTTTGAAGACATTCTTGGTCATGACATTGATCAGAGCTGCTCAGTCTTTCAATGTTGTTTTTCTTTATAATATTGTTGTCACATAAATTGTTCTCCTGGTTTTGCTCACTTCACTCTGCATCAGTTCATGCTGTCTAGAATTCTCTGAAATCTACTCTTCTGTCATTTCTTATTTCATTGACATGTCATTTATATTTGACATACAAAATGACATACTATTCAGGTAATACCACAATTCATCAGCCAGTTTCCTAAATTGGTGGGCACCCTTTGAGAATTCTAATTTTTCCTAGTTTTCTTTTTTTTTAACCTTTTAATCCCCCTACTCCACTTTAGAATCAGGAAGTTTGTTTTGCTTGAGATTTTCCTTGAACCTCCTTTTTAACAATATCTCTTCCTCACATGCCTCTACCCGCTAATTTCTCTGCTGAGTTTGATTTCCTTTTTTTTTTTTTTTTGCTTTTTGGTGAGGCAGTTGGGGTTAAGTAACTTGTCCAGGGTCACACAGCTAATAAGCGTCAAATGTCTGAATCTGAATTTGAACTCAGGTCCTTTCCTTTTGTTCATTTCAAAGAAGTGAGGCTTATCTAATATCTGCTACCCTCTACCCTTTCCACCATGCTTGTATGCTTTTCTACTCACCTCTTCTCAATGATGAGAAATAACAAATTCTACATCCTTTTCCCTTCTTTGTGTCCAAGTATAATTTTCCTTTCACCCTCTATTCTTTTTCTTTTCTTCAAAAACTCAGAACAGAATCAATCCACTTAGAAACCTCTATTTTCTGGTTTAACTCTACACCTGTGGGAAGCATTCAGGTTCTGAAGGGACACTGGCTTCTCCTCTTCTTATTAGAATGTTAGTACTGTATCATCCTACAGCTCCTTCCAATTCCTCAAATAAATTTACTTTTCTAGGTATCACTTGACTCTTGTGTTTTTATTTCAAAGTCCCTACTTTGGTCAGCTCTGGTCTTTTCACCAGAAATACATGAAACTTCTCCATTCCATTAAAGATCCATCTTTTCACATGTAGGATCATACTCAACTTTTCAGGGTAAGTTATTCTTAGTTGTAAGCCCATAGCTCCTATATTTTAGACTATTATATTTAAAAATCTCTCATTGATAGTAGAAGACAATTAAAGTCAAATCAATGGGCATTTATAAAGTGCTTATTATGTGCCAGGCACTGTGCTGAGCACTGAGGATATAAAGAAAGGCAAAAAACAAACAAATAAGCAAACAAAACCAGTTCTTGCTCTCAAGGAGCTCACAGTTTAAGGGAGGATACAGCAGGGAAACCACTATGTATACACAAGATATATTCAAAATATAGTCTCAGAAGGAAGGCACTAAGGTCATGGATTGGGAAAGACTTCTTACAGAAGGCAAGACTTTAACTGAGACCTGAATAAAGCTAGGGAAGCTAAGAGGTGGAGATGGGGGGGGAGAACATTTTAGGATTGGAGGACAGCCTTGGCTCAAAGTCTGGAGATAGAGGGCTGTGCATAAGCAACATGAAGAAGGCCAGTGGCACTGGTTGACAGAGGACATGGAGGTGAGTGAGGTGCAAGAAGAGTGGAAAGATAAGATATTAAGGGGCCAGGTTACAAAGGACTTTAAAAAGCCACATAGAGAATTTTATATTTGATCTTGGAGGTAGCAGAAGGCCACTAGAGTTTATTGAATTGGGGGGGAGGGGTTGTCATGTGGTAAGACCAACAATTTAGGAAAATCAATTTGCTGGAGCAGGCATACGGGACCTGAGTAGTCTGTCTCCTGTTCAGACAGACATCTTATGTTGCCTTTGGTTGCAAGCATAATGGTACATGCATATAATTTATAAAGTCACAAATACACACATTTCGGGAGTGTATGCTCCAAGATCTCTTGTGATAGAGGTGGTGGGTGAGGAGGGTTATACATGGTTTCCAGGAGGAGGTGACTTTGGAATTAGGCTTAAAAGGACCCAAATTCCTCTTTTTACAGATGAGGCAAGTGAGGCCCAGAGAAGTAACAGGTTATGCAGATTGACTTGTTGTTGTTGAGTTGTTTTTCAGTCATGTCCAACACTCCATGACTCCATTTGGGGTTTTCTTGGCAAAGATACAGGAGTGGTTTGCCATTTCTTTCTCCAGCTCATTTTACAGATGAGGGAACTGAGGCAAACAGGGTTAAGTGACTTGCCAAGGGTCACACAGCTAGTGTCTGAGGCTGAATTTGAACTCAGGTCCTCCTGACTCCAGGACCTGAACTCCATCCACTCCACCACCCAGCTGTCCCTCCCCTTAGCTATGAGGATTACCTAAAATCACACCAAAGTTATTACCTAGACAAGATTTGAACCTGGTGTCTTCTGACTTCCTTTTAATGGTCTTTTCATTTATAATGTTGCATTCCTTATGGATATTCTGCATATTTCTTCAGTTCATACAAGTCTTCCAATGTTTCTCTGAATTCCTCATATTTGTCATTCTATACTACACAATGATATTACATTACATCCATACGCCACAGCTTAATCAGTCATTCCCCAGCTGATTGGTGCCCTCCTGCTTGTACCTCTACCCCCGCCCCCACTCCTACTCTCATCTCTATTTCCAGCCCTTGGCTACTACAAAAAGTGCTGCTATGAAGATTTATCCTGAAAGACCCTGAAGGAAAGAGATTTTACAACTTTCCTCAGTAAACTGTCCCAAGGGTTTGTTAACAACTCTTACAGTAAAGCAGGTCCACTTTTAATGTCTTATCTCAATTTTCTCCCATTGCAAATTAAACTCATTTCTCTTCTCTATTCCTCCAATGAGAAAGAAAAGAACTGGTCCCCATCCTCCAATAACCAGCTTTTTGGGGTTACTCATTATTCTTTCAGAGTCTCTTTCCAAGGAGCTCAAAGCTGGTCCCTAAGAGAAAGGGAAAGGATAGAGAACAAGATCCCTATTTTGTAGGAAGATACACTGCAACACTTCGAGGAAGGAGGGCTTTCTACTGTGCCATATACCAGTGAATAGAAGAGAAAGAGGAGATGTTCAGTCTGCTGATCTCTTATCCTTCTCTCTGCCACTGACCCCATACTACTCTTCTGAGTGACTCTGTTTTAAATTTTCATTTTCTAAAAGTTTTATTTATTTTTAATTTATGGAATAAAGCAAGCATTTCCATAACATAGTATAATAAAAAAAGACAACTGTACACGAAACTGCAAATCTGTTATGTACACCCTACTATTCCTTTTAAATATAAAATAAAGTTATCATGTAAATTTCTTTTTTTTCTTTTTTCTCTCCCCTGCCCCACCCTAAAGATGGCTACCATTGGATGCAAATATGTGTATGTGTATATTACATATACACATATAGATATATGTGAAATCATTTTATACTTCTATTTATCAGTCCTTTCTCTGGATTCAGATAGCATCTTCCTTTGTATGTTCTTTTTGGTTAATTTGGGTATTTCACTGTATCATTGCAAAATATCTCAGGTCCCTTGTTAGAAGACTTGAATCTCCTGGTAGTTACTGACATTTGTGCTGTGGTATAATGGAAGGACCATGGACTTTGGATTCCAGGAAGGGGCAAGGCCTCAAGTTTTTATCATATGAGGACTTTTCTTTTGAAGGAATGGGATGTATTTCACTTGAAGAAGAGAAGACTCGGGCAGGGGAGGGAACATGATAACTGTCTTTAAGTATTGAAAGAGTGGTCATATGATGGAATGAAACAGGAACAATGAGTAGAAGTTGTAAAGAGGTCAATTTAGGATTGAAGTTTGGAAAAAATTCCTAAGTAGAGGTGTCCAGAAATGGAACAACTTGTCTCCAGAGATGATGGATTCCTGCTCATTAGAATTCTTCAAGCAGAAGCTAGCTGATGTCTCGTCAGGTAGGCTACAGTGGGAATTATTTTCATGTATGTATTGGACCCGGATGGCCATGAAGATCATCTCCAACTCTCAAATTCTGTGATTATGTGGCTTTGAATCCCAGCTCTGCTACTTATTACCACTGTACATCGAGCAAGTCATTTAACTTATCTGGGCCAGAGTTTCTTCATCAGCTCATTGAGATGGTTAGCTGGACTTAATCATCTCTAAGACTATGACCCTATATCCTCCTTAAAGGCTGTAGGAAGTTACACATGATGATTCCCCCCTCAGAAGTATCATAAAGTATTTCCAGGATGCACATGATCTGAAAAATAGGTGGGTACAGTTATGGAGCACAAGTTGAAGGATAGCAGATAGAAAACCCCCACGCTATATTCATATCTATGAATTATGGAAAGAACCAGGTGAAGGACTCTAGGGGCTTAGGTGGATCATGTATAGAAAGACAGGACTAGGGATCACAAAGGAAGAGATGGAGTGGATGGATTCCAATCAGAACTTGTGGAGGAAGTAGTCAGAAGTTCAAGGCCTCATTGAAAGACTGGAGTGGTGCCATCTTTATGATGTGTGGGATGCTTTCTATTTTCATGAATGATGTCAACCAATCTTATTACTGTTCTTGGACTGGGAAGTGGAAGCAGGAAGGCAGAGAAACACCAGTAAATTGCAGCCACATAAAATGTCCTTAATGAAAAGCAAACTGAAGCAAGTATACTTTTCAGAAAGACAACATTGAAGCTTTATTTTGGAAGTCGAATTTTTGAAGGAAAATTATTAGCTAAAACACCAATCTTCTAGGCATCTAGGTAATGCACTGGATAAAATGCTGGACTGGGAATCAGGAAGACCCGAGTTCAAATCTAACCTTAGGTACTTACTAATTTGGTGACCTTGGGAAAGTAACTTAACCTGCCTCAATATCCTCTTTCATAAAATTGGGATAATAACAGCACCTATCTCCAAGGGTTGTCATGAGAATGAAATGAAATAAGACTTATAAAGTGCTTTATAAACTTTAAAGTGTTATAGTTATCATTATCATCACCATCATCATCATCAGTAATTAGGTGATCATGAACTCACTACTGTTTATCTCTGGAAAAATATTGAGCAAAATGACAGACATTGAATCTTTTACTAGCTCTTTTGGAGAAATGACCAAGTATATGGAAGGACCCAGATATATACATTCCCAATGTTCTTTTCAACATAGAGCCTGAGTATAAAATTGACAGTGAGAACAGAAATAGTCATTTCTCCCTTTTGGAGCTATCTTAGAATCATTGCACCTGTTGAATAATAGTTCATGCTTCTTTCTTTAGTGTTAGCACTTTCCTAATGAAAATCTAGTGATCTGAGGAAGGTATTATTGTCTCCATTTTACAGATACAAGTGAAGAGACTTGTCTAAGGTCCCACAGCAAGTGAGTGTCTGAACCAGAATTTGGACCTAGATGGCTTGATTTCAATCATTTAATCAATCAACAAATATCAACAAATCAATTAACAAAAAAGTAAGCACCTACACTGTGCTGAGTGCTGGGGATACAAAGGCTCTACTCTCACACAGTCTCACACAGGTGGAGACAACGTGCAAATAATTACATCTGTATGAAAAAGCTGTATACAGGAAAAAACTGGAGATAATTAATCAATAAAGACACTATTGTTAAGGGGGATTTGGAAAGGCTTCCTGTAGGTAGGATTTTATGTTGGACTTGAAGGAAACCAGGGAAGGCAGAAGCTGGGGGCCAGGATAGGGAGAATGAGGAGAGAGAGCATTCTAGGCATGGTGGGGTAGGCTGCCAGGCAAAATGCCCCAATTTAGAGAGGGAGTGCAGCAGCAAGGAGGTGAGTGTCATTGGAACAAAGAGAACAAGGCAACGTATAAGGTGTAAGAAGACTGGAAAGGTGATAAACTGGGGTAGGGGGAGGAGGTTATGAAGGACTTTGAATGCTAAATGGAAAATTTTATATTTAATCCTGGAGATGATCAAATAATTCAACATTCATTAATTAAAGATTATATATATATATAATATATATATATATATATATATATATACAAATATATATATATATATATATAAAGTGTGCAGAGCAATGTAACAAGCCTTGAGGGAAATAAAAAGTTCAAGATTAATTCACAGTCTTTACCACCATGGAGCTTATAGTATAGATGTGTATACATAGAATTCAAATGGTTATATGATCTCCTTCCTCAAATGCAGATATGCTATAAAGGGGAGGTGCTATTTAGATTAGATTTTAAAGAATTGGCAGAAATTCACAATCTCTTCCTGCCTGTCCATCAATACATATTCACATACAAATATATGCACATTTATATGTATATATGCATACAGAGACATAGTGTGTATGTGTGTGTGTGTGTGTGTGTGTATATATATATGTATATATATATATATATATATATATATATATATATATATATATGCATCTACCTATCTATTTATCTATCTATCTATCTATCTAGCATTGGTTTCATGGGTAGACTAACTATTCACACAAGTAAAACCAAGTACATGAAGAATGCCTTTTTTTTTTCAGATTATGACATGGAATGGATAGCCTTATAGAGCTTGGAAAACTATATACAGAATACACATAATTCACATCATATATATATATATATATATAATATATATATATACACACACACACATATGTATGTATAAGTATGCACACATGTATACAATATATAAAATGTGCATGTGTATATGTATATGTGGGCATATGTGTGTACATATGTACATACATATATGTATGTGTGTACATATGTATGTACATATATATTATATAAGCGTATGTATATGTGGAGTTTTCTAAGCTCTACAGACAATCCATTCAATTGCATCTCTTCATCTGAACAATAGATATTCTTCATGCACTTAGTTTTATCTGTGTGAGTAGTTAGGGAACTCATGAAATACTGATAATTACATAATATTACATAATAAACTCATTAAGGAATTGCAAAACAAACTCTCATGTGAGGTTGGAGGGAGAAGACTGCTACTGACCAGAAGGATGAGGAAGGCTACAAGGGGAGGGGTATTTGACCTGGTCTTTAAAGAACTGGGAGGAATTCAACAGGTAAAGACGATCAAGGTTGGGGGTGGCAAGAGAGGAAGAACAGTGTTTGAGGGCCAGAAATTGATGGAGTTTATCTGAATCACAGAATTAGTGCTGGGGAGGAACATGTGAACAGCCTAGAAAGGCAGAGTGTTGCCACGCTATGGACTTTGAATGCCAGGCAAGGGAATTTATACTTTATTCCATTCCATAGACAATAGAGACCTGCTCAGGAATTTATAGCAGACATGACATGATCAGTCAGTCGGTCAACATGCATTAAATCAGTTCCTTTTCCCAGAGGGCACATGTTCCACATTGTGGATAGGTGGTGCAGTGGAAAGGTTCTCCTGCCTCAGACATTTCCTAGCTGCTCAGTCTTAGTTTCCTCATCTTTAAGATGGAAATAATAATAGCACCTACTTCCCAGGATTGTTGTGAGGATTAAATGGACCAAATAGCATATGAAGCACTTTCCAAACATTAAAGTGCTAAACAAACCCTAGTTATCAATCTAATGGGGGTGACAGCTTGTAAATACCTAAGTTTATACAAGCTATATTCAAAGTAGATGAAGGGAAAGATAGAGTAGGGAAAGATATGAGCTGCTGGGGAGAAGGGGACCTAGAAAGGTCTCCTGCAGAAGGTAGGATGTGAGCTAAATCTCAGAGAAAGCCCAGGAAAGTAAGTGGCCAAAGTGAGGAGGCAGAGCATTCCAGACACGGGAGACAAGCCATAACAGAGGCACAGAGGTTGGAGAAGATGTGTATGCATAAGAAAAATGATTCTGGCAATGATTTAAAGGATGGCTGGGATATGAGGAAAGAGTAAAAGGTAGAAGACCTTTCAAAAGGTAGGCAGCTATTGCAATAGTCTAGGTGGTCATGATACATTAGGTAGCAATGGAAACAGAGCAAGAGATGGATACAAGAGATACTAGTAGATATGAAATCATAGGATCTGGCATCTGATAAGACCTGAAAGCTGAAGGAGAGGAAAGAATT
Organism: Phascolarctos cinereus; assembly: GCF_003287225.1. Taxonomy (NCBI): domain Eukaryota; kingdom Metazoa; phylum Chordata; class Mammalia; order Diprotodontia; family Phascolarctidae; genus Phascolarctos; species Phascolarctos cinereus. The sequence continues at coordinate 111,856,155 of NW_027556402.1, read as the reverse complement.
TAAGGGAACCAAGCACTCCTAAGGTTATAGGTGTGGGAGACGGGGTGAATGGAGACAAAAATAGGAAAGTCAGAAAGAAGAGTAAGGAATTTTAGGGGGAAGTCCAAAGGGCTATAAAAATGTGTATGCCCTTTGACCCAACAATACCACTTCTAGGTCTGTACCCCAAAGGTATCATAAAAATAGGAAAAGGACCCACATGTACAAAAATATTTATAGCAGCTCTTTCTGTGGTGGCAAAGAATTGGAAATTGAGGGGATGCCCATCAGTTGGGGGATGGCTGAACAAGTTGTGGTATATGAGTGTAATGGAATACCGTTGTGCTATAAGAAATGATGAGCAGACGGACTTCAGAAAAACCTGGAAGGACTTGTATGGACTGATGCTGTGTGTAGTGAGCAGAACCAAGAGAACGTTATACACAGCAACAGTCACACTGTGCATTGACAAACTTTGAAGCTCTTCTCAGCATGCAAGGATCTTAAACATCTCCAAAAGTCTCATGATGGAAAATGCTATCCACATCCAGAGAAAAAACTATACAGAGTTTGAATGCAGATCAAAACATACTATTTGCTCTTTTTTTTCCTTCTGTTTTGGGGTTTTTTTTTTCTTGTGGTTCCTCCTATTGGTTTTAATTCTTCTTTACAATATGACTAATGTGAAATATGTTTAATAGGAATGTGTGTGTAGAGCCTGTATCAGATTGCATACTGTCTTGGGGAGGGAGGGGGAGGGAGGGAGAGAAAATTTAAAACTCAAAAGCTTATGGAAGTGATTATTGAAAACTAAAAACGAATCAATTAATTAAAAAAATAAAATAAGATTAATAGAGAAAAAAAATTTAGGGGGAAAATGACTCAGTTGTGGAGGTGCTGCATTTGAGGAGCCCAGGGAACATCTAGATAAAGATGTTCTATAGGTGGGATCTGGAGCTCAGGGGAGAGGTCACTGCCTTGGGAGTTGTGCTGCTTTGCTTCTGGCCATGTTGTTCTATTGCAAGGTAATAAGCTGGTTAAAGCATCTGCCAGTGTCTTGGGGCTCAAGAGCCTTCTAACCCTTAAAAGGCTGGAAATTCACAGTTGCTGGGGAATGGAAGTGGTAAGGAAAATTGGCCAGATTAAAGCTAGAGCTTGAATCATGTGGTAATGTGTTTTTTTCCCCTTGAATCATTTAGATAATTGTCTCAAGCCTTCTTCACCTTAGCTAAGGATACCTAGGAAAAAAAATCCTTTCTCTCTTACTGAATAAATATAGTAAATCAAGAGGGTTATGATAAAATTATAGATGCTGTTCAATTTATATTCATTATTTATTTGCTGAAGATTGATTATGTATCTACTATGTGGGCAGTACTATGCCAGGCAATGGTCTGGGGAAGAATCAATATTTACATAAGACACAGTCCTTCCTCTCATGGGTAAAAGGATAAAAAGGCACAAACACACATAATTATAATACACTATAACCGGGAATACTCATCACCCCATTCCCCTGCCTCTTCTTATGTAAGTTTATTCGGTGTTTGTCCTCACTTGCCCTTAACCCTTCTAATCATCTGACTCCCACTTTCAAAGCTGCGCCAGCATTTCGAATCCCTTAGTTCAAGAAGGCAGGATAGTCTAGTGGGTAGCATGGGAGACTTGGAGTCAGCAAGACCTTTGTTCCAGAGGCTGCCTATGACACTTACTAGCTATGTTGCTGCAGGCAAACCTCTTCCCCTCTCTAGGTTTCAGTTTCCTCACCTGTAAAACGAACATGTCGAACCAGATTGCCTCTAAGGTTCCTTCCAACTCTAAGGCTATGCTCCTATGTCCTTGAAGCTCTCTCCCAGTTCCAAATATAGAATTCTGTGATTCTAAGAACACCAGAGAGGTGCAAACCCTTAGTACATCATTCATGTTAGAAATTGTGTAATGATGTTAATGGGAAAAGTAGCAACAAAACGATGGAAACTTAATGTCACAAAATCATGAGGAACAATCATGGCCCCGAGGAAGGGATATTAGAAGGCGCTTCCCCTTCTTCTTTGCAGCGGGTGGTGGTTGATTATGGAACATTGCATAGAAGGAGGAAAGATACATTGAAAAACATAAGTGACAAAAACAAAGCACAAAAACAAAATGTAATTTTAAAAAATTGCGTGACATGTAATCATCAGTTAGAATTTTTCTCCCTTTGGCTTATCGAGGGTCACACCAGAGTTCCAGTCATAAAAATATTGATCTCTTCCAGAATTTTTTTTCTGCAACATCTCTATTCTATAAAATGACTTGTACCTTCTGATGAGTATACCTTAAAACAGGGCAAATGCTACATAACGCTTGTTGGGAGGAGCCTCCAAGAGAATTTTGAGGAGCTCCAGGGGAACACTGGGTTTAGTGGCAGTCTTCTTTTTCTCTTTTCATTTGTCTTCTAGTTTCCTGTCCAGAGATTACGACTTTCTTTAAAGATTCAATGAATATTAAGCGACGAGTGGTAAGTGAAGCATTTTGTTATTCATTCTTTATGGGATAGAATTTAGGGAGGAGCACAATAAATATTCTTTATTATTATTAAATAATAGAGTATTATTTAAATAAATAATTTAATTGATTCGAATGTTTGAAAAGATGGTTGAAGGTATTTGTTACTTCATAGGGATTGAGATTGGGAAGGTATTGAACCTATGATTTCATTGGTATGGGGAATTCCCAGGTGAGGAAATTCCTTCCACCAATGTAGACCAGTAATTCCTTTGCAATGTGTAGTCCTAGAGAGGTGCCTAGAGCATTGAGATTAGGTGATTTGTCCAAGGTCACACAGCCAACATTTGTCAGAGGTTGAACCAAAGTTCAATCCAGATCATCTTGGCTTTGAGGCTGGCTCCCTAGCCATTACCCCAAGTTGCTTTTCTTTGATATGATTTTCTTTATTTGCTATAACAAAAAAAAAAAAACAAAAACCACATCCAAACCAACCAAACCCAATCAACTTTGGGTATCACAAGAGCACGTATTTTCAGATATATTCCCCACTTTCTTAGTCCTCCTTTCTTTCTCATTCATACTTGGATGTATCGTGACTTTTTCCATATAAATATTCCTGTTCCTATGTGAGTTTTGTCCATGACCTCCAGTGAATCTTCTGAAGATGGGCCCCATACAGAGGAGTGGTTCTGTCCAAACTATTGTCATTTGTTTGGAGCCTTAATAGTTTTATTCAGCACAGCCCAGTGCTTGTATTCCCAGTCTTTCTTTCTTTCTTTTTCTGGTGAGGCAATTGGGGTTAAGTGACTTGCCCAGAGTCACACAGTTAGTAAGTGTTATGTGTCTGAGGCTGGATTTGAACTCAAGTTCTCTTGACTCCAGGGCCAGTGCTCTATCCACTGTGCCATCGAGCTGCCTGCCCCAGTCTTTCTCCCAGTGTTTTCTGGGGCTAAAACAACAACAAAGGATCAGCCATTTGGGAACTTCACTATCAGCAAAGAATATAATCTTGGGTGTTTTAATTAAATTCATTTCATTAAGTATTTTTTAAAGCACTACTCTGTGCGAGGAATGGTAATAGGTGCTAGGAATGCAGAAACAAAAACAAAAACAAGACACCTTTCTCCTCAAGTACCTTATATTCTATGTGGGGGATGGGGATGGTGGTTTACAAAATGTATATAGATGAACAAATGTAAAATATATCCAAATAAATAATAGGGTTGGAGGGGGGTTGGCAGGAGGGAACACTGGTAGATGGGCTAGGTCCCATACAAAGCAAGTTAGACGGACAGGCCCTTAAACAGTGCTATCGACAAAGACGGATAACAGTTAATTCAGATAAAATACAGCAGAATTAAAAACAAATAAATTTAAAATATAAGAAATGTTTTGAGTGAATATTCACACTGTAAACACAAGTCCAGGAAGATTGGTGTTGCTGTTTTGGTGGGGTTGTGATGAGGGACGAGTCATGGAATTTCATGTTTATACAAGGAAAGGTTGAAGCAAATGATCCCATCTTAGAGTTAGTCAAGGAAGGCTTCATGGTGTGATGGGGGTGATTCAGGAGCAAGGGTACTTCAACAGTTAAAGACCTGGAATTCTGGTAGGACTTTACAGGTAGTATCAGTTGATCAGAAGGGTTGGGGCCACTGAGTAAGTTTCCAAGAGAGGGGTAAAGGACAGAAAATGGTGAGCAATTACCCACTACTGATCTGTAGAGCATGAGTAGGAGGAAGTAAGTGAGGGAAGTATAAAGCAGTCTGGAATATCTAGCAGAAAGCCTTTGAAGCAAAGCAACACAGCCTAGTGAAAGAGCGCTGGACTTGGCATTAGAAGACCCAGGTATGAATCCCAGCTGTGGAACTTGCTGATTGTATGACCTTGAGTAAGTCACTTTCCTCTCTAAGCCTCAGTATCCTCCTTCACAAAATGATGGGATTGGTCTAGATGGCCTTTAGACCCCAGTCTAGTTCTCAATGCTAGGCCAAGTTTGGACCTGGTGCACAGGGGGCCTTGTAAGGTGAGGCCAACATAGGTGAAGGTATGAAAAGGTCCCTCTGGCCACTTCAAGCTTAATTCAAACCTTACCTTTAAGGGGTGATAAAAACACATGCTGATAGCAGTTTTAAAAAGTCAATTTTACTTCCAAATGTGGTTAAAAATCATTTTAATATTAACAAAACAACTGCTATATAAGTCTGTGGAAGAAGAAAATAAGATGACAAATAGGGTCAACATGTACTCATCAACCACAAGTAATTTACTTAATTTTTTCCTTTGAAGGGAAAACAAATTCAGTGAGTAAAGAATTACAGCATGATTTATTTTGTATTAAATTTGATTTTTCTCAATTAACAAACATTTATTTTCTTTCCCTCCCACCTCTCTTTCCTACTGAAAGAAAAACACACAAAACTCATGTAACAAATACGCATAGCAAAGCAGCACAAATTTTCACGTTGGCCGTCCAAAACCATGTGTCTCATTCATTGCAGTATAACTTAATACTAATGAGAGATTTGACATGACATTCTCACTGGATAAATATAAGGTACACAACAGTCTCAGTCAACATTGAATTTTCCTAGTTAAAACCAAATCTTAAGCCAACTAATTATTGCTGGCTTAGTATCAGCTCAAGAGGAATCATTGAATGGGTCTACACACTAATAATGACTTGGAAATTGAGTGTAGAGTCTAATCAAATTCTGATCCTATTAAAAATTGGGAGTCAAGATTGCAAACATTTTGGAGCCAGGATCAAAAGGCAGTAAAAACTTGATAAATTGGCATATTTAAATGTTTAAATGGATCTGGGATTTCATTAATGTTAATGTTCCTGCCAATGTCTGCCCATCCTGTATGATTCTTGTGCATATATTCCTATAAGTTAGCCATGGGGTGTCCACCCAATCTTTGAAGAACCTTTTTTACTTTCTCGATATTATTCTTGATTCAACTCACTCTCCAGAGTTCATCTCTTTGCCACCCACCTTGCTCCTAGAATTGGTACCTTGCCTCCACATACCCCTGCTTTCCAGCTTTTCTTTATGTATCATCTTTCTTCACTAGAATGTAAGGGTAGTAACTATGTTGTTTTAGTTTGTATCCCTAGTACATAGTAAGTCCTTCATAAACGTTCTCTCTCTCTCCTGTTTCTCTGTCACAACAATACTAGCGGAACACATAGGCTGACCATCCCGTGCTCTTGGCATGTGACCAACCCAACTTCTTTTTCTATATATCATTTCTTTAACGATATCCTTTACTCCCATCTTCATCACAGTCCCCTATTTGTTGTATTATTGCAATCTGGTGATATCCCCCATGTGTCTCTCCATTACCCTTTTAGTAATATATTGGCAAGCGGTGTTCAGGATGGATTGAAGACGGTTCACTTAGCAATGGAAGACAAAATGCTATAAAGGGGGGAAAATAAACTAAAACTCAGACTATGGAGGAAGCTCTAAGAGCTTGAATATAACAACTGATGACAAATCAAGAATGCAAAATGGAATAGCAGCAATGCTTTCTTTTTGTAAAATGGCAACTTTCATCCAGGAGCCTCTAGTAGGATTCACTATTTCTGCATCTTGGCCATGCCTGTGCACCAGAGCTGGGGCTGAAGGAAATGAGGGAGGGGTTCTTCACGATCATAGCATCTTTTAAGTTTAAGATATTCCAGACCCCACATAGGACACAACTTCAAACATCTTCTAATTTAGTACTGGGGTTTTCCTTCTTTTCCCCTTTGCTGTCTTTCAGTTTTATTTCTCAAGAAGAAATGGCAAAGAGTATAATTATATAGCATTTTGCTACTTGGAAGGAGGTCAAAAAAACTTCAGGCTCAATATCTTATTTTGCCTCTCAGTGCCCTTCTGAGATAGGTAGGAAGAGGAGATTATTCTCCCAAATACATGTGCAGACAAATGGAAGCCCTTAGAGGTTAAGTGATTTACCCAAGGTCCAAGAACATTTTCACTTCAGACTCAGTTAAACATTCCTAACAGAAACATTTATATTATTGCTCAGTAAAAGAATTCTTTAGAGACAAGAACTTGAACAGAAAGATTCCTTAGAGATCTTCTAGTCCAATCGCCTCATTGGCAGGTAAAAAACAAGAGCTGTTCCATGTTTGTGTGCTCTGTCTGCCCCAACTAGACTGAAGATTTCTTGAGTACAAGAACTAGGACTTCTATTTGCAATGATATTTCTCTTTTTAATTAATTTTATTTTTTTCAAACAATGAAAATCTGCCTTTTTTTTTTACTTCCCATAAGAAAGAAAAACAAAATCCCTATTCTATATGCATAGTAGAGCAAAACCAATTCCCTCACCGGCTATGTCTAAAAATTATCTTATCCTGCATGCTGAATCCATCACCTCTCTTGTCAAGAGGTGGATAACACTGCAGCAATATTTCAACTAGCCACAATGGAGAATGTCCAATTCAGGGCAATTGAGTTTTCTGATTAATTGAAACTTGGATGTTGAATACCTCTTTGTTCTCATTCCCAATCTCTTTCTATTCAATAGGGGCTGGAGGTAATCCAGATCCTCCCACAATCATGGCCCATTGGAGACATCAAATGGATACTGTCTCTGTACTTGATTCTAAGAGGGTAGTAGGGCTCTCGTTCTTTTCAGCATGAGAAATGGCAACACACCCTATGAGCAAAGTTTTGGCCGGTCCAGTCACTGTCCTTTTCCACCAGTTTTGCTGATCTTTGCTCTGCCTTTAGACTCTTATTTCTATGTCCACCTTCAGATCCTATTGCTTCCCTGGTGCCATTACCAAATCATAGAATCTTGACAGTGGAAGAGGCCTCACTTGTTGCTGAATAAGAATCACACGTACGAAATCCCTTCTGTGTTTGTGTTACATCCCCCGGTAAAATGTAAGCTCCTTGGGGACAGTTACTGTCTCATTTTTGTCTTCACATCCGCAGAGTCTAACATAGTACCTGATACATGGTAGGCATTTAATATATGTTTGCTGAATTGCAATGAATTGAATCCCTAACATCTGGTAATCTAGCCTTTTGCTTAAACACCTATAGTGAGTGGGAATCTACGATCTTCCAAAGCAACCTATTACATTTTTGAAGAAACAGGGCAGCTAAATGGCACAGCACATAGAATTCTGAGCCTGAAGTCACAAAGACTCATCTTCCTGAGTTCACATCTGCCTCAGATACTTACTAGCTGTGTGACCTTGGACAAGTCATATAACCTTGTTTGCTTCTGTTTCCTCATCTAGAAAATGATCTGGAGAAGGAAATGGGAAACCACCTCAGTATCTTTGCCAAGAAAACCCCAAATGGGGTTATGAAGAGCTGCATGTGATTGAAATGATTGAACAACAACAATAAATTGTTTAGAAATCTTTCATGATATCAAATAAGCATCTGCCTCCTTGTAACTGGCACTGATTCCTTCTATTTCTAGTCCCTCTTCCATGACTGCCCTTTACATACCTGATGGCAGCTATAAAGTTGTTCTTCCTATATCTTCCCTTCTCCAAATCAAATGCGCTCAGTTCTTCATAAAGTGATCCTCTTTAGGAATGAGCTCAAGTCATCCTTCACCATTTTGGTCTTTCTCCATACACCCCCGGTTTGTCAATAGCATCCATAAACGTGATACCCTGGACAGGACACGATATTCCAGCTGTGATCTAGTCAATGCATTGTAATATGGCATTAGCTTTGGGGATGCTCTTCATATGGCTGCTTCATGCTGAGTTCACAGTCCACTAAAAGTCACAGGTTCTTTTTACCTGAACTATTGCATAACCACATCGCCCATTCTTGCACTTGTGAAGTTGATTTTCTGAATCCGAATATCATGCTTTACATTTATCTTTATTAAATTTCATCCTACCAGATTTAAGCTGCGGAGACCTTGTTGTATCCTGATTCTGTCACCCTACATGTTTGATGTCCTCTGAGCTTTGTGATAACCACAAATTTGACAATACCACAATTTATGCCTTTATCTAAGTAAATGATAAAAATGTTGGACGTAATAGGGCTAAGGACAGAGGCACTCATTAGAGACCTAGCTCCATGTTAATATTGAACCAGTAATAACTAATTACTCTTTAGGTCTTGTAATTCAATCAGTTTTAACTTTTCCTAAATACACTATCACATACCCCACATCTCTTCATTTTGTACTTTGCTGAAATATAGATTAACTATATCTATTACATTCTCCTGATCTACCAGTCTGCTAACCCTGTTTAAAAAGGAAATGAGGTAAGTTTGACATTTGGGGACCCACACCAGTTCTTTTTGATTGTTGCCTCTTTTTTCTAAATGTTTGCAAAACATTTCTTTAAGAATATGCTGTAGAATTTTGTCAGAAATTGAAATGAAGTCCAGGTCACTGGCCTAGAGTCTGGAAAAATTTCAGTTACTTCACTTTTTTCAAAATCAGGGCAACATTTTTATTGTTCTGGTCTTGGACTATCTCTACTATTCTCCATAGTCTTTCAAAGACCACTCTCATAGCTAAATAATTGCATTAGTCTATTTTTTTTCCTGTACCCTAGGATGCAGTTTTTTTGGGCCTAGTGACTTGAATGCATTGAGAGTACCTAGGTACTTTCTTGTTATCTTCCAATTTACCTTGGTTTTCAACTGTCTGTCCATCTTCTTTTGTTTTGCCCTTCCTAGTCCATAGATCATTTTCCTTAACAAGGAAGAGACAAAAAAAAAAGTGTTAACACACTAGTGGGGCCCCTGGAGTTAAAGTGCTAGAAAGACAACCCTTGCCCCTAACCCTTTAGGGCTACCTCTAGACCTCTAAGGAGCGGTACTGCCACTCCCTGGAGATCCTGCCAGTGGGAGTGGATATTGGGACATTTCTAAGATCAGTCAATTTTCCTGCATTAACTACTCTACAGAACATGACTGGATTTTGAGAACTGAGTGCTACAGGATCATGATTCTTCTTTTACATAGTAGAAGTAAAAAGTATAGAGGTTTGGACTGGATGTCAGATAGTCAACAAGCATTTATTAAGTGCTTACTATTAGCCAGGCATTATAGTAAGCTCTGGGAGAAAAAAGGCAAAAACAGCATCTACGTTCAAGGGTCTCACATTGTAACGATGGAGAAAAATATAAATAACTAGGTACATACAAGATATATACAGGATAAATGGAAGGTAATTTCAGAGAGGTTGCTGAAAGAATTAGAAGGGCCTCCTGCAGAAGGTGGGATTAAAACTGATGTTTTTCTTTTAAATTAAATTTCATTAATTCAATTAAATTTTCCTAAGTAAAAAATTAATTAAATTAAATTTTCAATGAATGAAAATAGATTTTTCTCTTTCTCCCACTTCCCATCCACCCCACCCCATACTGATAAAAAAGAAAGATTTTGTTGATGCTGGCACCCTTGACAGAAATAGCAAAGTTTGGAAGAGGGGTGGATTTTGGGGAAAAAACAATGAATTCTGTTTTGGACATGTTAAGTTTGAGAAGCCTATGGGACATTCAGTTCAAATGTCCAGTAGGTGGTTGATAATATAGGCCAAAAGCTCAGGAGATAAACTTGAGCTGGATAAGGGAGGTTTGAGAGTCATCTTAATAGAAATAATAATTGAACTCACAGGAGCTAATGAGGTCACCAAGGGAGAATGTGTAGGGAGAAAAAAGAACAGGGCTCAGGACAGAGCGGAAGAAATTAAGTTAGATTTTCTATCTCAGTTGGAATCCTTAAAGAGTAATCCCTTTTTTTCCCAGATGCACCAAGTTGTGACTCTTGATATTTGCCTTCCTGCACGTGGGAAAAATGTTGGTAAGCTCAGAGCTTAGACTTTACCATCTATTTCATTACCACTCTCTGCTTTCATTTTAAGAATCACTACAGTTGTTATTTTATGCCTTCCACGGCTGAGTATTCAGAAGTTAGTTATCCATTTTAGGGGTAGGCCAGGCCTTTTGCTTTATTCCTTTTCTTTCCTGTTGCCCCTCTTATACCTCATTTGTCCCTCTACCCAGAGCTATACCTAGGGTAGGGAAGTCAGGCTTTATCCTAGGGGTCTGAATTTTGGGAGCGCCTATAACATTTGCAGGTTTTCAACAAAGTAGAAAAACAACTAGTTTAGCAAGAATAATTAGTGCAAACAGATTCCACTCAATGGCACAGCCTCACTAATATTGTCACCCTGCCCTATATGGACAACTCCTCGGTCTGGTCCTTATTCCCATTCTGACTCCCTCCAATGAATGGTATGTTTTGGGGGGCTTGCCCTGCACATAATTTGTGTAGCTTGTCTAAGGGGCAAAACTTGCTAGTTACAATCTGTCTCCAGTAGAGAGGTGAGTGCTCTGAATAAAAGTTTGGTTTTGGGGGAGGAAGGTGAAACTCTTGACTTGTTGTGGGAGAGACAGTGTGAGTACAATGAAAAGAATCCAACATCATAGTTATAATCGGGGCTCTGCCATTTACTACCTATGTGGCTTTGGGCAAACTATTCCTCACTCTGAGCCTCAGTTTTCCTCATGTAAAACGGCAATGATAACACACTGTGTCCCTGCAAGGGCTGATGTGAGAATAAAATAGATACAATATGCTCAAAGTGCTTCATAACCTGTAAAGTGGAAGCATTTACTGAAATAAAAATTTGGGTTTGGGTAGATTTCATTTGCTCACATAATTACTGACTATTTTCACAATAAATAATCATCTCATCTCCATTCTAGATCACCGAGCAAAATCGGCAGTATATAATAGCCCAAAGAGCTCCAGTGCAAGAAGGAGGGCCTTTACAAGTCAAGTAGGAATCCTTTCCTAGTCCTGGGGTGTTGTTTGAAGTGTGGAGGTGGGGAATGTGGGAACAGAGAAGAGGGGAGAGCCATCGAGGTAATCTGTGAGCTATAATCAAGTGGAAATTTGGTTCATCCCGCCTGAGCAATCAATCAAACAACCATAAACATTTGTTAATCCCTTACTATGTGCCGAGCACTAAGCTAAGGATTGGAGATACAAAGTAGAAACAAAGCTAGTCCCTGCTCTCAAGAAGCTTACTTTCTAATGAAGCAAACTTCCTGATAGCATCATAGGCCACTTTCCCATAAATCTTTAAAAAATTTTTATAGCTATCTTTCATTTTTATATCATCTATATTTATTTCCAGTATAGACCTCCTTCCCATCCCTCCTAGGAAGCTGTCCTTTATACCAACAATGAAAAAGAAGGGGAAAAATCAGTTCAGCAAAACTAACATATCAAAAAAGTTTGAACTTATTGAAAGTGTTGCATAACCATAGTTCCCCACCTTAGCAGAAAGTACAGGGAGGTCCCTTCTGATAGCTTTTCTTTGGGAGAGACTCTTAAGTCTTCCAATTTGCTGGAAATGTAAAAATAGAACACTGTGAGTTTGTGGTTATCAAAATGTCTGTGGTCCTGCCGAAATTACCTCTTTTGAGAGTTGTCTCATAGTCAGGGCCTTCTCAGGGCAAAATCATATCTGAGAAATTAAGCAGTGGTAATGTGTTAGTAAGAGAGGTTTTACCCAGCTTCCTTCTGGTCTCTGTTTAACAAGTGAATTCTTTTCTCAATGGCCTTCCAGAGGCAATGCACCCATCTTTGAGTTCAAGTAAATGATTTTAACGGTAAGAATTCCAGGTCCAGTAGGAAGGGAGTACAATATCAATATAACCTGCTAGGGGAAATGATTTGGAGCAGTTAACACTCTGCAACAGTTCTCAAGTCACAATACATATGTGGCCACTTGCCTCGTCTACTCATAGGGCTGCTGTGGTTCTTCAGGAAGAGAGAAGATTCTCCCAACATATAGTTACCCTGAGTATTCAGTGCAAGGACCTTACTATAGAGTTACTTTATTTTACAAGAATAGATAAAGTCATGTTGATTCTTTTTATTGGTATTATACCTTTTTCAGAAGGGAGCAAATAAGGGAGCAACTAGGTGGCATAGTGGATAGAGCACCAATGCTGAAGTCAGGAGGACCTGAGTTCAAATCTGGCCTCAGACCAAATACCTGGCACTTATTAGCTGTGTGACCCTGGGCAAGTCACTTAACCCCAACTGCCTTAAAAAAAAAAAAGAGAAAGAGCAAACGCATCCAGTTTTTCCAACTTTTAACATAGAGGACATACAAGACTTTAATGAAATTAGATCATTAATATCCCACTTCTTTAGCATCAATAATGATTGAGAAGTATTCCTTGAGAAAGGAATTTCTTCATTCACCATCACCATCACTGCCATCATCATTAGCCTTTGTGTAGGTCCCAGCGTCTTTGTTTTTGTTTTCTGGTCTGTACCTTCGGCTCTGCCGGTGTAGGGATCTTATAGGAACTCTCTTCTCTGATACAGGTTAGTACTTCCTCAGAACTTAGCGAGTTGCCTAAGAGGTTAAGCAACTTGTCCACGGGCACACAGCTAGTATATGTCAGAGGTAAGACTTTTCTCCCACATTCTTTCTGGTCTTGAATTTATTGGATGATGATTTTATGACACTTTTTTTTCAGATAATTCATCTATGTTTATATTTATTCACTATTTATAGCTACCTTATCTCTTTCCAGCATCCTTTGAATGATCTAAAATTTTGATTCCTTAGAGACTATGACATTCCATAATTCATAGCCATATTGTATACCCAGGCTCATATATGTATTAAAAGAATGTCTTTTGTTTCGGGGGAAAGTTTGGGATCATTGAAAGCTTGGGACAAGTTCCCAAAGATAAGCTAGCTCTCTTTCCTCCTCAAATTCAATTCTGGATCCAGTTCATTTTCTTCTTGTAGTATACATGTTCTAATATACTGTCCATTGAACTATATGCCATAATCTGAATAGAAGATGCTCTTCATTCACTTGTTTTTTCCTATGTGGATAGTTAGGTCACACTCTTGACTAATATGGAATATCAGTATAGATATATAGAATATATGTAATATGTTCTCTCTATATACATATATATTTAATATAGAAAACTCTACAATGACCTAAGGGTTGATACAATGTCATCCCCAAACAAGGGTCACATAGAGCATTAGTTTTCAACTATTTATATGTCATTGACCCCTTAGGTCTTCTGGTAAAGCCTATGTACTCCTTCATAGAATAAGATTTTTAAATTATAAAATAAAAAAAGATTACAAAGGATACCAATTATATTGAATACAATTATCAAAATATTTTTAAATATATTTATTTACTTTTAGTTTTTGGCATTCACTTTTATAAGATTTTGAGTTCTAAATTCCTCCTCCCCCTCAAGATGGCATGCAATCTGATATAGGCTATACATGTACAATCATATTAAACATATTTCCACATTGGTCATGTTGTGAAAGAAGAATCAGAACAAAAGAGGAAAACCACAAGAAAGCAAAAACAAAAAGAAAGAGAAAATAGTGTGCTTTGATCTGCATTCAGATGCCAGTGTTCTTTCTCTGGATGTGGACAGCATTTTCTATCATGGGTCTTTTGGAATTGACTTACTTAGATCATTGCATTACTGAGAAGAGCTAAGTCTGACAAAGTTGGTCATCGCACAATGTTGCTCTTACTGTGTATAATGTTCTCCTGGTTCTGTTCAGTTCATTCAACATCAGTTCATGCCAGTCCACTCAAGATTAGAAGGGAAGCAGAAAGCTGGGAAATAATTTTTACAGCCAGTGTCTCTGATAAAGGCCTCATATCTAAAACATAGAGAATTGAGTCAAATTTATAAGAATACAAGTCATTCCCAGTCAAAGGGTATGAACAGACAGTTTTCAGATGGAGAAATTAAAGCTACTTACAGTCATATGAAAAAAATGCTCTAAATCTGTTGATTAGAGAAATGCAAGTTAAAACAACTCTGAGGCACCACATCACGCCTAAGTGCTAAGGATATAAAGGCAAAAACCATTCCCTGCTTTCAAAGAGTTTACATTCTGCTCAGGTCTCTAAGACGTAAACAGATAATTTGAGAAGTGAGAGGGAATAAGGAATTCAAAAAAGGCTCCATAGGAAGCGGGGCCTGAGCTGAGCCTTAAAGAAAGCTAAGGAATCCAGGAATCAAAAATGGGGAAGGAGTGTATTTCAGCAGTAGGGGACAGTCTGCAAAGGTGTGAAGGCAGGAAATAGAACACTGAATCTGGGGAATAAGTGGCCAGACTGGTTGTAATGTAGAATGAGGAAAGCGGTGAAATGAGTCTGGAAAGGTTTGCTGAGATCAGGTGTCAAAAAGACAATCTGGAAGTTGCCATTTTTCCCCCTTATTTTTTTTGCTTATTAGCGAGGTTAAACTATTTTCCAAGGTTTCTTTCTGAGTTGCTTCTTTTTCTTTTCTTCTTTTTGGCCTATTTTTCGTATATCTTTAATCTTTGTCCATTCAAGATTGGATATTGTCTTTAGAGAATACTATCAATTCCTTTAGATTTTGAATTTTATCTGACATGTTTGCCACAATTTCTCCCCAGTTCATTCATTTTCATTTTATCATAATGATCATTAATAATTGTTTTTCACTGTACAGAATTTTTTTAAAAATTGTATAACCAAATCTGTCCATCTTATTCCCAGTAATTTTTTCCATTTGCCCTCCAGATAAGGTTTTCTCTTTCCTTTACATTTGGGGTAAGTGGAACAAAATAGGCTTTATTTTTCTTAATGAAATTTGTAGAATTGAAAACATTAAAAATCACACGCCATCCTAGGTAGATCTTTGGTTCCTTTTTTCAGGACTGTCCAGATGAATTTCTTGCAAGCTAACCAATCTAATTGCTCCGATCACTTAATCTGGTTTCAATTAAAATTCTTCATCATAACACACATAAGATACAGAGGGTCTTCAAAGAGGTATCTCCACTATTACTTGCATGTGCCCCTCCCCCAACTACCCTTGACCTTAACTCTTTGAGAATCTCAAGCAGAGATATGAAACCTTATGCCTAATCAGCCACAGAGCTCAATGTTAGACTAACAGGTAGTCAATCACTTTTTTCTAACTACCACATTTTTCATGCTCAGAAATGTGTCTGATTCTGCAAAGGAAAGGAAGTCATGATGTTGAGGATAATTACTGGTTCATTCATTTGCCCATTCCAAATATCCAATAGATATTTATTGAGCCTCTGCTATATAACAAATCCCAGCTCTGCACCTGGGCTATAGTTCTAGTTTCAAAAAATCATTGTTAATCAGATCAATTGCAATGATTAATCTTAATTTCAGAGAAAAGGTAATTAAACATAATTCCCTTCTCTCAGTAGAGAAGTGGGTGAGTGGGCTATGGGAGTGGAAGGTTGCATATGCTATAAAATGAGGTAATTTTGATTTTGCTTAAACTGTTTTTCTTCATTATACTATGTGGGGGAGGGTAAGTCAGAAAATGGTAGTGGTTGTAAAAAACAAATTGTATCAATATAAGGTTGTTTTTTTTTTGGCTAGGCAATGGGGTTAAGTGACTTGCCCAGGGTCACACAGCTAGTGAGTGATGTGTCTGAGGCTGGCTTTGGACTCAGCTCCTCCTAACTCCAGGGACGGTGCTCTATCCACTGCGCCACCTAGCTGCCCCAGTACAACTTTTTTAAAGGGGAGAAGATCTCTGTTAAGTGATATCAACTTTTGGATTTGGTTGTGGTAATTTATTTTTCAGGATTATGTAGATTAATATTAAGGGATTTATTTTTCCTTTTAAAAAACATATTCAAGGGTAGGAACATATTCAGATAATTAATTTTAAAAATATTTATTATTTAAGAAATGTAACAAACTGAAAAAAACTGGGGGAAAAGTATTACTGATAATTTTTAACTGCGAAATGACTCAAAATTCTATTTTCTTGCAAGAAAGTTTGCAAAATTAGACCTGCCCACATTTATCAGCCTCCTGGTAAGAGCAAAAGCAAAGCTGCTGGTGGGGATTATAAGAGAATATATACTGATGGTAAAACAATCTTTTTTTTTGACAATCTTCTAAATGTAATTTTTAGCATATAAACCAAAAAAACAAGAAATCAGCTAGAGAATATCTATTACTTTCTTTTTTTTTTCTTTTTTCTTTTTTTAAGGCAGTTGGGGTTAAGTGACTTGCCCAGGGTCACATAGCTAGTAAGTGCCAAGTGTTTGGTCTGAGACTGGATTTGAACTCAGGTACTCCTGACTTCAGGGCCAGTCCTCTATCCACTGTGCCACCTAGCTGCCCCTATCTATTACTTTCTTGTAGAATCAGAGCTAGAAAAGACCATAGAAATCTACAGAGTCCAACCTCTTTATTTTACAGATAAACTGAGGCCCTCAGAGGTTAAGTGACTTGCCCACAGTTATACAGCTAGTAAGTACCTGAGGGAAGATTTGAACCCTGGTCATTCTAAGTCCAAAGCTAGTGCTCCAGCACTAAAGCCATACTGCCTCTCAAATCTTATTTTCTGATTTGCAATGGGCAAATCAAGGTTTTATTTAAGATTTAGGAATCTTGTTCACAGTTCTGTTCTAGAGGACAAAAATGATTTCCTTATTATCAGCTTAATTTATTTGTATCATGCCTTCTTGTTACTACTCTCCATTATCCCCATTGAATGACTCTTAACTTTTCTGACTGTACACATGTGTGCATGCACAGAGGTGCACACAGTCTATCTCCTTTCTCTCTAATTGAATTTCTGTCTCTTTGCTGGATGAATTCCCACCCAACACCTTCTCATCTTTCCCCTCCTAGCTGGTAATGAGGGTCAGACTTCACATGGCATTTTGTTTTGCACCTCCCCAATGCACTTAACACGTAATGCTGTGTGTTACAGACCCATTTGTTTTTTATTCCCCTACTGGACAGTAAATTCTGTGATGGCAGAAAGTATGTCTTTCCTAAAGTTTTTATCTCCCTGGTGTCCAGTGAAGTGTCTTGCACACAGCTGATGCTTAATAAATGTTTGTTGAATGAATGAATGAACCTAAGAATCTTCCATAATAACAGCTGACATTGATACAGGGCCTCATAGTTTTGCGGTGAGGTCACAATGGAAAGAATACTGAATTTGAAGTGAGAGGGCATCAGTTGGAATCCTGGCTGTCCTACTTCCAGCTTCTGTGACCTTCTCATCTGATCCTCATAGCAACCCTCTGGTAAGGGCACTATAGCTAGAATTGTCATCCTTAGCTTTTCCTTTTGAATTTATTTCTAAATTAATGAGCATTTCTTTTTAATCCTTCCCACCATTCCCGATTTAAAAGAAAAATAAAAATAAATCCCCTGCAACAAGTATGGATAGTCAAACCAAACAAATTCCCATATCGTTCACGTCCAAAAATGTACGTCTCATTCTGCATCTTGAATCCATCATCTCTCTGCGGGAGATGGGCAGTCTAGAGCATCACTGGTTCTCTGGAATCGTGCTTGGTTACTGAATTGATGAGGCATCTGGGGTTCTTCAAAGTTGTTTATTTTCACAGTGTTGTTCTCACTCTTACTTTGTAGGTGAGGAAACTGAGCCTGAAAGCTTAGGTGACTTGTGTGTGGTCACATACCTTACGGGTATCAGAGGTGGGGTTTGAACCCAAGGCTTTGCTGACTCCAAGTCTCGAATTCTTTCCATGAAACCTAGTGTAGATCAGAACAATACCGAAATGGCTCTAGATGGAATTAAAACGTGCCCTATTCTGTTAAAGCTGGCCAATTATTTCTGCTTACTCCATGCATTAGGCCACACTGTTTCAAGAGATGGAGTGACTGGTTTTTTTTATTCCTTCTCTAATCTAGACTCAGTCTGTTTTTGGCTTCTTTTGTTGTTGGTTTTTGACGCTCCCCCCTCCTTTCCCCTCCCGGCCATAAGATTTAATTTGAGCTTTTAAACTGAAACCAGGTGCTGCATATAACAAAGGCAAAGTAATAATCAGGAGAGACTGTGCAGCCCCTGTGGAATGTGCTGGGTTCATGACTCAGGCTCTCCTGGCAAAGACAGCTTACTGAGCAAATCACAGAAGTAGGCGGCAAAGAGCCCAGACCAGGCCGACTTGGCCTTACCAGGCCAGACAGAGCTTGTTCTTCTGGGGGCTGGAAAAGGGCCTCAGAAAGAGGCTCAAATTCAGTCTATATGCCTGAAGTCTAACAGAGTTTGGAGTTTAATAGTTTTTGTTCAATGCTGTTAAAATTTTTTTATTTAAAAAAAACATATATTTTCCCCAATTACATTTTTAAAAAATTTCAATTAACAAGCATTTATTTTTTTTCTCCTTCCCTCCTCATCCCCAATTTATAAGAAAAAAGGAAAAGGAAAACCATTGTAATAAAAACGTGTAGTCAAGCGAAGCAAATTTCCAAATTGTTCATGTCCAAAAAGGTGTGTCTCATCCTACAGTTTTAATCCATCACCTTTTCTGTCAGGTGGAAGGTGGCAGAGTTCATCACCCATCCTCTGGAATCGGGGTTGATCATTGCGTTGATCAGAGTTCTTAAGTATTTCAAAGTTGTTTGTCTTTACTACGTTCGTAGTGAGTTATGCTCACTATGTAGCGCTATTGCCTATCAAAATGTCTGGCACATGTAAGTGCTTAATAATACTTACTTTCCTTCCTTCTTCCCTCCCACCCTTCCTTCCTTCCTTCCTTCCTTAATTTCTTTTTTCTCCTTCCTTCCTCCTCCTTCCTTCCTTCCTTCCTTCCTCCTTCCTTCCTTCCTTCCTTCCTTCCTTCCTTCCTTCCCTTCCTCCCTTCCTTCCTGCTTCGCTGCCTGCTTGACTTTCTGCCTTCCTCATTTCACTCTGCATCAATTCATACAAGTCTTCTCAGGTTTTTCTGAGCCTGTCCCATTTGTCATTCTTTATGGCACAGTGGTACTACATTCATGTTATTTATCCATTCCCCAGGTGATGGGCACCCAGTTAATTTCCAGTTCTTTGTCACTACAAAAAGAATTACTATACTATATTATGAAGATGTCTTATACCTATGGGCCTGATAGTTTTTGAAGTATCTTCATGTGGAAAAAGGATTAGTTAGACTTGTTCTGTTTATCCCAAAGGGTGACAGTTGGAACAACAGGTATAAGTGAGATAAATTCAGTCTTCATGGAAGGAAAAACTTCCTAATAACTAGAACTGTTCCAAAGTGGATTAACTTCCTGGGAGGGCAGTGGCTTTCCCCTCACTGGTGGTCTTTAAGCAGCCTGGCTGACTTGATCAATGTGCCACAGAGGGGATTCTCTTCAGTTCTGGGCTAGACAAAATGGCTAACTGTTGAGATCCCTTCCTACTATAAGATTCTTGAATCTGATGACTCTAGGCTTAGCCATTTCAGCCTAATACCCCTAGGGACCACTGGGAAAGAAAATGGTATATTAAGGTAGCTCAGGGAAAGAGAAATGCTTCAGACTCTTAGGGACCAGGAAGGTAGGGAAGAGATCTTGATGCATTCTGGCTAAGAATGAATAACATTATGTTGTATGGAAAGTAACATACAAATGAACATCTATTATTATTAGCTTTTATTTACATGTAAATAACATGTAAAAACAATTTTTAACATCCGTCTTTAAAACTTGGAGTTCCAAATTCTCTCTCTTCCTCCCTTCCCACCCACCACCTCCAACATCTATTATTTTTGACACAACTGTTGGGCACTTCTCTTAAATAGCCCTGGATGTAGAGTCAGAGAACCTAGCTCAAAGCCCGACTCTGCCCCTTAGCAACTGTAGCACTTCTGGTGTGAGGGCTCACCAAGCCCTTTTCAGGCTGCTCATCCACCTTTGGTGTCTACCTGGTATCAGTTCTCACCTGTGGCTCCAAGAAGCTGTAGCATGTGCAACAGCCACACTCTAGTTAACTGTCTCAGCAGACGGCTAAACCAGATTGAGTGTAACCAAGAGGCCTCAACCTATCGGTGAGTTGGGGGGATGTCCACCCCAAGCATGTGAAGAGTCCCCCTGGCTCTACGGGGGGGATGAAAACAATCTGTTCCAATGGCCATGAAGGTGGCTGAAGCAGGCACTGTGGAGCGCTCAGAGCTTGGTGAGATATCAAAGATGCCAAGGTCATCCATTGCATCTCATTCACCTTGACTTTTGTCTTGCAGCTGGACTTCAGTGATTCAGGAAGAGAGAGTGAGGCTGACAACTTTATGCAGCTCTGTCTCACATCCAATTTACACAGGAGAAAAGAGATCACCCCATGATGTCACTGGTCCCCTTCCAATGCAAAGGACAAACAACAATAACAACTTTCAGAAGGAGAATGAATCTTAAATGGCGTAAATGAGTTATCCACTGGGCAGATTTCTCTACCTTCCCCCCTTTCCCTTTTCATATAATGCCTACTTGAAACCCCCTCCCCCCCATTGCCTACATCCCCCTTCCAACTGCTTGTAACTATCCCTTGATTGCAGGAAAAGCCCTGCTTAGCTTTTTCATTAACTTCTACTTACCTGGAAAAATGGGGTCTTTGAAGGCCCCATGACTTCATAAATATTTATAGTGTGAACAGGCAGCACCCTGGTTATGGAAGAGAATGGACTCATTCAGTTTTTATTTATGACTTGACACTTGCATGAGCCTGCCTCCCCCTCTGCTTTACTGCAGCATGTTTGGGAAGTGATTATGCGTGCAGGCTAGATTTAGTTCTCTTTCTCTATCCCCACCCCCAGCTTCCCCAAACCCAAATCCAGCAGATCTTGTGTTCTAAGAACTCTCAGATCTGTTCCTCCACTCTTCTCTCTTTGGGGAACTCATCAGATCCTAAGGGCTCAATTAGCATATTTATGCAAATGACTCACAGACCTCTATATCCAGCTTTAGTCAATCATCTGACCTCCAGTCCTGCATCACCAACTGTCTACTGACCTCTTGGATATCCTCATGTCTCATAGGTATCATAAATAACCTATTCAAAATGGAAGTCATTATCTTTCCCCTCACTTTCTTATTACTGCTAAGGGTACTCATGTTCTTCCAGTCACACAGATTTGAAACCTTGGAGTGACTCTCAGACTTCTCCCTTTCTTTCCCCTCCTCCCCCTCCCCCAATCCCATCCAATCTGTTGCCAAGCCCTATAGTTTCTGCCTCCGTATTTCTTGCATCTGTTCCCTTCTGTCCACTCCATGGACAGATGCTCATTGCATCTCATCTGAACTATTGCCTTGGAATTCTTTCTTCTTCTTCTCTACTTTGTATCCAATTCATCCCCCAAATAGTTGCCAAATTGATATTCTTAAGTCACTGGCCATACCATGTCATTCCTCAAGAAATTCCAGTGGCTCTCTATTATTACCTTTCAGATAAGATATAAACTCTTCAGTTGGGTTCTTCATATGCTGTCTCCCTCTTCCTTTTCCCAGACAGATTTGGCTTTCCTCTTCCTTAAGTACTCTATGATCCAATCAAACTGACCTACTAGCTGTTCTTTCTTCCATGTCTTTGCCTTTGAACAGTCTGTCATTCACACCTGAGGAGTCTTCTCTCCTTATCTTGGCTTTTTGCAATCCTTCACTCATTGGAAGTCATGTCTCAAGTGCCACAGGCTCAATTGTCTCCTGTAGAGGCCTATTTGGATGCATCAATATTCCTCCCAAATTATGGCAGTGCAAGTATTATCCTACCTGCATAGATGAGGAAACTGAGGCTCAGAAAGACCAATTGTCTTGTGCACCTGGCTAATAAATACCAGAGCTATAATAATATAACTCTAGAGGACTGTTGTTCAATTAATTGTTTCAGTTGTATCTGACTCTTCATGACCCCGTTTGGGGTTTTCTTGGCAAAGATACTGAAGTGGTTTGCCATTTCTTTCTCCAGCTCATTTTACAGATGAGGAAACTGAGGCAAACAGGGTTAAGTGACTTGCCCAGGGTCACACAGCTAGTACGTGTCTGAAGCCAGAATCTTCCTGACTCCATACCTGGCACTGTGTGCACCATGGCGCCAGCTAGCTTCAAAGGCTTACAAAGCTATTTCCTCACCTCTGCCAGTAAGGTCAAGGGACCTCCCTACCTGTGTGGTGTGGGCAAGGCACTTAGCTTATCTAATGAGGGAGTTGGATTAGTTGACCTCTAGGGACCCTTTGTAGAGTTAAATCTATAATTTGACCCTATGAAGTGAGTAGTAGAAATATCCTTAACCCCATTTTGCATATAGTATTGGGAGAGTTGGAAGACAATTAGAACAAAGAAGAAAAGACTGAAGCGTTTACAAACTCCCTTTCCCCAGTCCAGAGAGCCAAATCACACTAGTAGGGATTTTGCTCATTAATAAGCACAGGATTTGAGTGATTGACAGAGTTGCCCTGTGGCAGTCTTCCTTGGGGATACCACTGTTCAGGATCTCATAGGCACTCCCATCTGGTGCCATGTTTTGTGGGGCTCGGAGCAAAATTATCTGGGATGGGCTTTGTGAGACTGTTGGCTAGACCAGGGTCAGAGTCTCTGATGGGTCACAGTCACAGGACAACACTTGGTTTGTGTCCCTCATTTCACCAATGAGAAAACCCAGAGAGGCCCAGAGAGAGGAACTGAGATGCCCAGGACACAAAGATAGTAAGTAAAAGAATCTGAATTAAAACTCAGGTCCACTGGCTTTAAAACCAAAACTTAGTTTCCTGCACTCCTTGGCTTTCTCCTTTCTCTGAACACTTGGTTCCTTTGAGGAATGAACATTAGCTTCCCTGCCTGTGGCCCTGCGAGGAAAGGAGACCAGCTTGTCTGGTTATGGTAGAGCTACACAGTGTGCCTCCTCATCTTTTTAGCCTGCACATGCCCAAATGCGGGCCATGCTAGGCAGTGATGAGACCCATCGGGCCTCACTGCTTGGCTTTGATCAGCTTGGCCACCTACTGTTTATCCTGAGCAGTGGTAGGGCCTGGCACTGAGGCCTGAGTTTCTGCCAGCTCTTTATTTTTAGAGACAGGAAAACGTCTGCTTTTTGGCAGCGGCACTCACTTGGCATGCACTGGGGGGAAAAAAGTTCAAGTGAGAGATTCCAAGCCCTAAATTCATGGCATATGACATGGGCAATAGCTCTGTGAGCCTCTCAGCTGAATTCCTGATAGAGCCTAAAACCTTTGAGTTACTAGCCCCTCTGCTGAGATTTGTAATTCTCCTGCCATAGGACCCTCCTTCATCTTCACACCAGTGTTCTCATTGGCTAAGAAATCACAGGCCAGTTACTTTGGAAGTCTGAATACCTCAGCAGGTCTGGATTCTCACAGTCTTTGCATCCATCTGTCTGCCTGTCTACTGAGCTATCTATTTATCTCAACTCTGTAGGCAGGGTAAAAAAAAAAATCACTCTGCCAGAATTGTTACTAGCCCACAACATTTCAGCATCTCTGATCAAGCTGACTGGAGTGCCAGATGATAGGTGCCAGGCAGTGAGCATCTGTAGCTTGAAAATAATGTTGTGTATTGTGTTATCAAGTTTTATTACAAAGATCACTTGATACCAGTTTGATTCTGCTTTTATTTCATTTTTAAGTCTTATTAATGTCTCTTATTTTTACACTACAGTTAATCCCCACTGAATTTTCTCTTTTAACAAAGAAAAGCAGTTGAGCAAACCAATATTTATCTTCTCTTTGCTGATATTTAGATCTTGAGTTTTGGTATTAGTGCTATACCTACCATTTTTAGGATTATGGGAAATAATAGTGGGGAGAGAGGACATTTTTGTTTTATCCCTGTTTGTACTGGGAAAGCTTCTATAATTCTCCACTGAGAGCTATACCAGTTCTTGGCTTAAATATAAGTAAGCTTTTAGTCATACAAAAAACAGGTTCTTCCAGGTCTATACTTTTTTAGGGCTTTAAAGCCAAGAACAAAAATTACTGGATGGGGAGAGGGGAAGAAGACTGCCTTTTAGACCAGAACTTCTGGGTAAACTGGAAAGGAATGTAATATTATGTATAGAACTATGGGGATATATGGTATGGTTAATCTAAAATGGGGAGATTAGAAAAATTAGGCTTGCCATGTTTCCCACCATAAATTTTTGTGCAGCCAGGTCTGCTTGGGAGAGACGGGCATAATAGGAGAGTAACAATTTATACATCAACCAAACAATCTAAAATGGGATTCACTTGTGGTTCCCATGGAATGGACATCCCTAACTCTTTGTCTCAGGCAGACTCACAAAAATAAATAAATGCCTTGTCTATCAGTCTAAGAGAAATTTCTTTCATTCTTATAGGGTTCTTTTTCTTTACTGCTTATTACTTCTGCTTATCCCCTTGATAATCCTATAGCAAAGCAGCACCATCATGTTTTTCATCTCCTAGGGGAAAAAAGATTACTTTGCATCTTTTCCAACTTGTGCTTCATGCTAGGTGCTAGATGAGTCCTCTTCTTTTATCCAGAACCCCCTGTTTCCCAAACTCTATCACTGTGGCTGACAACAAACATGGCATAAGACTTGGGAGCAGCCAATTTCTTTATATGACAACAGGAATAAGCAGGAACAACGGGATGAGCAGAAAATGAAGGGGCTAAAGTGGTCCAGTTTGTTAGAAATGACAGCAGCTGACGCAACATGTTTTTGATTGCAAGGGCAGGGCTGGCTCCCCTACTCAGTCTCTTTCTCCCTTGTGAAGAGGAGAGCAAAGTGATTTTGGACAAATAGCTGGGTGAAAGAGGCACCATCCTCACGAGCTCTGAGACAAGTAGGGAAGAACAGAGTCCATCATCCAATCATCACACAGTCTGTGCCTGGGTCTCACTATGGGCAGGATCCTACCTGCCGCCCTGGCAGCCATGGCTTTGGACATCACGTCTTTGTAGACACAGGCAGAAGAACACAAATATTGGGCTCTGTGAACTCCAGACATGGAGGATGACCCCTCTTTGCTCAGCTTCCTTTCTCTCTGTGCCTCATTCCGCCTCAACCTGGTCTCCATTTTCACTACAACTTCATCACTTCTTCCCTTGCTGCTGTCCCAGGTCAACACTTCTGCTCACTTTTTTCCCTTCAAAATCTTGACCCTATAGTTAAGCAGTTCAACTTTATACCTTGCTTTATCTTTGAGTACCGTCATCCCTTGTCCCTTGGTGCTATTATTCTGTGCCTCAATTCTGTCATCTCTCTGTCCAGAAGTCAGTATGGTATGCTTCACCATTGGTCCTCTGCACCCGTGGTTGGACATTGCGTTAGCCAGAGTTCTTAAGTCTTTCAAAATTATTTTTTCTAATAATGTTGTTATTATATAAGATGTTCTCTTGATTCTATTCACTCTACCAGTTCATATAAGTCTGTCCAGGTTTCGCTGAACCCATCCCTTACATTATTCTTATAGTACGATAGTATATTGTTACATGTGTATACCATTCCCCAGTTGATGGGCATCCTCTTAATTTCCAGGTCTTTTTTCTTGATTTTCAATTTCTCCTCATCCAATGGCTTATAAGCACTAACCTCTCTGGGCCTCAGTTTCCTGTTCTGTAAGATGAGGGAAGGGGTTTAGACTTGACCTCTAAAGTGCCTTTCAGCTCTAAATCTATGAACCTATGATGCTATGCTCAGATTTCTTTTTTAAAGACAAACTCCCCTCCCAACCTTTAACTTGACTCTGCCATACTCAAAGTTATCATGCATTGCTATCCTTTTCTTTCCTTCCACAGCCAAACACCTAGAATAAGCTTCAGATTGCTTGCTTAGGTACCACTTACTACCTTCTCAACCTCTTGCTATCCAGTTTCTGTTTTTACCACTCACCTGAAACGCTTTTCCCAAGGTTACCAATGACCTCCTTTTTCTCAGGAAGCTCCATTGGCCACCTCTTGCTGCTAGTGTAAAATACAAATGTTTGTGCATCGTTTCCAAAGCCCACCCTAATTTGGCCCTATGGGTTCAGCCAGACTGTACTGCTTGCTGCTTCCCGTGTCTCCCAACTCCATGATTTTGCTTAGGCTGCCCCCTATTCCTGGAATGCCCTCCACCCTCACTTTAACCTAAAAGTCCTTGTGGTTTCAGCTGTTTTTCAGTCAAGTCTGACTCTTCGTGACCCCATTGGGGTTTTCTTGGCAGAGATACTACAGTGGTTTGCCATTTCCTTCTCCAGCCCATTTTACAGATGAGGAAACTGAAGCAAACAGGGTTTAGTGACTTGTCACACAGCTGGTAAGTGTCTGAGGCCACATTTGAACTCAGGAAGACGAGTCTTCTTGGCTCTAGACTCCATGCTCTGTGCACTATGGTGCCATCTAGCTGCCCCACAAAATCCCTAGTTCAGATCAAAGCTCAATTCAAGTGCTTCTTCCTATAGAAAGCCTTTTCTAGTTCTCCCGGTGGCTACCTTGTGTGTATTTTGTACACGTTCGCCTCTAATAGAACACAAGCACCTTGATGTTATTTTTGTCAATTTATTCCCAGCCCCTAACACCACTGGCTGGCACACAGTAGGAGCTTAATAAGTGCTTGTTGAATGAATAAATTTAAACACCTTTTTAAAAGAGACTTAATGAAGAAAGGAAGGAAGAAGCAGCCATACAACAGAAACCAAGCACTGGCTTTGGAGCCAGAGGGCTGGGTTCAAATCCTGGCATTACCACTTGCCACTTACCTTTGGCAAGTCATGAATATTTCTGAGCTTCAGTTCCCTCATTTACAAAGTGAAGGTTTGGGGATCAAATTATGATCCTATTTTCCCAGAGTTCTAAATACTATGATCTAAAAGAAGACTATACGCTCCCTGAAGGCAGGGACCTTGTCGTATAAACTTTATATCTCACCATAAAGTAGAGAGATCACAAGCTTTGGATCTGGAGGTCATAGCCTCTAATCCAGCTCCTTCCTCTTTATAATTATTATCTCATTTAATCTTTACAACAACCCTAAAAGGTAAGTGCTATTATTGTCATCCCCATTTTACAGACAAGGAAACTGAGGCAAATGGGTTAAGTGACTTGTCTAGGGTCAGAAAGTATCTGAGGTTGGATTTGAACTCAGGTTTTTTTTTTTTAGGCAATTGGAGTTAGGTGACTTGCCCAGGGTCACACAGCTAGTAAGTGTCAAGTGTTTGGTCTGAGGCCAGATTTGAACTCAGGTCCTCCTGACTTCAGGGCCGGTGCTCTATACACTGCGCCACCTAGCTGCCCCTCAAGTCTTCTTGACGCTAGACCTGGCCCTCTAGACACTGTACTACCCCATTGCCTGGCTATATGATCTTGAGCCAGTCACTTAATCTCAGTTTCCTCATCTGTAAAATGAGAAAGTTGTACTAGATGAGCTTTGACATTCCATCTAGCTCTGGCCTTGAGCCTATATCCCAGGGCTCTGACTTCATCAGTATTAATCAATGTTTGTTGGGCTGTAGGGTAGACTTTTTGTAAAGAGAGAACTCCTTGATTAAAAAAAATTTTTTTAAATTCAAAACACTGATAATTTTTTATCTGATTAAAAAATTATTTAGATACAGAGTGAAGTAAGCAGTAACAGAAAAACTATATATAAGATGCCATTAATGTAAGTGAAAAAAATGAAGTCCATCATGATGTATTTTTGTTTAAAAATTAATTTTTTTCAATGAACAAAAATCTATTTTTTCTCCATTCACCCTCCCGTTGGAAAAAACAGGAAGACAAAACCCTTGAAACAAATGTTCATAGTCAAGGAAAATAAATTCCTACATTGGACATCCTCCCTCTCAAACTGTGGTTTATCATTGCTTGGAAAAAACTTCTGAGCTCAGATTTTCTGATATGCTTTCTTAAAGTGGAAGGCTATGTCTTGTGGAAAATGTGAAGGTGCCCTCCCACTCACAGAAATCCACATCCCAAACCCTGTGGCTTTCACTTTGACTTGATTTGCTGCCTCAGTGGAATATCATAGGATCAAAGGTCTAGGGCTGGAAAGAACCTCAGAGGACATCTAGGCTGACTTCTGTATTTTATAATTGAGAAAACTGAGGCTGAGGGAGGTTAAGTTACTTGCCTGCTCTGACACATGGTGTCAGAAGAGGAATTTAAGCACCGGGCCTTTGACTGTGAAGTCAGTGTTCTTTCCTCTGTCCAGCCCAAATTGCCTTCCTAGCTTTATTCTGCCTTTCCGCCTGTAGCTTATCCGGCCACCTCCATAAACTCTATCAAGTACTTTTCAAAATGTGGTCTCTGAGTCTCTTCCAGATGGTCTTTGGGTGGTCTTCCCCAGTACAAATGTATTTAATATGACAACGTTTATACTTTGTTTCTGGAATGAATTAATAATTTACTTATGAATCTTAATAAGAACCAGACGTCACTTGGGCATCTCTTCAATATCAGTGCCAGTGATTGTTAGTAAGGATTGGGGGGTGTTTGTGTATGTGTGTGTGTGTGAGGGATGGGCACAAGCAGGAATGGGCAGGGTAAGTGGTTGGTAGACTCTGGTTTTGCCTGCTGAAAGAAGTATCTGCCCAGTGGAAAAAATTGAGAACTACTGCCGTATAGAAACCTACAGTTTATACTAAAGCCTGAGTCTCCATCTTGTTTTCATTTAAATCTCACCTTCCTAATGGAGCCTCGTGAATGAATTTTTTTTAAAGTTGCTAGCTTCCTCAAATTTCACATGACAGCAGAAATAATAGAAAATAGGAACCACTATGGAGTTAGAGGTCCTGGCTTCAAACCCCACCTCTGTGTGATTAGCTTTGTGATGTTGGGCAAGGTATAAAATCTCCCTGAGTGTCAGTTTCCTCATCTGTAAGATTAAGGGGTTGGAATAGTAAGATGGAAATGTGATGACTACCATCATTGCCCCACTGCAGTTTCAGAGCTGACAGCTGCCCATAGAAATGAACTCCTTATCCATTCTTTCATCCTTTCTCACTTGCGCTCTTATCCCTTCCTTTCACTCTTTGCCAATATCTTCCCTCCAGTGGAAGAAGTACCTGGTTGGATAAGCCAATGGTTAGTCCATACTGGATTTGGAGAATGACACCAAACGATGTCTGGGGGAGATATCTGTTACCATTCCAACATACTAGATCTATATTTGACACATCTGTGGCTTTCTTGAATAACCTATTATGAGTCTTTGGATTTAGTTAAACCTACATTATTTAGCTATCTCATGCACAAGTTGAGATATCACCTGTGGTATCATTGGTCTTCTTCAAAAATGAAAGACAAACAACAACATCATCTATCTATCTATCTATCTATCTATCTATCTATCTATCTATCTATCTATCTATCCATCCATCCATCCATCCATGCATCCATCCATCCATCCATCCATCCATCCATCCATCCATCCATCCATCCATCCATCTATCTATCTATCTATCTATCTATCTATCTATCTATCTATCTATCTATCTATCCATCCATCCATCCATCCATGCATCCATCCATCCATCCATCCATCCATCCATCCATCCATCCATCATCCATCTATCTATCTATCTATCTATCTATCTATCTATCTATCTATCTATCTATCTGTTTGCATGTATATTTAGTTTGCACCATGTCTGGGGATCATGTGTTCAATAAGTTGACTACACCAGGGTCTTTAAGTATTTAAAGGGCTGTCACTAGGAAAATGGATCAGACTTATTCTGATTATAGTTACTTTTGTAATCACTCATCTGTGCACATGCTTCAAGGGGAAGGTGGGAACTTTGTTATTTCTATCTTTGTATGTGCATTACTTAGTACAGTGTTGAACATAATTATGTACTTAATAAAACAGCAAAAATTTATATAGCACTAGATTTGCAAAGCACTTTACAAATACAGCTAGGTCCCAGTTAGTGTGAATAATGAATCCAGCAAAGTGGTCACATTATTCAAATTCATACTACATATTTCTATTGGGCTGGAACCAATTACCATATTTTACATAATTATAACTCTGAATAACAAAAAATCAGATACTTGCAATACATGCAAAGGATTCGTAATTCACACTCATTGGGATCTAGCTGCTTTATCTTATTTTGTCCTCACAAGTTTGGGAGGTAGGTGATATTATTATCCCCACTTTATAGATGAAGAAACTGGGGCAGACAGAGGTTAAGTGGCTCATGCAGAAGTCTCTGAGGCTAGGTTTGAATTTAGGTCTTCCTAACTCTAGTTCCAATGCTCTATCCACTGCACCTCCTGGTTGCCTCTAATACTTTGTTATTGTTTTCCAGTTGTGTCTGACTCTTTGTGACCCCATTTGGGATTTTCTTGGCAAAGATAATGGAGTGGTTTGCCATTTCTGTCTCCAGCTCATTTTACAGGATACTGAGGCAAACCAGATTAAGTGACTTGCCTAGGGTCACAGAGCTAGTAAGTGTCTAAGGCCAGATTTGAACTCGGGATGGGTCTTCCTTATTCCAGGCCAGTGCTCCATGCACTGCTCCACCCAGCTGTCCACCTCTAATACTAGATCCTTGTTAAATTAAAGTGAAACTTCATTTTATAAGTCCTAAAGTTATTTTCCACCCTGTTTTGTAGCATGGTCCATATGTCTAGGAATAGAGAAATGTGATTTTATTGCTATAGGGAACTCAAGATTGAGGAAACTCACTCACTGGTCTTGAACCTAGGTCTTTCTGGTTCTGAGGCTACCTCTCCTGACGTCCAACATTCTGAAATATGTTGAATAAGTCTTGTTCACTTTGTCCATGTCCTTCAAGACTTTAAAGACCCTCCTAAGTTTTCATCTTTCCAGGCTATTCCCACTCACCTCCACTCTTTCCTAGATCATTAGTTACTTATGGTGGCATTTTGTCTATTTCTATAGCCTGTGGGCTAGGTGTGCCGGCACAACTCAGAGGGAATATTCCCATTGGTCCTTCCCCTGCCCCTTAGGACAAGGGCCAATCAGACTACTCTCCCAGGGTGTATTAGGACACCCAACCTAACCTCTACGCTCCCTCGTATCTATTTCCATTCCCCCTTTGAAGGCAAAATACTGAGAACAACATATGCTATGATAGAATGCTCTTTACAATAATCTTCCATACATGTAGTACTTTGCAGTTGATAAAACAGTTTCCTGTGAGGTCTGTAGTGTAGGTATTATTCTTCCTATCTGACAGAAGAGGAAACTGAGGCAAGTGGCTTGTCAGGATTTGATATGGCAGCCAGATAAGGGGAATGGAATTTGAAGCTGTGTTAAGAGAGGCAGAGTGCTCAGGAATAAGGAGGTGATAGTCCTGCTCTTCTCTCCCCTAGTCAGAACCTACCTGGAGTCTAGTTAATTAGGGATACCGTATTTAACAAATGATATTGATAAGCGAGCGAGCTTTGGAGATGGGCAGCCAGGATGGCGGCGGGCTTGAGTTGATGCCCTGTGAGGTTGGGTTGAAGGAAGTTAGGATGTGTAGTCTACAGAACAGAAGACTTAGACAGGAAATAATAAGTGTCTGTGAGTATTTGAAAGGCCGTCAAAAGGAAGAGGGATTACAATTCTTTTGCTCGACTTCAGAGGATATAACAAGGAGAAAGTTACAAAAAGACTAATTTATGCTTGATGTCGGGACACACTTCCTAACAGAGCCATGCCCAAAGTGTAAAGGGCAGCTTTTGGAGGTGGTGGCTTCCTTTTCAAAGAAGGTCTTTCAGTCAAGGCTGGTTGACCACTTCTCGATACGTTGTAATAGGGATTCTTTTCTAGGTTCAGTCTGGACTAGATGGCCACTGAAATTCCATCTGACCCTGAAATCCTATAACTCTGTCTCTTGAAAACAGGTTGTTTCATTTGAAGTCTACTGCTACATCATGCTACCTTTCTTGGTATGCCCAAGATTCTGTTAGCCTGGAGCCTCAGTACATTGGGTCAATGTAAAAAGGCAATAATTTATAGTGAATAGACTACTAGCTCACAATTCATCAATTGTGAGTGTAAAGATTTAGAAAAGGGAGATGTGATAGAGAAGATTTCATGAAGGAGCTAAGACTTAGAATGGGTCTTAAAGGAGGTGTAGAATATGGGTAAGCAAAAAGGGGGAAGGGAAGCCATCTGGGTAGGGAAGGAGGAAGAGTAGCTTGAGTCATAGAATAGACCTCAGAGGTCATGTATTCCAGCTTTCTCATTTTATAGATGAGAAAACTGAACCCAGAAACAGGATGTGACCTTCAAGAAAGCAAGAATGAACGAGAGGTAATAAATGGACAGAGTGCTGGACTTGGACTCAAAAAGACATGAGTTCAAATCCTACTTCAGACTGTATGGTCCTGGGCAAGTCACTTAACCATTCTCAGACTGTTTCCTAATCTACAAAATTGGGGTCACAATAGCATCTGCCTTGTAGCACTGTATTGATTAATTGGCTATACTGATGTTCAATTTTTTTTTCCTCTAAAGAACCATTTAATTTAAACGAGATGATTCTGAGATTTTTGATTCTGGAAGTTTGGAAGGATAGTGGTGCCACTGGCAGAAATGGAGAAACTGGGAAAGAAAAGCAGTTATGAGGGTGGAAGGGCAGAGGGAAAAAGATGAGTTTAGTTTTAGACATTTAGACATTTAGAAATATCCTGAAGTGGGAAATGAGGTTTGGTAAGAGGTTGTAGATTTGGGGTTTGTCATCACGGGAGTGATAAGAATTGAGGCCAGGGGGAAGCATGATTTCTCTAAAGCAAGGGTTCACATAGTGTGGTCTGAGGACTTCTGGGGGTCCACAAGGTCAAAACTATTTTTGTAATAATACTGATGAGACTTTTAATTCCCAATATGGCAAAATTGATAAATATAACTCACATAAACAAAGTTCTTTGGAGTCCTCAATAATTTTTAAGAGCATAAAAGGGTCCCTGAGACCAAGAAGTTTGCTCTAAGGGGTTGAGTGTGAAGAGTGATAATCAAAGAGCCAAAAATTGAGGCTAGGGAATGGAAAGAACTAGCAAATGAGACAAAGAAAGTGAGGTCAGAGAGGTACAAGCTGATCCAAGGTTATCTAATTTAAAAGTTAGGTTTTCAAGAAGAAGAAGAGATACAAAGGGAAGTGAGCAGAACCACAAGAACATTGTACACAGTGACACCAATATTGTGTGATGATCAACTATGATTACCTTAGAGCTCTTTTCAACAATATGACAATCGGAGACAATGCTGAAGGACTCATGATGGAAAATGCTCTCCACCTCCAGAGAAAGAAAATCTAAATGCAGATTGAAGCATACTGTTTTCACTTTTTTGTGTTTTTTTTCCTTTGGGGTCTGTTTCTTCCCTCACAACATGACTAATATGGAAATGTTTTACATGACTGTACCTATATAACCTATATCAAATTGCTTAGTGTTTTACAGAAGGGGGAGGGGAGGGAGAAAATTTGGAACTCAACATTTTTTTAAATGAATGTTGAAAATTGTCTTTACATATAATTGGGAAAAGTAAAATACTATTAAAAAAAGAATAAGGGAATAGCTGGATGAAATTATGGAGAGGTTTTGCACACAACTAGATGTGAATTCTGCTTGAATTGTTAATCACTCCCATTGATTCTGGATGTATCCTAATGCATTAAAAACTAACTTCTAACCATAAAGAAGAAGGAGGAGGAGGAGGAGGAGGACGAGGTGGAGTGAAATACTCTGTCAAATGCTGAAAAAAAGTCAACAGAGGGAAAGAGTTTGACTTTGATCAAACATGGGGCACAGGAGGAAGTGTGATGGTGGTGGTGGAATATGGAAACATAAGGCTGAGGAGGAGTGGTTCTGAACTCCAAAGGTATGAGGTGAGAGACAAAGCACAGGTATGGAGAACAAGAGAAAGAAATACTCATGGATAGGTGAGGAACACACCCTAGAAAAGGGTTCCTTAGGCACAGTAAATCATTATCATCAATGGTTTTTAAGATTTGCTATCACTATTATTTCTTTACTTCCCTCCACGCCCTCCATGATCTAATGACACCGGCTTCCTTGCTGTTCTTCACACAGGACGTGTCGTCTCCCGATCATTTTCCCTGAGCTGTTCTCTACGCGGGGATGCTCTCCCTCCTTAACTCTTCTTTCCTGCCTCCCTTGACTTCCTTCAAGTCCCACCTTTTGCAAAAGCCTTCTCCCCAATTTTCCTTTGCCTTGGTTCCTTGCCTCTGAGACTACTTCCAATTTATCCCGTATACACCTTGTCTGTACATAGCATTTTGCATGTTGTCTCCCCCGTTAGACTGCGAGCTCCTTAAGAGTGGTGACTGTCTTCCGCCTTTCTTTTGCCTTTCTTTTTATCGTAGCACTTAGCACAACACCTGGTGCATAGTAGGTGGGTAATAAATTAACACCATTCTCATCCTCATAGATATTTATAGAGCACTTTAAAGTTTGCAGAATGCTTCATATGCACAAAATTATTTGATCCTCATAACAACCCCATGAGGGAATAAATACCGATTCAGATATCATTATCTCCTTTATTTATATAAGAAGCTAAGGTTTGCCCAGGGTCTCAAAGTGATGCACATAGCTTCTTACCCACAGGTATCCCAGGCCAGGCCCTAAAATTCTTTATCAGAAGGAAATGTTTATTTAACCTTTTTGTATCTCAGAAATCTTGAACCAGGACTAGGGTAATAATAATGCTGATGGATTAAAAAGTACCCTAAAGAAAACACACAGCATGTTATATCTGACAGCACATGCCTCGTTCCCCACTCCATAGGCCATTACCTCTGTCCTGAGAAGAGAGAGAGCAAGCTTCCATCATTAGTCCTCTGGAGTAGAGATTGGTCACTAATAACAGACTTGGTAAATGTTTGTTGAAGTCGAAGCTGGAATAAAGCCAGTCTGGAATCAGAGCAAAAACATCTTTTCCAGCTCTAAAATTATACTTAACAATACAGAGAGTTTCCAGTGAGTAGTTAAGCAGTACTGGAATCAGCTGTATCTGCAAAGACCTAGCCATCTTAGACCCCAAGTCACAGCAGGTCATAGTGAACAGACTTGATGTCAGGACAATCTGGACCCAAAGCCCACCTGTAGTGCTTATTAGCGGTGTCACCCTGGGCAAGACACTTAATCTCTCTCAGCCTCAATTGTCTTATCTTTAAAATGGGGATGATAATACCTGTAATACCTGCCTCACAAGGTAACAAAGTGCAAAATGAGTTGAAGTATGTTGTGCATTTGACTGACTTTAAAGTACCGCACAAATGTGAGGTATCATTGTCATTGTTGTGATCCTGGGGCCATACCTTTCTGTTCACACCTCTTGTAACATTCTTTGTGTCTTATCTCTTCCAGGCAGAGGTGATCCGGAAATGGTCCTCCAGCTTGGAGGGTAGCCGGAGCTCAGGGCAGAAGAACCAGGAATAACCCCCAGACCTTGTGGGCACAAGGAAGGCCATGTACCAAGAAGAATGTCGGTCTTATTAGCTCCACTTTAGCTTCAGTCCATTATAGAATATCTTACCACAGGGGATGTTTCTGGGGATTTGTTTCAAGAGCAAATGACATTTCCCCCTCCCTTAGAAGTAACTACACTTTTCTCTAGGACCCCATCTCCACTGAAGATTGATCTAAACTAAAAATCATCTTTAGTCCTGGAAGGTAATCATAATAATGACATTTATGTACAGGGCATTTTAAGATTTTCAAAGCACTTTACGTGTTATCTTATTTGATCCTCTTATAAATAGAACTTGAACCTGAAAGGGTATCATGTTCTTCTACAACTTTGCTCATGGATGCTCAATTTCTATTTGGGGAACTTCCAATCTTACTTCCTTTGTCAACCTTAGGAAATCCATGTGCAACCAACAATCTTGAGGACAGACATTGTCCCAGTCCTTCCTTCCCTGCCTCCTGCCTCGTCCTGGGAGACTCTATTTCTTGCCGCTTTGTGGTTTTCGTCCTGACAGATAACAGCATAGGATGAGATGCTGAGTGTAGTGGAAAGAAAACCGGCCTCAGAGTCACCTCCTCTCAATTGGAATCATGGCTTGGATTCTTACTAGCTGTATGAACATGACCAAGCCTCATCTTACTCTGATCAACTGCAGATACTAAGAGTTGCACTAACCACCTCACAAGCCTTTGTGAGGAAAATGCTTTGTAAACCTTAAAGCACTATATATGCAGATGGATTTTTGTTATTATAAAATGTATAGATAGAAAGGACATTGGCAGGCTGGGCAGGTCTGGAGGAGGTGACCAACATGGTGAAGGAGATGACAGATCTGCTGAAAGAGCTAAGGATGTTCAGCCTGCATAAGAGATGTGCGTGATTCATGAACAGATGTCTTCAAGGATCTGAAAGGCTCTCATGCAGGTGACCTGGGTAGCTAGGGTAGATAGTGGATATTGAACCTGGAGTCAGGAAGACCTCAGTTAAAATTTGAGCTCAGCTACTCTGTCCGCCTCAATTTCTTCATCTGTAAAATGGGGATAATAATGGCGCCTACCTCTCAAGGTGGTTGTAAGGATCAAATCAAATCAAATCAAAATCAAAAAAAGTATCTTATTTGTAAAGCACTTTGCAAACCTTAAAATGCTATATAGATGCTAGCTATTATTATTAGATCTGTAGGCCATAGGATCATAGATTTAGCACTGAAAGAGACCTTAGAAATCCAATCCCCTCATTTGTGTGGAAACTGAGGCCCAGGTACATTAAGTGACTTGCCCAAGCTCACACAGGTGGCAAGTGGGTAGAGATGAGATTTGAACCCTGTTCTCCAAAGGAAAAGAGTGGTAACTGCAGAGAAGATTTTAGCTTAATAAAGGGAAAAACTTCCTAGAAATTAGAGCTTCCTAAAAAGTAGAATGGTCTGTCCTCCTCCCTTGTCACTTGAGGGCTCCTAGAAAAGACATCAGGCATGTTGTCGAGAGGATTTCTGCTTGGGTACAGGTTGGACTACATGGGGTCTCCAAGGTCCCTTCCCAATCTGAGATTCTCAGAGTTGGAGGACCTGAAGCACAGGGCAGATTTGCCACCCGCCCCCCTGCCTTAAATCCTTCCTGACCACTGTGAGACTTTCACTTTGTTATTGTGCTAAAATTGTATCTTTCTCTGGTCCCTCTGACCACTCCCCCACTTCAATTCTACATAGAAAGTTTATAAGTAGCCAGTATAAAAGGGCAACAGCAGGAAAGAAGATGGCAAAGTGGAACCTGGAAGTCATGTGCAAATGGTCCCAAAGATCAAAGGAGCGTCATTTACAAGTTGTACCATATATGAACCCATGTAGGCACTGCTGTCAGGTTGCTGGTCTTGTGACATCTAAGTTCCAGACAAATTCCAGACCTCCACAGCTCCAGACCAGCAGTGTTCGAGATGATAACTGACATTTTACCAATAACTTAACTTTGAGATGATTTAGATATGCGAATGAACTAACCCCAAAGTATCACAGACAGGGGTTGGTCTATTTCCTCCCTGCAAAACCCCATAAAAATGAGACCCTAAGCTCCTTTCCCCCACCCCACCCTGAGCACTTATCCATATCCTAAGGGTCTATGCTGTGCGAGTGTTCCCAACTCCAATCTGTGGTTACATGAGAGACTCATCCCTCCATCCTCTTCCTCACGCTGCTTGCCTCTCTTCACCATACCATCCTTTTGTTCCTGCATCATCAACCTCTGTATCCATTCCTACTTGTCTCTGTTTTCTCTTACTCCCTTTGTGGTTATTAAAGTGTGATTGCCTCCTTTTCTCTGCCACCAATCGCGGTTTTTCAGAGTGAGTACCTGAAGAACTAGGTGCTCCTGCCCCCTTTTCACAATTTCATAAATTAATGATCGATTCAGCTATCTTAACCAAGCCCAAGTTCCCTTCCAAGTTCTTGGAAGAGAGAGCACACATTCATAGCCCTTAGGTGGAACAGGTACATGTTCTTTGGCATCACCATTCCAGTAGTGCCCTTTGGGAAAGACGTCAGAGTGCTTGAGCTGCCCTCCACACCAATCCTGTGTGCCCTGCATGATCCTCACCTGGGGTGTGGTTGAAAGAATGTTGGGTTTGGGGTCAGAAGGCCTGGGTTTGAGTCCTGAGTCTGAGAGTTATGTCATAACTTTGGGTAAGTCAGTCAGCCTCTTTGAGCCTGAGTGTATCAGTAAAATGAAGGAGTTGGACTCAGCGACCTCTAAAGGTCCCTTCCAGATCTAAATCTATACTCCCGTGACCCCTTCTACTCCTGGGCAACGGCAGAAAACTGAATACCTTCCTCCAAGTCCATGGTTGATTAACAGACAAAGTCAGGGCTGTATACTCTCTGTGGGCAAAATGTCAAGAGGCAAAAATCCATCAAATCCCAGAGGTTACTGGGAAGAAAGAGAAAACTGCACCTGAATGGGATTGGGAGAGGAGAAGGAGGAGGTCAGAGAACTATTGTGCTTTCCAAAATTAAATTGTTTTCCACACTTTGACACAAGGTAGGTATATTTATGGGGGGAGGGTAGGGGAGGGAGTTCTATTAAAATTGATGAGTTACTATCTCTTGTTTCTAGAGCTTAGCATTGTGCCTGACATAGTAGGGGTCTGATACATGCTTCTTGACTCCTCTGAACCACTTTTTTAAAAAAAAGAACCATAGCTTTTAGAAATTTAAAAGTGCTTCGAGGTGATCCGATCCAACCAACACTTTCATTTTACAAATGAGGAAACTGAGACCCAGAGAGATCATGCAAATTAAAATGACCTTTGTGTAATTTTTGTAGGACGTAAAATGGAGTGTCTCCATGTGCCATGTTTCAATAGTGCAATTTATCTCTGAAGCAGGCATTCAGGCATTATGGCTAGAGCTGCAGTCCTGTGCATCCATCCATCCATCCATCCATCCATCCATCCATCCATCCATCCATCCATCCATCCACCCAGGGACATTAAAGAACAGAGCGGAGGGCTGCCTGAGCAAAGTGTGTTGGCCTCCTGGCTTAGGCAAGGCAGCCTTCAAGACCAGCTCCTGCAAACTCAAAATTGACCTTACTAATTGAGAGAAAAGCAGGAGCACATAGACTCCTTAGTCTGGGAGGATGTTTTTGGCCTACTGTCCATAGGGAATGAACTTTGAATAATGATTTCCCAGTAGTAGTGATGGATTTGTGTTCAAGGCAGAGATGAGTCTTTTATTAGCCAGCACTGTAGGGGTCATCTAGTTCAATCCCTTTATTTTTAAAAAATTTATTCTGAACTTAAACACCAAAATACACACAGGACACAAAAGAGGTTTCTGTATGAAACTGAATTTCCATTTCATAAGCTTGCTTTAAATATGTGTGTGTGTGTGTATATATATATATATATATTATATATATATATATAATATATACATATATATATGTACACACACACACATATATATACATACAATATAAAATTCTATAGTCCAACTTTTTTTTATTTTGTAGACAAACTGAAGGCCAGAGAGTTTTTCTTTAATTCTGACCTTTTTTGAGGTGGTCAGAAAGGGTGAATTTATGGCCATACAACAGTTTGGTATGTTTTTTAATATCGTTTTTTACTTAATTAGCCATAAACGAGTTATAGAAAAGCTTGGGTCTTTACTCTTATGTGAAAACTCACCTGATAGGGAAAAGTAGACTCTCAGATCTAAACAGACAGCCTTGCCAGAGAGCCCTAATGGAGGGCCAAATCAGGATTCTCTGATAAATATGAGAAAGCATGAGAAGTTGGTCCATTAGCTACATGCAACTTTGTGCATCAACACATCGTAAGATTTCATTTTTGCACATGAAAGGGCAGCATCCATGCATGGCCAATGTTACAAAAATAGACCATTGATGTACCTTTTCTTGGTGGTTCTTCTGAACCAAGGGGAAATGTAAATTAGCTTGAAGAGTCTAAGAAAATGCCTGTAAGGTCTGTTTATTTATTATTATTATTATTGAGTGTGTTTATTTGAATTATTTTATTTGGTGGTGTAGTGGATAGAGTGCTGGGCCTGGAGTCAGGAAGACCAGTGTTCAGATCTGGCCTCAGAAACTTACTAGTGGTATGACTCTGGGCAAGTCATTTAAAAACCTTTGTTTGCCTCAGTTTCTTTATCTGTAAAATAATAGCATATATCTCCTAGGGTTATTGTGAGAATCCAGTGAGATAATTCTAAAGCTCTTAGCACAGTGCTAGGCACATGGTAAGTGCTACAGAAATGTCATCATTGTTGTTATTGTTTCTTTTTTGTGTGTTTATTCTAATGATTTCCTTTGAGTAGGTGGTACAGTAGAGAGTCTGGGCCTGGGTAATTCTCAGATCTACCTTTCCTACCCCAATCTCACATCTCTAACTCCCTTTCAAACACCTAGAACTTGATGTCCAGTAGACATCAACTCAATGACTAAAACATTCTCTTTTCCCCAAAATCTTCCTCTCTCTTACCTTACATAGTACTGTAAAAGGCAACACTACCTTTCCAGGCCCTCAGACTCACATCCTGGATATCTCACTATCTCTCACCTACCCGCCCCCACCCCCCACCATAGCCGATCTATTGCTAAGGCCTGTCAATTTTACCTTTGCAACATCTCTTCAATATGCCCCCTTCTCTCCTCTGATACTGTTGCCATCTTGGTACAGGCCCTTATCACCTCCCACCTGGATTACTGCAATAGCCTGCCTCTAGTCTCTCTGCACTCTAATCCATCCTCTATTCAGCCACTAAAATGAGTTTCCTAAAGTGCAGGTCTGATCATGTACTCCTCACTAAATTCAATAAAAGGCTCTGTTTGCCTTCAAGAGCAAATACAAAATCCTCTCTTTGGCGTTCAAAGCCCTTCACAACGTAGCCCTCTCCTGCTTTCCAAGTCTCCTTACACCTTAGTCCCCAACATGGACTCTTCAGTCCAGGGACACTGGCCTCCAGGCCGTTTCATGAATAAGACATTCCATCTCTCTCTGCTCTGGCTATTCTCTCCAGCTGCCCCCATATCTGGAATGCTCTCCCTCCTCTACTCCAAGTATTGACCTCTCTGGCTTCCTTTAAATCTCAGCTAAAATCCCACCTTCTACAGGAAGTCTTCCCCAATCCTTAATTCTAGCGCCTTTGCTGGGGCAGTGAGGCGGTACAGCGGCTAGAGCTCTGGCCTTGGAGCTAGCAGGACCTGATTTCAAATCTGACCTCAGACACTTGACACTTAGTAGCTGTGTGACCCTGGGCAAGTCACTTAACCCCAATTGCCTCATCAAAAGGGAAAAAAAATTCTAGTGCCTTCTCTCTGCTACTTTGTTGCTGTTTACTCTGTATATATTTCCTTTGTACATATTTGTTTTGCATGTTATCTCCCCAGTTAGATTATAAACTCCTTGAAGGCAAGGACTCTTTCCTCTTTTTCTATCCTCGGAATTTAGCACAATGCCTGGCTCATGGTAGGCACTTAATAAATGTTTATTGATTAATTGGAGTCAGGAAGATCTGAATCAAAATCCAGCCTCAGACACTTCCTAGCTGTGTGATCCTGGATAAGTCACTTAACCTCAGGCTGCCTCAGTTTCCTCAACAAATGGGAATAATAATAGCACTTACCTCACAGAGCTGTTGTCAGCACAAATAAGAAAATATTTGTGAAGTGTTTAGCCGGTGCCTGGAACATAGTAGGTTCCTCTTCTCTTCCTCTCAGCGCCACATGTGCGGTTTGCATAATATGCAATTTGTATTTTAAAGAGGCAGCGTAGGTGGCACCGAGTATAGAGTAGCGGGCCTGGACTCAGAAAGACCTGAGTTCAAATCCAGCCTTAGACACTTTAATAGCTATGTGATCTTGGGCAACTCAAAACCAGTTTGCCTCAGTTTCCTCATCTGTTAAACAGGGATAATAACACCTCCCTCCCAGGGTTATTGTGAGGATCAAATAAGATAGTTGTAAATCTCTTAGCATACTGCCTGGCACATAGTAGGTGCTATGTAAATGCTTGCCATTAATTAGTAGTAGTAGTAGAAATGAAGCTATCAGAAACCAACATCAGTCTATGGCCCAAGTGAAAGTGACAAGTCTAAAACATCTGAGAAACAACTATTAATCAGCTCAATGATTTTACAGAATCACAAAATGCCATGTGGTAGGGCCAAATTCATTAAAACCAGAGGCCATCAAAGCCAACCAGACTTGACCAAGAATTCCTACTACATGACCCATAGGTGTGAGGCTCTCAGCTGAAGGAGCCCTCTCAAGGCAACTTGCTCCCAAGGCTGACCTTAGAGGCCATCCCGTCCTGTACTCTTATTGTACAAATAAGGAAACTGAGGCCCTGGCAGGTCAAGTCACTTGCCTAAGATCACATAGGCAGCATCAGAGATGGAATCTGAATAACTTACTCAGATTCTTTGACTCCAGAGCCAGAGATTTAATTTTTCTCAACATCAGTCCTAAATTTGCCCCTTTGGAGCACCTACATTTTGCTCTTAATTCTTTCCTTTGAGGTCACAAAGACCATGATTAATTACTCTTTTGCACAATGCCCTGCAGTGTTTGAAAACAGCTCTTGTGCCCCCTGCCTCCCTCCCCCCAAATTTTCTCTTCTAGGCTAAACAACCATCCCAGTTCATTCAACTGCTCATTGAAATGACTTTGAGGACCTTCATCCCCCTAGCTGTCCTCCTCTGGACATCCCCTAGCTTATTCTTGATATCCAGTCTTGGATTTTCCATTGTGCTGTAATGTACATGATCTCATTT
Organism: Phascolarctos cinereus; assembly: GCF_003287225.1. NCBI lineage: Eukaryota > Metazoa > Chordata > Mammalia > Diprotodontia > Phascolarctidae > Phascolarctos > Phascolarctos cinereus. The sequence goes on along the minus strand of NW_027556402.1, from coordinate 111,813,198 downwards.
GAGAAAACTGTTCATTTTTGAAACGGAAATATTCACATTATTTGCTTAACTGAAGCAGTTTGACATGTAGAGGACAAAATTAGATATACTCTCATGCTTCTAAATCAAGGACACTTGGTCAAAAATGAATGTTTTGTCCTGTTCTACAGAGAGTGATCAACAAACCTGGATCTCCAGGGACTGTCTCAGATTTGTGGTATTCTAAGATGTATTTCTTAAAAAGCTGCCAGTGTGTCCCATTGGCTTTCCATCTCTGCAATATGGCAGCTATGAATAGGCCTGGAATCCCTTTTCTAGTTTTTTCTCAAGTGTATGATACTATGGCTTGAATTTAGCTGTTGTTTAGTCATTTCCAGCCATGTCTGACTCTTTGTAACCCCATTTGGGGTTTTCTTGGCAGAGATAATGGAGCGGTTTGCCATTTCCTTCTCCAGCTCATTTGACAGATGAGGAACTGAGGGCCAAAGTTAAAACAACTCGCCCTAGTTCAAGAATCTGACACCCTATTTACAGTTACTACACTGTATCAATACCACAAGGTAATGTTGTTTGTCCTTCATTTTTGAAGAGGACCAATGACATTGTAGGGTGCTGTCTTGCTTGCTTGTACATTGGATTTAACCGAGGCAGAACTGCACAAAGTCGTCAGCCTCACTCTCTCTTCCTGAGTCATCATAGTCCAGTGGCAGGACAAAAGTCAAGAGGACTTCGAGATGGCCTGGGATGCAGTGGATGACCATGGTGTCTTTGATGCCTGATCAGGCTCTAGGAGCTCCACAGCACCTGCTTCGTCCACCTTCATGGTTGTTGGTACAAATTGGTCTTATCTGCCCATTCTGTCGGGGGAAGTCTTCACGTGCTCGGGGTAGAGACTCCACTAACTCACTGATGGGTCTGAGGCCCATTGGTTACCCTCAACATGGTTTAGCCTATCTGCCGAGATGATTTACTAGGATGTAGTGTCATGCGAAGGCACCACGGTACCAAAAGAGCTCAGGATTCAGACTTGGAGGACCTTCTATCCTGGGCCTCAGTTTCTTTATCTGCAAAGTGAGGGGACTGATAGAATAAGAGCTGGAATGGCCCCTATGGTGGGGGGAGAGGAGAGGGAGAAAAAAGGGAAATGATAGGGAACAAGCATGAAATTTTTTTTCCAGCCAAAGGCAAGGTTTATTAGAATATTAATCGGGGGTGGGTGAAATTTAAAGAATCCCCCATATTGGCCCGAGTCTTAAGGAATCTAAGCATTTGTACTGCTAATGCAAGTGGGCCAGATTTTAAGGAATCTGAGTACCTTAGTGGAGACAAGATGAATCTTATATACAGAAAGCCTGTGGGAAGGGTCTAGAAGTGGCCAAGTAGTCTGGGGTGACTGGAGGAGGAGTCTGAGGAGCTGGATGGGAATGGCCAGTAAGCTGGGATGACTGTGAGGTAACAGAACTCCAGGGACCCAGACCACTTTTGGCCAAGGGAGAATGGAGTCTAGATAGGATTAAGGGTGGGAAGTGGCCAACAGAATTGGGAGATTGGGGTTTAGCCACAATGAAAGACCAGTTAAGTGGATTACAGTCTCGAGCAAATGCCAGAGATTTGGGAAAGTCCAGGTATTTTCCTTTTTGGGGTCCAGATTCCAAAGACATGGTCTTTTCCTTTTAGGGGTTCAGCTCTCATCCCCATCATTCTCCCCTCAAATAAATGGGACCCAAATTCTTTTGGGGTAAGGGGTGAAGGTCTTGGCTTCTGAAACTGCTTCCTGCTGGCAAGGGGCATAGAACTATCCCTACCTTGAGAGGGTCCCGGGGAGTAGGTTGACTGGAACTGAGCATAGGCTGCATCCAGAGGATGATAGGGGGACATGGGCTGGTACACACTGTTTGCTACCAACTAGAGGGAACAAGCATTAATTAAGTGTCTACCATGTGCCAGGCACTCTACTTAAGTGCTTTATGAATTTTAGGAAATTTTAAATTTTGGAATATCCAAAGTTGTGTGAAATTTTCAAATACTAAAATTATGAAATTCTAGAATACCAAAAATTATGATACTTTTGTTATCCCTACATTTTTAAAAAGTACAGATCGCTGAATTCTACTCCCTCATTTTTGAACTAGATGATCTGTAAAAATTCCCCTCCAGTTTTAAATTTATGATTCCCTAATTCTTCCAAACAACTGGAAAGTTCAAGTCAAGGATTACAGCCTAAGAAAGAAAAAAGAAGCCAGAGTATAGCCAACCTTTTTTAATTAGAGTATATTGTACTTCCAAACTGGATACACTATAAATTGGCAATGCAACATAAGATGCAACGTAGGAATATACCAGTTACTGTCAAAATGACCCTGTACAGCCTTAGAATGCAAAAAGCTTTATACAATACAAATTTTCAGTAATGTACACAAACCTCGACAGCGTGATCTTTTGAACATAATACAAGTTAAAAAAAGGACCGAAGGAAGAAAGAAAGTGCTGAGAACTTTAACTGCATTACCGTATGGAAAAATAAGTTAGCCTTCATCAAAGAATGCATAGTGAAAACAGGGATGACATTAGTTGGTGGTTGGATTCCTCCCAAAATGTTAATGTTTTTTGTTTTCTGGGTTTTTTTTTTAAATAGGGAAAGGATTCTCTGTGGGGACACAGCCTTCCCTGAGCTTCAAAATGCATACCAATTCATGGGACGGCTCATCTAGGCGAATCCTGAAAATTTCTGTAAATACTCTCCTTTATTAACAATAACAATAATAATAATAATAATATAAAAAAACCAAACAAACTCCAAACACACCTTTTTTTTTCTCACTCAGAAAACTTTTATAATTTATCAGAAAGGGGAGGGGGAATCTTTCCAAAGTGCTAAACAAAGTTGCCCAATTACATTAAGCGTGACTAGGCCGTTCAAAAATACGGGTTCCGTGGCAAACAGAGAAATGCATGGCATTTGAGTGTTGAGGTTGTCTCCTTCCCCTTGAGCTCGGCTCGGGCTCTGCCTCTTGGCCCAACTTCCTATTGCACGGCCAGGTTCCGGTCAGACCTGCTCCTAACGATCCTAGCCAGCCAGGTCTCCCCTTTTCAGGGTGCCCCTGTCAGTGTGGTAGTGTGATCTGCCTCTGTGGAAAGGTCCTGGGCATGGCCAGTCCCTCTCGTATTAGCCTTTTGCCACCGAACGGGTCACTTTGAAAGCAGACTATTGCACAGTGGCAAGTTCTCCTCCATTACATGGGGAATTCAAAGAATTGCTTCTTAAAAATAAGGCTTCCTCCACCTTCCTCCCCCATCCCCCACACCCACCCTCACCCAGTCCCTGCCCCAGCTGCCCCGGAATTTCTTGGAGTGTATGTACTGCATTTTCAACTGAGAAACATTGCCATGGCAAGGTCAAATCCCAGGCCTCCAATGGCCACTTGCTAAGAACAAAACTGAGGAAAAAATGGCTGGGGGAGGTGGGGGGGAGGAGCAGACAGGAGCCTCATCCTCCTTACCTTCTGAAGCCCTCCCTCCAGCCCCAGTCCACCTTTCTCCTTAGTGTAAACAGGCTCACCTAGTGCACAGAACAGGCTTTCCCCCAGGGGACTGGAACACACCTGCCAGGGGGTGGGGAAAGGTAAGAGACTGGGGGAGGGGCAGCCTACAGTGAGGATTAGACAGTACAGTCATCTGGCTACCTGTAGAACTGTACCAAGTTCAAGGTGGCAGTCAGTAAAGGGAATTGCCTGGAGGAAGAAAAATCAGAGCTACTTTATTTTTCCTGGTGAAACAGATGAAAAAAACAAACAAAAAACAAAACAAAAAAAAACCCAAAACAAACCCAAACCAAATCCCAATTCTAGGCTAGCACACTGTGGGAAAACAGCAACACAATAAGAAAGCATCCCTCCTGTACACCAGCTCCTTTCAAGAGATAAATAATATATATATATATATATATATATATAAAAATTCATTTTCTAGACTTCCCATTACTATACAAAGCAATTTCTTTCCTGCTCTTTAGGCCTGTTTCACACTGGAAATCCTGTTGTCTTAAAAATACAAAAGCAATGAAAATACTCGAAGATTCTCTTTTAAAATCACCTGTTGCCTTCCCAGATCAACGAAGGGTTCCGCAACCAATCCATATCCGATTCTTGCTACAATAAAGTGCTGCGTAGACGTTGTCATTTTAATGACCACAACATAAGAGCTTTAAATAAGTCTAAAGTTAGCTTCCTAGCAGGGGACGTCCTACCAGGCATTAACCAAATGGAATACCGTTTTTACCGATAACATGGAGGAGAATATACATGTAGCCAGAAGATCTGCAAATACAACTGAGACTTTTTTTTTTTTTGCTGGGGGTAGGGCTGGGGGTGGGGAGGGGCATAGAACTGAACAGTATGTTCAAACAGCACCTTTTGTCGTGTCTTTACAGTTTAAAGGAGTTTTAAATTAACTTTTCTGACACAGTCTCCATCCCAAAGAAGAGGTCCATTTTTTCCTCTTTTCTTTTCCTTTCCTTTCCTTTCCTTCCCTTTTGTTTTTCAGATGAGAAACACAAGCTAGTGCAAGTCTAAAAGCACTGTGCAAACCTGCCTTTTGTTTTTTTAGTCTGAGCATTTATACCCAGAATTTATCCAAACCCCATTTCACTCCCCTTGACTGGTTATAACCAACATCCAATTTTTCACTCATACCAAATGGTTCCTGCAAACCAAACGATAACCATTGCATTAATGTGGGATGTATCTGATCGGCCCTTTCAAAAAGTCACACTCTCTGGAGCCCTTACCATAAAGATCGTATCCATGGGTGTGCATGCACGCGGGTGTGTGCGTGGACGCCCACGTGCGGTATGTTTGGTGCCATCAGCTGCTGTGCTGAGTTATTTCTTCCAGATGGACTGCCCCATCCCCTCACCTTCACAGCCAGTGAAGATCAGAGGGTGAGGTTCGATGTTCTATTAGAAATCTCAGGCAATACTGAAGAGGCTGGTCAATCCCTTCATCAGCTTAAGCCCTGGGCCCTACAATCCTGGTGCTCAGAACCATAGAGGGGAAGGTGTTGAAGGACCCTGGGGAAAGAGGCAAGGGCAATGTACCAACCCATCGAGGAAAACAAGTTCCTCCTCAGGAAATAAGCCAGGACAAAGAACAGGCAACAGAAACAGCAAGGCCCGGGAGCTGACACATTCTCGCTTTGCCAGTAAGCACTCACACTCACTCACGCAGCCAACTCACCCAAACAAAATGAAAATGCACCAGTATGTCACCTTACAAGTGCTGATTGCCATTGAGGACACTCTCGTCAGCCTTTGACTGACGAGGCAAAATTTCTTCAAGAAAAAAGCGAGGGGCAGGGAAGGGGGTGGGGGGAAGACATGCCTCTGAAGGTAGAAGAATGCAACAGGTCACCTCTCCGAAGGCTGAATCAAGCAGCTTTCGTGTCAATGCAATAAGCACGCTCAGAGGGCCGCTTCTCTAAACCTCATGAACGATATACAGTACACAGGGTGCAGACCCCCGTCTGTCTCTGGGTTTTGCAGCAACATATACCTGCTGGAGCTGTGGTGTGTGTGTGTGAGTGTGTGTGTGTGTTGGTTTTTGGTACAGAAACAAGGCTGCCCTCAGACAGTCTCTGCCCTTTCTGTTAATCCGAGATAGGCAAGGAAGGAGTGTTTAGGTGAGGTGATGCTAGGAGGTGCAGTCTGAGGTCGGGGAGGGTGGAATGTGAGATCCGAGTGGTTCTTGGGGTAAAGCATCGTCAAGGGAATAAGATGGGCAAAATCTGAGTTCCGATACTTATCAAAGCGCAAAGAGGAGCCGTTGACAGCCAAGGCCTTGAACGCCAGGTTGGGTTCTGAGCTGCTGCCGTGGGCAGCTGACAGTGCCACTGTCTGCAAGGCCTGGGAGGCGGACATGATCGAGAGGGGAGACAAAAGGTTCCGGGACCTCCCCACCACAAGGAGGGGACCCCCAGGAGCAGGGTCCTTGGGGGCCAGACTCTGGCCCTTCTTCTCCTCCTCCACACAGTCCCCCCCACTCTGGTGTTTCTTCACGTGGCGGCTGAAGACAAACGGGTGGGTGGTCTTGAACAGGCACTCATCGCAGCTGAAGGTCTGGCGTGGGGCGTGTTTCAGCTTCTTGTGCAGGTTGAGATTGTCTTTGCGCTTGCAGCTGTAGCTGCACTGGTCACAGTGGAAGGGCCGCTCCCCGGTGTGGACACGCACATGCTCGATGAGCTTGTTGGCTGTCTTGGACAGGTAGCCACACTGGTCGCATTTGTAGTGGTTGCCAAGGCGATGCTCCCGAATGTGCATCTCCAGCTCCAGCTGGTTGGCCTTGACCATCTGGCAGATCCGGCACTTGTACTCCATCTTGTAGTGGGTCTTCAGGTGGCACTCCATGGCTGCGGGGCGGTTGGTGGAGTAAATGCAAAATGGGCACCTGCCAAGGGATGAGATGACAGGGGAGGTTCAGCTGGCGGCTGCCTCCACCCCCAAACCTCCCCGGCTCTTTCCTACACACCACCTTCCAACCCCTTCAGCCCAGCCCAGCTGCCTCTTGGGGTGGATTTCCTTTGGGTCCCTCCCTTCATCTTTCACTGCAAATAAAGTACGCCCTGACCTAGGTAAGCTCGGCCCAAGTCGGGCCTCTTGGCTGGAAGTGGACACCCTGGCCATCGTGAGGGGGAGAAAAGGACTGAGAGCAGATGCAGGTAGCTTCCCTCCCTTACCTCTCCTCTGCTCTCCCCACCCCCACCCCACCCCCACAGGTATCGGTCCTTCAAGGTAGGGGGAATAAAGAACACAGTGTCAACTTGTCATGCACCACACCAGGCACACACAGGAGGGGAGAGCTCACAGGGGGAAGAGCTACTTCTAGCATTCCAAAAAGTCACACAAAGGGTGGAATCGTGCTTATGACAGGGACTGTTAGAAGCAGAACACTTTCTCTGTGCGTGCTCACAAAACTCATGGGTTAGAGCCACGGCTTTCTCAAGGGAAAGGAAGAGAAAAAAAGCAAGAAGTCTGGGAGGAAGGAGAAAAGAAGGGGGCTCACCACATGCCTTAGGGGTGGGAGGCAAGAGGCATGACCACTGTTTGGTAGCCTGAGGATATCAGGCTCCCAACTCCATTAGATAATGTCAACTAGACTGGGAGCTTTCTGAGCACAGGGACCATGTTTTTTACTTCTTCTGTGTCTTTCCTTGCCTGGCCTTTCCATCTCAACAGTTCTGAGCATAGAGGAGGGACTCTCTCTCTCTCTCTCTCTCTCTCTCTCTCTCTCTCTCTATATATATATATATATATGTGTGTGTGTATATACATATATATATGTGTATCTATATGTGTACATATATACATATATAGACATACATACATCTCTCTCTCTCTCTCTCAAATATGTACATATATGCAGAAAAAAGTCCTTTAAGCCCTTTGAACTGGATGCTGGGAGAGATGAGATTCAACCCCAGCTCTGTTAGTTCTCCAGCTGAAGCTCGGTGTCCTGAGCTAAGTCATTCTCCATTCTCTGCCTCAGTTTCCTCATCCTACAAAGTAAGGATTCTACCTCCTCCCCCCTCACCTCTCAGAAAGGTTTGGAGCAGGGGTCGAGGCCACGATTATGGCCTCCTTTCCGTCCCTCCTCTTAAATCTGCTGCGGGAAGCGAATGGTTTGTATGACGGCATGGGATCGGCACTCACTCAAACAAGATCTCAGAGACGAAGCCCAGAGTGCCTTCTACAAGTCACTGCCTAGGACTCCTCAGCAGAAAACACGCTAGGCAGCCTCTACTCCCAGAAGGAAGCAGGAGCAGTAGAATGGAAGCTTCCTGAAGGCAGAGACCCTCTTGCTTTTGCCTTTGTATTCCCCAGTTCTAGCATATTTCTGGTACACAGAGGCAGTTAATGACTGTCTGTTGAATTCAAGTGTGTACGAAAGAAAAGCCCATTCTGTACTGAGGGGCCCACAGGATCCTGAACCACAAGCTGGGCTTTCCCTGAAGGAGATGAAAACTGACGACTGTTCTGAGCTAGGCCCCTGCCCCTCTAAAAAGAGTAATACTATCATCAAATTTGATCTGTAAAACTAATGAAACAATCGGATTGGATCTGTAACATGAAGAGCCTATAGAAAACAGCAGCCCCATCTCCAAAACAACAATTTTGCTGTTGGTACTACATTTTGTTTTAAGGACATTTCTGCGACTCATGGCTCAATCTTTCTTTTGCAGCTCAAGCAAAGTGGTAAGGTTATTTTTTTTTCTTCTGTGCTCCCATTATTAATTTTAAACACACCCTTCTCAGGCAAATTAATTCTCTGGCATGGCAAGAAAAAAAACAAAACAAAACAAAACAAAAACAGAGACTCACTGTATAGCCAGAAGGCATTAGCAATTTTTTCAAAGAATTCTTCTACTTGGTCATCCTAGAACATAAACTAGTACACAGGGGATTGTTAGCACCGCCCGGGAAGTGTCTGTACAACAGAAGAATCAGAGTTGATTGTGCATTCTCCCCCATCAGATCTAGAGGCTCCTGATTTCTAGGGCCCTCTGAGAAGGCCAACTGGCAAAGCCACAAATATCAGGTGCCAACACATTAACGTGTGTGATTGGGCTATTGGGAAAAGGGCAGTGCGCACTAGTCCAATCACAGAAAAAAAAGAAATACTTGCATATACTTAAGAAGGAGGAGGGGTGTTTGTGTATGTGTGTGTGTGTGTGTGTGTGCACGCGCAAATGGCAGCCAATTCCTGAGCAAGCCTTGGGTGTAATCCTGACAACATGGCCAATCCATCCTCCACCCTCAGCTCTCTTGAATCATAAAATAAACCCCCAGTTCCTTTAAGATGACCCTCCATCCACTAACCCTCCCAACTCCTCCCCCTCCCCAACTTGCTTCCCAAACCCCTTCAACACCCACCCCCACCATAACAAAATCTTGCTTAAGAAAAAGAATATTGTGTATCTTTTCTTACATGCTATGTGCTAACAGACAGGTGAGGTAAGTGCTAAGAAGAAATATTTTATCCTAGCCTCTGCTTGGGCCAGCTAGGTGGGTGAGGGAAGAAGCCCTGGGGAAACATGTGTACATGCATATGCGTGTGCATGTGTATATATGCATGCAGGCACTGTGTTGTATGTCTATGTACATGCAGGTATGCATGTGTGTACACACGTGCATGAGGTCACGTAGTCAGAGCTCTGCTTAAGCACTGATTCCTAGCCTCACCAAGCTTTTCCTGTTCATCTTCTCTGCCCTTTGTTCCATGGAATCAGGCTGAACTCTACAGAATGGTGGGGTTTTTTGTCCTTTTTCTAGGTTGTTTTCTAAGTTGGGAGTATCTTGTGGGCATGAGCTATACTTTTGGTATCAAAGTATGGACCTGGACTTTATGACTCTAAGATAAGAACTGTAGTCAAATCTTTTCTGGCCTTCCTTCAGTAGCAGTTGGCCTACTGGTGGGAGGCCAGACACACAGTAGGCCCCATCGTTATTTGTTGGTTTGACTGGCACACAGTAGGCACACAGAAAATTCTGGTTAATGATGATAAATACAACCAAGGACCCTTGGGAGGGTGTGCCTGGAGATGACATCTCTTTGAATGCTTAAGTCTACACCTTTCCTTTCTTGGGGAAGAATGGTTGCCCTAGGGGTTGCAGGGATCCACTGGGCATAGCTCTATCACCGAGACACATTCCTACCTGTTCTACTTGCTGCTATGACTGAATTTAAAAAAATATATATATATATATATATATATATATTTGCTCAACAGATAATGTCAGGCCTTCTAAACAACAAGAGAGATGCATTAGGGATGGGACTTTTTTTTTGTGATAATGAGATAGAAAGGCTGTTGTACTGATAGAAACAGGTAGGGGGGACCCTGTACCCTGTAATCACTAAAAGTCACTCCAAATAAAAGTCCCGTAGTATAAGGAATAAGAGAGGCAGCTGCATAGTGAGAAGGGCACCGGATTTGGAATTGGAGAACCTGGACTATAATCTTGGTTCTTCTCCAGTGTGACTGTGGGTAAATCACTTAACCTTCCTGGGTCTCAGTTTCCTCATCTGTAAAATGTGGAGGGTGGGATTAGGTGACCTCTAACGTTCCTTCCAGCTCTAAGTTAATGATTCTCTCATTGATGTCATCCTCGTGAACGGACGGATGGCTGACGCAGCCTAACTCGCCTCCCCGTCCCTCTGTACCTCGTCTGGCCTGCTCCTGGGAGCTCTGCGGAATCCATGGCCATCTAAGGCCCCACAAAGGACAGTCCCCACCCACACCAGGCGGAGAGGATGGTGTGCCCTGACGCTGCCCCCCCTCGCAGCCTGTCCAGCCCAGTCTCTGCCCGCAGGGTAGGGGATTGAACAACGCAGTAAAAGGTTCGGTACTTGCTTTCCTTACTTGAGCCCACCAGTGGGGACAGTGTGGCATTTCTTGTGCTCCAGCAGCTGCTCGGGAGTCTTCATAAACTTGTGGCACACGTCACACTCAAACATCCGTGTGATAAGGTGGATCTGCAGGTGGCGTTCAAACATGTTCTTCGTCTTGCAGACGAAGTTGCAGAAAACACATTCGAACCCTGAAAGGACCAACGTGTGTGTAGGTTGGGGGAGAGGTGCAGAGGAGAGGAGAGCATGAGAAGGGGCTGGTCACACTGCTTGTACCCCCCAGGGTCCCTCTTCTTGCCTGTTCTACATCACCACCTCCAGTTGTACCTCCTAGGCTGAGAGAAGACTGGAGTATGACTTGAGCATCCGCCCTCGCCCTCAGACACTGGCTCACATAAGAATCAACCCCAAAAGTAATAATAATTTAAAAAAAAAACCATAGCAGTCAAAATTAGACTCTCAGAGCTGGAAGGGAATGAACTTGGAGGTCATCTACTCCACCCTGCACCTGAACAAAAATCCCCTTCACAACAAACAAACATCCCCTGCCATTGGCCTTTCAGCCTCCCAGGCCTGCTGCCTCGTTGCCATCGGCCGGGCCTTATTTTCAAGCCTCCATTAATCTGCTGGATGGCGGCTGACAACAACAGGATGGGCAGATAAGGGGCTCAGGGTGTCCCGTCTCCCTTTACCTTTCTCTGACTTTTCTTCTGTGTTCATTAAGGGCTGGCTCCCAGGCACTACGGAAATGACCAGTAGGTTGTTCCCTCCCTTGTTTTTCTGGGTGATGTCCGAGTCATCTTTGCTGTTAGCTGAATCACTAAGTGCCGACAGAGAAGATGAAGAAGGACTGTTGGATTCACTGGGAGTCTTCCTCTCTTCCCCTGAAGGATAAGACAAGCAGATGCCCCATTATTCAGCAAGGCAAGATCGAACACAGCAAATCAAAAATGTATACACACACACACACACACACACACACACACACACACACACACACACACAAAGGGCAGTGGGGTTCCGGCGGGGGCTAGGGAATCTGGCGGCGAGGATGGAGGGGAGCAAGCATCTTCCCTGCCTCTGCTGGCTTGGAGGTTGGGGCCTGGGGCAGAGGAGTGGCTAAAGGATGTGTCTATACATAGATGCTAGTGATGTCAAATCCTAGAAGGGCGTGGCTGCTACAGTGATGGAGGAAAGGAAAGAAACACTTATTAAATGCCTACTATGTGCCAGGCACTGTGCTAAGTGCTTTACAAATATGATCTCACTTGGTCCTCACAACATCCCTGGGAGGTAGGTGCCATTATCATCTCCATTTTACAGTTGAAGAAGCTGAGGCAGGCAGCTTGCCCAGGGACACACAGCTAGCGAGGACCCGCGGCCAGAGCTGAGCTGAGGTCTTCCTCTAGGCCACCTCGCTGCCTCTACTGGCTGCAGAACAATCCAATTGTGATGTGACTTCCCTGGCTCAGATCACACCATCCCCAGCATCTCCTTCCTGCACCGCAGGCCTCCCAGTAGGAATACTTCTGTGATGCTGCTCTCGAGGTCTGGGAAGCACTAGGCGTTGGGTGAGTTTGGAGGTGAGCAGGTGATGAGGAGATGGTGCCATCCGAGAGGAGCAGGAGGGTGGGGACCTAGAGGAGGACCCCTGGATCACAGAGGCAAAGCTGGGAGTGACTTCAGAAGGCATCCAAGTTAGCCATCTGATGTTACAGAAGGGAAGGGGACCAAGGCCTGGCAAGATGCAGGGATCTGCCCCAGGTCACTCAGGAGGCGGCTGAATATGGATTTATATGGAAGTGAATAAAAGAGGTTGCAGGAAAAAAACCCCACTCTGAAGGAGAAGGGCTCTTCAAAAGGGCACAGAAGAGGCAGAAGCTCCTTGGACAAAAGCAATTTTGGTTCCATGCCGCCATGGTGTAGAAAGCATCTGTGCCCAGTTCTAGCTCGCTACTGAAGATGGACATGAGGCTGCATTTTGACTGCTCTCACTGTTTTTTGTCTCTTTCCATATACACAGGTATTCATTTGTTTTTACTCTGAATTTCATAAATACCAGCTGCCCAAAATGAATATTTCCAAACACTAAGTAATACACAAAGAGAGGATTATATGTGACAACATGAATTTCCATTATGTACATAGTACTTTAAAAAAGCATATAATAAAGGCAACATATTACTTTCAAACCTGTCCTGCTTGTTTGTGCTTCCTTCTGAACTTCCTCTGTTCTCTTCTGTGCATATCTATCTATAAAAATAAGCTTTGTTATTGCCTTTTTTCCTTTCAGTCACTTCTAGACTTCTAGACTCACCCCTATCCACCTAAGCCCTACAAAGAAGGGCTGAAACAAATATAAAACAGTCAAGCAAAAGTCCCTAAGAGGGACAATGCATGCAACGTTCCATACCTGCAATCCTCCAACCCATTTCCCCCTTTTAACCATAACCTTTGATTCTTGATTCAGCAACTACTAGAATTTCTCCTAATTGAGGCCACATTAATGAGAGGTGATGAACAATGATAATTGATGGAACTTTGATCCAGGTTAAGTTGCCTAGGAATTGTGACTTGGGGCTTGTGCTCAAGGACTATCTAAACCCTATTTCCCAATGACAGAAGAAAGCACAGCTGACACTCTAAGTCTAAATATTGGTTTCTAGAAATCTCCATTCTAGGCGCAAGCATTGGAAAACGTATCTTGTAGGAAGAGTGAGGAATGATGGATGGATGGATGGATGGATGGATGGATGGATGGATGGATGGATGGCTTAAATGCTGGACAGTAGTAGCAATAAAATGTAAGAGAGCCCCAAGGAAGGCTTCCAATGCATTGAGTAGATCACCTGTAGAGGACGTGGTTAAGAATCACACAGAATGGGGGCAGCTAGGTGGTGCAGTGGATAGAGCACTGGCTCTGAAAGTCAGGAGGACCTGAGTTCAAAACCAGCCTCAGACCAAACACTTGACACTTACTAGCTGTGTGACCCTGGGCAAGTCACTTAACCCCAATTGCCTTAAAAAAAAGCTTAAAAAAAAAGAATCACACAGAATAAGGTGTGGAGGGACTGTGAGATGTACAGTACAATAATAACAACAACAGTTAGCATTTATATAGCACTCAATGCATTTTACATGATTATTTCACTTAATCTTCACAAGAACCCTGTGAGGTGCTCTTATCCCCAATTTTACAGATGAAGAGACAGGCTAAGAGAGATTTAAGTGATGTATCCAAGGCCATAAAGTTCATTGAATGTCCAAGACAGGATTTTTTGTTTGTTTGTTTTGGTGAGGCAATCGGGGTTAAGTGACTTGCCCAGAGTCACACAGCTAGTGAGTGTTATGTGTCTGAGGCTGGATTTGAACTCAGGTCCTCCTGATTCCAGGGCCAGTGCTCTATCCACTGTGCCACCTAGCTGCTCCGCTAAGGCAGGATTTGAACTCAGTTGTTTTGGCCTCATGTCTAGTTCTCCATTGCAGGGAGTACCTACAATGTTGAGATCCCAGATCCATGGAAGGACTGAAGTGAAGTACCTTGAAGCTAACTCCTTGAAGCCAACCATCTGTAAGATGGTTCTCTTTTTTAGTTCCCTTCCTGGCAGTCTGGCTCAGACTTAAGACTGAATTGATCAATAGGAAACAAGGCTTCTTTGGAGGTTCTCTCACACTCTTAGGTCTTCTTATGCCTGCCTGGCCAGAATTCTCAGATAAGGTACCAGTGAGGAAGGGTAGACTCAGTATTCGTAGGGATCTCTGATGCCAAGGTGGGCGGGTACTTCTTCCAATGATCTTGATTGTCACTGATTCCTGCCCATCCTTCCTGGTCGACACTTGATCATTTCTTCCCCTAAGTTCATCACATAGGTTCCACCCAATATGTTTAAGCCTTTTCTTGCCTTCTCCTGAAATCATGAGGACACCAATGGAGCACACAGCTCCCTCAGTCTTGCCACGGGCTGGCCCATCTTCTTTGTGGATTGTTCATTTCTTTGATGACTTTCTGTCTTCTACTTTTTCTTTGCAGTCCCTTCTTTGTGATATGCTGCAGCTTGCTCACACCCCAAATGCATCTCTCCTTTATCTTCTGAGTAATACTCATTTTTAGTTCTTTGGAGATTCTAGTGTTACATGATACAGCCACACCACCACTAGTAGAGTATTAAAAAGATGAGCCTTTCTTCTGGCACTTGCTTCCTTCTTTCTGAATACTGAGAATGCTCTCTTTGTAAAATACTAGAGGAAATTAGGACTCTAGGGTATTTTGAAGGAGTAATTAATTTAATATCAGTACTGCCAATCTATTATGGATTCTACTTACCAGTACAGCTGTATTTTAGAAATGAACAGAACATTTTCTGTGAGGTACTGAATACATCTCTAGAATTGTTTTGCCAAATCCATCTTTTGAGGCTAGCTTATCCAATAAATGATTGCTTTAAATTGCTTTTGAGAACTAAATTTTTTTTAACATTTCAATTACTATCTTTAAAAACAGGCCTGTATGCCCTAAAGCTTACTGACATTAGACACAGCTACCGAATGATAACAAATTAATAAATTTGTAAAAGTGCTGAGGTCAAATGCTATCACAAGAAGGAAAAACATTCCAGATTTTCCTTATTCTCAACCCAATAGTTCTGGCTATGTCTTCCCACCTATTTCCTTAAGCTGATGACTCATATTTCTATAGTTCTTTATAATCTACAAGTCTCTTTCTTCACAATCCTGGGAGGGAGCTAAGACAAATATTATTATCTCCATTTAACAGATGAAAACACTGGATTTTGGAAAGTTAAATAATTTGTCATCTTGGCATCCAGAACTAAGACTCAAACCCAGGTCTTCTGATCTAATGCTTTTTCTTTAATGCTGTATCTTTTTTTTTTTTTTAGTGAGGCAACTGGAGTTAAGTGATTTGTCCAGAGTCACACAGCTAGGAAGCATTACCTGTCTGAGGCTGGATTCGAACTGAGGTCCTCCTGACTCCAGGGCCCATGCTCTATTCACTGTGCCCCCAGCTGCCCCTCTACTGATCTATCTTTATCCTGCCTGTGTGTGTGTGTGTGTGTGTGGCAGATAAGAAGAGGAAGGCACATTTTAATATATCCTTTAAAAGTGGTGTTGACGCCTTATAATGCTGCTATTGACTTACACATTCAAGTACCTTTTATCGAGTACTGACTATGTGCCAGGAAGGGAGTGTGCTTGGTGCCAACTAACATTTTCCTCATAAGCCAGCAGTGACATGTCAGGTCATTTCAGCATATAGATATTATCCAGTGCATGAATCAGGTCCACCAAATCTAAATTTGTATCATCAGTCGACAAGTGCTAATTGAACGTCTATTACGTGCCAGATGCCAGAGATATGAAGATAAAAGTGAAACAATCCCTGCCCCCAAGGAGCTTATTTTAAAAAAAGAGGAGACAGATTCACAAGGACAGAATATACCGTATGTACATATGCATGTATGTATATATGTATGTATGTATGTATGTGTGCATGTACATATAAACAGAACAGACAATGTTGCAACAGCAGGGCTACCATATGTATAAACAGATACAGATCGACATGCATATCACACATAACATATAATGAAAATGATCTGGACAACCTCTGAAGTCCTTTCCACTTCTAAAACAGTGTGATCTGATTCTGATGGGAGCCCCAGGGTAGTGCAGAAGGAGATTGATCCTTGGAGTGGAAGCCAGCAGGCCTAGACTCCAGTTCCTGCTTTGCCACTAACATCCTGTGTGGATCTGAGCAAGTCACTTGCCCTCTCTGGGTCTCAGTTTCCTTATCTGTAAAATGAGGAGCCTAATTTTCTCTCTCAAAGCCACAGTTATCTATAAAATGGGGACAATACTAGAGATGAGTATGGGGCAGCGGGACAAAGGTCACAGAATCTCAGAGATGACATCCAAAGACCACTGAGTCCAAAGGATACTTGATCAAGAATCTCTACAATGTTCCCAACCAGTAGCTGTCCAGCTGTCATTGGACTTAAGAGTCCGGGGAGATGGAGGTGGAGGAGGAAATCATGGCTCTGACACGCTGACCTGAATCAAAGAATCAGAGTTAGAGCCAGCAGGGGCCTTAGAAGTCACCTATTCCAATATGCCCATTTTACATATGAGGAAACTGTGGCTAAGGTCACATAGCTACTAAGTAGCAGAGATGGCATTTGAATTGCAGTCCTTGTTCCAAATCCAAGGCTCTTCCCATTTCACCATGCTGGGTCTCAGTTCCTTTTTCTTTAAAATACTGATAATAAAGATATCTGCAATACCTACCTCACAAGGTTGTCGTAAGGAAAGTACTTTATAAAAATCTTAAAGCACCATATAGATCTGAGTTGGAATTGAGAATACTGGTAGAGGTAACAGAAAATGACGCTAATTCAGCCCTCTGCTCAGTGAAGAGCCCAAACCTAGGAACAAGGAGGTAGGAGTGAGGGAGGTGGGGGGGATGGGAGGGCTGGGGCTTGGTGCTCAGGAAATGACCACATTTAAGACTGGTCAGTGGTTAGCAACAGATGTCCTCTATGGATATAGGTTAAATTTGAATCCAACTCTTCCTAAATACACAATCCTAGTCATAACAGATGGCATAGTCCCCTGGGAGGTAGTTCCTGCTGGGTACAGCCATATTTGTGTGAGGGTACAAAAGAGGATGGAGAGAGGGTGGTGAGCTGAAGAAAGGAAGCTGGGATGTTTAAAAGGCCCACTGCCATAGAGCAAGTCTGGTTTTCTTCCACTCATCACAGAAATGCTCACTTTAATTTTCACATGGGCACCCCACCTCACTTGCTGTGTATAATACTAACATGGTCGTGGTCAGAAAGCTACTTGTAAAGAATGACTCTCTCTCTCTGCCCCCCAACCCTCTCTCTCCCATCCAGCCCTCTCTCCTGTCTGTCTCTCCCTCTCCCTCCCCCCTCCTGTATCTCTCTCTCTCTCTCTCTCTCTCTCTCTCTCTCTCTCTCTCTCTCTCTCTCTCTCTCTCTCTCTCTCTCTCTCCTTCCCCTCCCTCTCTCCTGTGTGTCTCTCTGTCTTCCCCTTTATCTCTCTCTTCCTCCCTTTTTCTCTCTCCCTCCGCCCCCTCCACCCCGCCCTCTCTCCTGTCTGACTCTCCCTTTCCCTCTCCTCTCCTGTATATCTCTCTGCTTCTGTCTCCTTCTCTCTGGGACTCCAAGTTTTATCTGCTCAATTTACTGCCACAAACAAGCTTTTATTACTGTTGGCACCACAGAGCCTCAGAAGCACAAGACAGATTCTTGTTGGCCTCACACGTCATCTGCACAACCATCAGGGAAATTCCAGCTCCAGGGTCTCACTGATCCAGATGATGGGATATAAAGGGGCTGACCCAACACAGAGGGCTAGCAGTTAGCAAACTGGGTTTTAATGTGTGAGCGTTTCAAATGTGAGGGGAGCTCATCTTCCTTCTCCCTTAATGACTTCCACGTCTGTGTCATTTGTAACCATCATTTCTGAGATGGTAATTGCATCGTGGAGTCAAAATGTTAAGATCATTAAGTGGAGGAAGTTAACCAGACTGGTGAGAGGGGGAATGAAAGGGTATCTATCACTGGCCAGCTCTTTGCCATGGCCTGTAGAGAAACAGAACAGTTACAGGAGGTTTGGGGTTTTCTTCTCCAACCCCTGACCTCACTGGCTTCATTAGAAGAAAGGCCACAGATGGTATGCTGGACCATGGTGAGGGCTGAAAACTCAGAGGGGAGGATCAGAATGTCTCAGGACTAGAAAAAAGCAGGGCCACAGAAACCTCAAAACAAGAAGTTTTGAACTCACCACTGACTGGAAGATTTCATTTGGGCCTCAGCCAGCAAAACCCAGCTCTAGAGACCAGCAGCTTGAGAGCAGCTCTCCACCTGGCTTGGGCCTGGTGGCTTCCACGGCTTAACAATCTTACAAGCCAGCAAGGGGCAATCCACGCCTGGCAATCAGCTCAGGGCTGCTCAAGTCAGTTCTGCAAGGGGATGGCAGTGCTCTTGTCCTTCAAAATGTGGGCACCTCCTTAGCTTTGCAGGGAGCATGCAACATGACCCTCTGCTTGGCATATGGTGAGGTGAAGGTATCCCAGAGGAAGCAAAGGCCAGTCTCTGGCGGAGATGGGAGGGACACAGCTGAAAAGTCAGAGGGGTCTGGTTTCCCTTTATGAGATGAGAGGAGGCTGGGGATGGGAGGGGAAGAGGCACCCAGGGAAGGAAAAGAACGGGGTTGCTTGGGATGACAACCTGCAGCATGCTTTCCACCTCTTGGCAGGAAGGTGGAGGACTACAGGTGCAGAGTGAGGCATACTCAGATGTAGCCATTACGTTTATTTGTTTTCCTTACCTGACTTCTTTGTTATATGAGGGTTCTTTGGGGAAGTATGGGAGGAGAGGAGAGGGTCATTGGGAAGTGAGATCAATATCTTAAAAAGAGAACATAAACAAAACAATTTGGGGAGGTAGAAAAAGCAATGGTCACCTGTGTGCTTGGCGCTGATGTGAGCCTTAATATCAGCTTCCTCCATGGTGACAAAGTCGCACGCCGTGCAGCAGATTGAAAACATCCACTGTTCCTTGTCCACGTGGAGGGACATATGACTGACAAACTGGACGTTGAGCTCGGTCTCAAAACCACACACGTGACAACTAGAAGAGAGAATCCAGAGAAAGGGAGAGGAAAAGAGAGGACAGGAGGGAGAAATAGAAAGAAGGGTAAGAAATACCAAGTGCTTTTTTTTAGAATACACTTTTAATTAAATCTTTTTGTTTTTATATCACCTATATTTATTCTGCATTTATCCCCTTCGGGGCAGTGATCAGAGTGGCCCTGGAATTTTATCAGTATAGGGAACTCTCAGAAGAGGAACCCTCCCTCTGCCCATGCAGGCTGGATACTTCTCTAAGACTCACAGAGAGCTGACCTGAACACAGGCGCAGTGACTCAACAGTTAGTGTGTACCCGAGGTGGGTCCTGAACCCATCTATCCCTGGTCCTGAGGCTGTTTCTCGGTCCACTACACTATGTTGCCTCTCATGCCTTACAACAAAGAGTAAGAAAAGGAGAAAAGGCGTTCAAAGTCTGACGTTCTCACGAGCAGCGCTCCACACCCCATGTCTCCCAATTCGGTAAGACGCAGCTTTCTCGTAGCTTTTCTCTGGGGCCAAGCCTGGCCATAATTGGCAGCATTAGGGTTCCTCTGTTTTGTGTTGTTGCTCGCCATGGCTTTGTGTTAACAAAGAGAGAGCATCAGTTTCCATCTGTGCTCAGAAGGCCCCAACTTTACAAATGCCTCTTCTCCCCACCAAAAAAGACTTGAGTTTTTCCACTGGAAACATTCTTTTTTCTTCCACGCTGAAATGTCTCTGAAAAAGCGGCCACCCCGCCAAATGGATTACGTGCTGGCATAATACAACAATCCCATACATGCTATAATGATGCTAAATAATCATAAAGTTAATTAAAAACTACAGATTCCAGATGCTGCCCATCACCTAGCTGATTCCTCTGGGCGGGAAGATGTAGTGCAGCCCTGCCAAGATGCTGAACAGGGCAGGTACGCTGAGCAACCTGGAGCCCCGTGCAAACCCCAGGAGCCTCCTCTGGCTCCGGACAGCTCCCCCGTGTAAGGAATGGTGGTGCCGTGCACGCAGATCTGCACGGTGTGCCCAGAATGCCGGGGAGGTCTGTTATAGGACCTGCTAGAAGCCATACAGTTGTGAAAATAACTGGGATAATGGCACATCAAAGAGCCAGGCTCTTTGGCCTCCTCCCAGGGTTAGGCAGATGGAGGAAGGATCCAGAAACTTTGGTTTTATAGCAACCAAACTATCTGCCAGCTCCTGGACCTGTGCGTGCTTCTGGTTTGTGGGGAGAGCTTTACAAACATTACCTCATTTGGACACCACAACAACCCTGGGAGGTAGGTGTTATTTTATCCCCATTTTAGAGTTGAGAAAACGGAGGCAGACAGAGGTTAAGTGACTTGGCCAAGGTCACACTAGGAGGTATCTAAGGCCAGATGTGATCCGAGATCTTCCACTGGACCACTAGCTGCCTCTAAGACTCTTACTCTTAAGTGGGGTGGATATGAATCAAAAAGGGTAGGTATGATTTGTATGTAGCACTGTCCCCCTTATCCAAGGATTTTAAGAGTCATTCTTGCTACTTCTTTTTCCCTGCCAATCTTAGAAGGTACACTGATGTTGTGCTCAGCTGCACAGAGCTCTGACTTAGCACTTTGGGGCCTGACCTCACCAAGTCATTGGAGAGAGAGTTCCTTCTCCCCTGGGGCACACAAGAGCCACTGAACCAGGACCTGGAGCCAGACACCTCAGGCTGCAGGGCTTAAAGCATTTCAGGGGAGAAGGGAAGTCCAAGCATGGTTCAGACCACCCCTCAGAGCTGTGAGGCCCCTCACTGTCACTCACTAGCAGGCTGGCAGCCAAGAGCTGGGGCTCTTGGGGGCAGAGCCTGTCGCTGGCCCTCACCTGTAATAATAAGGGTGCTTCCTTCCATCACTGCCCTCTGAGGTGACGGCGCTGACAATGTCCTCGGTGTCAGTGCTCACCAGTTTCACAGCGTGGACAGTCAGGTGCTGGTTCAGGTTTGCACGGCACTTCGCCGCGTAGGGGCACAAGTGGCATTTGAATTTTCTCTCCTCTGCAGGACAAGGAGCACAAAGAAAGCAAACCCCAGCCCCCAAATCAGAAATTCAATCACATCCCCTTAGATGCCTCACTGCTGGAGTGCACACAAGGGAAGGGTTGAGTGTCATTTCAAGGAGGAAACCAGAACCCCCCGTAAGGGTGAATTTCTGAGAGTCTTGCTGAACAGGCAGGTATGTGGCCACTGGACCCATTTTCTGTAGCCCCTTGGGACTCTGCCTGTGTGGACATTTGGGGGGGATCCAGCCTCCTCTGTCGCTCAGTGTATTTGTGGCCATGCTTCTTAAGGGTTAAAGGCAGAGCAGGAGCAGGAAGAGAAGGGACAATGCCCACAGGATCACAACTTAGGCGCAAGCTGTGCCATTTTCTAAGCTCTGGTCGAGGTCAGCCAAGAGGATCAAAAACTGAATAGTATTAAACAAAATGGCCTGACTCATGGACAAATTTTATTTAAAATTTTCATTTTTCTTCTTCATTTCCAACATATAAAATGGAAAGTTTCAGTTGGTTTCTTAATGGACACCAGTATGTAAGTGAGACGAAGGCTCCAGGACTGAACCTGGAGTGGGGTGGGGGGAGGGGAGTGTCATTCTGGATTCATTTGCTTCATCAAACATCTGAAAATTAAAGTGGCTTGCTTCATTTTCCTGAGCTCTGGAAAAAAGTTTGACTGAACGGCAATGGAGTGCAAGGCCTTTCTTTAATTTTCCCCTCCTCTGCTGGGTAAGTTACTGGGTCTAACCAAGGAGAAAGTTCTGGCCTTACTTGACTCTGATGAGGATCAAATAAGTTAACAGAGGGGATGGTACTCTGAGAAAACTGGAAGACTTGTCCTTTCCATTATTGTTTCTACTTGTATTAGACTATCCTTGATTTAGAGCTGGAAGAGATCTTAGAGGCCATTAAGTCTTACTCCCCCATCTTACAAATGAGGACACTGAGGCTGAGAGGTAGCAAGTATCTGAGGCAGGATTTAAGCCAAGCCCAGAAG
This sequence comes from Phascolarctos cinereus, assembly GCF_003287225.1. Classification (NCBI taxonomy): domain Eukaryota; kingdom Metazoa; phylum Chordata; class Mammalia; order Diprotodontia; family Phascolarctidae; genus Phascolarctos; species Phascolarctos cinereus. Next base: position 111,791,137 of record NW_027556402.1, on the reverse strand, counting down.
ACTAGCCGCTGAGATGCTAAAACTATGAGTCTGACTAAAGAGGCAGCATGGAGCTGGCCTAAGCCATGCCTGTGGTACCAGACATTTCATCTCTCACTGTTCTAGGCAGCTCAGTTCTCTAAGTTGCCTTGGTAGGGGGCGCTTCCTCATCTAAGAGCTACCTATTCTCTATATACCAGTATATAAGGAAATATACCTACGCCTACGTAGAAGGAAATCACCGGCTGAGTCCCGATCCCTATTCTTAATCCTCCCAGCACTATGACTATCCTGGCAGGGCCTCATTTGCAAGTAGGGCGTGTGTGCCAGAACTCATTTGTACAGCATCGCCAAGGAAACTGCTATCTAGGTGGGTTTGGTTCCCAGGCCAACCTGCCTGGACTGACGTACTGCACTAACAGGCCCGCAGAACTTAAGTACCATGTTTAACAGTGTTTCTATGGGAAAATGAACCAAGAGTTTCTAATTCAGGGCAACAGGAACACACATCTCCCCTAGAGGTAAGGCTGTTGAACGAGGGGCTTTGGTGCCCAGAGACACCACCCTGGCAAGGCAGGAACACGGAGACCGAGGGTGAGCAGAGATGGGAGTTCTGGATTAAGGAGGGGATCTAAAGTCTGTGGAGAACGAGGGAGGGAGCGAGGTTGGTAGAGGAGAGAGGAAGGGAAGGATTGGCGGCCTGATTCTCCCTTCCTCCCTCCTGGCCCTTGCCTCTTTTTTCCATTCTTCATAGGATCTTGGGACCAAGAGCTAGAAGGGAACTTAGAGGTAATCTGGTCCAATCTCATAATTTTCTAGATAAGGAAACTGAAGTCTCAAGAGGACAAGCCACTTGCCCAAGATTAGACAGTAATTAGTTTTATCTACTAGGCAGTAACTGCTTTCCCTAGATGTTTCCTCCTCTACTGCCTCAAAGATTTGAACGAGTAGATGCAGAACGAGGGTAAATTCTCTCTTACTTAAAATGGGTAAGGAGAGAGCGGCTGGAAAGACAGTGAAGTGAGTTTAAGGTGATTCCATGGGGATAGCAGGAGGGTGGTTTTTTGCCTTTTTTTTTTTCCTTCATCTCTTTCCAGTTATCCTTCACCTCTTATTCCTCTTCCCTGCTGATGACCAGACCCAGGTGGGAAGGGAATATGTGTATGGCTTTGATAGGATTGGGATTTCCTCCCCTTTTTCCTCTCTTCTTCTCTCAAGCAGAGCTGGGGGCTGTGAGAGGAGGTGAAAAGCATTGACAGAAACTCCCCAACTCCTTCCCCTCAAAGCACGTTCCTAAGTGTTTAAGTCTAAATGAGAAAACCTATAAAAAAAAAAAGTGGAGCTGGACCATAGTTGTAATCATAACATTTCCCTGAGTTAAATCCACTGAATTTGACTCTGTGAGGTTGAGGAGAAACCCCCAACTGCTACAAAATATCCAGAGGAAAGAAGAATCCTTTAAAATAAAGCACAGACCATTCAGTTCTTCTAGTACTGTGTTTAAAGACTAATTTATTCCAAATAAGAAAGATAGGAGATGGAAAGGAGAAAGGGGCTTTCATCCATTTTCCTACCTTCTCCTAAAGAAACATGATATTAATTGGAAGGGGCAGTAGAAGGGCTTCAGTTAGGTCCTGGGGTGGTGGTAGTGAGTGTGTGTGAGAAAAGCTCAAGATTCACTTTACCTGTGTGCAGCGAGAGATGTCGGGACAACGTCTGCTGTCGGCCAAACACTTTCCCACATACGTCGCAGGGAAAAAGCTGGTCGTTGAATTTCCAGGATGGCAATCCATTTCCTGCCTCCAACCCTATCTTGTCTGTTTCTGGGCCACAACATGAAACACAACGACAAACAAACAAAAACAACACAGAAGAAATTCCATTTTAGTTACATTTAAGGCCTTGCGTAGTGCTCATCTTCTGGGGATGCGATAAGGGATATAAGCAACAGCTGTCCCAAACCCATCCAGTAGGACTATTTTCTGCATATGAAACTGCTCCTGAGAGTAAAAGCAAATTTAATGTCAAATCTAGGTGAATTCCTAGTTGGATACAGGACCTAGAGCTGGAATCTAGGTTTGATGTAAGGAAAAAAATTTTTTTTAAAAACTGGTACTACAGTAGAATGGGCTGCCTTGGAGGGAATGAGTTCTCTCTCAATGGAGGCCTTCAGATCCAATTCAAATGACATTTATCAGGCATCTTGTACACAGATTCTTTTTCAGGGATCATTTGTATTATCTGGCTACTGAGGTGCCATATTGATTCTGACATTTGGGGATCCTCTAAAACAGTTGATTATTTAACCTTTTTTGTACCACGGACCCCTTTGGCAGTCTGATGAAGACTATGGACTCCTCAGAATGAAGTTTTTAAATACATGAAATATAAAAGATTAGAAAAGAAAATAATTACATTGAAGTATAAATTCATGGACCCCAGTCTTATATTAAGAACCCTTTAGACCTCATCTTATCCAAACATCTCATTTTGTAGCCAAGGGGATGCAGGTCCAAAGAATTAAGTGATTTGCATGGGCTTTCTGATGCCAAATCCTGGGCTCTTTCCACTACACCACGCTGAGTTTCTTCTTCTCTTTGGCTAAAGGTCAGCCGACCAACTACTTACTCAATAGATGTACAGTGAACAAAAGAACGAGCCGTCACACCCTGAGTTCAAAATCATGCCTCCAGAGAGCAATTCAACAAATAATTATTAAGCATTTAGTGTACTCCAGGAGCTTGGAATCAAAATGACAAAAATAAAACATCCACTGATCTCAAGAAGCTTATATTCTATTGGTGAGAGGGCTAGGAGGGATGACAAATCTGAAACCCTAACCTGAAACGAACTGGTGGCATGTCCCAAGGCAACCTCATATGTAAAAGCAGTGGACCGGAACAGATGGTCTTTAGTCCCCTCTAGTCCTAAGAGACAATCATTTCATCAATTTATCTTCTTTATTCCTTTTCACAAACTCCTGCCTTAGTACACAAAGAGTAACCTATATAATTTTGGGCAAACTTCCCTTCCCTTCCCTGGGCCTCATATGTGAATCCAGTGCATAGGAGCCGCCCTAAATTTTATGAACACTGTGCCTTCTTTTTCAGATGCGTCCAGAAGAATAGGACAGCTAGGGTGGCACAGTGGATAATTTGCTCAAAGCCACGAGGAGGGTTAGACTTCTATTCCTAAACCATGAGAGCCAGGTGGAGCAATTTTTCGCTAAAGGAAGACTTGTCAGACTCCGTAACTGAGCAAAGAAGAGAAGGATAGGTGAATCGGGAGAACTGGTGATGTCACAAAGTTTATGACCGGACATCGACGACAATGCAACACTTGGTGAAATACTTTTATTTGTTGATGTCAGTTTGCTCAAAAGTGATTTTCAGGCCCCAGCCTGAGATGGCAACTCTCCCTTTATTAGACAAAGACTGTATGACCAAAGAACTCCAAGCTGGGGAGAGAGAGAGGGGAAAAGGGAGGCGTGGACAGCCTTCACCTACTGGCCAGGGACAAGCATTAGAGAGCTGTTCATTGCAACATGACTGCACTCGAGTTCAAGCAGTGGGCATTTCAGCCATGCCGTGCTGATAGGGATATTTTAGTGGTTCCTTTTAAGTATGTAATCAAAACAGCTTCAAAGGAAGAATATGGTAATAATTATGCGAGAAGGTCAAGAGGGTACAGGGTCCTCCAATACACTCAGGACAAGAATGAATTAATTGGGTCACATACCAAACAAGTAGACACAATTAAAAGTAAATAAGTCTTTTAACAATTCCTCCAAGTATTAGTCATTCAAGCTCTTCTGTGCACTCCAGAAGTTGAAATGTAGCATTAAAAAGAAAATAAAGATCTGATTTCCTTTACTGAACTCAGAAAAAATAACACCAGCACCACACAATGAAAAAGAAGGACACTGACCCACCACAAAAACACAAGGATAAAGCTGAAGCAACCAGGAGCCAACCAGGAGGAAACCGACGGGAATCACAACTCTTCCAGCGGATTCCTATGTAATTTGGAGCAAGTTACATCCTCTCTCCATGCTTTCTGGAGACAGGAAGACCTCCGTTCAAATCTGGCTTGAGATACTTACTAGCTGTGTGACCCTAGGCAAGTCACTTAACATCTATCTGCCTCAGTTTTCTCAAATGTAAAATGGGCATAATAGTGGCACATAATAATATGGCACAATAATAGTTTCCAGGGTTATAGGATCAAATGGGGTATCTATAAAACACTGCACAGTGCCAGGCACTATAGCGAAGGGACCTTAAGATGGCCTCCAATGCAACTGTTTCATTTGATAGATAAAGGGACCTCCCCAGTGCACAAAGGCAGTAAGGGCCAGAGGAAGGATTTGAACCTGGGCCCTCTTACCCCAGATCCATCAGCTCTCCCACTGTATCACACTGCCCCTTATAGAGAAAGGCCAGTTATTAGTTATGGTTATTGGATGTGATCTCTTCAGTCTCTCATAGCTCTTTCACCAGAACTTCTGCTTTGCACTTATCTCAGTTTCCCTTGGACAACAATGGACTGAATCAGTGGATGGACTTGTCTTTTGTTTGCTAGAATGGAAGGAATCTCTTAGTTATTGTAGAAGATGGCTTTTAAGTCAAGAAAAAGTAAACTATTGTAGAATTGGGTTTCTTTTACTCAAGTTTAGAAACCACCAACTTAGCAAATTATCAGAGAAGGACAGGGGGCTAAGAGATGGAGTTACATTGACAAAATGAATGCTATGGCAACAGGTTCTCCTCAAACTTGGGTTCGCAGGAAGGAAGTGGTGATTCTTCCCTAGCTATTTGATCTTGGGAAAAGTATTTTGAGCCTGCTGCAGAGCCTGGGGGAGAGGGTCGAGTTTGCCGTTTAGCACTTAAGGGGCCAAGCAGTGGAATAAGTGTAGCAGAGAACACATAATAGCATGGCTTTTATTTTAAGTGTAAATGAATTCCCATAACATCCACATGAGATCAGGAGAAAATAGGCATTATTCCCATTTTACAGTTAGAGATACCAAGGTCTGTGACAGAGCTCTGGTTGAAACAGCTTTCTAATTCACAAATCACTGTCTTTGCTCTATGAAACAGCATTGGTTGCCTTTTTACCTTTTTAAAAGCAAAAAAAGAAGTAATTGTGGGTTGTGGCAATTCCTCTAGGTCCCCTGCTTCTTCTCTATGCCAGTGTGACCTTTTCATTCAAGAGAAGTCCTCCCTTGATAATTCTTTACTGTTACTATTAAAGCTCTTGTTTTCTATTTGGCTTGCCTTACAAACCCCAGAATCCTATGATGAGACCGCCACACAAGTTAAATGTCATCAGTGAATGCACTACCAGCCTGAACACGTATCCATTTCAATGGTCTGCTTCAAAGCCCTGACACAAAGCAAACAGAGACATTGGTTATAGCACCTATCATTTCTATATACCCCTTCTTTCAATACTATTTTCCCTCAATATTTTTCTTCCTCCCCACATAAAAACATTATTAGGTTCATAAATTTAGAATTAGAATGGACTTTGGATCTAGTGCAACCCTCCCGTTTTACAGATGAGGAAACTGAAGAAGTAAAGCACCTTGCCCAAGGTCACATAACAGTGGAGGTAGGGATTTGAACCCAGGTCTTGCAGCTCCAAATCTGGTACTCCATCCACTGCCTCATGCTGCTTTTCCTGTTTCATTCTATCAATCTCATTACAAATCTCATTTCTAATATAAATCTCACTCAATGAAAGAGTTTATATTTGGATAATATTTTATGCTTTCTTCCCACTCAAACACAAGCTTTTCCATAGACCTTTAATTTCTTTCCTTACGTTCTTCTCCTGAGTCTCTGGGATACTCAAAACTTGTTCCTATGAATCTGTCTCCTGAACAGGTTACTATCAGATTTTCCCAATCTTCCTCTATCTATATGGTCACTTTCTGCCATATCTTTGTCCTACATTGGTCTTCACTGTTCTGACTTGAACAAGTAGACAGAGGGAGGTCTCTTTGATCTTTATCTTACAGATGGGAAAACAGGCACAAAGAAAGTCATGCTTTGCCCAGGGTCACAGCTAGTCAGCTGCAGAGCTGAGCTGAGAACTTAGGTCCAGCCCAACACTTTTCAATAGACCCTACCTCTGGCTTCCCATCATTTTAGGGAGTCAAGTTCTTTCAGCAACCTGCTCACAAGGCTGCAATGGGTGCTGCATTCAGAATCAGAAGACTTGGGTCAGCATCCCAGCTTTGCTACTCAGAGCCATGTAACGAAGGTCAGATCTTTAGCTCTTAAGTGAGAGGGTTGAATTAGGTCACCTTCAGGGTCTCTGCTGGTTTTATAACAAAGCCCACTGATGGGAAGCCAAAGAACCTTATTCTGATGGTCCTAAAGGAAGAGCTAATGATTCAGCTAGACTTAACTATTCTGCTTCTGGATATGTACCCCAGGGGAATAAACTTCATTTTACTGAAAAGTACTGAAGTGGATGAAAGATCTTTGAGGCCTGAATTCGAGTCTCCCTTCTTCTACTCATAGCCGTATGGCCATGGGCAAAGTATTTAACTTCTCTGAGCTTGGACACACACAGCTTCTCTTGAATCCGTCCCCTTCTCTCCCCTAATTTAGATCCTGATGATCTCTTGCTTAGACTACTAGACAACAGCCTGCTAATTGCTCTCCTTTGATCTCTTCTGCTACCTTCCTAATCTAACCTTTGATCTGCTGAGGTGGTCTAGCCACCACAAAGCACTACCTACTCTTCCCTAAATTTAGCATTCCTTCTCCTATCGCCATCCCTTTGTGCTCCATGCCCAGAGAACCCCTAGAGTACTTTGTCCGTCACGCCTGGAACGTGGTCCTTTCTTACTCAGCCTCTTAGAGTCTTTGGCTTCCTCAGGTGATACTTCACTTCAAAGAAGAAGCCTTTCCTATCTCCCTGATTTTTAGTGTTCCCTCTCTCTACTTAAAGAATCATGTATATTCACAACTCAAAGGGAGGGAGTGATTTTTGTTTTAACTTCATAACCCCAGGGGCTAGGACAGTGTCATGCCTATATTAGGCACATAGATGTTTGTGGGATCAGCATGATGAATTTTTAAAATTGAAAATATTTTAAAATGAAATGACAAATGAGCTTTAAAAATTGTTTATTAGCTAAAAAAATCACTTGTAGAAGCTTTATACTTAATTGCTTTTTGAATTGCTGTGAGAGTATTTGGCAGCAAAAAAACGAAAGCGAAGAAATCAGTTGGTGTCTGGTCCAAGTCCTCTGGGAATGCAAAAGAACATCTATGACCACACTGATTATATTTAATTCTCATGTTTTTATAAGATAATTATCATAATGCATTTCACAAAGCATCTCTTCTTCTTGTATGACCTGGACTGGATAGCTGCAAAAGTCCCTTCCATCTCTCACATTCTGTAACTGTTTCTGTACCTATTCTTCAATAGGATAGGAATGGACCATGACATCATTGGATGAAGAAACTCCCTCTGCAAATACAGGGCACTATCCTTTTTGCAACTTGGCCTTAGAGTTGCCCAGATCGTTGAGATGTTAAATGACACGTCCAGGGTCACATGCCCAGAGGTAGGATTTGAACTCAGGTCTTCTCGGTTCCAAGGCCAGCTCTCTATATCATCTATATCACTCTGCCTCTCTTAAAAAAATATTTCTTAATGTGGACTTGTGTTTTATTTCATTGATAACTATGAATAGATATTTTAAATATCTATTTATAGCAATTTAGAATTTAATAAACATAATTTAGTCCCACTTACAAGCCATATGACCACAAGCCAGTCACTTAACCGCGCTGAGCTTAGATAACTACCTGAGATTTATCTCATCCCCCTTCATGCTAGTGCTTCCCTTTCAGATTACCTCCAGGTTTCCTTTCCCTTTCTCTTTCTCTCTTTCTCTCTCTCTCTCTCCCTCTCTCTGTCTCTGTCTATCTCCCACTTGTTTACATGTGGTCAATCCCTTTTAAACAATGACCTCCTTGAGGACAGGCACTGGTTTTGCCTTTCTTTATATCCTCAGCCATTAGCATAGTGCCTGGCACATAGCATGTGCTTCACAAATACTTGCTGACTGACTAGACAGCTTCTATTTGTGTTGGTGGATGACACAGATGAAATTCGAGATCCTTGAAGTTTTGAGGCAATATATACATATATGGATATAAATATCTACACAATTGTGGTGGTCTATTTTATTCTTTCTCTTTTGTTCTGTTTTTTTGACTGTTGTCTTCCTTCCAATTTTAACCATGTTTAAACATCTTTGATTGGTTTAGTTAGATCTTTCACCAAGCCTTCTCTTTCTTTCTTTTTATTCATTCATTCATTTCAAATTTATTATTTATTTTTAACATTCAAAAAATGTTTTAAATTCTCTTTCCCTCCAGACCCTCCCTCACCCATTGATAAGGCAAGCAATATGCTATCAGTGACACATGTGAAATCATGTAAAACATATTTCCATATTAGCCACATCCTGCCCTACAAAACCAAGAAAAATAAGGTGAAAAAATTATATTTCAATTTGCACTCAGAGTTCATCAATTCTCTCCCTGGAAATGGACAGCATTTTTAAAAAAAATCATGAGTCCTTGCTGTGTGACCCTGGGTAAGTCACTTAACCCCAATTGCCTAAGAAAAATAAAATTAAAAAAAATCATGAGTCCTATGGAATTGTCTTGGATCATTGTATTGATTAGAGTAGCTAAATCTTTCACAGTTGATTATCATTACAATATTGTTATTATGGTGCACAATGTTCTCTTGGTTCTGTTCACTTTGCTTCATTTCATAGGTCTTCTCAGGTTTTTCTCAAACCAACTCCTCTTCATCATTTCTTATAGTACAACAGTATTCCATCACAATTATATTCCATAACTCGTTCAGCTGTTACCCAATTGATGGCTATTGTCTCAATTTCCAATTCTTTGACACTACAAAAAGAGCTGCTATAAATATTTTTGTACACATAGGTCTTTTTCCTTTTTCTTTGATCTCTTCAGGATATAGACCTAGAGTAGTGGTATTGCTGGGTCAAAAGGTATGTACAGTTTTAGAGCCTTTTGAGCATAGTTCCAAATTGTTCTCCAGAATGGTGGGACCAGTTTCCAACTCCACCAATCATGCATTAGTGCCCCCATTTTCCCACATCTACTTCAATATCTGTCTTTTCCTTTTCTTTCTGGCTAGCCAATCTGATAGATATGAGATGGTACAGCAGAGTTCTTTTAATTTGCTTTTTTCCAATCAATAGTGATTTAGAGCATTTTTTAATATGACTATAGATAGCTTTGATTTCTTCTTTTGAAAACTGCTTCTGCCTGTTCATATCCTTTGATCATTTATCAACTGGGGAATGGCTCTTACTTTTATAAATTTGACTCAGTTCCCCATATATTTGATAAATAAGGCCTACATCAGAGAAACTTGATGTAAAATTTTTTTATATTACTTCATTGCCTGTGGTACCTTTTAGCAAAATGTAGTATCCCTGATTATTTCTTTTAATTAAATCTATTTTTTCTTTTGCTTTTGCTTTGTTTGAGATCATGATTCCTACCCTTGCTTTTTTTTTTAAACTCAGTTGAAGCATAACAAGTTCTGCTCCAGCCTCTTATTTTAACTCTATATGTGTCTTTTTGTTTTCAGTATGTTTCTTGTAAACAACATATTTTTGGATTCTGGCTTCTAATCCATACTATCTGCTTCTGTTTTATGGGTGAGCTCATCTCATTCACATTCATAATTACGATTACTGTGTATTTTTCTCCATCCTATTTTCTTCTGTTTATTCTTCTTTCTACTCTGTTCCCCCCCCCCAAAATCTGTCTTGCCTCTGATTACTGTCTCCCTTAATCTGCCCCCCTCCACTTATAAACCTCCCCCTTTTCTCTTATCCCCTTCCCCTCCAACTTCCCTGTTGGGTAAGAGATTTCTATACTCACCTGAGTGTGTATATACATTCTTCCCTCCTTGAACCAATTCCAGTGAGGGGTTCAAGCATTGCCTGCCATTTTCCCCTCCATTGTAAAATCTCTTCCTTATGTGGCTCTTTTATGTGAGATAATTTTTCCCATTCTTCCTCTCCCATCTCTTAGTTTGTCCCACTTTCTCACACTTTCATTTTTTTGGAGATTATTCCAACATAATCAACTCACACTCATGCCCTCTGTCTATGTAGACTCCTAACTGCCCTAATAATTATAAAGTTCTTAAAGAGTTGTATGTGTCATTTTCCCATATAGGAATATAAACAGTTTAATCTTTTTGATTTCTCTTTCATGTATACCTTTTTAGGCTTCTCTTAAGTCCTGTGTTTGAATGTCAAATTTCCCATTCAACTTGAGACTTTTCACCAGGAATGAGTGAAAGTCCCCTATTTCATTAAATAGCCATTCCCCCCCCCCGAGGATTATACTCATTTTTGCAGAGTAGGATATTCTTGGTTGTAATCCTAGCTCCTTTGCCTTCTGGAATATCATATGCCAAGCACTCCATTCCTTTAACATAGAAGCTGATAAATTTTATTTAATCCTGACTATGGCTCTACAATGTTTGAATGGTTTCTTTCTGTCTTCTTGCAATGTTTTTTTCTTGACCTGGGAACTCTGGAATTTAGCTATAATATTCCTGGGAGTTTTCATTTTGGTATCTCTTTCAGGATATGATCGGTGGATTCTTTTAATTCCTATTTTACCCCCTGGTTCTAAGACATTGGGGGAGTTTCCCTTTACAATTTCTTGAAATATGATGTCTAGGCTTTTTCTTAAATTCATGGCTTTCAAGTAGTCCAATAATTCTTAAATTATCTGTCTTTAATATATTTTCTAGATCAGTTTTTCTGATATTTCATGTTTTCTTTTTTTCCCATTCTTTTGGCTTTGTTTTATTGTTTCTTGATTTCCCATGGAGTCATTACCTTCCACTTGCCCAATTCTAATTTTTAAGGAATTATTTTCTTTAGTGAGTCTTTGTGCCTCTTTTATCATTTGGTTATTTCTCTTTTTTAAGGTGTTATTTTCTTTGATATTTTTCTCGTGCCTCTTTTTACCAAGCTATTAATTTTCTTTTTATGACTTTCTTGTATCACTCTCATTTCTTTTCCCATTTTTTCCTCTACCACTCTTATCTCTTTCCTTTAGCTCATCTAGGAATTCTTGTTGGACTTGCGTCCAATTTGTATCCCTTTTTCTCCCCCCCCCCCCCAGGCTTTGCTAGTGGCTGTTTTCCCTTTATTGTCTTCTTCTGTTGGTGTTTTGATCTTTCTTGCCACACAGTAGCCTTTTATGGTCAGGTTGTTATTTGTTGTTGTTTGCTCACTTTTTTTTTCCAGCTTATTTCTTGACTTTGAACTTCATATTAAAATTGGGTTCTGTTGCCTTGGGGGTAAGGAGGCACTGTCTTAAGCTCCAGGCTTTTTCTGTGTTGCTGTTTTCAGAGTTAGTTCTGCGGGGTGGGGGCGGTCTGTAAGCTTTCAGTGCTTCCAGGTCATGTTATCCTGGGAGAGGTGTGATGGTCACTGTCTCCTAGTCTGCACTCTGGTCTTTACTTAGAAAGGGCCCCTGCTTCCCTGAAGCTGTAAAGCCCTTCTCGGCCCTGGAACTGCGACCAGGACCTCTGCTCCCTCACTGACTGATCACAAGCATTTCTCTCCACCCTGCTTATGGGCAGTGGAGTCACCAAACATCCAGTGTCAGCTCAGGTCCCCTTTAATCTCTTTCTGACCAGTTATCTGACCCCCTTATCACCTCTGGGCTGAGAGCTCCTGCAGCTGCTACTGCTGCTGCCTCCAAGGGCCACAGCTGAATTCCTACTGTGCACTCAAGCCTGGCCCCCATCCTGGTGTCACAGACCTCTCCTGCTGACCTCCTCATTTGTCTCAGGCTATGCTGCTCCAGAATTCTAGCGTAAAGTTGTTTGGAAGGGAATGTTCAGCGAGTTCAGCTCGATTGTTTCTTCCACTCCACCATCTTGGCTCCACCCTGGTGGTGGTCTACTTTAGAAAACTGAGATACTTCATCAATTTACAATATAGTTGGGTCCACCCTCCCCCATTTCATATATAAGAAAAGTGAGTCAGGCATTTAATGCCTTGTCCAAGGTCACACAGTTAATAGTAGACTTTGGATCAGATTAAAGATTTTATTTCAATTTATTTATTTCAAGCCTTCCTCCTCTTCCCCAAATATGTATGAATCTATAACAAATCTTCGTTTTTCTATGCCAACATAAAAAAGAAATTTTTCCTCTCTTCATTTTGTTCTCTATTGTAGATTTTTAGTATTCTTAGTTAAAAATGAACATGATCTATCTTTGTTCTTTGTCTTTAGGATACCTTTTAAAGTCTCTTTCTGGTGACATTAGTCCCAAGATGCTTCATGGTAATTAATGGTCTAGGATCTGGGTTCAAATCTGGTCTCTAGTACTTGCTAGCTGTATGGCTTAGTAAGCAATTCACTTAGTGTCTCACTTAATCAGTTTCCTTATGTGTAAAACAGGAGGGGGTAGGTGAGGGGGTGGGGTTAGCTCTAGATGACTTCTAAGTCTGTGATCTTGGGAGAAGAATAAATAGGAAGTTGACATAGGTACAGTCTCAGAAACTTAGCACCCAAATGGAGCTCTGAGGTACAAAATTTATTACTGGGAACTGTTCTCTGTGACTTTTCAAAATGGATGGCATTTTGTGGTAGAATCGAGAGGGGGATGTGGAGAAAATTAAGGTTTGTTTCTTTTCAGAGGCCTGTAGAATTTGAATGCTTTTTAACCTTTCTTCTGAAGGCTGTTTGGATACATGCTAGGTACACGGCACAGGCTGTTTCTGATTTGGGGTTTTACAATTTCAAACTGGTGCTGCTTGTCCTGAGAACAAATATCCCGCCCTTTACTGCCAGAAAATGCCTTCACATCAGCACCCCTCAACCTGACTTGAGCCTGAGAAATGCTGAGTGAGGACACTTGATTTGGTTGAAGCTATAAGCAAAGATGAGGATAAAGTGTGACCTAAATACATAAATAACTGTGCAGATTCACTAAATCAGCATTACAATTGCCAGCAGGTCAGCAAAGAGGATGCTCCAAAGAGAAGCAGCCTTTAGATTATGGCATATGGGATACTGATTATTTTCCTCCTCTTCCAAGCCTTGAGAGATTCAAGGCACAGCTCAGTTACAGCCCCTTGCATTTTAAGAGAAGACCCTGATGGCCATTACTGTGCATTACAGAAGTGTGACTCCTAAGTCTGAAGTGTCACAGTCATGCTCCAGCAGAGCTGGGATCTCAAGACAGGGGTTCCCTCCAAAGCTATAAACTGCAACTCACTTCTGTGCAACTTTAGTACGGTTACCAGAGGGACTGTCCTTGTACTAGGTGTGGACAAGGCTCAAGGGAACTAAGATAACTGTGTTCCAGGTTTCCAGGGGCTGTCAGATGGAAGCAGAGGTAGATCTCTTCTGTCTGGCTTCAGAGGGTTGAACGAGGAGCAAAGGATAGAAGTTGCAAAGTGACAAATTTAGGCTTATAGAGAAACCTTGGCTTAGGAAAATCTTCCTAGTTAGAGCTGTCCCAAAGTGGAATGGACCACCTTGAATGGTGCTGAGATCCCCACTTGGAGGTCTTTAAGTAGAAGTGGGATGACCATTTTAAAATGTGACAAGCATTTTTTTCTCTCTCCATCCCCTCCACTAGAAAACCAAAACCAAAACCAAAATCCTTTTAAACAAATGTGCATAGTCAAGCAGAACAAATGCCCACATTGGCTATGTCCATAAAATGTGTCGCTCATTCTACAAACTTAGCCAGATGACCATTCTTAGGTATGTTAGAAGGGGGATTCCTTTTAGATGTAGGTTGAACTCGATCACCACGTTGGTCTCTTCCAACTCTTAACGTTCTGTGACTCTGCTTTTTAGGCATCAGCCCAGCTAAGTATGGAAAGGCTGACAAGTTGGTGATGAGTTCTTTGGCCATGCCAACCCATCACTCAATGTCACAGAATCATAAAAGGTCAGGGTGTGAAGGTCTCAATCCAACTTCCTTTTCCCTACTTTTTTCCCTTACTAAATGGAGAACTGAGGCCCCAAGAGGTGAATTGGCATAGCTGATTAGTGTCAAAGTTGAGATTAGAACCCAGGTCAGGCTTTTCCTCACTATGCTAGGCTGCACGCTGGGTATTCAGAATCACAGAATGTTTCTGAGAATTAACAGGGATCTCAGCAGCCATCTAGTCCAGCCAATGCCTGAAAAAAGAATCCTTAATACGATACAGCAGATGTGCTCAGCCAACTCTTCCTGAAGACCTCCAATTAGAGAGGACCTACTCTTCACAAGGCGGCCCATTGCCTCTCTGAACACTTCGAATTATTAGGAAGCTTTTCCTGACATCAAGCCTAAAGTGACCTCTTGGCAGCAAATTCCACCCCTGTTCCTGCTTCTGCCCTCTAGAGTCAAGCAAAACGAATCCAATCCCTTTTCTACCACATGGTATGCCTTCAAATACAAACTCCCTGGCTAAGCATTCCTTGTAAATCCCCTCACCACTGGTTCTACTCTTCTACCTCTTACCTCAAAACAAGTCACCATTTCTCCCAGGGCTGATGCTGGGCTACTATGTCATTGCCAGCCATCTGTTAGCTGAGTGGCCACACTGACCCTCTGTTTGTTTGTGGAAAGTGTGTGAGATGTATGATGAAATTTAAAGCGACTGTGTTATTTAGTTGTGTCTGATTCTTCGTGCCCCCTATTTGGGGTTTTTCTTGGAAAAGATGTAGGAGTAGTTAGCCATTTCCTTCTCCGGCTCATTTTACAAATGAGGAAACTGAGGCAAATAGGGTGAAGTGACTTGGCCAGGATCACACATCGAGGGTCTGGGGCTGGATTTGAACAATAGAAGATAGGTCTTCCTGATTCCAAGCCCAGTGCTTTACCCACTGTGCCACATAGCTGCCCAAAGTGATTGTGTTAATCTGGGTAAACAAGTGCTACTTGCTTAGCTCACCCTGGGGTCACCTGTGAGCAATGAAGGAGACTGTGCTAAGGAATGTTATACTGCTACCTGACCAGTATAAATAGGAGCACTTTACACAAAATCAATTGCTTCCACAAAGGCCAATAACCCTGAGCAAAGCACTCTGGCATCCAAGGACTCTTCCTGATCAATAGCCCCTCGTGGCCACCATTCCCTGCCCAGACCGTGGGAGTGACCGGCTCTGCGAAGGAGCTCAGGATAAAGTCTGCAGTGTTATCTTCATCCTGGTTTTGAATTGTTCTCTTTTATGCAGGCCCAGTGGCCTTTTATGAAAAGCTTTTCTAGATAGAAAGGATAGAGGTCATTAGGTCAGCCCCCTCCTCTCTTTCCTGACAACAGTATTTTATGTATATATTTGATGCACTGCTTGGCGTAGTAGTGAGTATTGGAAAGTCAGGGTTTGAATTCTGCCTCTGATACTAGTACCATAATCACATAGACAAGGCATTCAGTTAGAAGTCTCCAACATTAACCTCTCCATGCCTCAGTTTCCTCATCTGATAAATGGGAATAATAATACCTGCAGTACCTACCTTACAGGGGCAGCGAGGGGGCACAGTGGCTAGAGCGCTGGGCCTGGAGTCAGGAAGCCCTGAGTTCAAATACAGTCCTACTGGCTGTATGGCCCTGGGCAAGTCACTTAACCTTTGTTTGCCTCATTGCACTGGAGAAGGAAAAGGCAAAACACTCTAGTATCTTTGCCAAGAAAACTCCAAGGACAGTACTGGTGTGTTCTGGTCCATGGAGTTGCAAAGTCGGACACGACCCAATGACTGAACAACATTGACTACCTGCCTTACAAGTTTGTTGGGGCTAAAATGAGTTAACATGGAAAAAGCACCTGGCAAACTTTAAAGTGCTATACAAATGCTGATTATTATTATTATTAATTGGTTTGCATCTCACTAATTTAGCTTTGCCTGAAAATGTCTGTTAGGACAGCCCACCATCATCTGCTCTTCTCATAGTTCCAGCCCAGGCCACTCACACTGAAGAAGTCATACCAAAGTTCCCATCTCTTTTACCTGATGTTTTATTATCTCCCCCAACCCCTCCCCTCTGTTTCAAGATTCTCAGGAGTCAGTGACCACCAAGAAGAAGTGCTCATATGGCCTCGGAGGGTGACCTTGTGGACAGAGTCCAGGATCCCAGGATGTTAGGTCTGACTGAGAGGTAGCTTAAGCTATCATTTAGCACAGGGCCCCCATTTTACAGATGACAACACTGAGGCTTAAAGAGATGACTGAGGTGCCTTGCTCAAAGTCACTTAGCTAATTAGTGGTCAAGCAGGGACCAGGATGACAGAGGGCACCTGGATGCCATTCCGGCTATCTTGCCTGAAATGCCTTTCAGAAGCTTGCGACAGAGGGACAGCTCCTATCTTGTCTCTATCCTCTGCCTTCCCTTCTTGTCTTTCCACGGGATGCAAGCACAAGCCACATCCATTTTCATCAGAGAGGCCAGCTTTCGCTCAAGCCCACCTCTCCAGGCCTCGGAAAAACCTCTTCCTGATGGCTGCTAACAGCATTTCTCTCACAGGTAGACGAGTTGTCCTGTGAGAGGCAGCAGACAGAAAGTTGGGCTTGGGATGAGGAAGACCTTGGTTCAAATCCTTCTCATAACATTCGCTGGCTGGGTGAGCACAAGCTAATCACTCCCTACCTCTCTGAGCTTGCATTTCCTCACCTGTAAGAAAGGGACAAGGCTATCCAAAGTACCTCCCCCATAGGGTGGTTGTGAGGGTCAAAGGAGATTCATGTGGTCAGGGATTTCAAGCCGGACAGGCCTCGGAGGGCATCTTAGCTCAACTCCTTCATTCTACCAGTGGGGAAGCAGAGGAAGAGGTTGTCCCAAGGCCACTGAGGCTGTGAGCAGCCATTGTACAGAGGCCCTCGAACTCCAAAATTCAGATACCCTAGTTAAAGGGCTTTGCAACCTTTAAATTATGCTATAAAAGTCAGTTATTAATATTACTGGAAATGACCTCTCCCTCCTCACATTTCCCTTAGCGTGTTAACAATCTGGGCCTCTCCCTTGTATTTACCCTGCTCTGTGTGGCCTCCTAGCTACTTGTATACATAGCTCCTTCCCATCAGACTGTAACTTCCTTGAGATCAAGTTCATGTGACATCTCTCTATCTCTGTATATGACCCAGGCCTCAGCCTCAAGGAGTTCTTAATCTAACCCCTAGATTTAATACTCCAATAATATATTTCCATGTATCTGTGTCCTATCTGTCATGGCATTTCTAGGCCCTTGCTCCCAGGAGGTGCCTAATAAATGTCGTGAATTGAACACATGCAGCACCTGAAGAAAAGACAGGATGGTTATTCTTGTTGTCTTGGCAACTGGATGGAAGGCCTGCAAGTCCACCCTGGGACAGCAGCCTTTTCAAAATCGGAGAGCTTGATCTCTGATAGAGTTTTTAAGATATTAGCACTCTGATGGTGACACACTACATATTCCATGTCAAGCACAGCTGTGGAATCCCTCGACACTGCTTTCTCTCACGAAATCAAAATCACATTTTTAATACACTGATAACCAGGAAAGATTTGGGTGTCCTTTAAACAGGCATAGATTTTCACAATTATTCTTGTCCCCTGTGCTCATAGACAAGTCTTGATATTATCCCCTACTTCTGCAGTCATTTTTCACCATTCCAAATTTCCTTAAAGCTCTTATCAGCTCCCAGGTACTGCAATATTCACGTGACTACATTCAGTCTTAACTCTGGTCCATTCCCTGCTTTTCCCTTGCCTGTCTCCCTCCTCCAGTCCCATCTCATTCTATTCTGTATTTTTATGCATCTTAACAGTTCTTTACTACCTTTCTCTTGACCCTCACATGTAACATGTGATTGTTTATGGAGGACTTAAAATTGCAAGACAACTTTGTCAATAAACACTCCTGCTCCCCATGCTCTTCCATCCAATAAAAATTACTTGTTTATAGAATTCAACCTAAGCAGACACACAGATAAAATGCTTTGGCTTATGTGAAAGGTGCTGAGAGGTACCTCTAAAGTTTGCAGTGTGGGGAAAATGGATTTGATACTTTTTTTCCCCTCTTTTAGCGAGGCAGCCTGAGTTAGTGAATAGAGCTGGCATCTGAAGTAGGGGTCTAGTCTGACCTCTGACACACACTGACTTGTGTGAACAGTCATTTAAGTACCAAGCAACATTAACATAAGGCTGCAAATTGTGGAACAGTTGCTAATCTACACTGGTAAAAGTTTTCTTCACTGGGTTGCTGTGAAATACCCATGAAACCATAGCTTCCCCTCATCCAAATCAACCCTTTACTCCTCTCTGGATTCAACCTAATGGCCCATAGCTGCCTGGGCTCGTTGGTTAGAGCATGGTACTAAAAAGGGCACGGTGAGGGCTTTGATTCTTATACATCCTAGTAAGCTTCACTGGGTTCCAAGGCTATAGACCATAATTCTATTCTTATAAACTTTCTTGCAAATACATGACATAGTCGATGGCATGCAAAAGTGTATAAGACCCAGTGCCCTTCATTATTATTAAACAAATCATCAGCAGATTTATCTTGTATCTGGCAGATGACAACACCATTGTAGATCCCCAAAGGATCCCTTTAAAGGACTGAATGATCCCTTTATATCAGGGGTGTGGAAACCTCTTCCATTTATGCAGATGGCTTAGTAAGCTAAGTCCTAAGGAGTCATACCAAGTCCTGAAGAGTTACCTCAGGCATTCAAAGGTCTTCCTCTATTCAGTGTGTTAAATTGATCCTCTATGCCAAGCTGTGTGTGTGTATGCACACACATGTCTAGTCAGGAAAACTTGGTTCAAATCCCACCTCTGACCCTTACTAGCCACCAGGCTCTGGGTAAGTCACTGTGGGCCCTACCTACCGACCACGGACGGATTAACATTTGCGTAAATGGAAGAAGTTTCCACACCCAGAATTATCCATCTACCACAGGAATGGTTATGAGACAGGCATACACATTTGTATTAAAAAAAAATCTTAAAAAAGTAGAAAATTGGGGAAAAATTTTATAGATGGTTTCTCAAATAAAGGTATCATACCTCAAATATATCAAGACCTTTGTCAAATCTATATGAATATGAGTCATTCCCCACTTGATAAATGGTCAAAGGATATGAACAGACAGTTTTCCAATAAAGAAATAAAAACAATTTATAGTCATATGAAAAAATGCTCTAAATCATTATTGATTAGAGAAATGCAAATTAAAACAACCTTGAGATATCATTTTACATCTATCATCAGTTTGGGTAAAATGATTGAAGGGGAAAGCAACAAATGTTGAAGGGGATATGGAAAAAGTGGGGCACTAATTCACTGTTCGTAGAACTGTGAACTGATCTAAACATTCTGGAGAACAATCTGGAATTATGCCCAAAGAGTTATTAAACAGCCTTACCCTTTGACCCACCAATACCAGAACTTGTATGTTCTAAAATGTTTATAGCAGCTCTCTTTGTGGTGGCAAAAAACTGAAAATTGCAGGGACACCTGTCAGTTGGGGAAGGCTGAACAAGTTGTGGTACATGATATGTGATGGAATACTACTGTGCTATAAGAAATGATGAGCTTGATGAGATTAGAAATAAGGAAGAGCATGAAATATGAGCAGAACCAAGAGAACGTTGTATATGGTAACAGCAATATTGTTCCAAGAACAAGTTTGAGTGAATAAGTCATTCTGACTATTGTAAATATCAAAGTAACTACAAAGGACCTATGAAGGAAGGAACTATCTGCATTCAGAGAAAGAACTAATAGAAGTATTTATAGAATAATTTTACATACATACACACACATATTTGTGTCTAATGGTAGCCATCTCTAGGGCGGGGAAGGGGGAAGGATAGAAACACGATAACTTTATTATATATTTAAAAGGCATAGCAAGTTGTATATAATAGATTTGCAGTTTCATGTGCAATTTTTAAAATTCTACTATGTTATGGAAATGCTTGTGTTATTTCATAAATTAAAAAAAGAAAACTCTATGCAATACTCAGTCATTTTTAATGAGAAGAGAGTTTATTTTTCGGTTCTTAAAAAAAAAAGAATGCCCTCTTCACCCCCCTTTCCCCCCAAAAAAGTGAGTCTAAGTAGTAGAACATGTTGAGTTCTTGTAATATAGAATTACCCTAATGGGAAAAAAAACAATTTTGCACAGAACAAGTTTTCTTTCTTTTTTTAAAGTTTATTTATTTATTTATTTGCGAGACAATGGGGTGAAGTGACTTGCCCAGGGTCACACAGCTAGTAAGTGTCAAGTGACTGAAGCCAGAGTTGAATTTAGGTTTTCCTGAATCCAGGGCCAGTGCTCTATCTACTGCACCATCTAGCTGCCCATTCTATGTAGAATAAAATCTGTAAATTTTAAAGACTATTTAAGAACAGAGAAATAGTAATGGCTTTCGCCAGTGTATAGCTACTTCCCTTAAAAATTGACTACCATTTCCAGGGCTATAGAACATGGGAAAGATTGTTAGTCCTCGAGTTAGACTTGCCTGGCAAACCCCACTAGCAACCTAATCAGAAAGAGCCATGCAAGATTACAGTGTTTTCTTGAGGATTATGGAGCTCCACCTTCCCTGATATTAACTGGGGAAACGTGGAGTGTTAGTGATAGGGTGATGTCCTTTAACATTCTCAGAGCTCAGGAACAATGATCCCACTCCATAGTAAATTCATTTTTACAAACCAGAAAAGAAATCAAGTACATTAAATACCAAAATGTCAATGTAACATTTTGGATACAAATTGAACGATGAAAAAATCAAATCATAACTTTGTAAACATAGATTACCTTTGATCTGTGGTGAAAATGAAAAACAGCAGCTCTGGGAATCTGAGCATTATTACTGTTTGGTTGTCTGGATGGGAGGCAGCTGTGAAGGGAGAGCCAGCCTACCTCTGCCTGCACACTGGTGGGTGGTCAGAAGAAGCGATGCAAGGACACTCGCAAGGTCTCTCTTAAGAACTTTGGAACTGTTTGTGTGATACGGGAGACACTGGCATGGCATGCCCACATCAGAGAAGGTGTGTGCTCTGTGAGCAAAGCAGAATTGAAACAGCTCAAAGGAAACGCAGGACGCGCAAGTTTAGAGAATCCACCCCAAATATTCACAGACTATTTGTGCCCAACCCGGGTAGAATGTTCTGAGCTCTTATTGGTCTGATCAGCCACAGTCGGACACACTGTAACTTGACTCTAGCATAGTGATGTTATTTTGGTCCTCTTTGAGAGCAAAGGACAGCAACCAGCCTGCACACTCGCAGTATGACCCTGGGCAAGTCACTTGACCTGACCCGTCTGTCTCCCAAGACAAGTTATCTTAGGATCGTGTTGAAGAATAGACATTTTTCTGCACTGGTAGAGGGAGTTCCCTTAAACCAATGAAATCCCAGGTCCATACTCTTTCCCCCACCACAAAAAAAAAAAGTTTATGTGATGTATATAAGGTATGAATTTCTTCTCTATCATGTATTCAACTTCCCCAATTTGATAGAAGTTCTGTATCTTACCAATTTCCCCTCTTTTTATCAAGAGATATTGCACACAGCAGGCGCTCAATACATCTGTTAATATGAGAGAATTTTTCACTAAGCCTAAGAAAAAGAGATATGATCTATACAAATTGGTGCAAATAGTTTGCATAAACTTAGGCTGGAAAGTCTCTGACTACATTATGCTGTATCATTCTCTCCAACCATTACCTTTGACCCCAAAGGTTCAATGTACTTTAGAGATGTTATCTCCAAGAAATGTTTACCTCCACTCTCCATAGGTGAGGTGAAGGTGGTGTTATTTCTTCCAGAAAGACTTGGGTTTGAATTCTGAATCTTTGCAGTTATTACCTGGCGGATATCAGAGAACTCAAGGAATGTATAAGGAGGCTAACTGACTTCCCAAGTGAGGGAGCCCAGCATGGTTTAGCAGAAAGAATGTGGAATTTGAGCTAGGAGACCTGGGATTCCAGGTCTGGTGATGCCATTTATCGAATCACAGAATTTCAGATCTGAAAAGGACCTAAGTGGCCATTCAGTCCAGCACTTGAAAGAGTCTAGTCAACAAAAAAGAATTCCTTCTACAACCCATGTGACAACTTGTCCTACGTCTTTGACTTAGAAACCTCCCATGAGAGGAACCCACTGTACACTCCACTTTGGGGGAATAGCTCTAATAAATTGTTACAAAGTTTTTCCTCACATCAAGTGCAAACCAGCCTCTTTGCAACTACCATTCCCTGCTTCTCACTCTGCTCTACCTTGGGCACTTAATCTACCTCATCAGCTCCCTAGCCTGATCCATGAAGAATAAATTCTACTGCAGCTCTAACAATCAATACTTCTGCATCTTAAATCTCCATAGGTTTTAGCTTAGTCCTTCTCCAGCTCATTTTATAGATGAGGAAACTGAGGCCAACAGGGTTAAGTGACTTCCCAGGGTCACATAGCTAGTAAGTATCTGAGGCTGCCTTTGAACTCAGGTCTTCCTGATTCCAGGACCGGCACTCGATTCACCGCACCTCTAAGAGTGTCTTATTGTTTGCCATATCCCAATTTTGGGCAAATACAAATAAACGTACCACCTCGACACGGCTTGCACAAAGATTTCTGCATCTAATATTAATGTTGGCACTCACAAATCATTCTTCTAGCATTAAAATACTGCTGCATTCTTATTTCAACAGCACGCATCTGCTCAAGGTCATTTGGGTCTCTCCTGAGTTGAAAATGTGGTCACATTCTAATCTTACAGGAGATAAAGTCAGGTAATACTCTTAGAGAGATGTACATTTTTTTTCCATTTAAAAATACACACACATATATGACACCCTTAAAGGTCAGTGGGAAAGCTCTTTACCTGCCAAGACTCAATTTAAGTGGCTTTTTGGACATCTGTTAATGATATCAATAACACCAAGGATGAACAAGGAACCAGACACCAAATCTCAAAGACTGGTCCTGGCAAGTGATCAACTACAGAAAAAGGAAAAAAAAAAACCACATTTTTTTTTTCAGTGACCAGCTTTACAAAAAGATCATTCTTTCTTGCTTGGATTATTACAATAAATTTCTAACTATTCTCCTTATCTCTTGTCTTCTCCTCCACCCCCAATTTGCTCTATATGCCTAGTTATATTAACTATCCTAAAGAATAGCTCTGAGCACATCACGCCCCTGGCTACCCACTGCCCATTATGAATAAAGTTGAAACTCAGAATCCTTCCACATTTTAGTGTGACTCCACCTTTAAACATATCTCCTACTCTGTCCTTGCACCCTACCACCCCTCCACCCAGACTGGACTCCAACTCACTGTTCCTCAAAAATTCTGAAGTTTGGTAAGCAAACAGAAGCTCTGATGAATTCATAATCATTACATGAGGCAACACAACTATGATTTCATCAACACCTGCACCGCCTTCACCAGGACTGATTTCAGCCCATTCCCACCTTCTTATTCTCTGAAGTCCTCATCTATACTGTCCCCTAAATCCTCAGCAGAAGGTCAGCCCAACATGGTCGAGGGGAGGCCTATCCCTGGTCCTTTTTACATTATCAAAGGTACCAGAGCAGTTCCTGGGCTGTCCTGTCACCTGACTGGGCCGGCCACATATATCCTTGATGATGTCTTTTACATTGCCCCAGTCCCAGTCCTATGCCACATGGTGGCATGGAGGTGACCCTAAGTTCTCACAGACTACCCCAGTAGAGCCCATACACTAGCACTTCCTAAAAAGCTGGAAAGACTTAGGTTTGAATCCTGATTTTTGCAGTTATTACCTGGGCCCTGAACCATTCTGGGCCTCAGTCTTCTCAACAATAAAACAAAGGATTAGGACTAGATGCCCTCTGAGGTCCCTTCAAGAGCTAAATCCTCAGTATGATCTTATGATCCTAGGTATGGACTTAAAGACAGACTGCTTCCAGAGACAAGTCAAGTTAAGTACAGGGAGCTCAGGTGCGGCTAGGTGGCACAGTAGATAGAGCTCTGGCCTTGGAGTCAGGAGACCTCAGACACTTGACGCTTACTAGCTGTGTGACCCCGTACAAGTCACTTAACCCTGACTGCCTCACCAAAAAAAGAAGAAAAAAGTACAGGGGGCTCATCAGCAGAAGGTCAGCCACCAGGGGAATGAAAGTCTTTAGGCAAGGAGACCCATGAATCAGATTACTTTATTAATGTTCATATATGATATTAATGAACCAATAATAAATTGTTAAAATAATTATGAGTGGAATGAAGCTAAATTTAGTGCTACTGAAGAATTTCATCTTTGTTGGCTTGAATAAATACATTTTTGAAATGTATTTTAAATTCAATAGGTGGCACAGTGAATAGAGTGTCAGGCCTGGAGTCAGGAAGACTCACCTTCCTGAGTTCAGTCTGGCCTCAGACACTTACTAGGTGTGTGATCCTGGGCAAGTCACTTAACCCTGTTTGCCTCAGTTTCCTCATTTGTAAAATGAGATGGAGAAGGAAATGGCAAACCACTCCAGTATATCTGACAGGAAATGAAGAATAGGACATGACTAAAAAACCACTCAACCCCCCAGAGATTTTAGTCCGATATCTTCTGACATTCAGGGTAAACATGATATGTGTCATTGACCACAGCACCATAGAGCCCAGCTGTGTGAAGAAAAGGTACTATATATAATTTTAGAAACAAAGGGTGATTCCAAGTTCAGGAATTTTATGCCAACAACTCTGATTGCCCCTGCCCCATAATGAGTCCTCAGAATAGGATCAAAGTGGAAGAAGACCCATGCAAATAGATATGATACCTGGCAATATGTGTCAAGTACCATAGAGAGATGCATAGTGTTGGGAGAGATGAGAAGACAGAGAAAAATCACCTCCAGCTGAGGAATTAGGAAAGGATTCAGGAGATAACAGTGGAGATGTCCCTTGAAAAATGGTCACGGGGTGGCTAATGCATAATCCCAACAGGACCACTACCTACCAGACTCTACATCCTCTTCCCCTACATAGTTTAGACTTGGTAGATATTCCAAGGCCATATGTTCTACCACATCCTGTCCTGCTGATCAGACAGTATGGAGGCAAGGGGTCGTATTTACCAGAGCTCAGTGCTCTGTCCTTGCTAAGTAAACCTCACTTTATTAAGTGTTGAATGATCTATGAGGGTCTCATGTCATTCTTTTCTTTTTTTTCTAACATATTCACTTACTTATTTTTCGTTTTCAACATTCACTTTCATAAGATTTGAGTTCTAAAATTTCCCCCTTCTCTCCATTTTCCCCTCCCCATGATAGCATGTAATATGATATAGGCTATACATGTATGATCATATAAATACATTTCTACATTAGTCATGTTGTAAAGAAGAATCAGAACCAAAGGGGAAAACACAAAAAGCAGCAGCAACAACAACAAAAATACTGTGCTTCGATCTGCATTCAGATTCCACAGTTCTTTCTCAGGATGTCAATAGCATTTTTCATCATGAGACTTTTGGAGATGTCTTAGATCCTTGCACTGCTGAGAAGAACTAAGGCTATCAACGCTAGTCATCACACAAGCTTGCTATTAGTGTGTACAATGTTCTCCTGGTTCTGCTCACTTCACTCAGCATCAGTTCATGTAAGTCTTTCCAGGTTTCTCTGAAATCTTCCTGCTCACCATTTCTTATGAAACAACAGTATTCTATTACATTCATATACCACAACTTGCACAGCCATTCCCCCAACTGATGGGCATCCCCTCAATTTCCAATTCTTTGCCACCACAAAAAGAACTGCTATAAATATTTTTATACATATGGGTCCTTTTCCCTTTTTATGATCTCTTTGGAATATAGACTTAGTAGTGGTATTGCCAGATCAAAGGGTATGCACAGTTTTATAGCCCTTTAAGCATAGTTCCAAATTGTTCTCAGAATAGTTGGACCAGTTCACAACTCCACCAACAATGCATTAGTGTTCCAATTTTCCCACATCTTCTCCAACATCTGTCATTTTCCTGTGGTCTCATGTCATACTAATACAGGACTGGCCTTATTTAGGCTATTTTATTTGTAAAAGGAAAAATAAAACTTACTAAAATGTTTTTTTTCCTTTTTACAAATAAGTTATGAATGTTTTTATACAGATTGATCTTCTTCTTTTCCTTCCTAATAAGATCTGTAGGGCAGAGGTGTCAAATATTAGGCCAGCAACACTTCTGCAGCAACTAGATTAAAATGTAATGTGAAATAGTAACAAAATACATAAAAATACAGTAGAATATAGATAACATTACTACGTGGTTTTCTAAGTCAATATGCAGACCATAATGATTCTTCCTTAGAGTTTCCTGGCTCCTATTTCTATCCGAGTTTGCCATCACTGCCACATGGTATGGTCCTAGTAGTAGAATCACTAATTTTCTAATCATCTTCCCCTATGGCCATAGTGTTTTCCAAAAATACACCACCAGGTCATTGCCCCACCAGCACTGTATTAAGGTGCCTGTTTCTCCACCACCCCACCATCATGGAATTTTATCATTTTTAACACCTTTGCCAAATTTAACGGTACCTTAAAGTTGTTTTGATTTGTATCTTGTGCTTTTAACAGAGTTTGAACAATTTTTTTTTCAAGGAGTTATTTATAATTTGTGCTTTTGCTTTTGAGAACTGCCTGTTCATAGCCTTTGAACATTTAGCCATCGGGGAAGGAACATTATGCTTCTAAGTGTGAGTCAAGTCTTAACAAATTTTGGTCATCATATCTTCCTCAAATATATTTGCCAAAAAGACTTTTCCTCCATTTGTTTTTTCTCCCTTTTGCATATCCTGGTTTTTTTTTTGTTGTTGTTGTTGTTGCTGTGCAAAAACTTATTTTTATATAATCAAAATCTTTCATTTTATCTCTTGTAATTGCTCAACCTTTTGTGTGAGGTGATATCGCTCATAATTTTCTGTTATTTTCCTCTGTGATGCTTTGTAAATTAACTTGTACTCTCAAGCTGCCCTAGCCTGGCATGTCTTGCAGCTTGGCAAAGACATCAACCATTTGCAGATCAGGTGGGCTCTGGGTGCTTAAAAATCCTCCTCCCCACCTCATCTATTACAAACTTGATAACCAATGACAAAGCAAAACACCAAAAGAAAGAATATTGTACATGAAACCATAAGCTTCTTATTTATTCTTTGATTAGAAATTACAAATTAACTATAACAAAGTAGCAATAGAACCATCCCCTCTTTTAAACTTTTTTTTTCCTCTGAATATTTTTTCTGGATTTTTCTGCTGCTCTTATGTACATAGCTATAGCTAATGCATATATTTTTGGTTTTGTTTTGTTTTCTTTAGTCTATACCACAACATATGCCTCCTCCTATTACATTCCTATATTTCCAAACACTGGATGCCTGGGTTTCTTGCTATTACAAATGATAATGGTAGGAATATTTTTGTACAGATGGCTCTCTTTTTCCCTTTTCCCCCTTCTCCAATCAATAACTTCTTTAGTGCACTGTATAGCCAGGAGGAAGACTCCTTGACAAAAAAATTCATAATTTTACCAGCAATGTTACACTGTGCCTGGCTATACTGGCTAAACTTCTTAATGATCAAAATCAAAGTCAATGTCTTTCCTTTTACCTATTTCTCATTTTTTTCAGCCAACAGCTTTCATATAAAAGAGATTAGGTTGAGGCTGTTTTAATTTACATATCTGTTCATTTTTATCTTTTCTTTATCTGCTTAACTTTCCTTTATTTGTCTCTTAGAGGAGAACCTATATGTTATCTTTCCATTTAACAGTAATGCCTTTCTATCTCCTGGTTTCTTTTGTAATGATAATGTCAACATGAATGTGAATCAGCTCCTTTAGTAGCATACCAACTCACAGATCACATTAAGATATTATATTAACCTTGCATTAAAGAAAAAATGCTGGATTTGGAATTTTGAGATCTAGTTTTGAATTCTAATTCTACCACTTACTATTATATGACCCTGGACAAGTTATAACCACTGTGGCCTTGATTTCCTCATTTGTAAAATGAAGGGGCCAGAGGTGATGATAGCTAAGTTCCCTTCAAGTCCTAACTTTCTAATTCCCTTAATTAAATTAATGTTTATAAAGGATGTAATCAAAGAAATGTACATACAAAAAGATGGGCTGGTCACATGAGGAGGAAAGTGAGAAAGGCTTATATAAGCCTCCCCAGGTTTGCCTGAATTCATCTTTTTCATAATTTATTATGGCACAATAATGTTCCATTACATTCATATACCATAATTTGTTTAGCTGTTCCCCAATGAATGGAAATCCAATTTGTTTCCCGATCTGCATTATAATAAAAAAGTGCTGCTAAAAGCAGCATTTCTCTAAATACTACTTCTTACCCTCTGTGTTTGACCTCTGTGATGTAAGCCTAGTAGTGGCATTTCTGGGTCAAAGGTATTTACAGTTTAGTGACTTTTGGAGTGTAGTTTCAAATTGATTTCCAGAAGGGTTGAACCAGTTTACGCTCCTCCTACAGTCCCTCCAACAAGTGATATCTTCTTTTGCCAATCCAGTGGGTGTGAAGTAGAACCTCAGAGTTGTTTATGTTTATATTTATCTTCTTATGCAGTGATCATGAGTGTTTTCACATACGGTTGTTAGTGTTGGTGGAATGAGGGTTGGATTTGGGATTAGAGGATCTGAATTCAAATGTAGGCTTTGCCATTTACTACATCTGTTAAAAGTGGTAAATCACTTTCCTTCTCAGCCTCAGTTTCTTCCTCTGTAAAATGAAAAAATTTGGCAAGATGGCTTCTAAGGTTCCTTCTAGATCACCACACATAATCCCATGCTCTTCAGAGAATCAGTGACTTGCAGCTCTGTGATTCTGGAACCACAGAGCTCCTCTTGTACAAGTTGGGGAGCAGGTAATCTCTCCCTACAGAAATGATGGGTATTGCAGAGAGTCCAGTGAGAGAGCCATAGGGGGGAGCACCAGTGCCTTTGGGAGAAGGTGTTCCAAGTGGAGGACATACGGCTTAGCAATCTGACTCTAAAACCTTTCCCCAGTAGAATTTTATCCCAAAGCAAAGAGTTTATTTTTGAAAGCTCTGTGTTGACCTTTAAAGGAACTTCCTGTAGTGCAACTAATATAAGAATGGAAAGAACCTTGTGTTGTATCAAGTTACAACTGTCTGCCCAAAGTGCTGGAACATTTGACTAACACTTTAAACATGGTACTCAATGTATGGTTGGCCAGTCGGGAGACATGTGATATTTCTGTCTTCTTTGTTCATCCCCAGATTACTCTCATTCCCCCTTCTCACCTACCCTGTCTTGTTGGAAACATGCTTTCATCACCCGGTCAGGGTCTTTGCTCACTAATGTGAGGAGATGAGTCTCCCTTTTCTATCTGGTCCTTTTATGCCCATCCAATTTCCATTAGTTTTATTTTTTAAAAGATTAGAATCTTTCTTTTTACCTAGGGAAATTCTAGTTCAATTCAATTCAAGAATCATTTATTCATTAAGTGACTTCTATGAGCTGTTCACTGTGTTAGACTCTGGTGATAATAAAAAGACCAAAATAAAACAGCCCCCACCCTCATGGATTCCATGTTCTATCTGAGGGATACAATACATGCACAGAGAAGTAAATACAAATTAATTTCAAGAGGGAAAAAACTAAGAGCTGTGTAGAGAACAGGGATGGATCAGAAAAGCCCTCATAGAGGAAATGGCACCTGAACTTTGCTTTGATAGGAACTCCCAGGGATTCAAAGAACCAGAAGTGGTAAAGTTATGGAGGCAAGAGATTGAATGTCACGCATGGGAAAACCAACCAGGCCAGTTTGACAAGAGTGGAGAGTACAGGAAGGGGAATAACGGGAATTAAGACTACAGAGGGAGGTGGGAATCAGACTGTGGAGGGCATCAGTGCCAGACATCCTAAAGGCAGCAAGGAGCAACGAAAGATTTTTGAGTAGGGGGGTGACCTGGTCATCTGTGTGTTTTAGGAATAACAATTTGGCATCAGTGTGGAGGATGGGTTGTAGAGGGGGAAGACTAGAATCAGGAAGACCACTTTAGAGACTATTGTAACATCCAGGCTAAAGGTGAGGAGGTTTTGAATTAGGGTAGAGATTTGAAAGATATGGTGAGAGAATCAACAAGTCTTGGCAACTGAACAGATGTGGGAGCTAAGAGAAGACTGAAGGATCACAGCAGTTTTGAGAGCTTGGGGTCTCCAGTTACTAAGCCTCTCATGCTGTTCCCAGTTACCTTGTTTTTATTTTGTATATATTTATATACATATGTTTCTCCTCTGATAAAACGTATGCTTCTTGAGGGCAGGGACTGTTTCACTTTTATTTTCCTATCTTTAGTGCCTAGCACTGTGCCTGTTATGAAATCTTAAGCTACTAAATGTTTAATGACTGATTAATTTGGTGACTAGAAAGATCATGGGACAGCAAGGTGGCACCATGAGCCTGGAGTCAGGAAGACTCATCTTCCTGAGTTCAAATCTAGCCTCAGATACTTACTAGGCTGTGTGACCCTGGGCAAGTCACATAATACTGTTTTCCTCAGTTTCCTCATCTGTCAAATGATTCGGAGAAGGAAATGGCAAACCACCTCAGTATCTTTTCCCAAGAAAAGCACATAATGCCATCACGAAGAGTTGGACATGACTGAAACGGCCGAGCAACGACAGAAAGATCCTGGTACCCTTCACAGGAATGGGGATGTGTGGAGAAGGGGTAGTGGTTTGGTTTTTTGGAGGGGGGGAAGGGAAGTATAAATGATGAGGTTGGGATCTAGGCCCCAGAAAGGAAGAACCCTGGACTTTCCCACAGGTACAAATCTCTGGCACCTGAGTCTATAATCCCATCAACTGGCCTTTCATTGTGGCTATACCAATCTCTCCTCCATTGTCTTGCCTCCCTATGGCCCCAGGCTACTTCCCACCCTTGGTAATTCTATTACCTCATGGACTACTTGGCCACTCCTAGATCCCTCCCACAGGCTTTCTGTATATAAGGTCCATCTTGTCTCCATTACGAGGCTTAGATTCTTAAAATCTAGCCACTGGTCAGATTCTTATAATCTAGCCAATAGCCTACTAATGTTCAGACTCTTTAAGAGTCTGCCCAATATGAAGGATGTTCTAATAAACCTTGTCTTTGGCTGAAAGAAGGCTTGGGTCAAATTCTTTCGCACAGGACCCATGTGTTGTGATTTTGGGGTCCCAGCACCCCTGAACCTCTAAACTGCATCATAATACTAGGGCTCTGGTTTAGAAATTTAAAAGTTTGTTTCTTTTAGTGAATTGGGATGGAGTTTTGCAAAAACAGGACCTTTTTGGGCAGATATAGAAATGATGTTTTCTGATTATCTTTATGATGCTA
Organism: Phascolarctos cinereus; assembly: GCF_003287225.1. NCBI lineage: Eukaryota > Metazoa > Chordata > Mammalia > Diprotodontia > Phascolarctidae > Phascolarctos > Phascolarctos cinereus. Next base: position 111,759,723 of record NW_027556402.1, on the reverse strand, counting down.
TTGTTCTAAGTAGACATGATTCCTAGATGTTTAAAAATTTTAGCCAGGCTGGCAACTATTTTATAATACATTCTAAATTATGTTTATTTCACATAAATCAGAGAATCATGATCCTACAACTCCTTTGCTTTATAATTTTCTGATGCTAATATGATGAAATAAAGAATGCTAAAATGAGTCACCAGTGTTCAAACTCACTAGGTAGCAGATGAGGTGGGAGTCACACTAGAAAGGGGAGTGAGAGAACATGGGAAAATTCCTTTGAGTTACTAGAATTTTCAAAGTTCTATGTGAACCTTCATTATATACTTGCATACTAATAGAAGCCAGATAATATAGTAGATAACTGATTCATCCAACTTGACATGGTGGATAGAGCTCAGAATCAGGAAAACCCAAGTTCAAATCCTACCCCAGACAGTTACTATCTGCATGACCCTAGCCAAGTCATTTAACCTCTCTGTGTCTCAATTTTCTCATCCATAAAATGGGGATTATCATAGTGATGGTACTGGGATCTGGACCCCAGAAATGAAAAACCCTGGATTTCTCACATGGCCAAATCTCTGGCGTTCCCCTGATACTGTGATTCCATCAACTGGCCTTTCATTGTGGCCATGCCCAATCTCCCAATTCTGTTACCCTTAATCTAGCCTAGCCCTCCATTGTTTTACCTCCCTATGGCCACTTCCCACCCATAACCCTATCTAGGCTCCATTCTCCCTAGGCCATGTGGTCCAGGTCCCTGGCTTTCTATTACCTCACAGCCCCCCACCCCACTACTTGGCCACTCCTAGATCCCTCCCATAGTCTTTTTGTGTATAAAGTCCATCTTGTCTCCATGAAGGTACTCTGATTCTTATAATCTAGCCATTGTCAGATTTTTACAGTCTAGTCAATACCTCACAGGCACTCAGATTTCTTAAGAGTCTGGCTAATATGGTGGATCTTTAATAAACACTGTCTTTGGCTTAAAGAAGGCATGGGTTGAATTCTTTTGGGCAAGACCCATGTCTTGTGATCTCAGAGTCCTAGCACCCCTAAACCTCTAGACCTCACCAATAGCACCTACTTCACAGGGTTGTGGTTAGGATTAATATGTAAAGCACTTTGTAAGCCCTTAGAGTGCTATATAAATATTAGCTATTGACTCTGCCTTCACTGTATTTTCTAGAGAAGTTCCTTCCACCATTTCATCCACACTGAATACACAAGATGCATTATGATGATTCTTGCCACATGTTTTTGAACTGAACCATAGGGATCATTTAGTCCATTCCTTCTTATAGATGAGGGAATTGAGGCCTTGAAAGGTGAAGTCACACAGATATTAAATAGCAGATCTGGGATTTGAACCCAGATTCAGTGCCTACCACTGATGGGGATGGGATCTGAACCCCTAAAAGGAAAAGACCATGTCTTTTGGGATCTGGACCCCAAAAAGGAAAATCCCTGGAGTTTGTCTGAGGCTGTAAAGTACACAACTGGCCTTTCATTGTGGCTACGCCCAATCTCCCAATTCTGTTCTGTTACCTCCCCCTTGCTCCTGGCCACTTCCCACCCTTAATCCTATCTAGACTCCATTCTCCCTTGGCCAAGTGGTCCAGGTCCCTGGAGTTCTGTTCACCCCAGCTTACTAGCTACTCCCATTCAGATCTTCCTTAGACCCCTTCTCCAGTCACCCCAAACTACTTGGCCACTCCTAGATCCCTCCCACAGTCTTGCTATATATAAGGTCCATCTGGCCTCCATTAAGGTGCTGAGATTCTTAAAATCTAGCCAAGGCAGAGATTCTTTAAGAGTCTAGCCAAGGGGCTCAGATTCTTAAGATCGGTCCTGCTTGCATTAACAATACAAATGCTTAAGATTCCTTAAGAGTCTGGCCAATATGGCAAATTCTTTAAATCTCACCCTGCCCCACCCCCATCAATGTTCTAATAAACCCTGTCTTTGACTGAAAGAAGGCTTGGGTCGAATTCATTTGGGCAGAACCCACGTGTTGTGATTTTGGGGTCCCAGCACCCCTCAACCTTAACACAACCACTTCCAGCATTCTTTCCGTTCTGCTATGTGGCCTCTCATGCTACCACTTGTAGTCATAAACTAATTTCCTAAATTTCTGAATTAGACCTATGAAGGAGCTGATAGATTTGGAGAGTGAGAGGACACATCAAACACCTCTCAGCTATACAATCATGCTTTCTCTAGGACGAAAAGTTTTTAAAAAGAAGAGTTGTTTTATTCTTTATATTTGTATCCCCAGCACCTAATGTAGTACCCAACACATAGTAGGCTCTTAATAAATGCTTGTCGATTGATGATAACTTATTTCTATGCATAATATTTTAAAGTTTTTTTTTAATGCTATCAACTCAAAACTATTTTTTTAAGTCCTATTGCCTGCACCTGTGGAGCGTATATTGCATTTAAATTTGTTTGCTATTTGTTTCATATACATGTCTTTGTCTTTCTTCAAAATTACTAGCTCCTTAACAAACAAAACCAAACCTCTCACTCTTCCCACCTCATACTTGTATTGTATTTCCAGTGCCAAGCACAGTCACATAGTGGGGGCTTAAGAAACGCTTTCGGTATGAATGAATACTTAGTATGGTCCACTCTGTAGACTTGAGTTCTTTACATATCACTTGGGGCCACCTCACCCTGCAGAAATACCATCTTCAAAGGTCCATTTCCCTTATAAGAATGGAAAAGCAGAGTGTTATAAAATCCCCTGCCAGGTCCATCACCTGCTCTGAGATGTGGTGCCATGGATGAGGGATCTGTCAGCTCCAATTCCTTTCAGATCACTATACTTGCTTGGGAAGGTCCTCAGCACCTTTACCATAATTAATGACTGTCAGGGCGTGGGAGGCCAATCAATACCATGTTAATTTTCATCAATGCAGCAGAAGTAATGCCCCAGGGGTGGAACGGAAATTACATTATGTCTTAATGGAGAGAATTCTGTTGTTGCTGATTTCTTGAGTGGGTGGAATCTATGACAAGCCTTCCTTTCCTCTCAACACATAAGCTTTTAAAATCTTAACTGATCACTGTAGACAAAGAGGTGAAAGTAATCCGTCATTTTTAAGTAAGCAAAAAACCATTATTTCAATCTCCGAGTTCCATAATTCACAGGGGAAAAACTCTCAACTATTCATAGGATGAGACCATATTACGTGATGCAAATCAAAGATGACACATGCTCAGGGGGGTCATCTTGTCCTTTATCAAATACGTGAAATTGAAGCAGAGGCTGATATTGGTAAATTGTTCTTTTCAGCTGTATAGCTTAGACATACAAGACATCACAGAGTCAAGAACATAATCTTTAGATACTAAAGACGTCAAATAAGAATTTTTGTTTCTACTTCCTCCTATGGACTTAACTAAGCTCATTATTTTGAAATTCTAAGAAGTAATTCAGAGATTTTCCACTTCAAGGAGATACATTCAGAAAAATATATACTATTGCTTTCCCTTGGCATTGAGCTAGAAGATGAGCTTATTTTCAGGGCTGGGAAAGAAGTGTTTGTCTCATTTGGCTGTATTTGTGTTCCAGAAAATTTGTCTATTTCTAGAATATTTTTCAACAATGACAGACACACAGGAAGTAGCATGGATGTCACTGGGAAAACACAAGCTCAGAGAAGGAGACGGACTGGTCATTCAGGAAGAAAGGGAGATAATAGATGGGCAGCCGAGGTGTTACACTGGTATCTGCAAAGACTATAAAGACCAAATGAAGGCTCCCCCCAATACACTGACAGATCCTCACTGGAAGCTCAGTGGGAAGCGGGGAAGAATGGCACAGGATGAGAAAGTACAAATGGGTTGGAGGAAATGATCACACTGATGAGACAGCAGGTCCCTCACAAGTAATCACTGAACCACAGGATTATGATTTAGAGTTCGAAGGGACCTTCATGGTCATCTCGGCTACTACCTTCAATTTATAGATGAGGAAACCGAGATGTTAAGTGACTTGGCTTAACATACAGAGCCAGAATTTGAACTCAGGTCCTCTGACTCCAGATCTAGCACACTTTCCATTGTGCCTCTCTGAGGCTGCCTCCCATGCGCCAGGTATTAGGCTGGGTTCCGGAGATTGCCAGACAAAAAGGAAAACAGCCACCCTGTAATTTAAGAACCAAGCTTTTTTCCTCATGTCCTAGGCAAGTCTAACTTTCTTCACTGTAGTAAGGGGATTGAAGAGGCAGAATACATCTATATGAAGTGTCTTTCCCAAAGGCTGCTTTTCAAGTCTCTTCAGAGACTTTTCTTTGCTCTTATAAAACCCAGGAATACAAAAATTCCATCTGAATGGTTCAACAAGAGGAGAGGAGAGCTCTTTCTTGGGTGGAAAACTGTCATGTATCAGTATCATTCCAAGTTCTTCAACTGGCTGCAATAAAGACAGTCACAGTGAAAGGCAGCTATTTGAAAAGGCCTTAGAAAGAACCATGGTATGCTTTAAAGGGACTGAGTTAATATCATTATCTTGATAACCAGAGTCTGACCAGTCTGTGAATCGCTCATCTCCTCTGCCCTCACTTGGAGAGCACTGAAAAGATTTTCAAATTGATCAGCAAGAAGTTCTTTATGAATCAATACATATAATGACACCCCCTACTCCAAGTACTTAATAGAGTCAGCAATATAATTTAGGTTGAGCAAGTAAAGTGATTTCCCAAAGGCACAACTGCTGGTTTATTTCAGTTAACCAATAAAAAGAAAGCAACTTAAATACATTCAGCAATGCACTAAGTATATAAGAATGTCTTTGTTGGGTTATTTATGAGGACCCCAAACTCATCTCTATGAAATAAGATTGTAGTATTACTTAGATTTATTTCTCTTTGTTGCAATTTGCTTTAATAGATGTGGATATTTCTGGAACAAAACTCAATCAAAATTATATCACAAAGAGGTAAATGACAGAAAGCTCCCCATGTATGTTAAAATATGCATAGTATCACTTTTAGGGGTAGGACAAGCCTGGAAACAAAGTGTGTTGCCCACTGATCAGAGAATAGCTAAATAAACTGTTGGGATATAAATGTAGCAAAATAGTATTCCACTACAATTGGCAAATTGAAGAAATTCAGAGAAACATGAGAAGACTTGGATAACTGAAGCAGGATGAAGAAAGCAGAACTGGAAGAACAATATGCACAATGGTTAGTAGACCAGTGGACTGGAAACTCCCGGAGAGCAAGGTGAGGGTTTGTTTTTGTTGTTGTCTTTATTTCCTAGTAGCCAGTGCCCTGCCCAGCATAACAGAGGCACTTAAGAAATATCTGAATTACTTCAGTAATCTGAATGCAGATGATACATTAGAAAGAATACTCATGGAGTCAAAGAATCAACGTTCAAATCCCAACTTTGATGCTCTCACTATCCTTGAGACCCTAGACAAATTACTCCACTTCTCTGGGGACCCAGGTCCCTCATTCGTAAAATAAGGTATTTTTTTAAAAGGTCATATATGTGTAATCATTTAAAGCATATTTCCATATTAATCATGTTGTGAAAGAAGAAACAAACCAAAAGAAAAAAAAGATGAAAAAAATGAAGTGAAAAATACTATGTTTGAATCTACATTCAGACTCCAACAGTTCTTTCTCTGGAGGTGGATAGCATTTTTCATCAGAAGTCCTTTGGAATTGTCTTGGATCACTGTATTGCTGAGCAGAGCTAAGTCATTCACAAACGATCATCAAACAATATTTTGTGGTTACTGTGTTCAAGGTTTTCCTGGTTCTGCTCACTTTACTTTGCATCAGTTCATGTAAGTCTTTTCAGGTGTAAAATGAAGTATTAATAATCTCTGAAGTCCTTTGTAGCATAAGAACTACAATTCTCCATTATATGCCATGAAATAATACTACACTGAAATGCATCTGAACTTAGATGAAATGCAATGGCCAAGACTGGCTCTAGGACAGATAGCTCTTTCAGCTTTGTAGAGAGAAGGGAGAAGGGCTGCGGATGCAGAGTATCACTTATTCTAACAACTGGGATCCCTCTTTTGCTAATAGCTTTTCTTTATTATAAGGGCGGATTCTATAGGGGCAGAGGATGAGGCTGGGATTTGACTGTGGTACAAAAAAAAAAGAATGGCATCAATGAAGCCAACAAACAAAAAAGTCTCATCACTCGAGAGGTGGGTGAGCGCTGCTGCAGGAGAGCAAACTGGTCGATACAGCCAAGCAAGGAATGTCTGGTATTTACATGGAGCTCTTCTAAAAGGAAAGATTTGAACCCCAAAGCCCTTTTTTGAGATCATCATCAGTTTACTCTTAGATACTCACAGGAAAAAAGTAGTAAAGGGAGTGTCTAGCTGGACCTGGTTAGTATCCCCCTTCCTCCCTCCCCAGGTTGGATCATCCTACAGGCCAGCTTTCTTATCTGGCTTCCATGCTAAGTGGTCAACCTCATAGCTTGCCAAGAAGGAATGGCTTTTCTATTTTATCACTTAAATGCATTATCTCACCCCCTGACTATCTCATGAACACTCAGCCTCACACTGCCTGAGCTGCTTAGCTCCAGCAAGATACAATAATGAGTATAAACTAGACCATTCCATTCTGCTGTAAGGCAGTTTTGGGAAATGCCTAAAAAAATCCCCACCTGTAACCAAGCAATGTCATGACACGATCAGAGATATGACAACTCTCTGCTTCATTCCCATGAGCTGAGCATGTTAAGTTGTCTTGGAGACTGAAAAGCATATCTAATTAAACACATACAAAAGTGATTTCAGCAGCCCTGAGTTACTGATTGACAGGTCAGGAGGCAGTGGACTCAGGCCAAAGGGTTCCTATGAACTTATGACTATCAATGCTGATCCCCTAACTTAGCTTAGCAGCTGATTGTTTGATAGTACCAGCATGGTCAGCCAGGAGTGTGCACATCTGGACAACAGAGGCCAAGAAATTCTTTGTTTAGTGCTATTTCAATGCATAAGGCAAAGGCTCTGCTTCAAACAGTAAAAACCAGGCACCAGCAAATATAGAACCTGATGACTGTCAGTAGTAAATATGCTATGTATTTAAAAATTCTGTTGTTTAAAAAAAAAGGAAACTATTGTCTTACAAAATAGAATACACGAATACCCAAAGGTTGTATGATTTCATCTGTGTGGGGAAATCCCTCCACCAAAGTAGATAGCAGCATATACAAATACGAGAAGCATGCATAATTTCATCCCAGGTATGAAAAGCCCCTCTACCATCCACCTAAGTATGGGATTTAAGGATCAGGGAATCATGGATTTAGTGCTAAAAGGTCATCTGGTCCAACCCCATCATTTAACAGATAAAGAAACTGAGGCCAATGAGGTTAAGTGACTTGCCCAGGTCACACAGTCAGTAGCAGAGTCGGCATTCAAATGCAGGACCTATGGTCTCAAGTCCAGAGTTCTTCACTTGGAATACAAAGTAGCAGATAAGTACTAACCACCTATTCAAGACACATGGAAGTTAGATAAACTGCCCAGAGCTACAACCTAGCTCTTCCTGTGGCCAGGCCCAGCAACCAAATCTGCTACATGGTGATGTCTCCTTTGTAAGATGCCATTACGAGAAATTGTGGCATTGTAATCATCTCCTCAGTACTAGCAGTGGCAGAAGACCCATGGCACACAATAGCATCTAGGTACATTTGGGATGCATTTGTTAGACTCAGCCATAATTTTTTAAGTAGAATTTCCATTCCATGGGTCTTTCTTTATAAAGGCTTAGCAATTATGATATACAGTTAAATGCATCCACTTTTTGCATTCATCCTCTTTCCAAATTGTGGGATTTTCTTGATTTGTAGAACCCAATTTCATCGGCTTTTGTTTTCTGGGCCTTTTCAATTTTTTGGAATGAGCTACACAGGCTCTTTCTATACAGCTCCTAGTAAAACATCAGAATGGTAGTTGTTGGCTGGATGAGGCCTAAAAATTCTCAGTTTCTACCAAAGTTAGTAATAAGTGAATATAATTCAACTTTCTTAACTTAATGATAAGAAGCAGCATGGCATAATAGATGCTCTTTGAATCAGCATGACCTGGGTTCAAATCCCATCTTTGACACAAATTAACTGTAACCACAGGCAACCACTTAACCTTTCAAGGGGTGACCCAGGCAACTTTCTAAGCCTAGAAGTAACAGGTGAGTTGTAGATCTTAATTGGTGGAAGGAATTTCCATACCACAAACTCCCTACACCAATGAAATCACAGGGCCAGACCCCAAAACAAAACAAAACAAAAAACATTTAATAGAAGAAAGAAACTAATAAATAAAGTGGGTGAAATCTTGGCTAAAATTCAACATCAATAATTAAAGAATTATTAGATGGACCAGTACAAATTTCTGGTACTGTGATAATAATGCTCACAGAATAGAATTTATATTCCTGTCTTTAGGTATCTCTTTGTTTCTATTGAATCAATGGAGATATTTTATTAGGACTTTAAAGGTTTAAGAAAAAAACTGCCAGATTAACTTTATCTCCATCTCAACTTGGGGGTACATTTCACAGTCTCCCCCCGCCCCACATTGATCTTTTCCTTTTTAAATCTTCTACTTTATAGCCTTTCAATATATTCCATAATTAATAGAGGGGAAGTAGAAGTGCAATCCAAAGAAAATCTAACAAACCTGTCTTTAGACACAGAAATAACTCTACTGATGTCTTTAGCCTAGAAAATGAAATGCAATAGAAATCGGGCTGTCCTTTCACGTTCTGGATATTATGATGCTATATGGCTTCTAGCAGTAGCTAATGGGTATCTAATTATACAGAAGTGAGTGATACATGAGACTGTACAGTAATAGTGACTGATAATTCAATAGCAAAAAAAGCTTTACAAAGCACACACTCCGAAGCAGCCCTAGGAGGCAAATAACACAAGTATTATTACCCTCATTTTATAGATGAGGGAATTAAGCCCAGAGAGCCACAGAGCCTCATGATCAAGTCTCCTCATTTCATGTTCAGGGCTCATCCCACTACCCCTTTGCTACCTATTATTAAAATTATCCAGGAGCAAACGATATGTCAAACTACACAGTATAATGCAATTCAAGAATACAACTGCTTTCCCACTAAAAACCACGCAAGTGATGCCCAAATTGAATAAAATACACCTTAATTTTCCTTAGACCAGGCTGTGTCTCCTAAACACCATTTCTTAATTTCCCAGTTTCTGAGGCCAAAGGAAACCTATCTCATTCTCATAATTCAAGATTGCCTTGGATAAAATCAACAAAGGTATTCTGACGATGAATGTGGTCATCACAATTTAGCTGAGTTTTGACAAGTGATGGAGTCTAATAACAACAAAAAATTGGCTAAAGGTTGCAAAAATGAGATGAGAGCCATTCCCAAGAATGTCACAAAGGTAGCATGGGGCAGTGGGGAGACAGCTGGATTTTGAGTCTGGATCCTGGTTCTGTCCCTCGGGAGACCCTGGGCAAGTCACTTCCTCTCTTTGGGCCTCCAAGGCCTCATGTGTAAAATCAGGGGTTGGTCTAGAAGACCTCTAAGGACCTTTTTCAATCTTAGTCTATGATCCTGTGATGCTGGAAAGAGGACTGGGATTTCTTGATTTCTCATCCTGTGCAGGTCCATTTTGCCATTTTTTATTTATTCTCCACTTTTCAGAACACAGAAAAGCTTCTCTGGTCTCCTTCCAAGCACTGTCTTAATTTACAAAAATTCCAGAGCAGATAAAGGTATCTTATCCTCTACAAACCATGCTGACATGCCAGTGAGGAGGTTCAAAACACTGCATTTTGTTTTTATGAGAAAACAAAACAAATCTTTGAGGTTTGAGAATTTGGAGGGAGGTCAAAAACATTTTAAAAATTGATAGCATTTTCTTCATAAGAAGCTAGAAAACTTTTTCTTCCTCACTTTTGAACTGGACTTGAGATTTCATCAGAGTAGGAACTCCTGGTGTGGAAGCAGCCTACATCGATGTAGATGGGCAGCTCACAGGCAGCTCAGATAGTTTTGGAGGCTTGCCTGCCATGGCCAGTGTGTTTCAGAGGCAGGACTGGAAGCCAGGACTTCCCAGCTCCAAGTTTGTTGTTGCTCTTGTGTTTCAGTCACGTCTGACTCTTCATGACCCCATTTGGGGGTTTTCTTGGCAGAGAGAGTAGAATGGCTTGCCATTTCCTTCTCCAGCTCATTTGACAAAGGAGGAAACTGAGGAAAACAGTATTATGTGACTGGCCCAGGGTCACACAGCTAGTAAGTGTCTGAGGCCAGAATTGAACTCGGGAAGGTGAGTCCTCCTGACACTAGGTCCATCACTTCATCCACAGCACCATGTAGCTGCCCCCTTGACTCCAAGACTGACCACTAAATTACACTGCCTCCTTTTCCTAAAAGTTGCCGTGTTCAACAATGACTTTCAGACACTGAAGGCATTTCTGTAGGATAGAAGCATTTATGAGAATATTAAATTTTAAAAATCTAAATGTGTGGGTTTTCCCTCTGTTGATATTTTATCTCTGACACAGACAAGATGTGTGAAGAAACAAATGACTTAACTAGGTCACCTTGTCGTTATAAGCCAAACAATTCACAAATGTACAGAATTAATTCCATCCTTGCTCCCTTCTAGAAGCCATGATGGATGGGCACCATTTTAATCTAAGCATCCACCAAGGCCCCTGTCACCTGCCTGGTACTCCTCTGCTGATGGTTCATTCCAATCTTAGGTAATAGTACAGTTTTCCTGGTACTTTATCATTCCTTTACAAATCTCATGGTACATCTTCCATCCCTTCTAAGCCCACCATGCTTCAACCACTCTTGCACTTGCCTAGTCAGGCACCAGAGACCCCTGCAGCCAAGTCTCTCAGAGTGGGTCATGATGTGAAGACTGATCTGAGAAATTCATCCTAGAGCAATGTGCAAAGGTGCTAGGTAGGATTGTACTTGGTCAAGGACTGTTGAAAAAATCCTCAGTAGGGCATGCAGGAGCAAACTGGGAATTCAGGGCTGGTGGTAGTAAAGCGAGGAGAGGACCAGGCCAGGGAGCAGAGAAAACAGATTGGTTGGACAAGGAGAAGAAGGTATCCAGAAACTTGGGAGAAAAATGAGCACAGGCAGCAATGGAAAAAAAAATAAACAAGGTGATTCATGAGTTGATAGAAGGACACCCAAAGTGTGGCATGAGAGGTAAGAGAAAAGGCCAGAGGCTGCTGCTGCTGCTCAGCAATGCCCTTCAGTAGGGCATCCTGGCACCCAGTAACTGCTTAATAAATGTTTGTTATTATTGTTGTTGTGGTGGTGGTGGTAGTGGGGATGACATCCATCCTCTCAACAGAAACTTAACATTTAGTACCTCAGTAGCATAGGTATAGAGAACCCCTCTTGGCAGCCGGAAGAGATGAGTTTAAGCTGTATGACCTTGGATGAATCATTTAAATTTTTCTCAGATTTAGTTTCTTCATCTGAAAAATGAGGATAATACTAGTGCCTTCCTCACTGTTGTGAGGATCAAATAAACAAAGCACTTTGCAAGCATTACAACACTGTATAAATGCTGATTTTTATTAGTAGTAGTAAGTAATAACAATAACAGTAACGATGATGATAGTAATAATAATCATAATCATAATAATTACGAAGAGGAAGAAGATGGTGATGTCCCAGGAAGAAGGCCGGGTGCTGGAAGTACAAAGATAAGCAGCAATAGTCCTTGACTTCAGGACACATACAGTCTACCACATTTCATGCTTACTAGTCCAATGAAAATGTGCTTTACCCAGATGAGCTAACTAATGAGCCAGTAGCAGAGATGGAAATATAGAGAGACATGAAGATGTACAGGGCATCCCCAAAGTCTCGGTGCAGTCTGGAGTGTTGAGAGCTTAAACCCCACGTATTCTGGAGGTAGAAATCCCTAGGATGTGCAGATTGAATGGACGTAGTAATACTTTATTACTTCAACAGAAAGTGACAGTGGATGGCAATTCCTTCTAGCTTTTTGAGAGCTGGGCCACCAGGTAGTATGGGGCAGTGACATAAACACTCAGGTCCCAAAAGACCTGGGTTCGATCCTTTGGACCCAAACATTTCATATGAGTCAGCTATCTGATCCCTCAGAGCCTGTTTTCTCAATTGTAAAATGGAAATAATAAGTGGACTATCACAGAAAGTCGCTGCGAACATAGTGCTTGGTAAATCTCGAAGCACTGTTTAAACTAGCCAGTCCACACACTGCACTAAGCACTTAATTAAGTGCTTGTTACTGGGCTCAGTGCTGGAGATACAAAGAAAGGCAAAACCAGCCCCTGCCCTCCAGGAGCTTACAGTCCTATGGGGGAAGAAGGTGAACGTAACTAGGTACATGCAGGATATCCACAACACAGGTGGAAGGTGGCCTTGGAGAAGGAAGACTGGGAAAGACTTCCTGCAGAAGGTAAGATTTGAGCCAAGTCTTAAAGGAGGCCAGGGCAGCTGAGAGGCAGAGGTGAGCAGGGAGAGCATTGCAAGTATGGCGGCCAGCCGGAGTAAAGGCATGGAGAGGGGGGATGGAATGTTGTGTGTGAGGAACCACAAGTAGGACAGTACGGCTACATCACAAGATGTTTGTATTTGATCTTGGAAGCAACATGAAGCTGGTAGATTTCTGAATGTGTGTGTGTGTGTGTGTGTGTGTGTGTGTGTGTGTGTGTGTGTGTGTATGCACCATATAGGCAGAGCTATACTTGAGGTATCGATGTTAGAAGAATAGATGTCACTTTGTCAGATGACTAGAGAACAGATTAGAAAGAGGAGAGACAGGAAGACTAGTTAGGAGGCTACTGCAATAGTCCAGGAGAGAAGTGATGACAGCCTGAGCAAAGACTGTGGCTGTGTGGGTAGAGACAAAGGGACACATCTGTATAAGAGAAATGTTGGGAGGGTCTAATAACATGGCTAAGCAATAGACCGTATATATGGGTGAGTTGACACTGAGGCGTCAGGGAGAACACCATGTGGTTTTTTTCCTCTTTAAAAAAAAAGTTTTATGCTCTTGATTGCTTCGGCACATCGTTTCTGGATATTCTCATTTCTTGTTCTCTGTCCTCAGAAGTGGACCCTACCTTTATTCATTCATTCATTCATTCATTTATATATTTAGCAAGCAATTAGGGTTAAGTGCCTAGGGTCACAGAGCTAGTAAGCATTAAGTGTTTGAGGCTGGATTTAAACTCAGTTCCTCCTGACTCCAGGGCCAGTGCACTATCCATTGTACCACCTAGCTGACCCTGACCCCTACCTTTTAAAAAAGAAAAATATTTAAGAAAAAAATCATACATCATTCTGCCCCACTAGTACCCTAGTGCTTTAGAGAGGAGGATACATAGAGATCATCTGTTTTGAGATTTTTGTTTTGTTGGGGGTTTTTTGGGTTGTTTTTTTTTTTGCAAATCTCTGATTTGTTGCCTATGAATGCTATATAGTGTATATATATATATATATATATATATATACATATATATATATATATACACACACACACACACACACACACACACACACACACACACACACACATATATACACATACACACACACACACACACACACACACACACATATATGCTTTAAGTGGATTAAAATTTATTTAAGAAATTTAAAAGTGAATATTTCTCAAAAACCTTTGAGATAACTAACGATACCACGCAGTGTACTTAAACCAGATTGAGAAATCATTTTTGAATTCCATACACTCTGAAAGTAGAAGTATGTGAAACTTGACTCATCGTGTTCCTTCCTTCCATGTACTCTCAAATGTCCTCTTTCTCTTGACTTCTCTCTGCCAGGCTCCCTAATAGTATCACCACGCTCCCAACACCAAGGCTGGAAACCTCAGTGTCATCCTTGGAGCTCCCTCCATTCATCCCCCTTCATTTAACCTTTGGCCCACATTACACTTGCCTCTTCCTTTCTATTTATGTTGCTACCACACAAATATGGGCTTTTCATTGCCTGGATCATTGCGGTGGTCTTATACCTTGTCTTCTTTCTAGTCTCTTGGCTGTTGCAATCCCGCCTACACAAGATATCAGATTAATCTAGTCCTATCCCTTGTCAACACTCCTTGGCTCATAAATCTGTGGCTCCCCACTAAATACTAAACAAAGTCCAAACTCCTTAGACTGCCATTCAAAGTCCTTCACCATTTGGCTCCGATAGGGCCCTAATAAATATTTGTTGAAGTGACTTTGGTGAGCATTTTACTTCTTTTCAGAAAACTCCAAATCTTGTTTCCAAGTAGTCACATACCTTTCCTCTTTCACATTCCACATAATTCTTTGAAGTGAGAGCTCTTTGTATGTCACTTTGACATTAGATTAGAGTAGTAGACTAGAGAGAAAGAAAGAGACTCTAGCCTCTAAGATCTCTCTCTGTCTGTCTCTCCCTCTCCACCCCCCTTGTTCTTGTTCACGGTCTCTCTCCCTCCCCCCCTCGTTCTTCCCAACCTACCCCATCTCTGTCTCTCTCCCCTCCCTTCTTTCTCCCTCCCCGCCCCCTCACCTTAGGAACTGATCATATCTTGGGACAGTCTTACCAGCTATTAAACTTGTCCTTGTCATTGCTTGGGAAATGTCTGGCAGGTGATTTCAGAAATTGTCATGGCTGAGCCCCCACTTACAGAAGTTATTCACTGAGGGAAAATTACTTTATATTATCTCTGCTAGAAAACTGTGTTATGGGCTGTTTAAGGGTGTTTTCATTTTCAAATGTGGAGATACAAAGTGATTTCTCTACATACACAAAGCAAAGCTCTCTGGCAAAATAATAAAGGATTTTTTAAAAAATAGGTTCTTTTAAACTTTCTTCTCATTGTTGTCAGGGCAGTGGGAAGAGGGCTGGCTCTGGGGTTGTGGGCCTTCCTTCTAGGCCTGCCTCCGACAGTCACTACCTAGTGACTCAGCCAGGTCCTTCCCCCTCCTAGGTCTCTGTTTCCTCATCTGTAAAAAATGTCGGATCTGGACTAGAGACCCTTGACGTAACTTCTAGCTCTGGATCTACCGTCCTACGATGCCTTGCTTCTTAGTAACACGTCTCCACAAAAACTCTTTTCATTCCTCATGGTGGCTCCGCTTGGTTTCTTCAAACATCATGCTTTCTGCAGGGTAACATCATCACCAGAAGTCTCGCCGTCCTGGAGATGGCTTCAACTTTGGTGTCCAACATCTCCTCGGCATCTTCAGTTGCCTGTGCCCTCTGATTGGAAGACTGGAGGGTGGAGCAAAAAGCTCCTTCCAAAGCCTCCTTTGATAGAGCGCTCTGAATTCTCAGCCAGCTCTTCAGTTCCCGCTATTGGCTCCACTTGGTTTTGGCTCCCCGAGCATCATGCCTGCACTGGTACTCTCTCTCCCATCCCTCCCTCCCTAACCCCCACCGTTAGATGGTATATTTCTTGAAGGCACAGGTTGTCTTTCTTTTTCCTATTTGTATATTCAGAGTTTTACACAGTGCCTAGCATGTAGTAGGTGCTTAATAAATGTTGATTGATGACTGACTTTTGAGTCTACTCTGATGTCTTATGGGGGGGGCATAGAAGTGATCCTGGGTTCTTAAAAAGATATGCCAGAGGAGTCCTACCCACCTAGAGCTGGAAAGACTTTAAGGATGAACTTAGTATTGTGTCTTCTGGGACATATTACACATGGAATGTAATATGTCATTTATTTGAGGACCAAGAGCATCGCAGAACCTCAGGTACCATCTAGTACTCTCTGTACCTGATCAAGAAGCCCCATCCTAGCTAGGTGTGCAGTGACTCATTACCAAATCAGGATGGACCACCATGTGATACATTTACTTTGACACATGTTCAAGTATGGTCTCTGATATCAGCTGTGTGACCTAAGGCCACTCTAAAACAATAAATTACAGAGGAGTTGCTGCATCATTAGAGGGACTTTTCACACCAGGAATTCTCCACTCTGATGAAATAAAAGGCTCTTGCAATGTTGTACTGTTCCAAGACACCATGGGAATTATCTCATCCTCACAACCAACCCATTGAGGTGGCTGGTGAAGATACTATGATCTCCAATTCCACATGGGGAAGTTGAAGCTCAAAATTCTCTTACAGCTAGTAACAAATTCAACATTTCTCTTCTTATCTACAATCCTGGACATGGCATCACTAAGTTTACCCTGGGTGGTACTTTTGCCAGTCAGCTGTCTCACCTAATATGCTTTAAAGCCACTTTCAGCAGTGTAGTTCTTCCAGTTGCAAACCAGCTCCCGAGTACGTATGTTTCTTTCAAGTCCCGTCAATTTCTCTTGGGTCTCATTCTGCTCTACTTAATCTAATAGTTTAAAGCTTCAGCCTTATTATACAAAGCACACTCAATAAGTTGTGGGCAGCAAGATTTTGATGAAATCAGTCCTAGGAATTTGCCTGACACTTCCTTATTAAAGAGAGGTGGCAGCTTTTCTTAAGATGGAGTGGGCTAGGACAGCTAAGTGATGCAGTGGATAGAGCACCAGCCCTGAAGTCAGAAGGATCTGAGTTCAAACTTGACCTCAGATACTTACTAGCTATGTGACCCTGGGCAAGTCACTTAACCCTAATTGCCTCAAAAATGCAGTGGGAAAGCAAAGGGAACTAGACCAGTTAATACACTTTGGACCTCAATGTTGCCAGAAGAAAGGGAAGGAGAAGATGCTGCTACTTTTCCAGCAATTGCCAATTCTCAAGACCACTCTGTTCATAGTCATTCACATTTTGTGGATGAGATACTGAAGACAGGTTTGGTGTTTTGCTGAAGTAAACACAACAGGATAAGAGAAAGGCCAGGCTCTCAGGTCCTGAGTCTCCCTCAAACAGTATGACCAAAGAAGAGCTGGGTCTCTGTCTGATTTAATATCTCTCTCCACATGGGCATGGACTCACTTGGCCTAGATGTGGGAAAAGAAAGTAAGACAGGTTTGAATGGAAGTTGGGAGGTAAGGTTTATGAGTGAAATGACTTAAAAACAAAACCCTAGTTACCCGAGGGCATTTGCTGCCTTGGAAATGAATAAGCATAGGAGAGAAATTAAAAGAACTGAGAATAGATCTATGTTTTACAACATGGAGAATAAGAGCCCAGTCTATAAAAGATGAAGGCCTGGCAGAATCAATTAGCCCTCCCCAGATGGAGACCAGGGTTACTACTTTGTGATTTCCAAACAGACTTTTTCATCAGTTATTATGCAATGAAAATATTTGGACTTTAAAGTGCCATTCTTTCTCAAAATATTGATTCAGTGACATGCATTGCTAAGACCCTGGAAATGCTACTTGGGGCTTCCAAACAGGTTCCACACTTTGGTATGTAAGAATCTACTATACTAAGAGAAGGGCATTGATCAAGATAAACACTTGGCCAAGACCAACAGAGTAACTTCACCTGCAAAGCAAAGTTCAGAAGTTGAATTTAAAAGGAATCCTCCCTCTCTTTTTTATCATTTCTAATAAAATAGTTGCTGTAGAGAGAGCAGAGTGGCTAGGGTTGGAGTGGAAAGACCTAATTTCAGGTTCTACCTCTCATACTTACTTGCTGAATTAGCCTGGGCAACTTACTTTGCCTCTCTGGGTCTCAGGTAACTACCTAAGACTTACCTATCAAGCTACAGAGGGTGGCAATCCAATTATGAAACTAGAGAACCCACCAAGGCATGGACTGGAAAATGTTGATTATTCATGGTAGTCCTAAGTTATCTGCCCATGGGTCTTCTGGAACAGCAGAATCACAGACTTAAAGGGACCTCAGTGGACATCTGGTAGAACAGGCAGCCGAGCAGAGACTCCCTTTACAAAATTCCTGACAAGTGGTCAGCCAAGATCTCTGATAATGGGGTTGGGATTCACATTTGGATGGCTCTGACTGTATGGCCTACAGGCACGAGACCAAACATCCAGACCACTAAATCATGGCTCTTTGTCTTTCCCTGTCTACGTGGGTTCCTACCAGTACTTCAGGTTAAAGCATCTGAAGCAGATATTCACTTCTCCTTTTCTTCTGGAAAGACAGGCAAAGCTTTTCACTTTTATTTTAGACAGTAAAAGTTAGACTTTATTTTCTAAAGATTTAGAACTGTGGAGAGCTGGTTAGCTAGATTGGTAGTAACAGATAATTAGGCCACAAAGTCAGACCAGATTGATGAGAGGACCAAAAGGCCATTTACTTGGAGTTGGTTGGGACTATGGAGGTCCTAGAATCATAAATCTGGAGCTGGAAGGGACCTAGGAAGGGTCATCAGTCCAACCCCCTCATTTTACAGAGGGAACTGAGGCCTTTAGAGGTTAAGTGACTGCACCAAGGTCATATAGGTAGTAAGAGTCAGACATGAGATTTGAACCCCTGATTCAGGATGCAGCATCCTTCCCATTCTACCACTCTGATTCTGATAAAAGGTTTTAGGGGAATAGTACATTCCCTTGGGAACACAGTTGGGCTGACAGTGAATCCTCACCAACCGGTTATGAACAAATAAGACAAAACAAACCAAAACAATGGCCCACGTCACTGGAGGTGACATGGTGGGACTTCCAGAGCTTCCAAAAACGTTGATGGGGCTGTGACAGCCAATCAAATGAAGCTTTACGGACTCTGCTTATCAGCGAGGAAGAATCTGTGGACCCTGTCCTCAAGTTGAGGGACAGTTGTAGGAGAAAGCAGACTGGCCCAGATGTCCAGCAGCCCAAGGCAACGTAGCAGCTACCAGCAAGCATGGCTACAGGTGTGTGTGCTTCAGTTGGCAGGCCAGATGTGTGTGTCACCAAGCCTTCAAAAGAGAGTGGGGGACACATGTTTGTGTCGCTTCTCATCCCACATCAGAACTGTAAGGCCTGTCATGTTTTACATTCATGGTCCATCTACAGAAATCAGCTCCTCTGCATGCAGGTAAGGCATACCTTTAAGTATAATCATTTCATATGGGAACCAGAGGTAGTATGGAATAGTCAACAGAATTAGGAAAGATTTAAGAGTTGGGAAGACCTGGGTTCAAATCTCTGACATTTACTAGCTGGCCAAGAAGTCATTGAATGCTTTAGTTATAGAAAGCAAAATATTTACTAAGTGACAGAAAGCAAACTATGCGTGCATGCAGCACACATGTACGTATACGCATTGTGTATGCACAACATATACATGTATGCATACATACACAACATATGAGTATATAAGTAATTTCACAAATCTAGGGAATGCCAGCTGTATAAATTTCTCTCATGGATATAGTCAGAAATCATGTAACTTCTCTTTTTTGAGAGCTGCTTGGGGTAGAAGTGTCAAATATGTGGTCCTCACGTCACACATAGCCTTCAACATTCCTGAGTGGTGCCCGAAACTGGTTGAAATGTAATTGGGAAATATATGGAATAAATAAAAATTCAATACAATATAAATAATGTTATAATTTGTGATCTTCTAAGTCATTATGCTGCCTGCAAGGACATTTCCATTTGAGTTTGACACCACTGGTGCCCATGGCCCCATAGCCAGTGTTGGGCAGATTCCAACCCAGGTTTTCCTGACTCAAAGGCTGGTCCTTTTACCCACTCTCCATGCTGTCGCTTATATATGAATAGAATGAAATTTTGTTGCTTCTTAAGTAATAACAAATATGAAGGATTTAGAGAAGGAGCAATTCTGTTAAGAATGGATTGCAAAGTGGAACAAAAGCAGAACCCAAAGAACAATGCATACAATGACTCCAACAATGCAAATGAAAACCATAGGAAAGATCAACAAAACTTGGGTCAAAGAAAATGGTCAATGTTGGTTCAAAATTATTTAAGGCAAAGTGCACATCCTTCCTTTCCACTAACAAACGGCAGATTACAAAATGGAAAATAACTTGGATGGCTGTTTGCAACAATTATATTAGGCAGATTTTATTAGAAAGCTTGGGGGGCAGGCACTGTCTGTTAGAGAAGGACTGAAATGCCAAGAAAAAATGTATAGATAAAAAAGAAAAAAAGGCCTCATAAGAAGATTAAGAAGCTCATGCATGACCAATAGATAGAGAACAAAAATGTCACCAACTTTATATCACAAAAACTGTGAGCCTTACATATTCGGATGCTACAATGAGGGCATGTAAACAACAAATAATAAAATTCACATTTATATTGCATTTTGCAAAGACATTCATTGAGTATGTTGGATTTGGTCTCTGTGGACGGATAAGTTCTTAACCGACCATAGTCAAGAACCCAAGATATACAAAGTCTTACTTCAATAATATAAATGGAAAGAACAAAACATATGACACATAAACATATGACATATGCTACATATAAACAAAACAACTGAAAATGAATGTTAGGAAATTATAAGGAACAAGCTTGGACCTGAAGAAGAGATGTGAGAAAATATCTCCTCCTAAACCTTTGTAGAGGTGGGGAGGGAGGAGGCAAAGGTATCGTTTATAGGTGTGGAACATTGCATATGATGCCAGACTGTTTTCATATGTTGTTCACTTTTGCTGAATTTTCTCCCTTTCTTATTTTCTTTTAAAAAATCTTTTGTTCTAAGTCATGGCTCTCTGGGAGGGAGGAAGCTGGGCCATATGAAAATAAAAAATAGCAACAAAAACTATTTAAAAAAAAGAAAGGTAACCATGTATGTGACTGGATATCATCCATAAGAAGTATGTTTGAAAAAGGAGATGGATAGGTTATAACGCGAGAATGAGGAATAACCAATGGGCAGACTTTGTGTTCTGATGGTACCTATGGAAGACTCCCAGCATGTTGGGTATGCCTTATTTACAGGCTAAGAGTTGTACCAAATGAGAGGCCATGGATGGCTTTAGAGCCGTACTTCTGGAAGGAATACCTGCTTCACTGAGATCAAAGCTTCACTGAGTACCAAAGAAAGTGCACATATGTATCAGAGTTTTTGAATATCAGTGTAGAAATATTTCCCTGATACTTTAATTCTGGAAAATAACTGAACTCAGAATGATTCTTCCATGTTATATGTTAAAAAGTGAATCGCCACAAGATGAAACAACACATTATTAACAAATATATTATGAATTTAATAGCCATGAAATGTTTTCTGTATTTTCACATAGTTTCATATTTTTCTAAAACAACCACTACCACAATGTAAAATTAAATCCATTAACTTATTTAGGGCTGCAGGATCCATTTTCTAGACACCTATCTATCCCCCACAATCTGCTCCACCAAAGAGGCCATGGTAGCTCTATTAGAGTCACTGACATCCCATTTCTTGAAAGATTTCATAGCACAGTTGGCAATATTGTCCAGCAGTGCCTTACAGATGCAGATGCCAGTGTTCTCAGGAGCAGTTCTTCAGAAACACTAGAAAACCTACTAACCAGAACACTTTATGCTGTGTCTAGGAAGGCAGTGGATATCCAGAACTGGGCTACTCTGGATTTCATCATAGTCTTCATCCTCCACTAGGTTGACTCATTGGGAAGTTTTGTCTGCATTCTTCCCCATAATATTATTGTTGTTATTTGGCCATCTTTACATGGCCACAATTTAAGGCAGCTCTGTCTTTCAGCCACATGGGCTCATTTGATGTTCCATGACATTCCATCTCTAACCTCCTTACCATTCCACAGGCCTCCCTACCCACTTCACTGAAATGGAATCCTTGGCTCTCTCAAAACTCAGCTTGAGTATCTGCCCCTTCCCACTGTAGAACGAAAGCCCTATCTATGCCAGCGGGGACTCTCTCCTTTTTGTTCTATTTCCAGCATCCAGAACAGTGCCTAGTACATGGTAGGTAATGACTAAACACGTGAGGAATGAATTGTGTTCATTGCAATTATTCCACCGCAGAACTCCTTGTCTATTGAGATTTGTTTATTCCAAATTAATCGTGCTTTACTCTGTCTTTAGGATACTTTAGCTCTCCAAGGACACCCCAGACAACCTAGGGACAATATCCAAAGTCCTTTAGAAAAAAACATTTCATTCATACTTTTTTTCATTGCTGAAATGATATCACAGTTTTAGCATTTATTCCAGTATGAGCAAGCATGGGACTTCTTCGACCCCAGGACATGACCACAAGAAAACCTCATTAATTACAGTCTACACTAACTGGAAATTTGTGATAATGCCCTAGGATGAAGTTTACATTTGCATTATCTGTATAAGGAAATGGTTTGCTAAGTAACTAAGATTTTAGCAAAAATCTTTGAACTACTTAACAGAATTGTTTTTAAGTCCACCAGAAGCATCCATTACCACACAAATTAATCCTCCATCTAGGTTACACCCAACACCAGTAAAAGTATTCATACATATTCCTGCTGGTTTGTCCCTCCTCTCAACTGACTTTTTTTGTGGGTGCTTTTGTTGTCAATGGAGTCATATTTCAGGCTTGACTTAAGGGTTACCCTTTGATTCTTCCTTCTCTCCCCCACCCCCATATTTCTATGAACATCTAATCAGTCACTAATCAAGCCTTCCCTTGATTCTCATCCATATTGGATTCTACATTCATAATCCATCCTTCATTGGCTAGACTTTTATAATAGCATCCTAATTTGCCTTCTTATTTCTTGTCTCTTTCTTCTCCATGCCACTAAACACATTCCTACCAGATTATCTTCCTAAAACTACATTAAGAGACTCTCTATATAACTACCCCCCACCTAAAAAAAAAAGTCCATAAGCTACTCAATGGTAGGGATTGTATCTTCTATTTTTTTTTTAACCTGATGAAGTATCTAGGATAGATTGGACAGCCTATGGGGTTTTAATGCTTGCTGAATGACGAATGATCTTCTACAAGGCAATACTTTGTCTAACTTAAATCGCCTAACAGCCTTGAAAATATAACAGCAGATTCCTTGGGACGCTTTCTGTAATTCAGACCTCTCGCTGATTCAGAATGACATTTGCTACAGTTAGTCCAAGGAGTGAGCTTTCCCTCTGTGTAGTGCCTGTGTCTTAAAACCTCACACACATGCTAAAACTTCAAAGTGTCTGACTAACAGGGCCATTATAGTGTTTCCAACCTGAAGCTCCATTCTCCAAGACGTTTCTATTTGTTAAACAAACCGAAGCAAAACGGAACTAGACAACTCTTTCATTTCCTTTTGCTATTTATAGAAATATAAATATAAGCCTTTGCTCGGTTATCAAAGTGCCAACCTTGGCAGGTCCCATTCAGTTGGAAGGCCTGTTGAGTATGTTGGAGGGACGCTGTGTCTGTCATCTGAAGATCTGCTTCGCTACACTCAGGGAGGCTCAGTGCCACTTTGGCCATGGGGGGCTGAACTTTTTTGGCCAGAGCAATTCAGGGAGATATCCAAGAGGAGCCACCATCAACAAGTGATGTATCCACACTGAAGAACTCATTTGTCCTTTAACTCTAGAATTTAAATTCAGTAATTAAAAAAAAACCAAACACCATGTGAGAGATCCAAACTAAAGGGGATTTACATTAAAAAAACAAACAAAACCTGAACAGACCGAAAAAAAAAATCTGAGTCAGTCTTTCCTCCAGCTCACAGCTCAAGTCCATCCTGTAACCCAGAAAGATATGCATTTTGTATGCATAGCAAAAGAAATCTCGATATCTCACTTGGAGGTAGAGTTTTAATTTAACTAGTAAATATAATCCATTAAATAGTGCCAAAACAAACACCAATGTAAGCAAAGTAATGCTTATATCTATCTATCTATCTATCTATCTATCTATCTATCTATCTATCTATCTATATATCATGTGGCCACTGACAGTATGGGTCATAGCACTACTGAGAAACAATTCCTAAGCATTACTTTGACATTAGGAAGTCACAATCCATCAACTTAACAGCATAGCAATAATCCTGGGGGGTAGGGTGGGGCTGGGGGAGCTGGCCATTCAGAGCTACTATGTTGTGGGAAGGAGACAGTAGTTGAAATAGCCCGTTTGAAAATAAAGGCACGAACTAAGCAAAAATTCCTTTATACTTCTATACGCAGCTATCAGAGAATTTATTTTCTCAGTGAGAGAGGCTCATTTGAAGTGTGTGAAACTGGAGCGAATATGAGAAATATCTGAAAAGCTAAAACAGCAACCAAGTAAATATCCGTTGGATAGAGGCCTCTTTGGCTTCTAATCCAGATGTCTGGGGAAGTGGAGAGATGGATCTGGGCATAATGACTATGACCATGGAGACACAGCAGCAACACAGTAGGTGCTTAATAATGGTTTATAGCATTCAACTGAATTAATCAGTTGCCTCTTCTTTGGTGCTTGGTGAAAAGCACTTCCAGTGACTTCACTATATATTCTGCCCCACTCTGCCATCCCTCCCACCTAACCCTGAACATTTCATAAGGGGCCACTCTACGTTTTGTCAACTGCAAAATGACCACCTCCAGTATCTCTGTAGTGCCAAGCTACTGATGCACATGGAAGACTGGGAAATGCTACCTATAGAGGACAAAACCTTCAGGAGGGGGGTGGTCCGGAATTGTGATTTTATCATAGGCAACAGATTAGCAAACTCTTCTTTAACTTGTAGCCTTAGGAAGCTGCCCAGGACACCGAGTTTACTGATTTTCCAAGGGTCACACAGCCAGTAGGGCAGTTAGATGGTGCAGTGGAGAGAGCACCAGGCCCAGAGTCAGGAAAACCTGAGTTCAAATCCAGCCTCAGATACTGACTAGCTGTGTGACCCTGGACAAGTCACTTCACCCTGTTTGCCTCAGTTTCCCCATCTGTAATATGAGCTGGAGAAGGAAATAACAAACCACTCCAGTATCTCTGCCAAGAAAACCCCAAAAGGTGTCACGAAGAGTCAGACATGACTCAACAACTCAACATAGCCAATATGTGCAAAGACAGGATTTGAACCAAGATGTTCCTAACTCTAAGCATGGCCCTCCATCCCTCTCTGCTACACACATCACAGTGCCTCTCAGGCCAGGGCCACAAAAGCAATGGAGGCTCAGTTAAGGGGGTCTTGTAAAGTCCACTAACCCATCAACCAGCTGTGTGGCCCTGGTCACACTCTCAACCTCTCTGGACCTCAGGTTTCTCATGAGGAGCTTATCTTCACTGATCTCCACAAGTCTCCTTTCTAGTTCCAAGAGTCTCCAATTCTAAGTGGGTCGCTCTCAGAAATGTAGAGGGCTTGGATAAAGTGAGTGCTTCAGGAAAACTCTGTTTCCTAGAGTCTTCAGTGTCTTTGGTTAGAGACCGTTAAGTATCCCTTGTTTAGGAAGTGAACCCTAAATTAGAGGCTTGGGGACCCCACGTCAGCACCCATACAGTGATGCTGGTTTGGCCTCCAGGAGGCTCTGCCAATTACTGTCACTTTATACATTCCAAAATGGTCTCCTCTGGTGTCCCCTGAGTCTCAGTCCCCTCCCCCCTGCCCCTCGCACCCCACAAGCCTCATAGGGACAACTAGGGCAATAACCACACCTACGGACACATGAAAATGAGGCTTCAACCTTCTCCAACCCCCAAACCAATGGTGGTATCTCCTCTTGCCTTCCTGTATTACTACAATGAAATAGGGGTATACCGGTGCAAGGCAGCCTGGAGAGGACAGAACAGTCAGAAAGTAGTGTCATTACTAGACAGGCAGGACAATGGTCCTCAAACTTTTCATTTACCTTCTTAGTGGAAGTTAAAAGGGTGCTTAGTCTCATGTTCCTAATCTGCAAAATGAGAGTGTGAGACCAGGTGACCTCTATAGTCCCTTCTGGCTTTGTATCTGTGATGCTGTGTGATCCTTTGCCTTCCCTGAGAGGCCCTATGGCACCTGGCCTCAGAATCAGGAAGTCTTGGGCTCATATCTCCTCTGATCGCTTCTTGCCCACCCCACCCCCCAGGCAACTGTCCAAAACTATAAATCATAAATGAGTTACTGATCTGTCTTGGTGAAGGAAGCTCTCCACACCAAAGGAAATTACCTACAAAAAAGAAATGACTTCCATTGTCCCTTCACACACATGGAGCCATCCCTATGTTGTAGAGCCAGATTTTTGTGCTTTTGATCTGCTAAAAAGGGGAAATCATCAGCTAATCTTTACTTCATTTCAGAGAAGATAAATCAAGAGGAAGGATGGACAGAGAAGGGTTCCAAATTTGTCATTCTCTCTTCTGAAAAACCTTCCCTTGTCCCTATTGCCTACCAAATGAATCGTAGTTTGAATGAATCCTCAGTTTGGCATTCAAGGCCCTCTACAACATGAACCCCATCTATCTTGCCAACACTGTCTTCCACTGCTCCCCAAGAAGTCTCCATTGCTGTAGCCAGACTGGACTCCTCGCTGTTCTCCAAGTACTCAGCACACTCTCCCACTTGAGCCTGGAATATGCTCTCCCACCACCTCCACTTGTGAAATCTTAACTACAGTCATCCCTTCCACATCATGGGGGTTAGAGGCAGGTGCTGTTTGCAGCTTCTGCAAAACTCCCCCCAAATTCCCACTTAGTTATGCTGATCCATGTATATCAAAACCACGATGGGGAAAGTAGCAATGTGGAAGAGAACTATACTCTTCAAGGACCAGCTCACCAAACGTTAGTTTCTTTGGGAGTGTGAATTCTCTGACTGCTAAATCTAAGCAAAGACCTTTGCCCATACCTCTCTTACAGCATTGGCCACTTTCTCTCTGTGTGGTAGTTATCTATATACAACATGTACTAGATGTCAAGCCTCTTGAGTGGACAGACTCATTGCTATGTCCCCTTCTCCAGTAAACTAGTACAGTGACTCAAATAGCAGGTGCCCAAGATATATTAGATAAGATGAACTGGATCATAAGTCTACTGGAATCTAGCAAATTGAAAGTCCTTTGAGGGTAGAGACTGGTTGGGTTTTGTTCTGATATCTCCAGCACCTAGCACAGTGCATGGTTCATAGTAAATAACTGTTTAATAAATAATTGCACTGAATTGAAATTGGGATGAGGCAGTAAAGGGGACGGGGCCAGGAAGTGAGATGTCATGGCTGAGAAGGGAGGTGAGAATGGTGGAACAAGAAGGCAATGTTCAGTGAGTTACACAGCTACCACCCAACACTTTTCATCCCTTGGGACCCACCTGCTAAGCAGCACTGAGGAAACCATCTCCCTTACCCATTAGCTCAACAACCCACCCAAAGCCATCACAATGTAAAGCACATTTTTCTCAACTAAGTGGTGAGCTATCTTCAAGGAAAGAGGAATTCATTACAGAGGCGGATCATATGGGAGGAAAAAATGAATCACTGGGAATGGAAAAAAAAAAGGACACATGACGTTTCCTGAATTTTGCTTCATTAAGCTTTTGTAAGTATATTTGTAGTTAGATGTGTGTGTCTGTGTGTGTGAGAAATCATGTTTTGTTCTGAATCTGGCTTAAAGAAACAAAACCCCAAAAAACCCAGTGGATGAAAGCAGTTGATAGTTCACACACTGTAGTGCAGAAGTCATTTCCCAAACAAACAACAGAAGCAAAGTTAAGACCGTTTCCATACCTGGGGCCGATGTTCTCGTGTGGAGCACAGACTCGCTGGGCAGCAGATCTTTTGAATTGGAGGTGAATGGTGATTGTCTAAATGAATCTTCCGAAAAGAAAGGGCTGGGAGGGGGGAAAAAAAGTAAGCTTTTGTAAATGGAGGTTGCTAACAAATAAATGCAAACGTGGCCCCAGACATATACATAAACTTTGGTCAATGGGTTTTGAGGAGATGGCATTCACGAATACAGCAGAAGAACTGGGTTCTGGGCAGATTTCATCAGTCAGACACCTTTTGTCTATTTCCTCAAGTAGTTTTAATGATACAGGTAGATATAGTATAAGCCAAGTCCCAGTGACCATTGGTGTGGGACTCTCCTTATTGGTGGAGATTAATGCCCTATACTTGCATGAGGGTCAGGGCAGAGTTTTATGAGAGTGGGAGAGAGCAGAAGCCCAGTCTTTTCAGTCTCCTCAAGTCTCTTCACTCTCTTCAGGTATCTTTAGTCTCTTGAATATTTTCAGATCTCTTGAGTTTTCTTTGGGCTCTGCAGTCACTTCAGCTACTTCTGGCTTCTGGCTTCGAGAGAGAAGATGGACGATGCCAGCCTCATTTGAAGTTGCTGAAGGGAAAAATAAAACTCAGAGAAGAAGCTGATGAGACTTGAGGAGACTGAAGAGATTGGATCTCTCCTCTCTCCCCTTCTCACCAGGCAGGGGGCACAGATCTCCATTGATGAGGAGAGAGTCCTATATCAATGGACTTTGGGACTTGGGCTACAATAGGAAATATCTGCTTTGAAGTGTCTTGTTTAGCATGATACACTGAGACACATGCTGTGACTATTTGTTTCTCTTTCATGCAAAGAATTCCATCTTTCCTTAGGATAAGCAGACAATCCTGTCAAAGGACACACACTTTGCTTTCTCCCTAGTGGTGATGGATTTGTCTTGATTCACCCAGACTGGCACCTGATCCCACTTGTGAGCAATAACGCACACATGAAAGATGGCTGGGTAGGGTCAGGGGTGGAATGTGTGGTTCTGGAGCTGAGAGAAACTAACTGATCCTCATGGAGCCTGAAACCATAGCCGTGGAAACTCTAAACAGCTGAACCAACTGGTCACAACTAACAGAAAAGAGTGATATCCTCTGTAATGAGAGGATTTTTTATACAATTCCATCTTAAACCTTATGTGAGCCAATGCAACCTCAAGCTCATTTCAGGGCTCAGAAGATATTATTTTTGAACATGTCACATTGTTTCTAGCTAGCACAAGAAGACAGCAAAAGTGGAACTAGGAGGTAAGAGGTCACATTCAAATTAATTTTAAAAACTGGTGGTAGGGGTAGGGGAGAAGAGGGAGCAATGATTTCATCAATATAGGAAACTTCCAGAAAATAAAACTTCTTTCTATACAGACCAACAACTCATCTGTAATTTATGCTCTTCGAGAGTTACTTAGGGTGACTGAGAGTATAAGTGATTTGTTCACAATCCACATGGATGCTATGAGTCAGGGCTGTGGAAGAGAGCTTTTCCAAAGCTGACCAATTCTCTCCCCTCCCCACCCCCATCCTCCCCAATGCTGCTTTTCAGTGCATACGGTCATTTGATCATGAAATTTGAGTATTACTAATAAATAAATTGTAAAATGCTACTTTTAAAAGTTTGAGCTAAAAGACTGGATATCAGCATATTTTAAAAATGCTGATTAGCTGGAGGATTTATTTCTGAGTGTATTTATCGGGAAGAGGACTTCCTTATGTCAAGTAGATCCTCAACAATTATGTGGCTGTCTTTTCCTGTAGGGTGGTAAGGTGTATCATTGCAACTGAGACAATGTGGAAACAGGGATTCTCTGAAATCAGAAAGGAGCAATTTTTCTCCCCAGATGTGATAAATACACATTTGGTATAGAAAAAAAAATAAGCCCAAAACTATGTGGCTTTCAAAGGGCCATGAGACTCTAAGCTACGATAGTCTTCTTTCTATTTGTACAAAATGAGAGAATTTTCAGCCTAGAAGGCACCATGCAGACAATGTGGCAAAAGCCTATCATTTCACAGATGAGGATGCCATGGCCCAGGGGGTTAAGTAACTTCCCTGATGTCACCCGTGAAGCTGGTGGTTCTTTCCCCAATTCCACACTCCCTCCTTTGAGAGAGATCAGTAAAGATCTACATCTGCAGACTCTGTAAGTACGGAGTAATAAAGTGTCACCTTAAGCTTCTGGATGAGCAGTTACCATAAGGATTACAAATTGTTAGCCCTCACGCATGGCTGGCCACTCACCAGGTAACAGACAGATGCTAGCTATTAGTTCTGCCAGCATTCCCTGGTGGGAAGAATGAAGCCTCATTCTGACAGAGGGAACTGGTGCCTACAATATGTGGTGGCGTCTTCCCTTTTGAACCAGCACAGGTCTAATATGGAGCTCCTACCTCACCATGGGTCATATTAGAAGTGCAATATTTCTTACCTTGCCTCATTCCTACAGGAAATAGTAGAGGCATGGTAGATGCTAAAATGAAGTATTCAAAAACAAGAATTACAGAAGAGTTCAGAAATAAGGGCTACCTGTGACTAAAAGGAAATAGGAAGTCAATGAATACTTAAAGATAGTGTCTGAGAGTGGATTTTTAATTTTTAAATCAAGGCTTAATATAAAGTATGAAGGGGTCTTAGCTAGTGATTAGCCTAACAATGTCTGGTAAAAAAAAAATTCTAGACTATTGTAAATATAATCTAAAGTGCCCTACCTGTCAAGGAAGGCAGAAGGTGAAATCTACCAAGCTAGGTATTATAGAGAGCAGTCATAACGTAGTATGACACAGAGTAGCAACAGAGATACTCAGAGATTCTTGGGAGACAAAAGAGGAAGTGGTAACACATCTCGTGGCCCAACATGTCTATACAAAAATACATAGAGATTGGAAAACAGATATTAATGCAAAGAGGCAAATTTGAGCTCATGGGAATTTTAAAAACTTGGTTCATCGAGACCCACAACTTCTAGAACAGAAGGGTGTGTGTGCATGGAAGCATGCATACACATACCCCTACATACCCTGTTAACATAACATAACAGGATAGCTAAAGGGAACAAAGATATGGATACAGAGCAGCACTATATAATAAGAGCATATTCTCATGTAAGGACTTTTAGGAAACAGAGGAACAATACATGGGGGAGAGCATTTAAGTGAGGATCAATGGAGACAGAAGTAGAAACTACAGTTGTTGGGAATATACTATAGACCATCTGGCCAGAAGGAAGCCATAAATGATGAGTTGTGCAAACAGAGCATGAAGCTCAGCACAGAGGCATGTGCTACATATATACATACATATATATACATATACACATACATACACATACATACATACATACATATATACATACATACACACACACACACACACACACACACACATATATATATATATATATATAAGATGAAGAACTCTAATTTTTCCAGACATCTGCTGGAGCACATTTGGCTCAAAGCAGAAGAGTTAATATCTCTCAACTTGCCTTAATGATATTTTGAACTTTTAAAAGGTGGAAGAGCCAGCGAAGAAGGGGAAATGGCATTATGAAATTGCTTCTCAACAAAATGAAGAACTGTTTGCTGAAACCTGTAATAAAGGTGAGAAAAATAAGGCATAGTGTGACCAGTAGTCTCCCCCGCAACCATCACAAAAAAGTCAGCCCACGAGAGATGAGAAGCTCTCAAGAATCAAATTCTGAAGGCACAAACAATTGTGATAAGAAGGAAAAGGGGAACTTGTCTCAAAAGAGAATGACATGAAAAAGCATGAAGGTCATGGAGGCAATGTGCTACAGCGGAAAGCAATTGAATCTGGAGACAGGGGGATCCTAGGTTTCCATCTTACAGATAATAGGTAGTTGGTGTGGGTGACCTTGGGCATGGTACTTGAAACTGTCTAGGCCTCAATTTCCTCCTATGTAAAATGAAGAGGTTAGGCTGGATGACCTCTGACCTCCTTTACAGCTGTAGATCTATGATTATCAACCAATTTATATTTTAAAAGGACAGGTACAGAAGCTGGGGACCAGCATGGGCAACAGAACTGAAGGGCACAGGCCCTAGAATGAGGGTGGTCTTACTTCACTTACACATTATTCTGCCAAGATCACATTTGGAATTCTGAATTCGTTCTGGATGCCACATTTTTTGGAGGGCAACCAACCAGCATGTCAAGAGACTTTAAGGATGATACTCTATGAGTTAAGTGAAATGGGGGTGTATAGCTTTAGAAAAAGACTTCTGAAGTATATGATAGCTGTTTTCACATGTTTATAAGGCTGTCACCTGGAAGAAAGATTAAACTTATTCTACCTGGCCCCAGAGGGTGTCATAGAGAGAAATGTGAAGAAATTTCCAAGAGGCAAATTGAGGCTCGATGTAAGGCAAGCATCCCCCAAAGAACCAGGCCTGTGTTCACTTGGGGTAGGGTGGAGGGTTCCCTTTCACTAGAGGTCTCGAGTCTGTGTATAATGCACGTTCTACATCATACACAGTGACAGCAATGATAATCAACGGTGAAAGACTTCGCTACTCGGATGAATACGATGATCCATGACAACTTCAAAGGACTCATGAAGAAAAACGCTACCCATCTCCAGAAAGAGAACTGATGAACTCTTGCGTGCAGATTGGAGCACATTTTTTGCACTTTATTTTTCTTGCTTCCCCCCCCCCCCGCAACATGGCTAATATTGAAATATTTTGCATGACTTTCTATGTATAATGAGTATCATGTTGCTTGCCTTCTCAATGGGTGAGGGAAGGAGCAAATTTGGAACTCAAAATAAAAAAAAATAATGTTCTGGTGCAGCTATGGGTTGGATCAGATTACTACTCAAGGTAGCAATCTTAAAGTGAACTCTAAAGTTGCTAGAAGAGAACATTCATGATACACACTGGGAATATTTCAATATGTTAATGACTTATGATTTCATCACTACTGGTAGTCCTAACAACACAGATAAAGACTTTTTTTTTTTTTATAACTTAATAGACAGAGTTTTGATAGCTATTGTGACAGAGAAATTGATCACCCTGTGACCAATGTAGTGCTGAACCTCTTTGAGTTTATCACGGCTCATTCTCAGATAACAGGCCATCGCTGGGCCCATTCCTGAAGTGGTTTCAGCTTGATAGAACCTGCCAGCACCTCTGCTCTACCAGCACAGCCTATGTGAACCTGAGGTAAGCCCCACATTGTGATGGGATAGTAGAGTTGGTCTTGAGAGGAGAACATACTAGGAATCATTCCTGGAAATTACTATTATTTTATTTAACTGGCAAACAGGAGTAGAATAGCACTGCATTCTCTAATAATTTATTTAAACCCAATGTCCTCCATCCTTGAACTCAGATCCACATCCTTAGCTGCCCACAGGGTACCTTCACTATGATGATCTGCTGATGCCACAAACTAAACATGTCCAAATTCCATCAGATGATCTTTTCCCCAACATCTGCTCCTTTTTCTGACCACACTGTTCATTAGTGGCACTCTCTACCCAACTGCCCACGCTCAGAGTGATCTTTTCCGCTCTCCTCTTGGATCTTTTCGAGTCTATCAGCTGCTGAGTCCAGTCCATTCTACCTGGGCAGTCTCTCTTTTATCCCTCCCTTCCTCTCATCTCGCTTTCATTGCCTTAGTGTAAGTTCTCATTCCAGGCTTGTGGAACCTACCTTCATTCCCCCTGTCTTTCACACTAGACTAATCTTCCTTATGAATGTATCTAGATACATCACTCCTTTGTAAAAAAAAAAATTTGATGCATATTCTTAGCTAAACAAAGTTCCAATTGTACAAAATGCCATTCAAGGACCCATCTGTACCAAAAGATTTTTCATCTCTGTGCCTTTGTCCAAACTATTCCTTATGTTTGGGATGCTACTTCACTTTCTTTGCCTATGGGATTCTTACTCTTGATTCCGAATGAAAAATACTTTTTTGGACATGGCTAATGTAGGAATTTGTTTTGCCAGACTATGAATATTTGTTATATAGGTTTTGTTTTTCTTTTCCCTAATTGGGGGTGGTAAGAGAGAAAATAAATGTTTGTTAATTTTAAAAGGGTTAAAAAAAAAGTTCCTGCTCATTCCTTAAAACTTAAACAGAAAAAAAAAACCAAATTGGGGTCAGCTAGATGGCACAGTGGACAGAGCACCAGCCCTGGATTCAGGAGGACCTGAGTTCAAGTCTGGCCTCAGAGACATAACTCTTACTAGCTGTGTGACCTTGGGCAAGTCACTTAACCCCATTGCCTAGCCAAAACAAAACTTAAACAGCACTTTTTCTCCATGAATTTTCCCTGATCTCTCCCTCATTTGGTAATAACCTTTCCCTCCTTCCTTTCAGACCTGACTTCTTGCACATATCCATCATCATAAGTGGTACATATGTCATATTTAGACGGTATACGGTCCACAAACACAGGGACCATGTCTTATCTTCTCCAGTACTGACACAGTGCTATGTACAAGGTAAGCAGGGGAAAATGCCTGTTGAATTACATACAGACATTTTTTTTTAATCAGATGTAAGAATAAGCCCTGTTTTCTCTGCAATGATCAGAATGGATACTGTTTAAAAGGAAAAAGTAATACTGTTCCAAATAATTTCCCAGCCTGGATAGTAGGCTAGAATTTTGAAGAACAGAAATAAGATTTAAAAGGAGATATATTTTATTCTAAAGATGTGCTATGACAAAAGGACCACCAATGTTTTATGGGGCTGAGAGGCAAGAGAGAAAATTCCAGAAGCCCAGGAAGGCTTGAGTCTGACGTAAGGAAGCCCGGCACATCAGGGAGTGATTAACAGAGCACCAGACAAAGCAAACCACTATTCCTTCTTGTCAGGGCCCTTCTCCATCTGCTTTGAGTCTTTTACTATTGATGAAATCATCGACTTTATAGCATGCAGAGTACTTCAGAGTTGTTTGGTATCTGAAATAAATGCACCAAGGGAAGCAGTAAGCATAGCTACAAAAATCCTGAGTGTGCTATCATCTAGAAGCCAGTGTGGATCCGTAACTATTAGTGGTATTCTCTCCCCCTCTAATTATCACATGTATACCTAGCTGTGGACATATTGTTTCACCCAAGAAGAATGTCTACTCCTTGAGCGCAGGGGTTTTTTTCCCCCCCTTTGGTCTTTGCAGCCCCAGTACCCAAGAGATTGTAGCCATTAAACAAATGCTCATTGGGACAGATTAACTCGAAATTTTGCCTCTTCAGAAATTTCAGATACATCCCTCGCAAATAATTCCTGGGACCTGGGCATTCTAGAGTAGTATATTTCTAGACCTACGCCTAATGATACGCGGTCGTCGATTCTGTGGGCAGAGATAATACTACCCAAGGCACTGAGTCCCAGGGAAGACGAACACACAGAGCGATGATGTCACAAAATGTATTTAATCCTATCATTCAGCACCGATGCCAAATCACTCTCATAGCATCAAAAGTAGGTAGGCACTGAAATAGTGAGACATAGACCCTTGAGGAAACTGAGGGGATTAGGACAGAAAGTGGTTAATTGTGGGAACTGACTGAAACTGATTGATGCAAAGAGTTTTCTCACAATTGTATATCTCAAGCAGCCCATATGTCTTATCTGAAAACTGGCCTTGTACCAATCAGTCAGTTATCACTTCCATGTTCCTTTGCTTGTTTACAGACACTTGGAAGGAATGGGACCCTCTTTTTCTGAATTCAGGGAATTATACCTATTTGCTCTCTCCTTCCCAACTTGGAAAGTCCCTTTCATCCAATTAGAAATTAGATCACCTAATGTGGTATTGTGTCCTTTTAATTAATTGGCCTTGTTTGATTAATTGTTTTTAATGTACAAAAAGTCTGTCTCCCCTTGTATTCAGGGTCCACGCCTAAGCTGAGACGGCCTGGTCTCTATTTGTTGAGCAATTGGCATATGTTGCTTAATAAATCAATATGCTTGGAAGATTGAACTTTTGTTTTCTGGGTTATTTCATCTTTCACCCACCATACTGTGCTAGAACTATAGCTCTGGGGAGATGAGTGGGTAGAGAAAACACCTCCCTCTCCCCACCACCACACATGTATTTCTGAGCATGCTCTGCCTATACTCATTTGATGACTGCATGCTAGAGTTAAATCCAAAGAAGCTTTGGCTATCCCGAGCTGTTTTGAGAGATCAGAAGGGCCTAAGCTTACAATGCTGACATTAGACTAGCAATACCAAGCAATTTAATTTTTAAGATGATGTAGCAACATTTCTTAAGCCTTTCTCCTTTTCACCTTATAAGTCATTGTGTCTGATCTAAGAGGAAGCGCTATCCAGTCTTGCCCATCCTTCGGAAATACAGTACGTTTTTGTTTTCTGGAAGCAGGGTTATAACTACAATTTTTATACCTGGAGCAAGCAGCACAAACTGCAACCTAAGACAAGAGGCATACGAAGGGCTGGGACACAGGAGACAGATTCCAGCACAGTGGGGACGTGTTACTGCTGGGACAACCATTGAGGGGGTGAGGGAGAGGATGATGGTGGGGGATCTCACCCCAGCCCTCCTCCTCTGATTGCTTCCTATTTCAGCTAATTATTCTTGTTAACCAGGTGACAAGTTCAGTTGTTTCTATGATGCTGAAGGACTGTGAATGCTGTTAGCATCCTCTAAACTCAGTGCCCTGGGCAAAGGTCCAGTCACTCTGCCCAAGCTACGGCTCTACATAGAAGTCCTGATGAAGTTATTCCCTTATTCAGGTCTTCACAGTGATAACTAACAATAGAGAAGAAGTACTAGGGGCTGCCTGAAAATAAGGTCAAATCAGTTTGCAAATAACAAGTGGTGGGAAGAATCAAAGACATAACTCGGTACATGTACACCAACACACATGTAGACCATGTTCTTAAAAAGCCGTAGTATTCCCCTGAAGGACTCGGCTGATTCTACCAATAGGCAAATTCAACTTTTCAATTTTTTAAAAATTATTTTTCCCCTTTTTTATGATCTCTTTGGGATACAGACCTATTAATGGTATTGTTGAGGTTTAGAGCTTTAAGGGTGCTGGGACCCCAAAATCACAACACACAGGCCCTGTCCAAATGAATTTGACCCAAGCCTTCTTTCAGCCAAAGACAAAGTTTATTAAATGTCCACCATGTTGGCCAGACTCTCTTAAGGAATCTGAACATTTGTGAGCTATTGGCTAGATTATAAGAATCTGAGCCAACTTTAAATTATTAAAGGGAAGATTATCCATTGTCCTTGTTCTTTTACCCTTTAACTTCCTGTTTGCTGGTTCATTTCCAGGAACTGCTTCCTGAATGTGAGTAAAAGAAAATAAAAAAAGGCAACCAGTAAATCTGTCAATTGGGCTGCTCATTAATAGCTTTGGAAAAAAGTTTGGAGGGTAGGGAGACAATGTTTGTGCTGATGTTTATAACCAGGAGTTTTCACACTTATTCTAGCAATAGATCCTTGTAAATAAAATCAACATTCAACATCACAGGTTCATCTTGACCCTGGACTGTGGCTACCTGTAAGACTGAGTTAACTGGCATAAGCACTATACAATTCAATAATAAATAGTCCCTTCAAGCTGCAGGGCTTCACTGAGGGCTCTTGATGACCTCATCTCACCTCACCTCTCTCTCTCTCTCCTGCTATCCCCCTCCCCTCCTCTCTTTTCATCAATGTCAGTCTTACATAACATAGATTTAGCCATCTTCTGTTCCTAACAAATGTGGAGATGCTTCTTAATGGGCGCGTTTTACTTTTCTTTTGTAGAAGAAAGGCCTAAAATATTGATGGGAAATCCTTGTACATTTGCCTGGAAAATTCTTGGTCACTATATAGTGCTGACTACTGGGTCAATAGATCTCAGTGATATGAATGGAAAGGATTTACTACACTAAATAATAAAATGATCATATAAATATATGATATATCATATCAAAAAATATCAAATAAAATAGATCATAGCAAAATAAATCACCATTTAGTGCCAAGTAGGGCACAAAAATCATTCTTTACCATGTAAGTGCCAATATAAGATGTCAGCCTCCTGCAGGGTAGCACAAGCATTTCTTTGAGAAGCCCTCTCCTCCCAAATGAAACCATTCCATTCAACAAACATACCTTAAATACCTATAGGCTGCATACCACTCCATTTGGTGATGGTGGAGTGTAAAACTTAAGATGACATCTGATGCCAGCTCTCCTAAAAGTTATGACCTAGTTGGGGGACATGATACAGGTGTAAAGAAAAGGGTAAAGAAAAATGACAAACATCAAGAAGAGTCTGTATTATATTCTCTACCATATAGTATAGTCGAAACTCTATGGGTACTATATAGAGCCTAGTTCCATCATTTTTTAAGGGACAAATCTGAACAAAATAGAATTTTTTTTTTCCTTTCTAAATATGAAAACCTGCAAAGTCCTAGTTTGATGGACTGGAAGGATGATGCACAAAAGTATTTTTTTAAAATATTTTTCTATTTATTTCCTGACATACAGTTCAAGTTTAAGGAGCAGTAGAAGCCAAAGACTTGTTTAGTACCTAGAAACAACACAACTGTATACGATGAAACCCTACTTAAGGAAGAAGGTCGGAAGGCTTCTTTGAACATGTTGAACACCAGACACAACAAAATATGAAATTGAATATATCTTAATGGATAGAAAATGCTGTTATCAATGTCAGAGGCATAGAAGAATCCATTGTCTAGGTGTAGTTAGACCATTAAACAGAGCAAAGGTCAAAGTCAACATAAAATTGGAAGACAGGATAGACTAGAAGAAGACACTGTGGATAACTGCAACTGTGTTACTGGACCAGCTGTTGATGCTGAAAAGTAGGAAAAAGAAAAAGGTGTTGATCTTGATCATGCCTATTTCCTACAAAAGTTCAACTGATATAAATTAGTGTCCTGACAACCGATGCTCATGCCAAGCAGAGGCACAGTGGCAGTCAGGGGTAACAATGATTTAGACTATAAATTCATTTATAAAACAACAAAGAGGATGATAGAACAAAATTATAAGCAACACCACCTCATTAAAACAATGAAAAATAGTAGAGGAAAAAACAAGCCTACAGTAAGCTTGGCATGAGCTCCAATGAGATAATTTTAACCCAAGAGCATTCGTAAATGAAAATGAAATGATAGCAAGCAAGTTGTTGCACCAACCCAATGATGACTACATGCAAGAATCTGTATAAGGACGCCCAGGAAATGTGATCACAAAAGGAGGCAGGGCAGTTATATAGCAAAAACTAGGGATAATGACAGACAGCCCAGAGTGTCCTGGGATCCATGGCATGTTAAAGACCTTATCTCTGGCATGTCGCATAGGAGTGGAGGATCTATGAGACAGCATGAACAAGAATCATACAAAAGGCGTGGCAAACTGCAGAGGTGGAAGGACTGGCCCCGTGGAGGAGATCCCAGGTCTCTTGAGGTATTTAAGTATAAAGACAACTATAACTCAACTGGCCGCCCCAGGGTTGGGATACAATAGAGACACAGGTTCCAAACAGCAAAGCAAGATAAAAACTGGGAGTGGGGAGGGAGAAGCAAAATTAAACTTGCATGATAATAAATTTTTGTTTAGCTCTGTCATGTTTTTGTTCAGGTCTGCTGCAGTTCAGAATGCAGCGTAAGTCTATTGCAAGTAAGAGCTCAAGATGAGTGGTTTCTACTATCTTTTAAGGCAAATCATCTAGAAGTAATACACTGGTTTCTGACTGTTTTACCTATCAACAAAGCCCCCTTTCTCCTTTTCCATAGTAAGTGGAAAATTGGAAAATGATCTTTCTCATCTGGTGGGAGTAGCAGATATCTGTCCATTCTAAACATATATATACCAAATTATATACCTCAACAGGGCCTCTCATATGTTTCAAATAGCCAGAGAAAATACAGGGACAGGCAGGGTAGCTTTATAGCATTAATTTAGGGAAGGTTGTGGCTTTTTTTTTTAAGGGGGAAAAAAAAGCTGATGTAGCTAAGTCTGTTTTTCCAAATAGGAACTGGAAGCCACAAGTTGGTGGTAGGACCGTTTTGTGATAGCTGCCCATCCCTTCTTAACAATAGCTTCTTCCCCTCTAATTTCTGTCAACCTTTAATCCAAATAGTAGCTCATGTCAGGTGAGAGATGATAATTTCAGTTCGTGAGTGAAATAAGAGGAAAGAGGCTACTATGGTCGCTTTATTTTCCAACACTGAGAAGATTTCTCCACTTCACTTTTGGAGGATAAAGGAGCTGTCGGTGCTCTTGTGTAAGAGTGCAGAAGGTCACAGAATAAGAGCGACTTCGAACTCAGAAAAGGATCCCTAGGAATTGGCCTGGCTGGTCACTGCAGCACGAATATAAAAAGTGCCTTATAAATGAGGGAACGGTTTTCTACACATACAGTGCCTTGGTGATAACAAAGCAGTCTCCCACAGGT
The DNA here is from genome assembly GCF_003287225.1 of Phascolarctos cinereus. NCBI lineage: Eukaryota > Metazoa > Chordata > Mammalia > Diprotodontia > Phascolarctidae > Phascolarctos > Phascolarctos cinereus. Next base: position 111,719,783 of record NW_027556402.1, on the reverse strand, counting down.
TCTCATGTGAGCTTTCTGATGATCTCCTGAGGTTGGGAAGGCAAGAGGGGGAGAGGGCCTGGGATTTCATCAGTCTGGAACTCCCAGTGTAGAAACTCTCTCCTATGCAGATGAGCATCTACTCTGCACTTTATAGTCTAAAAGAGTCACCTAGAACACAGAGAGATTACATTGCCTATCCAGGGTCACAGTGCCATTCGTGTCAGAGGCATTACTTCAAGTCTTCCAAAAGTCAATTCTGACTGTTTAATTGCATGTCTATTCTACAGAAATGGAAACTGAGTCTCAGAAAATTAAGCGAGTTAAGAGCACATTTAAAGAAGCTCCCTCTGACCCCTGACCCCACGGGGACTGAAAATCCTATTTTTACCTGCAGTGTTTGGTTTGGAAGCCTTTAAAGAAACAGGAACAGTGGTGACTCAAACGTTAATTAATCTCGAGCAACTGGGAAATCCTAGGTTGGAGCTTGTATCTCCAGCCTGATCCAGGACTGGAGTAGGGGGCAGGGAGCTCTAGTCAGTGGTTTCTCTAAATACCACTTGAGGGCAGACTTCCGTCAACCTGCAACATGTCTTGAGCCCATGTTTTTTTTCTTTAACTTTTAGAAGGTTATCTAAGAGGAAAGGGGGAAGAAGGAGGACCTTTTTTCTCCTCCTCTGATGTGGGTGGACCCTCATCTAGTGTGTGCATTTTTGTTTTTAAAGAAAATAAGACATTTTAAAAAATAAACTTAATTTGTGTTTACGGACAAGCAACATGGAGACTCCAAGTCGTTCTCAGAAGCCATGGCCCCAGGCACAGCGAGTCAGCAGCACCTCCCACTGCTTCCTGCTTGGGCCTCAGTGCAGACACCTCCAGCCCAGGCCCAGGCAGAGGCAGGGAGGGGCGGCAGGATGCTCAGAGGGAAAGGACAGGTGGAAGCGGCTGGGGCCTGGGCAAGGGGCCCTGAGGAAATCAGCTGAAATCTCGGGCTTAAAACCTCACCAATGACTTTCTGTTTCAAAATGCTCCGGGCTGGAAGGGGAACGGGCCCTTTTAGAGCCCCCTCCCCTCCGCTGCATCCGAAGGGGGTTTGATACAAGGCAGGATGCAGGCCCAGCTGGGCTGAAATCATGCTATCACTAACGGCCTCAGAAGGCAGAGCTCAGGCAAGGGAGGGAGCCTGGCTCTTCCCATGGCCAGGTGGGGCGGGGCGCCCAGGAACGGGATATAGCCCTATACATCTTGGCAATCTTTTCCAATTTCTTTTTTTGAAAAGCCAGGTCACCTTACACTTGAGGTTTTCTTCTAGTGGGGCCAATACGGTACTGCCTAAAACAAAAACTTTTCAAGAAACAGATACCTCTCCCTACAACTCCAGCCTTTGGCCATTGTGGAATCAGGAAACTTTTCAGGACAGCGAACCCAATCCAAAGCTCCCTCAAGCGCAGCATTGTGAGGAGGCCAGGGTGTGTGGGAGGCCGTGCCAACTGCAGGCCCAAGTAAGCAGATCCAGCAGGCCCGGATACACCAAAGGTCAAGCCTCCTAGACTGGCGGACCTGGATCTCGCATGGAATCGCGCTTTCCTGGACAATGAGGCCACTGAGTTGGCTCCTCCTGCAGCACAGGGAGGCTCTCTTGGGCGTTTGGAGTTGGCTGAAAATGCCAGTGAACCTGGCCACGGCGTCCCTACATCTTCTAACCTTCCCTTCGCCTACCTCCTCTCGGTACACGGCTATCTTGCCTTGCCACAGAGGTCACGGCCTTGAGATTTATTAAATTTTCAGCAGATTAAGAACCCTGGAGACATTTTTCAGAGAAAACCACTGCTAGGAAAATAGAATCAAAGTCAGTACTTATCTATGATACTTATTTGTAGGCCTGTGAAGGCCTGCAAATTTGCCACCTTCTATCTGTGGGTTAGGTTTAAAAAGAGAGAGAGAGAGAGGGAGAGAGAGAGAGTGAGAGAGAGAGAGAGAGAGAGAGAGAGAGAGAGAGAGAGAGAGAGAGAGAGAGAGAGAAGAATTACTTCAAACTAGAGAACTAAGGAGGACAAGAAGGTAATAATTTTGAGTCTGGTGTGTGTGTGTGTGTGTGTGTGTGTGTGTGTGTGTGTGTGTGTGTGTGTGTGTGTGTGTGTGTGCAAGCGCTAGAGGGAGGGAGACAGTGGAATAAAGGGGAAAAAATGCCAAGCCTATTACCACATCCTTAAAAGAAGGTGTTGTGAATTTTCTCCAGTGTTCTAACAGGACCTGATAACTTTCTAAAGTGATTTTCTGACCATAATATTATGTAATATAATCTGTACAGGTGCCTGAAACCAGGAAAAGAGCAGTAGGATAGAAAAGCTCTCTCCCTCTTCAGCTCCTGTCGAGTACAGGGAGAAGGAAGGTTATGTGCCTGGCATGTAGTAGGCACTTAACAAATGATTTCAGGATTTGACTGGCTGATATAAAAAGATGAGTAAATCAGGCAGGATCATTGGACAAAGAGGATTTGCAAATGGAAGACATCCCAATGTAGTTCTCTATTCTAGGCACAGTCAGTGAAATGTTGAGACTCTCTGGCTTTAAGATTCCCTGAGATAAAAAGGAGTTTCCATGGGTTCTGAGCACATTTCAGCTTTCAGAAATGTTAATATTATCGAAGGGATGAGAGTTGCGGCACACTGGTCAACAATGGCTTCTGAAGAATTAAAAATGAGCTCCACACAACGAGGATCGTGAAATGGAGTGAGCTGAAATCTGTAACGAAGGAGGAGCTTCAAGGAAGAACCAGGGCAGAGGATGGATGTCATCAGGAAAAAAAAAAAAAAGCTTGAAAGAGGCAGTGTGGCATAGCGGATAGAGAAGTGACCTCCGTGTCAGGAAGAACTAGGTTAAATTCTCACTTCTAACACACACCGACTGTGTCACTTAATGTCTCAGTGGTCAAGACAACTTTCTAAGACCACATGTCACTGAGCAGGTACAAATCTCACCTGATTGGGGTGGGGTGGGGAGGAGATATGTGGAGCCTTTCCTCACTGGGTCTTCCCTTTGGAATAAAATCAGAGGCCTGATCCAAAAAAAATAAAAAAGAAAAAAAAAAACAAGAAAAAGATGGGCTCACCAAGTAGCAAGAATGTGGGATCATGGTGGATGGTGCAAGGTCTTCACTGGTGCCCTTCTGATGTCAAGTGAAAGCAAGATGGCTCTGAACACATTATACTGGGTAAACTTCTCTATGCTTCTATAAACTTAGGTACCACAGTAGTAAATTTATGGAAGGACATGAAAGAGTCACACAGGACAGGTTACTCTGAGTGGGTCCCAATGAAATTGTGGCAGGGTACCTCCAAAAAGAGGTCAGAGACATTTAAGTAGAATATTTGAGTATTATTTAGACATAAAATAGAGGAAGGGAAGAAAACTTTAGATGTTACAAATTTGGATTGTCTTACAAGCTAATAAAGAGACCTTAAGGGTCATCCTTTATTTTTAAAGAAGATAAAAACAAGGCCCAGAGAGGTTAAATTACTTGACCAAGGAAGTAAGTATTAGAACCATGTTGAACCAGACTCCAAATCCAATGTTCTAACTTTTAAACCTAACTGACTGATTCAATACATTTAAAAAGAAAAGGTTTTACTGACACTTTTTCTTTTACACCACCGACCTCATTATATCTTTCTCTATGTCTCACCCCCTAAACTTTCCCTTTGTAGGAAGGAAACAAGCATTTATTAAATAAATACCTACTATGTGCCAGGAATTGCACTAAGTACTTTAACAAATATCTCATTTGATCCTTACAACCTCACGGAAAGTAGGTTCTATTATCATCCCCATTCTACAATTCAGGAGAGTAAGGCAAATAAAGGTTAAGTGACTTGCCCAGGGTCACACAGCTAGCAATTATCTGAGGCTGGATTTGAATTCATTTCTTCCTGATTACAGGCTCAGTGTTCTAGCCGCTGTTCTTCCCAGTTGCTTCTTGTAACAAAGAAAAAATCCACTGAAAACCAAGAAACACAGCAGTAACGCCCTGAGCCCTTAGCTCCCCGCCTCTCTGCTAAGAGTACAGAAGTGTGCTTTATCATCTTTCTCCCACAACCATGATTGGCTACCACGTTTCCACGCGTGCAGTTTAAGATTTTTGCCTCTTCTAAGAACATGAAACACTGTTTTATGTGCCCCCTGGTGAAACTGGAGAGAGAAATTGTGTGGGATTGAGTTAGTACGTCACAGCTTCATAAACCAGATGATCACTGAAGATCTGTGTCTGTGAATGAGACTTTTTCCTGTTAGCTTATTATCAGCTTTAGAAAAGATCTATCAAATCCAGCCCAGAGGAAAACATCATAGTTTGGACACTTCTGAGAAAATGCTGGCTTTCAGTAAGTTATGTAGAGAGTTTTATCCAAAACACAGAAAAATATTTCCTACTTCAATTTTTAGAAATTGGGAAATTTAAATTTTGGTCTATAAAGTATGACACTGATTGATTTCTCCTTCACTGAACTATTTCCTTCATCTAGCTATGGAGAGAAGGAAGAGTCAGATAAACACCCAAGAGCTCAAGACGAAAGCCAGCTAGGTGTGACAATGTAGGCCTGCAATCTTATACACACATTAACATTGCATTATTAATGGGGAAAACGAAAATAAGTAACGAAGAGAGGGTTTTTGGCAGCCACTGCTGGCCGTTCAGTGTTACATAACACTATGCATGTCCCATTCAGGACATGCCAGGAGCTATCTGATCTTATTCTTACTCTAGGGTTCCATTTTCCTTTTCTGATCTTATCCAGCATCTGCCTGGGTGATGGTCCGTATAAAAAAAAGGTAGATCTTTTTAAGACATCACGTATCATGTATTTCCTCCATAATCGAACATAGGGTCTGGGCTTACATTGGGAAAGGAAACAAATTCAAAATGTGCCAATTGCCCTGAATTATGAACTTTGTTGGTGGTTTTCACTAGGGTATTTTTCCTCCCTCCCCTACCCCTACCCCCATCTCATTTGTCGGATAGAATGGCATTAAGAACACTCATTCCATTAGCTCAGCCTGTATACTGTCTCAAAGGAAACTCAACTTTCTTTCTATTTGATTGGATTTTCTGGGCACTGAGGTCATTATAGCCAAGGTCTTGCTGTTTTAGCATTTATAGTGAGGTCCTGACTAAATGGTTATTTCAGCTGTGGTGCCCCTTACTGGGGCCACAAACCAGGAAGGGACAAGAACGTGATGTTCTTGTACAGTGTCACACATTTCAATGATTCTTGTTGCTATCTGGCTGACTACATCACTCACTTGGGTGGCTCGCTTCGGTGAGGGAATCCTGTTTTCTGTGGCAAAGTAAAAGCTTTTCAGGGAGCAAAAACTCAGGAATTTTCAAAATCAGTTCTCAGAACATTGCTAATTGAGAACCATGTACAACCAAGTCAATCACCTGTGCTTAGAAAAGCCAGGGGTAAATAAAAGTCACAGGTAATCCCCAAACTTAGTAGTTATTGGCTTCAACCTTCACCTCTGCCAACATTAAAAAATAAATAAAACCAAAACCGTTATCAAGTAGCAGAATGAAACATTGGAATGAAATTTTTTTTTTGTCTTCTCCTTTCCGCTATGGTGAAAATAAGTGCTGGTGTTAATAAGCTATAAAACGGGAAGGGGGAAGATGTCCAGGAAGAGAAAGGATACAGTGAAGTCAGAGGAGCCGACGATCAACCCTTGGACAATAGACCATCTAGAACAGGCCTATCTAGATTCTTCCTGTATTCCTGATGGCTGAACCTGGAACTCCCGGCTCTACTACTTTTAACCTGACCTGTTTGACCTTGGACAAGTCAGTTCAACTTTCTGAGCCTCAGTTTCCTTATCTGTAAAATGAGGAAACTGTTGAACTTTATAAAAAAGTTTTATGGATACCTTTTGTTTTAACATCTCAATTATTTCTAGATATAACTTCTCCAACCTCTCCATCAGTGAGCCCTCCTTCCCTTGTAACAAAGAAAACCAGTTAAGCAAAAATAACCAACACAGTGATTGGGGCGCACCGGGTGTGCATCATCCTAGGATCCACAGTCCTCTAATTCTTCAATGAAAGGAGGGTGGTAACATTTTCTTTTCTTTTCTCAGGGAATGGAATTGGTTGTTACAAAGTGTTCTGCTTTGTTTTTTAATGTTTGTTGAAGGGGGTTGGACCAGATGATCTAAAATGTGCCTTCCAGCTTTAAATCCTATGATCCTGTGAAGTCGTTACCACTTTGATCACACTTCAGTAAGGGACCAATGGAAGATCAAGCTATGTCCATTTCATTTTAAATTACTTTTTGTTCTTTTTTGAGGTAGCAAGAATTATAGGACGATGCTAAACAATTGTAATGAAAGAGAAACGTTTATTAAATTGAAAGGGAAAGATGCTATGTCTTTTCTCATTAATCAAAGACCCTTCTCACTCCTACTCTTGAACATGTGGATCACGAATTCACTAAGCAGAGTTCAAGATCTAACTCAGGCAAGGTGTTTTTGGACTCTGTTGAGGTCAAATTTCCAGGATTCACCTTAAAAACTACACTCTCGTAACTGTATCTAGGCAAATCCAATAACAAAATGGAAATCAAAACTAAATTACCAACTACCCCAGGCGGTGCTGCTGAACAGTCAGCTTCTTCTGAGAAACTGGAAAAAGGAAATCCTTTACCCAGTCACTGGACTAAACGCTGAAAGAAGTCAAGACATGGAAATTCTGATGTTTGCTCAAGGTTCTTTTGGAAGGAATTATGAGCTGTCCCTTACGAGCTGGCCTTGTATGTGTCAAGTGAGAATTCCTGATCACAATCAGAAATCACCCTCCAAAAGGCCCTCCAAATATCCCTACATAATGACTGAAACAAGACACTGTAACACAAACAGTAGGAACATTTTTTTCTTTCCTGATATTAGTTGACACAGGATGAAGAAGGCTTTTTGGCAGGGAGTGGACTGATAATTTATTCCATGTGAAAAAAAAAAGATGAAAATAAAGGAAAGAGTATGGTTAGTTAGGGGGGAGAGAGCTGGAAATCAGTTTAGCAATTAAAAGGAAAGCTGTAAAGTGATTTTTTAAAATGTACTGGAGATATTGTTGAGAAGTCAATTCAATTCCAACATTTATTGAGTCTTTAATATGTCATAAAAGGGGTAATGTGGATTGGTGGATAGAATTGGCCTTGGAATTAAGAAGACCAGGGGCAGGTAGGTGGCGCAGTGGATACAGTACCAGCCCTGCAGTCAGGAGGACCTGAGTTCAAATCTGGCCTCAGACCAAACACTTCACACCTACTAGCTGTGTGACCTTGGGCAAGTCACTTAAACCCAACTGCCTTAAAAAAAAAGGGAATTAAGAAGACCTGAGTTCAAATCTAGCCCCTGACATATGCGTGACCAGGTAAGTCATTTCAGTAATCCAAGCAATTCTCTAAGCCTGTAAGTTACAAAGGAGTTACTGGTTTGCATCCATGTAGAAAGTTTCCACATTGGAGGCCTCATCCACACACGAAAAACCACAGGTCTGGACCATATGCAAGGCTCAGTGGATCAAGAATTTGGTTACAATGAAATTAAAATATTCTGCCAGGTTTTTCTTTTCCTTTAGAAACTTTGGGAAAAGGGATAATTTGAATTACTCTTTACTCATCACCTTCTAGCAACAAAAGAATTTAAGGATTCCATCTGTTTTGCAAAAAAGAAAAAATTACTGTAAAAAAATATCTCTGGCAGTGCCAGTCAAAGTAATTCAATGTATGGAGTTTATAGCATGGTCTCAGGGCCACCTACAGCTCCTTCTTCTTTCTTTCCTCTAGGGGACATTCATTCCAATAACCATGAAACTATACTGAGGTTTATAAGTATCATGGTGCACAGATATCAATAGCACTCAAATATCAACAAATATGATTACAGAGTGAGGATATAATCTTCCAGAATCATATGTAGGCAAATTAAAAGTAATTTTTTCATACTTGATCAACCATTCTGGGCAATTCTTTTGTTCTTTGGGGCTTATTTACCAAGGAGCTTTAAAGATTGGGGGTGGCACCAAAGTACCAGTTGGGGAGCCAGTTTAATAACTGCCTCCCATCCTCATCTCCCAACTAAGCATGAATGATTAGTACCAAAACTATCTTCCACATGTGTGCTTCTATACTGGGAATAGGCTATCACATACTTTTTATTGCTTTAATACCTGGTCCTTTGCCCTGAAAAGCCCTGTATTATGCAAGTTGATTCTGCTTTATTTAATTAGTATCAAGTATCTGTTATTTGATACTAATCAAAAATTCCAATTAAAAGAAGAAAAATAGAGCATAAGCCAAGACTTTTGAAAGAATGCTACCCTTACCCAACCTACTACCTGTGTAACCTGATTGAGCAAGCCACTTCTTTCTAGGGCTCCATTTCCTAAAAGCGGGAGTTGGACCAGATGACCTCGTGTCCTTTTCAGCTCACAATCAACGAACAAGCTTTCATTGAGCACCTACTATGTGCCAGCATTGTGCTAGGTGCCAGAGATACAAAGATGAAAAGAGGACCGTATCTATGATGCCTGAGGACCCATGGGAAAGAGCACAAATAATACATCATTCTCCAATCTCCCTCTCCTGAGAAAGGGAGCTTAGTCTTTTCTTTCTGTATGTTTACAGCTGTAGGAACCAAACTGGTACTTCAACGTGCCTGTGAAGGAGACTTCTGGGTCATGTGATAAGCAAGGGAGAGCCTGGGACATCTTCTCTGATCTCATTGACCTTCCAACCTTCTCCAAAACAGAAATTATGCACCAAAATTAAAGAAACTTCAGCTGTCTGTGATTCAGGACACCTGGAATCCAACCCACTCACTTGGGCTTGAAACAAAACTCAAGTTTACACCCCAGCTCCCCTCTCTCTCTGCAGGCCATGGAGATCTGCTTTGGCCAGGACAGATAGTCAGCAGACCTCTGCAACCTTCCAGACTATGGGTGCTCACAGAGTCAGCACTGTGGCAGTGTTCTGTGCCACAAAAGATCTCTACAGGACAGCCAGGAACAGAGGGAGAGGGGCAGGACATGTGTCTGGGCTGGAAATAGAGCTCATCATCATATCCCACTTTCTGCCATTCCCATCTTCTCCGCATGCCCCTTGGCAACCTCAGAGAACCACACTATAAAAATCAATAACACAATAGTGCCAGGGGCAATTCTCTGAAGTGCCGGTCCTGGGCCAAAGAATTGAAGGACACAGGGAGCAGGACAGGACACCAAGATAGCATACGGTGGGGGTATGAGGGGGCTGGGGGGTGGCGGAGGTATATGGCTCCACACTAAGCCTGAGAGAAAGCATTCAGCATCGAGCTGGGGCCAATTCTGTCCACCCAAAAGACACTTGGTGTAAAGACCTAGGCTGGTGTTCCATGAATTGCCCAGCATGGGAGAAGGCTGAGATGCTTTGAGATTCTGGGAATGAGTCAGAGACTCAAAAAGTGAACAATAGGAGAAAATAAGGAAAAAAAAGCCTGAAATTACTAAAGATCTGAGAAAGAAGAAAATTTAAAGATCTTGAACAGAAGCAAATAAATCAACAAGGAAATCGTTAACAGTGGAAAGAAATATGGCCTCCAGATCAAGCAAACGAGTTCAGGCATCCATGAATAAATATTGTAAAACAAAGGAAAATGTTCCAATACTTGATGAGACAGAAGACCTTGTGGAATTCGAGAACTTGGAACCACAGTGTTCCTAAATGGTGCAAAAGAGAAATGAGAATTGTTAAGATCAGAATTTATGGCTTGCACAGCAAACAAAATAGACAGACAGAATAGAAAAACTGGAATCTGCAATGGCAAGCCTCACCAAAGAAACAAAAGAGAGAACAATAGATTGGGAATGCAAATACACAGAAGTAAAGGACGATGTAGAATAAGAAAAGTGGAAAAAACACAAACAATAGAAGAAAATATGCTCACTATATGAGCAAAATATATTGATCTCGAAGACAGGATATATAGAGAAAACCTAAGGATCATGAGTCTCCAAGAAGAACATGACAGGTCAAAAACATTAATACTATAATGCATGAAATAATAGAAGAGAACTGCCCAGAATTTCTGAACACAGAAAATGAAATTTCAATCGAAAGAATTCATAGATTACCAACAGGACAAACAAACAAACAAAACCAAGGCTGCAAACTCCAAGATACACAATGGCTAAATTTAACAATTCAATTTAAAAATGACAAGTTTTTAAACTTGCATTTAAAACATGCAAGCTATCAGGAGAAAAATCGTCCAATGTAAATGAAAGGAAATTCAAACAACCCAAGACTATTCTGCACCCACCAGAAAATGTAGGAGGGAATGGAATATTGTGTTCTTAAGAGCAATTGAGCTCAGGATACAACCCAGGGTGATCTACCTTGCAAATCTGAGCTTAACCACAAATGAAAAAAGATAGATGTTCAGTGATAAAAAGAAAACCAGACTTAAGAGATTATTTGCTTCCCAAACACCCCAAACATCAGAAATGCAGTAGGAATGAAAGCAGTAGCCAAAGACAGCTACAGAAACAGAGTGACAACAGCAAGGCCAGCAAAAGACTTCTTTCTAAATGTATGCAGGGATAACAGTGAAGAAGTAGGCCTGAAGCACCATGAACAGAATTTGGCAATACCCTGCCTACAGGTGAATCAATGTTTTGTTTTGTTAATGATATGGGACTGCACATAAAATGAGGGGAGAGTGGGTCAGGGGGACAGGGAGGAATGTATGATCTGCTGTGGTCGAATTGAGGGCTAGCAATGAAGGGAAGGTGACCCATGTGGTCTCAGTAAGAAAAAAAAAGCCAGTAAGAAAGTGGGGAAGAGGGGAAGACTGAAAAGAGGGAGAGATGAAGGGGGGTTTGCTTTGGTGGTGACAGGAAGTCCTATTAATGAATGCTGCTACATAGATGAAAAGAGCTGGTCTGTAAAGGGGAATGGGGACCTTGTGCTGGGTGTGGTCTGAGGGATTTGGTGCTTGAAAAGTCCACTTGTTCTACCTCAAGAGAGAGGGAGGTAGAACTCCGGAGGGCAACTAGCAGCTGCAGAATAAGAGGGGATGGCCCCCTGAAAGTGATTTTGATGCAAATGGGGAAAAAGGTAATGGGGAAGGGTAAAGATCAGAGGTAGGCTTCATAACTGGGGATATAGTAGACAAGGAGGTGCATTATCCTCTCTGTTATATGAAATAATCAGCACAGTTCTTAGAGTGTGGCATAATGGAAAAGGGGAATCCGTAGGGCAAGCTCTGGAAGGCAGTGGCAGAAACTCCCTAGAGAAGAGGGTTTAGGAGGGATAGCTTGGAAGTTTTGATTACAAGAGGAATACAGATAATGGAGAGAGTCTGGATGATTATAAAGGTCATGAGTCAGAGAATGAGAGTTTCTGAGGGGATCGATAATAAAGACAGTGAGAGAAATCCTTTTTGGAAAGGGGCACAAAAAAAGAAAATTAAAAAAAACTAATGAATTGTACTGGTTAAAGGAGAAGAGAGGAAGGAGAAATCTACTTGACTGAGAGGGACAAAAGTGGGGAAGAATCATATAACCAGATAAAAGCAAGAAAGAAAAAGGAACTAATAAGTAAAACCTCAAAGAGAAAGAGGTTACAAACAAAAGGAGGGAATCAGAGGTGAGGGGAAGAGAATCAGTGGGAATTAGGGTCACTTTTTAGAAAAAGATTAAGGTAAAGTAACTGAAAGAAAATAACATTGAAAGAAAAAATCATAACTTGAAAAAATTCCAATATTAGAGACAAATGGAAGAAAATATAAACCTTAAGTTTAATAACTTTAAGTGTGAATTGATTGAATAATTCAATAAAACAAAAAAAAGTGTCATGGGTTGGATGAGAAAACAAATCCCTACAATTTATTATTTGTAAGAAACAAATTTAAAGAACAAAGATGGGTGGGGATGGAGCCAAGATGGCAGAGTACAGGCAGCAACCTAGCTGAACTCTCAACACCCCTCCCATACACAATTTTAAAATAAGTCCTTAAATCAAACTTTGGAGAAGCAGAGCCAACAAAGGATCAAAGTGAGACATTTTTTCAGCCTAACAAAACGTAGGACGTTGGTAGGAGAGGTTTGTGAAACCAGTGTGGGAGCTGTCCCAGAGTACCATAGAACCACCAGCAGTGGGCCTTAGAGGTGGCAGAAGCAGAAGCTTAGGAGGCTTTCAGCTCAGACAGGGTACGAGGTTCAGCCAACTGGTCATAAAGAGAGTACAGGGGACCCTCTGCCAGCACTGGGGGCAGCTGGTATGGACTGGCAACTCTATTGCCCACAAATAGCTGTGGATCACAATTCCAGAGTGGAAAGGAGCTCTTGTGGTTGGTCATAAGGGAGCAGGGGCCCTGGTCATAGCTCCAAGGTAGAAAGGAGCACCACCTTCACGACTGCAGGAAAGCAGGGGACCTGGCAAAGAGGAGTGCTAGCCCTTGTGGCCACAAGGGAGCAAGGACTCTTCCTGGGTAAACAGCAGAGTTCAGACCAGGAAAGCAATAACCACACCTTTCCCCAAATCACACCACCTTAGATACACCAAAAACTTGCAGAATCCCAGAACTAGTTCTGAAAATAGCAGCACAAAAAAAAACCTTGAAGCTTAGGACAGTACCTCCCCACACCTGGGTGAGCAGAACCCAACTTGAACATAAAGTTCAAAGTAAAGAAACAGATTGGAAAAAAGAACAAACAATAACAAAAAGACCCTGACCATAAAAAGCTGCTACAGTGGCAGGGAAGACCAAGACATAAATCCAGAAGACAGTAATACAACAACAGCTATAAGCATAGCCTCTAAGAGAAATGCTAATAGGACCCAAGCCCAACAAGAATTCCCAGAAGAATTCCTCTACAGAGGTAGAGGAAATATTGGGAAAAGAAATGAAAGTGATACAAGAAAATTATGAAAAGAAAATTAACAGCTTGGTAAAATAGGCACAAAAAGTATTGAAGAACATAACACCTTAAAAAAACAGAATCGGCCTAATAGTAGAGGCACAAAAATTCACTAATGAAAATAACTCCTTAAATATCATAATTGGACAGAGAGAAAAAGAGATACAAAAGCTCACTGAATAAAATAATTCCTTAAAAATTAGAATTGGGCAAGTGGAAACTAATGAGTTCAAGAGACATCAAGAAGCAATAAAACAAAGTTTTAAAAAATGAAAAAAAATGCAAAATATCTTATCAGAAAAACAACTGACCTGAAAAATAGATCGAGGAGAGATAATTTAAGAATTATTAGATGGCCTGAAAGCCATGATCAAAAAAAGAGCTTAGAAATCATATTTCAAAAAATTATAAAGAAAAACTGCCATGATAGCTTACATCCTGAGGGTAAAATAGAAATTGAAAGAATCCACCAATCATCTCCTGAAAGAGATCCCAAAATGAAAACTCCCTGGAATATTATAGCCAAATATTGCCAGCAGCCAGAAAGAAACCATTCAAATATCACGGAGCCACAGTGAAGATCACACATGATTTAGCAGCTTTTATGTTAAAGGAAGAAGGCACCTAGGTGGCTCAGTGGATAAAGCACTGGGCCTACAGTCAGGAAAACCTGAGTTCAAATTTAGCCTCAGATACTTACTAGCTGTGACCCTGGACAAGTCACCAAACCTCTATTTGCCTTAATCAATTGGAGAAGGAAATGGCAAGTCATTCTAGTATCTTTGCCAAGAAAACCCCATGGACAGTATGGTCCACTGGGTCATGAAGAGCCAGACAAGATTGAACAACAACAACAACACATTAAAGAAGTGGAAGGCTTGGTATATGATATTCCAGAAGACAAAGGAGCTAGATTACAATCAAGAATCACCTACCCTGGGGCAGCTAGGTGGTGCAGTGGATAGAGTACCAGCCCTGGAGTCAGGAGAGACTGAGTTCAAATCTGGCCTCAGATACATAACACTCATTAGCTGTGTGACACTGGGCAAGTCACTTAACCCCAACTGCCCTCACAAAAGAAAACAAAAGAATCACTTACCCAGCAAAACTAAGTATAATCCTTTGGGGGGAAAATAGACATTTAATGAAACTGAAGGCTTTCAAGCATTCCTGATGAAAAGACCAGAGATGAATAGAAAATCTGACATTCAAACACAAGACTCAAGAGAAGCATAAAAAGTCAAATATGAAAGAATAATCTAAGAGACTCAATAAAGTTAAAACCATTTATATTCTTAAATAGGAAGATGATATAGGTAACTCCTAAGAACTTTACCATTTTTAGGGTAGTTACAAGGAGTCTCTTAAATAGAGGGCATTAGTGTAAATTTATTATGTTGGAATGATTCCCCTCCCCTACCTCTGGAAAAAAAATGAAGGGGTGAGAAAGAGAAAAGTACCAGGAGAAGGAGGAAGGAAGAGGTAGAATGGGGGAAATTTTCTCACATCTTGCAAGGAAGAGCTTTATAGTGAATGGAAAATGGGGTGGATGGTCAATGCTTGAACCTAATCCTCATAGGAATTGGATCAAAGGAGGAAGAATGCACACACACACACACACACACACACACACACACACACACACACACAGACACTCTCTCTCTCTCTCTCTCTCTCTCTCTCTCTCTCTCTCTCTCTCTCTCTCTCTCTCTCTCAATTGGGTATAGAAATTTCCAAGCAGAAAGGGATTAAAGATACTGGGTGGAGGGTGGGGTGACAGGAGAATGATAAAAGGGCGAGTTGATTAAGGGATGCAGTGGTCAGAAGCAAAACAGACTTTTGAAGAGGGAAAGGATAAAAAGAGAGAAGAATACACAGAAGAAATTAGAAATAGGATGGAAGGAAATACACAGTAATCATAACCATAAATGTGAATGGGATAAAGTCACCCATAAAACGGAAGCAGATAGTAGAATGGATTAAGACACCAGAATCCAACAACATGTTGTCTATAAGAGACACAGAAAGGCACATAACAGAGTCAAAATAAAGGGCTGGAGCAGAATCTATTATGCTTCTACTAAATTAAAAATTGCAGCAGTAGCGATCATGATCTTAGACAAAGCAAAAATAGGATTAATTAGAAGAGACAATCAGAAAAACCACAATTTGGTAAAAGATACCATAGACAATGAAGCATTATTCAAAATTTTTATAGCAAGTTTCTCTGATAAAGGCTTCATTTCTCAAATATATAGGAAATTTAGTCAAATTCATAAAAACAAGAGTCAATCCTCAACTAATAGATGATCAAAGGATACGAACAGGCAGTTTCCAGATGAAGAAATTAAAGTTATCCACAGTCATATGAAAGAATACTGTAAATCACTATTGATTAGAGAAATGCAAATTAAAATAACTCTGAAGTACCACCTTACTCCTATCAGAAGGGACAAATGCTGGAGGGATGAGGGAAAAATAGGTGCGCCAATAAACTGTTGGTAGAGTTGTGAACTGGTCCAACCATCCTGAAAAACAATTTGGAACTATGACAAAGGAGCTATAAAACTGTGTAGGCCCTTTGTCCCAGCAATGCCATCACTAGATCTCTATCTCAAAGAGATTAAAAAGGAAAAAAAAGGAAAAGAACCTATACGTACAAAAATATTTATAGCAGCTCTTTTTGTGGTGGCCAAGAATTAGAAATCAAGGGGATGATCATCATTTGGAGATGGCTGAACAAGTTGTGGCACATTATCATGATGGAGTACTATTGTGCTATAAGAAATGATGAGGGGAGGTTTCAGAAAAACATAGCAAGACCTCGATGAACTGACGCAAAGTGAAATGAGAAGAACGAAGAGATCATTGTGCATAGTAACAGCAATGCTGTAATGATGAGCAACTGTGAAAGACTTTGCTACTCTGATCAAGACAACTCTTAAAGACTCATTATCAAAAAATGCTATCCACCTCCAGAGAGAGAACTGATGAACTCAGAGTGTTGAACTGAAGTATAATTTTTGTGCTTGATTTATTTTTATTTTGCTTTTTTTGGTTATATGGTTAATATGGAAATAGATTTTGTATGATTTCACATGTGTAATTAATTATATTTTTAAAAAAAAAACAAAGATACACACAAAATAAAACTATGGGGATGGTAAAACATTTACTATGCATCATGTGTATCCAAAGAAATAGAAGTTTCATTCATATTAACAAAGCAAAAACAAACATTCAAAAAATAAAAAGGAATAATATACAAGAAAACTACATTATGCTGAAACGAACTATAGATGACAAACCAATTATCAGTAACAAACCTATATGTTCCAAATGCCTTAGCATCCAAATTCATAAAGGAAACATTATCAAGAAGATGTAGACAGTAACACAATAGTAACAGGTGATTTCAATATCCCTCTTCCAGTTTTGGATAAGTTTAATAGAAAGATAAACAAAAAAGGAAAATATGGAACTGAGCAAATTTCTGAAGAAACTAGAATTAAAAGACTTACTGCATTTTCTAAGTGGGACAGCAAAAGAATATGTATCTATATGTAAATATAGATATTTCTCAGTACCACATGGAACTTTTACAAAAATCGACCATGTGCTAGGACACAGAGATATGGCAAACAAATGTTAAAAGAAATAGTTAACAATAAATCCTTTGCAGACCATAACACAATAAAAAATAATAATTGGTTCAGAGAACACAAACAAAAGATACAGTCCCAAATGGAGACTTAACAAGGGAATCCTATATAATGAGCAGGTCAAAGAACAAATCATGGAAATAATTAAAGAAAATGACTGATGGAACAACATATCAAAATTTCTGGGGTGCAGCTAAAGCAGACTTTCAGGTGAAAACTCACTGCATCTGTGATCTTTTTGGTAAGGGAACTCCCTTCACTGGTGCAGACTTCAATCCATCCATGCCTTCTTGTCCAATGCTATTCTTGCCAAATATTATTCCATTACATTCTCCATAGGAAATTTACCCATCACACTGGAGGCTTTCCTCCAGGTTACATAGTATTTCTTGGATACAATGCAGCACTTGGGCTATGCATCTGTTGTCCTCTACTCTCACCAGGATACTGGTTAACTCGTTTCCCAGTTATACATGTTTTTGATGATGTATTTTATATCAGTGGTGTAAAATATGGAACTCACATACCCCCAAGTGCAGCCCAAACCAGATTAAAATGTAATTGGGAAATATTTTTATAAATAAATAAAAATATAATAAAACATAGATCATGTTACATGTTGAAACTAAGTCAATATGTGGCCCCAAGGGATGTTTATGTATGGATTAGTGGCCCCTGGTTTCTATTTGAGTTTGGTAAAAAAACTGTTCTATACCATTTCTTTTGCATAGGTCATCATTTGTAATATGCTTAATTCCTATTAAGAGTGACAATATACTTTTGTCATTACCCACCGGACTATCTATTATTTTGATCCTCCGGACATCACAGTGTTCCATGATTTGTAGTCATATTGCATTAGTGAGAGGATGGACCAAATGGATCTATGATATCACTGATATGAATGCTTCCAACTTATCTAGAGTACTGTGTTCAGTTCTGGACACCACGTTTCAAGAAGTACATTGATAAACTGAAAAGCATTCAGAGAAGGGATACTATGAAGATGAAGGGCCTTGTTTCTATAATGTATGAGAATTCCCTAAAGGAACCTGACATGGAAAGAAGACTCAGAAGGGGTAGATGAGCTGAATTTTAGTATTTGAAGGGCTGTCATATGGAGGAGTAAGGCTTGTACTGTTCAGCACCAGAGAGCAGAACCAGGAGAAGTAGGTAGAAGTTGTAAAGAGGAAACTTTTGACATGATTTCAGGAAAAACATCTTAACATTTCAGGCAGTACAAAAGTGGAAATGGGTTGCTTTGAGTAGGCACTCCAACTTTGGAGGTCTTCAAACAGGCTGGAAAACTATTTATTAGGTATATTATCATGGAGATCCTTTTATGTATGGGTTGGACTAGATGGCTGCTGAAATCCTGTTCTACTCTCAAAACTTGTGATTCTGTGACTACGTATTCTAATGATAATCTACCTAATGCAGTAGGGATCTTCCTTGCTCTCCCTTGATGTTGCAAGGAGAAATTGTGGAAAACCAGGGCTGGCCACCAGATATCTCTCACTTTCACCACAAGGTTATAGCATCATTATTTTATATTAAATATTTCTTTGAAGATATCCTATACTTGTGCTGGTTACAGCAAGTCCTGGATCACTGTAGTATCCTGGACAAAACCAGTGACCACCCAAAAGAGTCTGGCATAACAAATTACACAAGGAAACCCAAGTGGGTGAGGATTACCTTGTAGATTATGGGGTATAGTGAGCTGTATGTGTATACATACATGTATGTGTATGTATGTGTATATATGGTCCAACACATATATATGTACATGTGTATACACATCTCACTGCAGAGATTAGTATGTGTATATATGATATATATCATACATATGTGTGTGTGTGTGTATATGGCACAAAAGAATATTAGTATTAAGAAGAAATAAGAGAATAGTTAGGATCACTGAAAGTGCTACAATAATTTCCCAAATATGATCTAGCCCTTTCTGACTGTACTTAGAAAACAAAGCCACTGCTACTGAGTGGCTTAGAGCTAGTTCTGCTTGTTATTGGCACTAAGTCCTACTTGAAAACAACCTGTCTCATGCTGATTTCAAAATCGGTGGGTTGATGTCAAGGATCCAAAGGGCCTCTGGCATGGCATGCCATGGAGGCCTGCAGTAGGACCTCCAGAGGGGTTCTGCTTCCTTGCTTTCCTGGCTGCCTTCCTTCAGGTCCCACCTTCTTGAAGGAGACTTTCCCCGTGCTCCTAAATCTTAGTGCCTTCCCTCTTGCATGTCTCCTTGTCATACAGAATTGTTTAATGTTACCCCTCCATTAGACTGGAATCTGTGAGGTCAGTGGCTGTTCTGCCCTCCTTTGCACTCCCCAAACCTTAACACATTGTCTAGCACGTAGATATCTAATGAATGCTAGATTACCGGTTAACTTATGATAGGGATGAAAGTTTTCAATGCCCAGGAACTAAGTATATAACAGGTCTTATCTGCATGTAACCAGGAAATGAGGCAAAGGAAAATGGTAGACAGAAGTCCAACAGCATTCCAACATTAACTCCTTGACAGCTTGACAACCGCATGACCAAAGGTCTCCTCCACCTTTACAGGTGATGGACTTCATTTCACACTGGAAGAGCTCCTCAAAGTTGACTATGACCTATGTGAAGTCCCTCTCCCCAGAATTATTCATGATAATGGTAATAATCCCTTTGCATTTGTCTATTTTCTGTGAGATGTCACAGGCCATTTTGGGTAAAGGGCTAGCCTTGTAGTCAGGAAGGACATTGAGAAGCTGGAAAGCAACCAGGATGTGATACAGCCTTGAGTCCAAGTCCCATGAGGGCCAATTGAAGGAACTGGGCAGGTTTAGCTTGGGCAAGAAAAGATTCAATGGGACCAGGAGAGCTGTTTTCAAGTATTTGAAAGAACGTCACATGAAGGGCATCACCTTTGTTCTGTTTGGATCCAGAGGGCAGAACCAAGAGAGAAGCTAGTGAAGTCTGATGTCAGGGGGAAAGCTCCTAACAATTAGAATTGTCCAAAAGGGGGCTTCCTTTCCTTGTAGGTCTTTAACCAGAGGTTGAATCACCACTTGCTGGGTATGTAAAAATGGAGATTTCCTTTCAAGTAAGGGTTGTACTAAGTGGCTGTCAGGGTCCCTTCTAACTCTCTGATTCTGCATTCAAGTCCCAGAGCTGACACAGTCATCTCTCAGTGACTCAGTTTATCCACCTGTTAATCTAATTCACCCCTGAAACTACCTTGAATTAATTACTTGGTATTTATTTTCTTGTTTTTTTTTTTCCCTTTAGTAGACTGTAAGCTGTGAGTGAAAGGACTACTCCACTTAGGCCTGGCACAAAGCCTGGTAGGCACTAAATATATGCTTGTTGGATTGAATTGAGGTGAAGTGTCAGGCCTGGCGCTACGGCCCTGGGCCTTGGAAGAGCAGGCTCAAGAGCACAGTTCTCTACACTCCTGTCCCTCTGCTCTTTCCAGCAGACTCCAGGACTGGTACCTGGCCACAGCCTTAGATGTGGTAGGATATAAGCCTAACAACTGACAAGGGTCCAGAGGGCTGGGGTACAATGTTAAAGTACATGACATAAGAATAAAACGCTTAAGTGCATAAGTTAGCCACGGTCAGGTGAATATTACCCTCACGGGTGACTTACCTGGTGGTGGTCCGGATGGTGTTCTCTTTAGTATGATTGTGCTCTTTGCTCACTTTTTCTGTAAGAAGAAAGAGTAAGACAATTTTTTATTTTAAGAAGACAGTAACAACTTTTCCTTCTAGCCTTAGATAAGAATACGATCGAAGAGTCATAGTATCATAGGTTTAGAACTGAAAACATCCTCAGAAATCATCTAGTCCCACCCTTCATTTTACAGATGAGGTAACTAAGGCTGGGGGACAGGGAGAGATTTAGCAACTTGCTTAAGGTCACAAAGGTATTAAATGACAAAGCTGAGATTTGAACCTAAATCATCTGACTCTAAATACTCCACTATTTCCTCTAGACCAGGGCTGCTTCCCATATTGTCTTAATAGGTCTCTCCTTTGTCAATGTTGACTGGTACTGGGAGGCACCATAGTGTGTTCTTTTTAAACACATGAACATATTATACTGGTAGGCTGTGTCAATAGTCAAAATAAAGTCAGAAACTACCTTCCTAGATATCTTCTTGAACCTGAATCCAAAGATAAAAAAGAGTTGTTGTTTTTTTTTAAATTGGGGGGCAGCAGGGAAACTGATTGCAATCTCGTCTTGGGCAGATAAGGGTGGTTTCCTGCTAGATTTTTCTCCTCTGGCCGAACATTTCTGAGTTGCTCTGATTCAGCAGGACAGCTGCCTTGGTGGCAACCTGTTCAGCACCCGACTTCAACAACGACAACCTTTAAGCATTCTGTATCATCAGCCCTCCTTTGAGAAGGAATTTATTAAGAAAAAAAAAAAATCCAGCCAGAAGACCTCTCGATGCTGTAGCCAAGGAGTGCTTATTCTGATAAATGTCACATGTGACAAAAAATATCATTAGACAAGAAGGGGGTAAACCCTCCCTTACTTTGTCTTGAGGTCTGTATCTAGTGGCTGTCAGAAATTATTTAATTAGCTCTCCAGAACACAAAAGTTGAACTCTGGCCTTTCCAATCCAGTTCAAACGCTCGGCCCCTGCCCCTACTTGTCATGGTGTTTGATGGCTTCTTTGAAGTATCTATAGAAATCTCAGTCCATTCCATTAGGATGGCAGATTTCAAATGTGAAGCAAATTGGAAGTTGATCATTTAGTGAAATTTTCTATTATTTAAATGAAGATTTAGAATACCTGCCCCTCACTTTTACAATGCTAGTCTGAAGATGCTGCCTCCTTGTTGACAAGCATAGTTCTTGGCAGTTCAACATGACAAGTGGAAGGGATTTAATATCTGGAGCTCAGGGCTATTGGTCCTTTTAGAAATGGGGAAAAGTCAGGGTGACTAACTTGTCTGGGGTCACTTGGGCAAGTCTGTGGTAGGGCTCATGCCAAGAGCTCCTGGGTGGGTGTTGGGAAACTATGAAAACATACTGACAACACATTGAGTATGAAAGATGATATATAGGTGTCACCTTCTGTTTGCAGGTTTAAATTGCCATAGAATCTTAGAATAGACTTTTGGAGACACAGGCGTGTGTGTGTGTGTGTGTGTGTGTGTATGTGTGTGTGTTAAAAATGGTTCTGTGTATGCAAAATTGATATTCTCTATTAGATTCTATTAGGTTAAATGAATTAAATAATTTTTTCTTAGCCAAGAGAATCTGTGAAAGTACAAGCTCTGTTTGAAAGGACCAGCACTAACCCTTTCAGGAGACTTTGACAGTCACAGAGCCAGAGTCTGAGAAGCTATGTTTCTGTCTCTGTCTCTCTCTCTCTGTTTCTGTCTGTTTCCATCTCTGTCTTTCTGTCTCTTCCTCTCTTGTTCTTTGCAGGGAACAAGAAGGCAGGAGGGCAAGTATAATAGGAAAACTTCAGCACCGTGGCTCGTTTTCAAATGGTCACCCCGAATAAACCAGAGTGTAACTAACTTAAGCACATTGACCAAAGTGGATTTGAATTCTTCAGCAACTATGCCTGCATTTGTCTGTTTTAAAGGGCAAGTAGTGTGTTATCTATTTAATGTTCACAGGGTGTCCGCATGAGGAGGAGTCTGCAGTATTTATTTCTGGGCAAATCTACACTTCTTAGCACAGATGCTGTGTATCCCACCATAACATGCCACTCAGGTCCACATGCATACATGGTTTCAGTGAAGCTTTCTACCTTGGAGAGGACATTAACTTCAGTGCAATTTTCTCCTTCTTTGCATTAACATCAGCCAGTGGCTCAAAAGAATTAATAATGCCTCCTTAGGCATGTGGCCAGTAACAAGGGGCTATCGAAGGCCTTGGGAGGACTATTTTTAACCTCTCTTTGTATCCCCAACATTTAGCAAAGTGTCTGGCACATAGTAGGAATTTAATAAATGCTTGCTGAGTAAAATATAATTGGCTCATGGAAAGTATGGTTTGTTCTTAGAGGTAGATAAGCTGTTCAGTGGATAGACCATTGGATTTGGAGTAAGGAAGACCTGAGTCCAGATCTGACCTCAGACATTTAATAGATGTTAGACAAATCAATTAATCTCTGCTTTCCTCAGTTTCCTAATTTATAAAATGGGATAATAGCATCTACCTCCCAAGTATCAAATTAAACAACATCTGTAAAAACCCTTTGGAAAGCATAAAGCATCATATAAATACTACCTATTATTGGGGTTTCAGGGAGTTTATTTTGAGATTAGACTTATGATTTCACTAGAATAGGGAACCTCATCTACCAAAACAGATCATCACCTGCTCTGAAACTTACAGTCTTCAGAGTTCCCTGGGGACCCTGAGACGTTAAGCAGTCTGCCCAGAATCCCATCTAGTATGTCAGAGGAAAGACTTGGACTTCGGTCTTCCCAACTCTGAGGCTAGCTCTATCCACTATCTCATGCTATCTCTATTTTATTTATTTTAAAAATTATTTGTCAATACTCTGCCTCCCCTTCCCCAGCTTTCTCTTTTTCACTCTTTCCCAAAGTGATGTAAAATGTCACTAATTCAGACCCTGGGTATTCAGACCTCAGGGCACACTTTAACAGAATGTAAGCTACTAGAGGGCAGGGACCATTTTCCATTCTGTCTTTACACTCCCAGGGCCTAGCACAGGGCCCTTAATAAACGCCTCTTGCATTGGGTGGATATCTCAAGCCCTACGCCAGGCTAGGCTGAAGCTGATTATTCCATTGTCTATGGAAGGGGAAAAATGGTTTGTTGAGTGAACAAAGAGCACGAATCAGATTAAAAATAGGATAGTTAGCTTGTTCAGAAAGCAGTGATGTTTGCATGGGAATAATTAATATTCTAATTCCAAACGATTCTTAACTATTAATTATAGTGATTTTGGCTAGATTTCTAGTTGGCAACACTTGTTAGCTGTTAGCCTGGGTCACTCTAAGGACCTAAAGTAATAAAACTGTGTAAAAAATATCAGATAATTCAAAGTCTTCACTGCTTGACTGGCTTTCCTCCCAATTATTCCAAATCAGTGAGATTCCCCAGCCATCTATTGGAGAGAATGCTAAACATTTTTACCTGACAGTTGGAAGAGGAGCTCTGAAGCCATCTTCACAGAGATATCCTGACTGAAGAGGCTTCTTTCAGGGCCCATTCTGCCCTCTGGCATCTTTTGTAAGGGTTCGGTTTTCTCTCGCCCTAATAAAGTGCTATAGCCCACATTCCGGCTTGGTGATATTGAGGCCCGGGAGTCATGGATGTCAACTTCCATAGGTTCCTCTTTGATCTTCACTGCCTGTGTTTCCTTGTAGCTTTCAGCTAAAAATGAACATAGAAAGAAAAACAAAAACATCACAATCTTGTAATTCTGAATGAGAACTGATTTCTCATCATAGAGTCAGAACAGAGGGGGCAGGGGACCAGGACCAGGAACCAAAAGCAAGTATGAAGACCATGAAGGGGCTAGGTTGGGCACATTGCTGTTAGCAGGACTATGTCAGGGCTTCCTTTATCTTAACTTCTAAAGTTCAGATTGCTACCAAAAGATACAGTGAAAAGAGGATTGTCTTTGAAGTCAGAAGCCTGGGGGTCAAATCTTGCCTTTGACTTGATGGCTGCAACCTTTAACAAGTCATTTAATCTCCTTGGGCCTCAGTTTCCTCATTTGTATAATGAGGGGATTTGATGAGATGATCCCTTCCAACTAGCTCTACGATCATATATATGACCCTATGTATCTATTCCTTCTCATGGGAAGAAACATTTCATTGGATCAAACATCACATTTTTAGATTGTCAGGGAGCTTAGAAGTTCATTTAGTCTAATCCCATCATTTTACAATGAGGAAACTGAGGCTTAGAGAGGGTAAGAGACTTTCTAAGGTTATACTGATAGTAAGGAGCAGAGATGAGATTAAGGTAAAATGAATCTCAGTGTAGCAACACATCTGAAAAAGGTACCAATCTGGGGCCTTGACTATTGTGTATCACTCCTTCTTGACTCACTTTCCCCCAATTCACATTCATACTGATAGGCTGGAGTTCCCCAGAGGGATGACTGCTACTTCAAATTTGAGGGAGTAACAATGTGGCTGGCTACATTCTTAACCCCATAGCTCTTAAGCCCTCAGTGGTATGCTGAAAAATTAATAATTTTTCTCATTTGCCTATATTTAAATAAGTATCAAAATTACAACAATAAACAATTGGGACAAATAATAAACTTTTACCATATTTATGGGGTAGTGGTGTTCGTATAGTGGATAAAGAACATTGGATTTAAGAGTTAGAAAGATCTGAGTTATAATCATTCCTCAGATACTTTCTGGCAATGTGACTCCCTAATTGACTTCCTTCACTTAACCTCCCAAGTCACTTAACCTCTCTCTGCCTCAGTTTCATCATCTGTAAAATGAAGGGGTTGGACTCAGTGGCCTCAGATTTCCTTCTAGCTCTGTATCTATGACCTTCTCTCTATGTAACTATTTATAGTTTGGTTAGGACCAATATTTCCACCAAAGTCACCTCAAAACCTTTTTAAAAATAACTATTACTCCATTTAATGTCTCCTCAAGCTCTCTTTGGAAGGCAGAGATGAAAACAGCTTCCTCAGATCTCTCCATCTCCCTGTCTTCTTTAGATTCTCACCAGCAATAACAGAACCCTTTTCTCCAGCTTCTCTCAAAACCTGACCCTCTTACTAAGTTCTTCTCCATAGTTTAGCAAGTCAGTCTTCATAATGTCAAAACCCATACACTCTTAGCTCTATAAGGAAAAGAGTACATAGTACAAATTCTTCCTAGATCCTTACAGACAGACACACTTTCTGCTTCTTCTTGACTCCGTCGGGAAACATGCACCCCCATCTAACCATTTCTCAACTGTCACTCCCAACCACCAATGCCCACTGTTTTCCCAACATTCTATGTATGGACTCTGGAAGCTACACAGGTGTACCATCTGTTGTCTCTATAATATTCTTATTCTAAATAAGGATTATATGTACATATATACTTCTAAAGAAACTGGGAAGGGAAGAGGGGGAGTTACAGAGCTTTCAAGGACTCAGGGTTTCATAAATGAAACTCCTGAACTCTTGTTAAAAAGCAAAATCAATCCTTTGTCCATAATCCAAACCTGATTCTTCACTGCATTTGAACAAATCTTTTTTTAGCATAGCACTGCCTTATTCATCAAGTTGGGACGGTGGATGCAATGCAAACAACCACCAATAAAATGTGAGCCCTAAACTTTAAACTCTAATGGTCTCAAATCTGACTAGAATTGTAGATTCTTAGAAATTTAGAACTGGAAGGGACCTTGACCCAAGTACCTCATTCAGTGAGGAAACTAATGCACATATGGCCTAAGTGACTCCTCTCTGATCATCTAATTAGGAGGAGGCAGAATTGTAACTTGAAACCAGGGTTGCAATACTCAGGTGCTCTGTTTATAACACCACGTGGCTTCGATAACAGACACAAATTATGGTAAAGACGCTTTAACTGTTTCTGAACTCAATTTAAAACATATGTATTATATACACATATGTATGCATATATACACACATCCACACATATATGTGTGGATATATGCATGTATATTTTATGTATATATACATGCCTACATACATACATAGAGATATAGATATGACACTGTCTTCTCTTGTGTAAATTAGCATCTGAAGAAGCAGCTGCTGTATGGTTAAGTTGAAGCTATCTCTAATGAGTCATGACAATAAGAAGACCATGACGCTAGTAATAGGAGAAGTGACCACCCTTTTGTATTTGTGACAAGTGTAGAGAGGAGTTGGAGTCTATGGAAGGTAGTGTTTGGTCTGAGTGACTGTGGAGAAGAAAAAGTGATGAGATAACCAGAATGTGGGGAATCTAAGACAGTGCCTGTGAGTAACAGCACAGAGGAGGAAGGGAATAGTAAAAGGGGGGTATGTTTTGGTGAGGATCCTTAGGCATTTGGGGGTGCTTTTGAATCCCTTGGATATAGATCTTCAGAGGTTTTAGAGCCCATAGGTCCGTAGGACTTGGAAAGAATCTTGGAAGGTCATCTAATCCAATCATTTGACAGTTAAGAAACATGAGGCTCAAGGAGGTAAGTGACTTGTCTAAGGTCACTGTGGCAGCAAGTGGCAGAGCCAGGATTCCAAATCCAGGGCTGTTTCTACTTCCTCCACACTGGAGTGACCCATCCAGTGAACTTCCATTTAGGAAATGGCTCAGTTCTTACAGGGACGCAAGCACCTTTATCTTTCCTCAGCTTACAAAAATAAGGCACCCTTGGTCCTAGTGCTGATGGAGTGATTCTAGCATTTAGGGTGATAATAACAATAATAGTTGACTTATATAGGGCTTTAAAGTTTGAAAAATGCTTTCCATGTGTTAACTCATTTGAGTCTCACAATAACCTTGTGCAAAAGGTCCCCATTTTACAGATGAGAAAACTCAAGAGAAGTTATGACTTGCCCAGGGATCACAAAGCTAGATTCAATGTCAGGAAGTCCACTGCTCTACCCACCATGCCACCACCTAACTGACAAAGTTCTGTCATGGTTCTGATCTGAGTGGCATGGTTCTGATTACTCAGTAATCTCCAACTAGGAAAAGAATGCCTGAGTGGGACTCAGAATTGAAAGAGTATCCGAGTGTGTGTGCGTGCGAGTGTGTGTGCAAGGTTTTATGTTATCTAAAAGACAGGTAAGTTCATCACCTTATAGTGGTGCTAAATGAAAATTTATCAGAGACAAGAATATTTTGCTACTCGTTAAGAACTGGAGCTCCAAGACCACTTAGGAAGCAAAGTTAAGTGCAGGAGAGAGAGATTAACACTTGGAAAGATGACGATCTTAGAAGTTGTAATGTCGCAATTAGCTGCCTGTTCTCCCTTCAGCTGAGGATATTAGTTGCTCGGTCTTTAATCATATGTGTGTATGTATGTGTGTATACAAACATGTATACACATATCTATAGGTATACGTGTATACATGTATGCCTGTGTATGTGTATATGTATATGTATACACATTTAGATGCATATGGGACATGTACATTTATTAAGCAGGATCAAAACCCGTATGAGTAGATATATATGTCATCTCATTTGAGTCTTCCAACAACTCTGTGAAGGAGGTGCTATTATTATCTCCATTTTACAGATGAGAAAACTCAAGAGAGGTTATGACTTGCCCAGGGATCACAAAGCTAGTAACTGGACAAGTCAAGATTGGATCTCAGGAAGTCCACTGCTCTACCCATCATGCCACCACCTAACTTCGCAGCCACAACCAGAAAATATAGGCAGTATGCTAGCACAATCAATGCATTCCTTAATCACAGTCCTGTTTTTAGTCATATTTTAAGAAGCAGCAAGGTGCAGAGGGTAGGACGGACCGACTTGGGAGTCTGAATCTCCCCCCAAGGACGATAATAATGCTTGCGCTTGGTGCCTCATAGGGTTGTAGCAAAACTTCTAGCAGCTGGGTTAACTCTGAGGTGCAATTAGGAAGGTGGATCATTTGTTAATTTAAATATAAGATCGCATGGTTTCAAGTTCACAAGCATTTTAAAAATGCTTACTGCATGCCCAGCACCTGTGCCAGAAACTGTGAGGCAAACAATTTGGAGCAGAACATGTTTTATGTCTTAAGAAATTTTAGATCTTTTGGGAAGACGTGAGGCAGCTGGGGTGCATGGGCGGTGGGAACAGAATAAGCATTTGTATAGTGTCTACTGCTTACTAAGTACTGTTCAGTGCTTTACAAACATTGTGCTAGGTGGTATAGATGAGGAAACTGATAACTACCTTGCCCAACGCCATATGAGTGAGCAATAAGGAACTGAACCAGAATTTTGAACACAGGTCCTCCAACTTCAAACCCAGGGCTCTTAGTGGGCACCTAGGCTAGGCTAGATCCCTAAGCATAAAACAACCACCTTGGCCTCCCTCAGATTCCTCCTTAGAGATCTGACAGAATGTCAACAACTCTCTTGAACCCTGTCTGACTGCCAGTAGAGGTCTAGCCACCATGCTGGTTCTTCTTGTGCATCTTCCCCTTAAACTATTTAATATTTAGAGCATAAACAAAAGAAGCCTTTATCACAGAGCACTTAAATGATGTCATAGGATCCTGCACTAGCCAGCCTTTATGTGGCCCAGGCAGAAATCTGAAGTGCAGACAGAAAGGGAATCATTTGATATATAACACAAGATCTCCCCAAAGCCAACGAACAACACAGCAAAATGCCTTACACTTGGCTGTCTTTTTTTTCTATTTCCATTTCCTTTCCCCAGTTTTTTCCTATCTTGATGAAAAAGCACTCCTAGGCTTTGCTATTTGAAGCACAGCAAGACACGAAGTTAGCCTTAAAAGCTACTTGGGATGATTCCAAGAACGATTTACATGAAGTGCTTTCTGTCCTCTTATGACAACTCTTGACCTTTAAAAAAAAAAAAGCACAAACACCGATAAAAATCTCCACCATTCACAATCTACCTGATTTAGTCCAGGCTCAAGAAAAGGGTTTTTCTACGGTTGACTCAATGAGCAGGTTGGACCCACTACAATCTAAAAGCTTCTTCTACTCTAAATTGCCTGCCACGCCTTGATGGTGCCTCTCTTTCCCCTCCCCCTTTCTTCAAAGTTCTTGCCAAGTTCTTATTATCGCCCAAAGAGTGTGGGAACAACATCAAAGAGGAAAAGAAAGAAAGCATTTCCTGTTAGTGTTGGGCCTTTTGAAAAGACTGCCCTAGCATCAGTGTGAATCTCAGGTGATGTATGGAGCCAGGAGTTCTGCCCCACAGATGTCCAATATCCAGGGCTCTGGGACAGGCCCCAAATTTAGGTTCAGAGTCAGGCTGACCTTTACAACTCAGCCTTTTCTTTCAAACCATCTATTTTTGTTTAAGCTCTGCACCTCCCACTTAATCCTGTATCTTTCTGCCTCCTTCTTGCTTGGGACAAGCTGACATAAGCTATAGTTGAATTAAGTCAGCTGTGTTACTGTTCATTTACTCTCTCAGCTGAGGCTCCCACACCCCTGGGGTCAAGTCTACACATCCAGGCCTAGTTTGTCTTCTTCTCTTACCCTTCTGAAAAAACAAAAACAAAAAGAGGTTTTTTTTAATAAATCAATTTTCTAAGAACCTCCTCTTGATGTAATAGGAGAAAAGGGGGGGAAAAAATTGCTGTAACATAACCTGTAGTAGTAACCAATAGTCCTAGAATCAAATTTGCATGGAGAAAAGGATGATGGAACAGAGAGTTTTCAGAAGAGGGAACACAGATTGTTAATAATCACCTGAAAAAAATATCCGACCTCACTAAGAGTCAAAGAAATGAAAATTGAAACAATCCAGAAGTAACTACTACCCACCAGTCAAATTGGCAAGAATAGTAAAAAGCAAAGAAAATCAATGCTTCCTGGAAGGGATATGAAAAAACTGTACATCCATTCATTGCTTGTGAAATTGGAAAATTGCAGAATCTTTTTAAGAGCCATCTGGCAGCATCACATGGTAAAGGTTACAAAAATAATCATACCCTTTGACCCAATCATTCCATTGTTAGGAACGCACCCTAAAAGGGTTATTATCAAAAACAAACAAACAAGAAAATGGTCATCTGTTCAAAACTTTTCGCAGGAGTTTTATTTTTAATTGCAAAGAAGTGGAAGCAGCTTAAATGTCTAACAATAGAGAAATGGCTGAATAAACTGCGGCACATTAATGTAATGGAATATTACAATACAATTAAGACCAACACACAAAGAAATCTAGAAAGACCTTCATCAAACAATGCAGAGTGGAAAAAATCAGAGGCAGAAATATACAGCACATCCAAAAGTGGGGGAGAATGAACGGACAAAGAATCCTGACAGAGATTCATAGGCAGTGCATGAAAAGTTGGGAGGGCACTGCAGAGATTGAAATTAATTGATTAAAATGTAAATAATGAAAATAATTAGCATTTAGATGGCACTTAAAGATTTGCAAAGCGTTTTACAAATTTTATACCATTCAATCTTCACAACAATATTGGGAAGGAGGTGCTATTTTATTGATGAGTAAACTGAAGCAGACATTAAATGACTTGCCCAGAGTCATTTAGCTAACTAGTACCAGAGGCTGAATTTTATCTCATTTGCTCTATACAATAGGTGCTATTATTAACCCCATTCTACAGATAAAGAAACTGAGGCAGACAGAAGTTAAGTGAATTGCCCAGGGCCACTCAGCTAGCCAGTGTCAGGTCTTCCTGTCTCCAGGTTCTGTTCTTTACCCACTGTGCTACCCAGCCATCTCTCAATGAAAATGAATCAAGTTTGAAGATAGTGATGTGTAATGAAGTTTGGGGATACAGTTTAATGCCAAAGTTTCTTTGGCATAGCAGTTTTGTGAGTGACAGGCCCACCCTATTTAAAACTATCATGGTCTCTAAGGAAAAAAGTAATAAGGGGCTGCTTTAATAATGTTTTCCTCTCTTCATATGAACAAGAAAGTAAAAACTCATTAGACTATACATCATTTCAGGAAGTTCTTATTTTGATCCTACATTCACTTAATAAGTAAATATTCACTTACTATTACAAATGCATTTGGCACCGTTTAGCATCATCATAGCATCACAGCTTGCAGAGGATAAAAAGATGAATGAGACATGATGCTGAAGCTAATACATGTGTGCTAAATTGAACCAAATTGCCACTCAGTGATTTTGAACACGTGCACAACAATTTTGGGTAGACTAGATGCGCCCTAAGAGGAGTATGAATAGATCAGTATGGAGGACATGAAGATTCTAGTCAAACGGTTTGGGCGAGGTGCCTTCTCCTACCTCTTCTTTGGGGCCAAGTTTTGCCCATTTTGGTTGTTTTGTTCACACTTTGTTTCCATTTAAATGGCCATAATCCTGGTGAATATTATCTTACTGGTTCTGCTTCTTCATGCTGCATCAGTTCATATAAGTTTTCAACAAGAGAAACTTTGGAGGTCTTCGAGGAAGGCTACTGATGAACTGTTACTGTCTCCAGAGTAACCGGTGAACAAAAGTAGCAAGGCTTCACGAAGCAGGCAACATTTGAGGGAGATCTTAAAATGGCTAAGATTTTGATGGTGCTACGGCAGAGTGAAATCAAACCCAATACTGAAACCCAGATGGAAGAGAATTCTCACTTTTGTCACCCATCACGACCTATTTGATGAGCAGAAATGAGGGCATGTGGTATTCCACGAGGGCAATGGCAGAAACAAAACAGAGGAGGCAAGAAAGCACAGGTTATGTTCAAGGAAGAGTAATAGCTCATTCAGCTGGAACACGGGTGACCAGAAGAAGGACAGGAACCAGTGAAAAACACAGAGTTGTACTGGTCAGAGTTAGTGTGGTATCACCACGAGGAATGCAAGTTTCAGAGAGTTGGTGGTCCAAAGGGTATAGTCCCTTGGGATAAAGTCACCATTCCATAAATACTGCCAGATAACATTTGAACAAGAAAGGATAAAGCACTTGAAATGGTAGGGAAGGACACAACAGTCACTGTTGTTCAGTTGTTTCAGTTGTGTCCGACTCTTGGTGACCCCATTTGGGGTTTTCTTGGCAGAGATACTGGACTGGTTTACCATTTCCTTCTCCAGATCATTTGACAGATGGGGAAACTGAGGCAAACAGGGTTAAGTGACTTGCCCTGGGTCACAAATCTAGTAAGTGTCTGAAGCTGGATTTGAACTCAGGTCTTCCTGACTCCAGACCAGGTGCTCTATCTACTGCTCCACCTAGATGATCCAGGAGACAACAGAAGTGATGGTCTAAGTCCCAAAGAAATAATTCCCATTATGAAATTATAGAGAAACATGATTCTGGGAAGTTGTATTTCAGATTAGGGGAAAGGTTTTTTCTTTATCTTTTTTTTTCCTAGGAAATTTAAAAATATCTTTTGTTTTTATGTCACCCATATCTCTCATTGTAGCCATTCATTCTTCCTCTTCCTCCCATGGAACAACCAGTCCCTTTTATTCAAAGAATAAACACGTATCAAGCAAAACTAACCTATACATCAAAAAAAGCCAGGCGTTAGATTCAACGTTCCATAGCCACGGTTCTCTGGACCTCTGCTAAGAAGCAGAGGTTTGTGGGAGGTACCTTCTCCCAACTCTTCTTTGGGGCCAAGCTTGGTTCATTTCGATTTTCTTCCTATTTTATTTCCATTTAAATTACCATAATCCTTGGGAATATTGTCTTCCTGGTTCTGTTTATTCATGTTGCATCAGTTCATATAAGTTCTCATGAGAGGAAAGCTTGAAAGATTTCGAGGAAAGCTATTGATGAGCTGTTACTGTCTCAGAGTAACCAGCCTTTCACCTGGATGACCTCAAAAAGCCTGAGTATCCAGTATGCCATCCCAGGGGACAGACAATTCTATGTCAGACACAGAAGGGCTTTCCTAGTATGGAACCTGATTCCTTCAGGTGTCTGAGTCACTTACTATTTAACACTTACAGAGCAGCAAAGTGGCCCAGGGCACTAGGACAGAGTGGAGTTAAACCCAACCCTGGAAACCAGATGGAAATACTTCTCACTTTTGTCACCCATCATGATACGAAAATTCACTTGAACAGGGCAACTCCAGCCTATGGGACTGATCCTCACCTCAACCCAGGGCAGTTTCCCACATTAAAAAAAATTCCTTTCCTTCTCAATGAGCAAAAATCATCATGTGGAAAATTGTTTTCTGCCATCAAAGTATAATAGACCCTGTAGTAATCAATGTAGGTTTCTATTGTGTAATCGGTTAGTGTCTTTTCCAGTGGGACTCTGCCTCTTTCAGCAATCTTTAAGTCCAGAGTTGTACAAAGTGCTTGCTGGGAGTTTGGTGGCTTTGGAATCCCCTACTAGTCTTTTGTGCTGCCTTCCTGAGGCAAAAGACATAATAATCCTCCAGTTCTCACAGAAAAGCCAACATTCATTCATTCATTCAATAAATAAGCATTTCTTAAGCTCACACAACATGGAAGACACTGTGCTGGGTTTTGGAGATACAAAAGAAAAAAAGGAAAAAAATGTCCCTGCTCTCATAGAGTTTACATTTAACTTGGGAGAAACAACACATACATAGACAAATCAGGACAAGATATATACAAAATCATTTTAGGCAGAGTAAGCACACTAACAAAGGTGGGAGGGAGTGTGAGGGAAGGCCTTGAACAGAAGGTGGTACCCTAAAACTGAACCTTGACAGAAGTTAGGGAATCTACAAGGTATGACATGTAATTCTTGAATCAAAATAAGCTCCCCACCTCTACCACCACTTTTTAAAAAACAGCATTCAGTGACATGACAGGGAAGTGATTTTGTTTTTTGTTTTCAGTAATTTTTCAGTCATGTCAGTCTCTTCATGATCCATTTGAGTTTGTTTTTGTTTTTTGGGTCTTTTTTTTTTTTAAGCAGAGATACTGGAGGGTTTTGCCATTTCCTTCTCCAGCTCATTTTACAGATGAGGAAACTGAGGTAAATAGGGTTAAGTGACTTGCCCAGGGTCATACAACTAGTAAGTGACTGAGCTAGATTTGAACTCAGGTCTTCCTGACTCCAGGCCTGGTGCTCTGTCCACTATCCACTAGAGGCCTGCCTCTCTCACTCTCACTCACTCTCTCTCTCTCTCTCTCTCTCTCTCTCTCTCTCTCTCTCTCTCTCTCTCTCTTCTTTTCTCTCTGTCTCTGTCTCTGTTTTTCTTGATAGAGATAGACAGACAGATATAACCAAAATCAGACATTATATGATATTTAACATAGTTCCTAAAAAACAAACTACATACAACAACAGCTGCTTATGTAATCTCTTTAAATGATTGTGTTTGATGATGAATTTTAAGTTCACAATAAAAAAGAAAATATAAAAATGATTTTTTCAAAAAACTGCTGTTGATTTTGCTGCCTTTTGGAGAAAATTCTGTTCTCATATGTGGTCAGTTTATATAAATAAAACTGCCCAAAGCTGACTTCAAACAGACTATTCTCCAATATGGCAGTGAATGAAAGAAGGTGGAGGAGAAGCAGCTACATAGGAAGAGCTGTATGTTCAGTATGGACCAATGTGAGAACTACAGGCAATGATGGTGATGTTGAGGAAAGAGCACACTATTGGAAGTTAAGAGACTTGGTTCAGCTCTGACATTAACTAATTGACTGACATTGGGTAAGTAACTCAGCCCTTTATGGCCTTGTTTCCTATTCTGTGAAACGAGAGGGTGAGACTGGATGACCTATAAGATTCCTTCCAGCACTAACATTTTATGGTGTACTAATACAAAAAAATCCCCCAGCAGCCAAGCAAAACCCAACCAACCCCATAAGGTCAGAATAGAATCTCTGCCTCAAAGCAAATATTTAAAAGGAGAATCTAGTAATAAAATCTGTCTCTTTGATAGTATGAATATATTAAGATTTTTTGTTCTAGAAGGACAAGCTGGTGTTTCCCTGACCTAATATCTGAAATTATTTCAAAGGTAATTTATCAGTATTATATTTTTCCTAGTCTGATCAAAATACCAAGTTATTATCATTTTTCTAGGATGACTTGGGGAGGAAGGGAAAGAAAGAGGGAAGAAGGAAGGAAAAAGGGAAGAAGGAAGAAAGGAAAGAATAAAAGAAAGAAAAGTGGGGAATGAGGAAGGAAGACAGGGAGGGAGGAGAGAGGGGCTAGAGCAGGAGTGGAGAACCTGTAGCCTCCTAGGTCCCTGGGTGGGGCCTTTTGGCTGAGTCTAAGTTTTACAGAACAAATCCTTATATTAAAGAGATTTGTTCTGTGAAGTTTGGATTCAAAGCACTGCACTTGAGAACCTAGAGGGCTACGTGCGGCCCCCAGGCTGCAGTTCCCTGCTCCTGGGCTAGAGGGAAGAAGGAGAAAAGGAAGGGAGGAGCAAAAGACAAATAGAAGGAAAGAAAGAAGGAAGGTAGAAAAGGAAGGAAGAAAGGAATGAGGAAAGGAAAGAAAAAAAGAAGAGAAGGAAAAGGAAGGTAGAAGAAAAGCAAAGAAAAGGGATAAAAAAAGTAATAGAATGGAAGGCGAGAGGAAGGGAAAAGAAACAAAAGAAAAAAGAAGAAAGGAGAGAGGAAAAAAAGAATTTACTCAAAAATAGGGAAAAAATGGTTTTGTTCAGGGAACTTTACAAATTAAGTAAACAGGGGGTCAACTCACAGACCAAAAAAAAAAAAACAACAACAACCTCCCACAAAACCCTCTCTGTGGGGAGTGTCAGGTGTTTCATTATGCCTAATTGTTGGGATTTGCCAAGAATGAACATGTCCCAAACTAGTTTAGAAAAACCTTAAAAGAAGGTAACAGTTGGTAAGCCCTAGAGGTTCGGCTTCCCAGTCATAAGCAGCAACATATGATGTCCCCTAAGGCAATGTGACGGGTGCTTTAGTTTTCTCTATTTTTTTTTATTCTACTGTTTCATGCGTGATGAATGTAATTGAGCCTGTAATCAATGCAACAGGTTCTTGCATAAAAGAACTAAATTGGGTAATTGCTAATGTATTCCACCTTCATGGTACCATGTTAGAGCTGCAGTTTGCCACTAAACCAGATATGTGAATGCGGACTTTGGATTCCAAGGAACCATATTAAAATCCTGGCTGTTCCATTTACAAACTGTGACAATGACCCATCGTTAAGCTTCACTTCCCACATCAGTGAAATGAAGAGACTGGTCTACACCAGTGATGATCCAAGTGAGGCATGTAAGATGATCCACCTGGGATGTGTTATGGGGGAGGAGGGGAGGTGGTACTATTTGCATTTCTAATTAAATTTACTTTTATTTCAAAAAAGGAAAAATTAAGTTGTGGATCAACAACAGGGTCAGTTTTTATATCAGTCATGTTTCACATACACAACAGGAGTTACACAATGTGGAGGCTGACATTTTCAGTATACTGCAACATACTATACTTTACCTGTGCCTAGTCAAGTAGATCTACATATAATATATTATCTAATTTTAACCAAGCCAACCCTCACAAAATGGACATGTAGCTTACATTTCAATGAAATTTTAAAATTAAAATTTGAATTTCAACAACAGCAAAAAGATTTTAACAAAATCACGGAGTGAAGAGAATGCTAATAATGCCGAGCATAAATGAACAAGAAAATGACACCTCTACTTCTTGAATGAGCTTGTCCTCAGCCACATTATGAGGCAAAAAATAATGATGATTGTATTTAATCACTAAACTTAACAATACATGCTTAGGACCTCCTTTCAGGTTTCTTAACAACTAAAGACAAAAGGCCACATGCTATTGGAAAAACACTTGTTCTTCTAGCCATAGCAGGAAAAAAAAAGCTGCAAAAGAAATTAAATGCATTCCTTTGTCAACAAATACTGTCAGGACACATACAAAACACTGCTGAACTATCTGATGGAAAAAAGCATTAGGAAAAAAATGCATAATCTGAGAGGTTTGCTATACAGTTGGAAAAAAGTTTCTAACACATCTCAGCTTATGGTATTTGTTAGATTCTGTTGCAATAATAAAATACACACAAAAAACTACTTTTTGTGAGCTGTTAAAGGAGAGATCCTGGAGAAGATATATTTTCAGTACCAAGTGATTTCTTCAATAAAAACAATATTTTATGGAAAATTCTATGAATATTTTATGAATCTATGTAGCCACTGATGGATTGGCTGTTTTGACTGGAATTTTATAAAAAGGATTCCACGGAAAGTTAGAGAGACAGCACTAGATATGAAATTCATTCATTCACTAGAGGCAGTTAGATGGCATAGTTGTGAGAATGTTGGGCCTGGAGTCAGGAAGAGTTGAGTTCAAATTTAGCATCAGACACTTACTAGTTGTGTGACACATACACACACACACAAATCTGTTTGCCTCAGTTTCCTCAACTGTAAAACGAGGATCAGGACAGCCTATCTTTCAGGGTTGTCATGACATCAAATGAGATGTTTGTAAAATGCTTAGCACGGTGCCTGAAACATAATAGGCTTTTAATAAATGCTTTGTTCTGCCTTGCCTCCCTGCTTCATAACATTGCAGGAACAAGCTGGAGCCAGAGACATACAAAGTGCCATGGGATGTCATCAATATGTTAATTTCATAAAAGCAAGACCTTTAAGTAGCAGAATCTTTATAATCCTTTGTAGTGAGATGAGGAGTGACCATGAAAGGTTTTATACCACAGAGACTCATTAGTCATCTTGTGGGAAAGTGCTTTTAAGAGCTGTTGAACGTGAAGAAGTTTTTACAAGTTACTTTAAAAAGAAAAAAGAAAAATGTGCCGAATTTGCTGACCTTTATCTGTGATGACAGGCAGCTGTCAGTAGTATACTACTTAGTAGATATTTTTAAAAAAATAAACATTGCTGATCTGTCTCTTCAAAGGAAAAGTGATTCTTTAATAGTGAGTGAGAAAGTAGGTGATTTTTGAAGAAAACATGGGCTGTGGAAAGGATATTTTGAAAACGGATGTTTGGAATTGTTGCCACTGTTATGTGACTTTTGCTGATGAAAATAATGTTACTATATCATCTATGAAAGTTCTCATAGCTGTAAACTTTAAAAACTTGGAAACAGAGTATTCCAACCTGTTGAAAAGGAATTCCAAAGAGTTAAAAAGGATTTTGAACCCATTTGTTAAAAACATAAAAACGAAACACTTTCTGGTTATTTTGCATGAATTGAAAGAAGGAAAAATGGAAATTTACTAGTCAAATGTCAACAAAAATATTTTCATAATTGATGGATGGGATTGAAAAATAAGTATTGTGATTTAGTAAGCATAGCAAACAATGCACTTTCTTCCATTTAGATTAATGTATCTTTGTGAGGTATCTTTTTCAGCTATCATAGCTGCTAAAATAGAGTACTAAAATAAATAGAACTTAAAGCTACACCTTCAAAATTATGGTATCACAAAGTATTAAACTAAGATTTATAAAATATAAAGCATATTCAATTGATAAAATGTTTTAGTGAGGGCAAAATATTTTTGCACCATTTACAAAATAAAACATTATTTTAAAATATTTTTATTTTATCTTTGTCTCATTTTTAAAAAATCGATTTTATATATTTTTATAATGCACATATATGCATGTAGTATAAGGTAACATATGGAATATAATTCACAAATAAATATACACAGATTGAGGATGTGCTCAAAATAGTTTTACTGATAGAAATGTATAATCAAGAAAATTTAGAAACCACTAGTCTAGATCATTTCTGAGTGGGGTGAAAACAAGATTAAAATATAATTTGGAAATGTTTTAAAAATAAATGAAAGTACAATACAATATATGTTACGTTAAATTATGATTTTCTAAGTCAATGTGCAGCCAACAGAGATCTATTTCTGCTTGACATCACTCACCTAATGACATCTAAGGTCTCGTCCAGTTCTATAATCTTATGTGCTAGAACTAAATATTAAACAAGGACCCAATGAATAGAGTTATAAGGATATATCAAATTAAGTTTTGTCTAGGAATATGGCATAGGGGATTAAGTCCTGGACTTGGAGTCAGAAAGACCTCATCCCAAATCTTGATTCTGACCCTTACTGGCTAAGTGACCTCAGGCAAGTCAAAACCTCTACTAGTCTGCTTCCCCTCTTTAACAGAGGGACAATACAGGCAGTAACTACTTTGCAGAGTTGTCATGAGATTTAAACAAGATAATGTCTACATAATGCTTTGCATATGTGCTATGCAAAGAGGAATGGTGGCCTCAGAGTGATGAAGACCTGGGTTTGGGTCTTATCTCTGACACGTATGGGCATGACCCTATGCCAATCATTTTTCTGTGCCCCAGACAATTCTATGATCGTAGCTTGCCGAGAAGGTGCTGCTTGGTAGAATCAATCCCTCCCCAGGAGCACCCACTACCAAAGCAATCATAGTTATCCAGTTATATAAAGTGCTATGTAAGTGTCAGTTATTATTATTGTTATATTATTATCCATACTGCTAAATACAAGCTAAACTGTCTACTTTATGGACTTGAAGATCACAGATTTAGAGCTAGAAGGGTATTAGATAACACCCCATTTTATAGATGAGGAAACTATAGTGGTAAAAAGTACTCACATCACACAGGCAATAAATGGGAAAGCCAGAATTTGTGCCAGAATTATAGAAGCCAAGAGTTGGCAAGGACTTTCAGAAGTCGTCTAGTGCAACCCATGCCCAGTCTAGCCCCAAAGAGCTCCTACCAACACCATAGCATATCTGACAAATGGTTGTCCAACTTCAGCTTGAAGACTTCCAATGTGAGGAACCCACCACTTCCCAAGGCAGTCCATTCCACTTTTGGACAACTCCAGGGATTAGGAAAATTTTCCTGCTATGAAGCCTAAATTTACTACTTTTCAGCTGCCATCTATTTCTCCTGGTTCTGCTCTCTAGGGCCTAACACAATAAATTTAATCTCTCCTCCATATGACATCTCTTAAGATGTCTGAAGATAGCTATCTTTCCCCATCCCCATCCCCAAGTTTTCTTCAGTTCCCGCAACCAATTCCCTCATATGACATGATCTCAAGGCATCATCTTCACTGCCATCTTCTGGATATTTCCTAGTTTATTAACATCCTTTTCAAATGGTGGTCCACAGAGCTGAAATACTCCAGATATGATCTGACCAGGGCAAAGGACAGACAGACTCTCATGTCTGGAAGCATGCCGCCCAATATCACATTAGAGAATCTAGGTGCTTTCACTCCAAGTCTAACATTCTTACCACCATACTGAACTATATTGGTAACTTCAGGAAGCTCCCC
Source organism: Phascolarctos cinereus (assembly GCF_003287225.1). Classification (NCBI taxonomy): domain Eukaryota; kingdom Metazoa; phylum Chordata; class Mammalia; order Diprotodontia; family Phascolarctidae; genus Phascolarctos; species Phascolarctos cinereus. The sequence goes on along the minus strand of NW_027556402.1, from coordinate 111,679,328 downwards.
TTCCAGTATTGTTCCACATATAAATAACACCTTGTCAATTTCAAATAAATGAATGGATATATAAAGATACCTTTGAAGTCACTAGGGAAATTTTTGTCACATGGATTATCTTAAAGTAATATATAATAGGAATTTTGGTGGTAGGGTGGTTCAGTCCTCATCTGCTTGCTAGACTCTGAGTATCTTGCTGTTAATTTAAAATCCTAGTCAAGCATTTTGCTTTCTTTTCACTTAATGACTTCATTGGAAATTAGCTATGGAGATTCATTTAAACAGTAAATATGCCGTTTGGTGCTATTCCAAATGAGCTCATTTTAAAAATTAACCTGCTTTTCATCTGATGGCTAAAGTACAGTTTTCTTGTCTTACATCAGAAGAAAAAAAAGGAGAGAAAAGGTCAATTAAAGCATCTGATCTAACCTTAAAGTGATTCACCATTTATTACCTTTAGCATCCAATAAATCTCAGCTTCCCTCACTGTCCCTTTGTTGTGATTAATGGGCCTTCACAAAGCCTTCTCATGGACCTGGTCATTGTTTTCTTCCTCTAGTGCCTGTAGGCTTCTGAACAATTCCTGCTGACCACACAAACTCTGGAAAGGCAAGGAAAACTAAGGACTACTTCTGTCAGGAGGTGCGGGAGGCAGGGATCTAACTCAGCAGTCCCCAAACTGTGCTCAAAGCAATGTGACAAGAGGTTCGGTGAGAAAATGGTAATACTGGCAATATTTTCCCTTCAAAAATATCAGATGTGAAATGATGTATGTATCTAAAAAATTACTTACTATGGCTGACAGGTTTTCTATTGAAATATAAACTTAACTTTCTTAAAAATGTCGCTAGCCTCCTTTTGTCCCAGAAGTATCCAGTCCTGCCCTCCTCCCTACACCAGCATTTACTGGTTCTGTCAAAGGGCTTCTTGCCCAAGCCTGCTCTGGACGAACATTCATTTGGCTAATCTAATAAGACAGAAAGAAGAGGAAATGCTGGAAGTGGAATCAGAGGACCTGGGTTTGAATCTTGGCTTTGCCACTTACTTATGGGTGTGACCCTGAGCTAGTCACTTGACCTTTCCCCCCCCACCTATAAAGTAAGAGAGTTGAAGTAGATGTTCTTCAAGGCCCGAAGGAAGGAAGGAAGGAAGGAGGGAAGGTGGGAGACAGTAGTTCCATATTCCCCTAAGATATTCTCTTCGTTCTAGCCAGAAGAGTGGTTTTGTTGTTTTTTTTTTTTTTAGTCTAAGTATCAAGACTTAAAGCACTGTTTCCCAAACAGGACATTGGTAACACACTTTGGCACGACACAAAGTTATTTGACAGGTAAGCCTCGAGATCCCCTCATTACTCACTTTGTTAATTTTACTGTCTGGGGAGTTAATGGGCAGAAATCATTTTAGAGAGATCAGAAAATATGGCCACTGCTATGTCTATGTATGTTTTTTTTTTAACGTGTCACTGGAGGTGGAGCGGAAGGCTGAGTGGAAGCATTTAGAAAGAAAGATAACTAATTGTTCCCTGGCAAGTGTGCAGGTATATTTCAAACTGAGAAAAGCTAAAAAATACAATTTTAAAAGTTCTGTATTGGACTCCTTTTCTCCTATGCCAGGAAATGGAAAAATTTTTTGCCTCTCCTCACAGTCACCAAAATAAGACACGAGTTTGGAAGAGTCCAGGAAATGTAATATAATTTAAAGCTCTAGTTTGAGGGGCAGCACAGAGTACTGGAGTGTTCTCAAAGTATGGTTTCCCCTGCAGGGGGGTATCTATGATCAAAACTATTTTAATTGCCAACAAGGTAAATATTGATAGATATAACCCATATAAACAAAAGTTGTTTGATGGTGAGGGTATGGGGGTAGTTCACAGTCACTTTTTTAGAGTAGAAAGGGGTCACAAGACCAGAAGGTTGAAGAATCACAGATATAGTAGATAAGATAGCTAGATGTGGGGTCAGCAAGAACTGGGTTCAAATCCCATCTCACACACCACAAGCTGTGTACCCACAGGCAATTTATTTATCTCTCATAGCTTTAGTTTCTCTATCTATGAGATGGGTATAAGAATAGCACCTACTTCACTGGGCTGTTGTGAGGATCAAAATAGATTAATGTCTATAAAAATGATATAAAACCTTTAAGTCCTATCAATCAACCAACAGGGATTAAGTGCCTACTATGTGCTAGGCATTGAGAGATACAAATACAAAAAAGCAATTCCTACTTATAATAAGCTTATATATTCTAATGAGGAAAACAAATACATAGAAAAATACATATACCATCCTCTTTTTCTTTTAAAATATTTTTTATCATATGAGATGGTTCTCTGAAAGGGAAGAGTGGGACACATACAGGGAAAATTTTAGGCAGCGTAAAAACAAAAGATTAATATAATTTTAAAAAGTTTAAATACATAATATAGACATAACATGAATATTTAAATATAAAAGAGTTTGAAAGGGAGGACACTCAGAGGGAGATTAGGAAAGGCTCTGAGTGAAAACTATACAAATATGCTCATAATGATAATTATTATTATTTCAGGACCAGGTTATCACCACCAGAAATTAGAGAAAGGGTATCCTTAAAGTACCCAAACTTAGTAATCAATGCAAATTATTCAAAGAAATGACAGAAATTATGTGCTATATCATTGAAGGATGTAAGACATGAGCACCCACCAATATCTGGCAAGGCGTACCCTGGAGGCTACAATGACGCATCAGAAGCTCTCTATCTTTAATGGACTAACAAGTGAGAAACACCTATGCTACAAATAGAGAAATATCACAGAGAAGTCAACCACTAGCCTCTTCTGGAACCACAGCATTATCACAGACATCGTCCATAATCCCCTGGACGTAACACCGATGCACAAAAACCCAAGAGTGATGTTTTTAATAGATGTCTCTATAACAAGCACACAGAGTATACAAGATGTGACAAATGGTGATCTTTCAAAATACAGATATCTCACAGGATACATCAAAAGCATGTGGGTATGAGGTGAGATCCACAGACAATCTGTTGCCTAGCCCCGTTGATTTTACCTCTGTAACATAGTTTGCATATGTCTCCTTCTCTCCTGGCAGCTAGGTGGCATAGTGGATAGAGGGCTAAACCTAGACTCAGAAAGACCCAAGTTCAAATCCAGTTTCAGATAGCTGTGTGACCTTGGGCAAGTCATATAACTTTTATCTGCCTCAGTTTCCTTGATTATAGAATGGAGATAACAGTAGTACCTACCTCATAGGATTGTTGTAAGGATTAAATGAGCTAATATTTGTGAAGCACAGTGCCTGGCACATAATAAAGGCTTCTCTTCCCTCCTCTTATACCGCCACCATCCTAACGCTGGCCATCATTGGGTCTGCCTGCTGGTTGGGCTCCCTGCCTCAAGTCTCAGCCCATTCCAGCCCATCTAGCTACCAAAGTGATCTTAAAATGAACAGTTCTGATTGTGTCCCATGCCTTGCCTCTCCCTTACCTCTGCCGCCATAGTCAATAAACACCAGGGGACTGATGCTTGAGATCTGCTATATTGCTACTGCCAGCATACAATTTAAAATCCCATGCCTGGCTTTTAAACCCCTCCATAACCTGGCCCCTTCCTTCCTTTTCAGTCTTCTTATACCTTACTCCCCCCCACCAAATACTCTAGGATCCGGTGACACTGGGTTCCATGCTCTTCCTCAAATAAGACACTCCATCTTCTGACACCAAGTGTTTTGACTGGCTGTCCCCCATGCATGGAACGCTCTCCTTCCTTATTTCCACCTCCAGGTGTCTCTGACTTCCTTCAAGTCTAGGTTAACATTTTACCTTCTGCAAGAAGTTTTTCCTGGTCTCCCTCAAATCTAGTCTGAGACTACCTCCAATTTACCCCGTATTTATCTTACCTAAACACAATTATTTGCATGTAATCTCCCTCTTTCAAATGTGAGTTCAAGGGTAGGGGAGGTTTTCATTTTCTTCTCTCTTTGTATTCCCCATGCTTCGTACAGAACTTGGCACATAGTAAGTACCTAAAAAATATCTCGTTATTCTACTTCTTATGGAGGATTGGAAATAATCTCCAACAGGAGTGAGAGAATATAAGAGGAGATTGATTAGGAAGAGAAAGCAGAGAAAGAGGTTAGCAAAGAAATAGGTAAGGCCAGAAGCACAGGAAAGATGGGGGCAAGCCTTTCTCCACAGCTGGATTATGTTTCCTTATGTATATCCTTCCTCAAAGAAAAGCAGTTAACAGCAAACACTCACGAAGTATTCACTGAATCTCTGGAATCAGAGCCAGATAGCATGAGTTTGGGACCCTGGACCATTTTATATATAACCAAGCTCACCGCACTTATTTTTGATGCTGTGTTAATCTCCTCTTGCTTATAATTTCACAGAAATTCCAATTTCCCCTATTATTTGGGAATAAGAAAACCACAGATTTCCTAAACATCATTTCATAGTTTCAATCTTCCTCATACCTTTTTTATTTCAAAGCAACCCAAGTGACTAATCAGGGTTTTCCCTTCCTCTCCTCACCTCTGTAATTTTCTCTGAGGTGCTAATAAGAGATGGACTTATAGATCAGCCAGCAGGAGGAAGGCATAGGGATTAGCGCCCAAAGTGGCCCCTAAATAATTGAGGATCGGCTCTCTCTACCCACTGGACTGATCTTTCAGTTTTGGGTGTCTCAGTAAGCTGAGAAAGAGATGGGCATCTTACTGTCCAGCAACAACAGTAGCAGCAGCCCCTAAGTAGTACACATTTCAGCAGTGCCGGGATAATGTGGCCAAAAGTATACACACACACGAACCACAGGAAGCTGGTAGTGAGCTTCTATGGAACGTTTGGCACTCACGGCCCCTCTGAACTTCCCTCCTGGCCTGGAGAAGTTAATTTCTGGCCGAAAGAGAGTGAAGGTACTTTAGTGGGGATAAAAAAGACATGGGTAGGAAGAGAAGAAAGTAGGCTAACCATTTTTCTTTTTAACACAGCGATGCTGCCACCTGATTTTGACCCCGGAATGAAACGAGAGGGTCACTCCAGCAAAGCCCCTCATGCATTCTCCAGCTGGGGCAGTGACACAAAGCAACGAGGAATTCCACAGGAAACCAGGAAATGTGCTTGAACCCAGCTGCTCCCCTTATTTAGAAAGAAAAGGAAATAAATCAACATAAAAAACAAACCAGAGATGGTTGAGATGTGGAAAAAAAAATTCTTCATGAAAAAAAAAAGATTCTTTTAGAACCTTTTGAAGACAAAGGTTCATTCGATGTGAATGTCAGGAGCCTACACGGTGACAGGGACAAAAAGAAAGGCAGTTTGCAAGCACGGGGATCTTCCTGTAATAACAATAGAAGCCTGGGATAGAAATAATTCTTTTTATATAAAGAGGTTTATCCTTTAACTTGGTTTCAAAAATTTCATTGCTGTGATTGAAACAACAGCATGAAAATGGATATAGTCATCTCTTGGTTATCTGTGCCCTGATAATTCATACTGGGGATTCCCAGCATAAACTGGGAGCCTTGCCCTGCAGCCAGGTCAAACCAAGTAACGATCCAGCGCCTACTAAATACATGAGACCTAAATAAGTAAAATCTGGGTTCAAGTCCCACCTCTCTCATGGGCTTTGGATCTGTGACCTGGGAAAGCTATTTAATATCTCAATGCCCCAGGAAATTCTCTGAGGCTTGAAGTTATAGAACAGGCTGCTGATGGACACTGGCAGAGGGAGTTTTCTCATCTATTCCAATGAAATCATAGAATAGGATAGAGGTCCTATTCCAAAGGTTTCCAAACATTCCATGCCCTTAGCAACTTGATCATTTTTTCATGGTACCCCCAGGCAAAAAAACCCCAAAACCACAAACAAACCCCCCCCAATGGTTCTGTACATTAAGTTGCTGTTGTTCAATCATTTCAGTCATGCCCGACTCTCTGTGACCCCATTTGGGGTTTTCTTGGCAGACATCCTGGAGTGGTTGGCCATTTCCTTCTCCAGCTCATTTCACAAATGAGGAAACTGAGGCAAACAGGGTTAAATGACTTGCCCAGGATCACACAACTAGCAAGTGCCTGATGCCAGATTTCAACTCAGGTCTTTCTGACTCCAGTCCCAGCACTCTATCCAATGTACCACCCAGCCACATCATTCATTAAGTAGTTAGGTTGAAATTAAACTCTCCTGAAAAGTGTTTCTGCAGTACCATAAAGGGCTGTGTGGCACAGTTTGAAAACTGTGGTTCTAGTAAAAACAAAAATGTGCCCAGAACAGGGCCATGGGGTGGGGCTATAAATGCAGAAGGAACAACAGACCCTACCTTCCCAGAGACTACATTCTGCTGGGCAATACAACATGTAAACAGATAAGTATAGGCCTTAGAATTTCAGGAAGGGAAGATTATCAATTAGGGAGAAAAGGCTCCCTATGGGCAACAGTACATGAGCTGAGCCTTAAAGGAAACCAGGCATTCTAAGAGGCAGAGATGAGGAGGCACTTTGCCCTGCAGGCATGAGGAGCCAGATAGAGTAAAGGCATGGAGGTGGAATGCTGTATTTAGAAAATGGCAAGTAGGTCATTGTGGCTGGGCCCCCAAGTGCATGAAGGGAGGGCAGAGGAGAGGAACATAAAAGAAATCTTGAAAGGTGGGCTGGGCCTAGAATCTAAAGGCCACAGCAAGCTGAGGACAGAGCCACCTATGGTTCTTCAGGAAGAAGATGTGCTCAGACTTATGCTCCAACCAAAGGACGTGCTGACCAGTAAGGCGGCATGTGACAGTGAGAAAGCAGTTCTTTAATCAGTCCTGTATTCCCTTCACCAAAGCGAACTTGGAGAGGTAGCAGCATGTGCCCAGCTGGGCCTATCAACAGGGTCCCCCGAAATGTATTAACGTTCCTCTTCATTAGCACAGATCAGTGAAACAGAACGCTGGGAAGTCAGGGATAAGTCTGATTCTGAGTCATTGCTACTGATGGATAATTTTTCGCAACTTTAAAAAAAAAAGAATAATGGTCTTGTTCTTCCTCATAAGGATATGGCTAAATGTTAAGACATAACTAATAAGAGGGGGAAAAGATTTTAAAGATTTGAAACATTATAAGAAACTCTAACGAGACAGCAGTAAGGTGGCACAGTGGATAGAGTAGTAGGTCTGGAGTCAGGAAGACTCCTCTTCCCGAGTTCAAATCTGGCCTCAGACACTTGCTAGCTGTGTGACCCTAGGTAAGTCACTTAACCCTGTTTGCCTCAGTTTTCTCATCTGTAAGATGAGCTGGAGAAGGAAATGGCAAACAAGTCCAGTATCTTTGCCAAGAAAACCCCAAATGGAGTCATGAAGAGTTGGACTTGACTGAAAACGACAGAACAAGAAACTCTAATGAGAAGAAAGGATTTGTGGTTTGTACCCAGAGAGAAGTCTGTTTCATGCGCAAAAATCTGAGCAGAATGTTTAGCCACTTACTGATGTGACATCTGAATCCCTCTGGGAGTAGAAGTGCTTCATAACACTGTTTAATAATATTAATTTATAACCTATTTTTGGTGGCATTATTCTAGATAAAGATAAGATCTGTAGTATTATATATCTAATACAATGGAGATATAAACAGACAGATGAAGCATTTATGAAGAATTTACCATGTATCTGGCACTGTGCCAAGCACTGGAGCTACAAATAAAAATAACACAGTCTTTGCCCTCAAGGAACTTACACTCTAATGGAAGAAAAAAATACACAAAGAATCTGGAAGGGAGAAGAGGGAGTCCAAATGTGGTGACATGGCTGGAGATGTCCATGAGTACAGTGAGAGCCTGGAACCAAGCCCAAGCTGTCTTACCAAAGCCCAGGATAGGGAGGAAGTGAAGACGATGACCCCAGTTGGAGGTCGGATGGCATGGTGTGAGATAGCCATGCAAACAGAATAATATATACAGAAGAGAAATCAATTAAATTCAGCAAGTACTTGACAAGTGCCTACTACTTGCACATCACTATATATACCTCTATACTTTGATGCTTAGAAGTTTCTGAAATCCCACTGATGTGGACACACCTTCCAGCAATGGCAGACTGAAACCCATCCATTCCCTTTCATTCTGGGCAATTCTTATCCAGGTCCTCCTGTCAATCCTTCACAGGGTGTCCACTGAACATGCTGGCCTCTTCCTTCTAGTTCTTCCGCCATTGCATGGATGTCAATGAAGTGTAAAGCACAGCTTTTGGTCAGTCGTTTCAGTTACGTCCGACTCTCCATGACCCCATTTAGGGTTTCCTGGGCAAAGATACTGGAGTGGTTTGTTATTTCTTTCTCCAGCTCATTTTACAGATGAGGAAATTGAGACAGGACTACTTGCCCAGGGTCACATAGCTAGTAAGTGTCTGAGGTCGAGTTTGAACTTAGGTCTTTAAGTCCCTGGCCCAGAGCTCTATCGGCTGCACCACCCACCTGCGGGCTGTCCCTCAATCTCACCACGTCACCGGCTTACTGTGTCCAGTCACACATCTCTCTGATGGCATCCTTTATTAGGACATTTCTCTTGCACAGTTCTTGCTAGGAAATGTGTTTCAACAGCCAGCTCAAGCCCACCATGATCCTCTCTACTTCTCTTCACTACCCTGCCAATGCTACTTCCCATCCTCATTTTCCTGGTGCCATTCTTGTCATCCTTTTAAAATAGAGAGAACCAAAAGAGAGGGAATAAAGGCAAGAACAAGACTATCAGATTCCCAGGAATCTTTGACCCCATCTCTGAAAAATGGACTTGGACAATTTTTTAATGGCCATGTTTGCACATGCTCAGAAGGAGCACAGAGCTCCGAGTGCCTTCGAATGGGGCTGGACCATCTCCAGTCGTCCTGACTGATATCTGGCCACTGGACTCAGATGGCTCTGGAGGAGAAAGTGAGGCTGGTGACCTTGCACAGCCCTCCCTCACTTAAACCAAAGTCAAGTGCAAGTCATGTCATCATCTCCCTGATGTCATGGTCCTCTTTGAGAACAAAGGACAAACACAACAACCTTTGAATGGGGCAGGACAAGGTTTGGGCAGAGGGACGGAGAGGGGAGGTAAGAGGCACAGGGCCCTACGAGACGTGAGAGGTCAGAAAGGAGACAGGATATGCAGTCAGTCCTAAGAACCCAGATCCAGAGTGTGAAGGGATCTTAGAGGTTAACTAATCCAAATTCCTGCCCTCCTTCAGGATTCACTTTCTATCTACTCTGGGCATATTTTGTATGTACATAGTTGTTTCCATGTTATTTCCCCCATTAGACGGTGAACTCCCTGAGAGCAAAGGCTGTTTTTACCTTTCTTTACCTTTCCTTGTATCCCCAGGGCTTAGCAAAGTGCCTGCTACATAATAAGCAATTAATAAGTCCTTGTTGACTTGACCTCATTTTTACAAATTTGCAAACTGAGGCTCAGAGAAGTCATAAGATTATAGCAGTAAAACTCTAGAGTTGGAAAGAACTCTACAACCAGCTAGTCCAACAACTGTCTTTATACAGATGTGGAAACTGAGGACCAGGGTGGTTTAATGACTTGCCAATCACATAGGTCATAAGTGGCAGAACTGAGGTCCTCTGACTCTCAATCCAGTACTCTTTCCACTATGCCATGTTGTCTGGCATCCTAGGCTCTGGCTACTTTGCCAGTGTGAGGTGGGGAGCTGGGGAGAAGTTCCTTGGACAGGGAGGCTTCAGGAGCAGATCAGCATTCACCTTTTATAGATAATGGTCATCAATGACCATGGTCATCATTGGTCATCATTGCCTGGCTATATGTGTGTAATAAAAAAAGAAGAAGAAGAAGAAGAAGAAATATCAAGCTTGAGGAGCTTACCATGCAATAAAGTAAAACAAGTTGATGCTAGTGATTCTATTCCAAACAAGATCACCCTCACCATTAGGGAAAGGGCAGCCTTTCAAAGGTTGAATGTGAAGGCAAAGCCCAGGTGGTCACTCACTTCTCTCAATTTATGACTTTGCCACTGTGTAGCCTTTCCTTTTAAAGGCAAGTTTATAAGTCCCTATATCCTCTGACTTTATATTAAGAAATCTTGACATTCACAGAGAAGACTCCCATGGGTATGTGAGCATGCCAACCTTTCATTTCCTTCAAGAACTTGTATCCCAGGACTGTGCTGTTACAGAACAGGATGAATATTCTAGGTGTGAGCATGTCAGATAACCTCTATTTTTTAACCTTTGAGTTTTCAAGTTGCAGAGAAGAGCAAAATTTCTTAATTAGATTTACTTTTCTTTCCCGAATAAATTGTAATCTGGTCAAAGGCATTTTTGTCATTGTACCCTCCAGTGCTCAGAACATAATGGGTACTTACTAAGTGTTTGATGATTCAGTGACTAGTTATAGATGTTCTTACTCAATTTTGGGGAGCATATATGTATGAGTCTGCCTATCTATCATAATAGGTCAGAAAGAAGCCAGGATATGCAGACCTAAGAACCCAGATCCAGAGTGTGAAGGATCTTAGAGGTTAGTGACAGAGGTTAGTTAGAGAGAAAATGGAAGATTAGGGAGGTGGTGGTGGTGGCTGGCTCAAGATCACCCAGTGAATTAATGATAAAATCAGCCAGGGCTAGAACTCAGGGTCTCTGACTGTATAGTGCTATTTCTTTGACATCAAGGAAGGTAGGTGGCACAGTGGATAGAATGTCAGGACTGGAGTCAAGAAGACCTACGTTCAAATCTGGCCTCAGATACTTACTACCTGGGCAAATCACTTAACTCTCTCTGCCTCACTTTCTTCATCTGTAAAATAATCTAGAGAAGGAAATGACAAACCACTCCAGTATCTTTGCCAAGAAAATCTCAAATGGGGTCACAAAGAGTCAGACATGACTGAAACAACTGAACAAGATATCAAGGAATGTGATTTGGCTCTTCATTGATGCCACCTCCATTGCCTTTCAAGTCGTGCAGGAGTCGTTCCATTAAAGAAATAACTCTATGCCATGACTAATTTCTGGTGATTTCCTGATTTTATTAGTAGAAGTCACAGGATACAATATGGTTCTTATTTTATACTAGAAAACTAATAAACATTCATATATAGAGCTTTCCAGTTTACAAAGGAACATCCATCTGAACAGCCCTGTGAGTGACGTGTAATTAGCCCCATTTTACAAACGAAGCTTCACTATTTAGTAGGTTTTCTCCAGAAGATAAAAAAGCATCTGCTCTTACAAATCAAGCCAAGTTATTGTTTTATTCATTATTCAATAGGTCCCAAAGTCATTGCATCTTCTTAGTGAAGTGAGCTGTACTCTCAAGTACTTGGCCCTCTGGTAGGCACTTAAAAATATCAGTCAAGGCAGCCCATCTCAGAGACTACAATCTAAAAAATGGTGGCCTCATAGAAGAGAACTACATTAGATGAGTTTAACTAGACATTTAAAAATATTAAATTAGGAAATGAAATTATTTTCCAAATACATGATGGGAGAGGAGATGCATTTAGAGGCAGTTAGGTGGTACAGTGGATAGAGCCCTGGGTTTGAAATCAGAAAGAATCATCTTTCTGAATTCCAATCCAGCCTTAGAAATTCAGTAGCTATCTGTCCCTGGCCAAGTCACTTAGCCATTTGTCTCGGTTTCTTCATCTGGAAAATGAGCTGGAGAAGGAAATGGCAAACCACTCCAGTATCTTTGCCATGAAAATCCCAAATGGGTCACAAATGAAACTACTCAAGAACAGCAAGGTGGTACAATGGAGAGAGCACAGGGCCTGGAGTTCAATTCCAGCCTCAGACATTTTGTAGCTTGTGATCCTGGGCAAGTCACTTAACCTCTGCCTCAACTGCAGAATAGAGATAATAATAGCATCTACCCCCCCAGATTGTTGTGAGGATCAAAAGAGATATTTGCAAAGCATTTAGCACAATGCCTGGTATGCAGTAGGTACTTCAGTCTTTTTTTTCCCTCCCTCCCCTCTCCCCTTTATAGTATTTTTATGTTTCCTCAAATACTTCACTAGTTATAAATCTCAGAGGAAACTTAGAAGGTAAATCTAGTCCAAACCTATCATTTTACAGATGAGGAAGCTGAGGCTTAGGGGCTTAGTGATTTATTCAAGGTCATATAGGCAGTAAATGACCGAGTTAGGATTTTAGAGCAGGTGATCTGACTCCAAACCTAGTGTTCTCTCCACTGAAACAACCTAGACATACTATTAGTTAAAATGGAATGAAAATTTGGGATACTTATGTTATCCAGGGGGTCATAAATTTTTGTGCGCCATGGACCCCCCTCTAAGAATGTTGTTTTTAAAAGCAAAAAAACAAACAAAACAAACAAAAAAACTCCAAAAAACCCAAAACAAAAAAAACCATATATATGTATATAGTGTGCATAATTATAGAAGAAACCAATTATACTGAAATGCATTTATCAAAAATTTAAAAAGTTTGCCGACCCCAAGTTAAGAGCCAGACGAGTCCAAGCAACAATTTATTCCTTTCAATTGTCTAGACCAGGGGTATTAAACTCTAATAGAAATAGGAGCCCTGAGGGCCACATATTGACTTAGTTTTAAAATGTAATGTTATCAATGTTTTATTTTACTTTTATTTATTTTATTAACTATTTCCCAATTACATCTTAAGCTGGCTCAGGTGCACTCAGAAGTGTTGCGGTGACTAACTACACGTGGCTAGTTTGATACCTCTGGTCTAGGTATTTCAGGTGAAACTCTTCCCCCCCACCCCCCACCCATCATAGCTTCAGGTCTAAACATCACATTTCTTGTGTAATCATAATAATAACAGCCAGCATTTACACAGCACTTTTAAATTTTGTAAAGGGTTTTTTTTTTAACATATTTTCACACCTGTTCCTTATAAACAGCCTGGGGATTAGAGTCATTATGATTCACACATTTTTGAAATGAGAAAACTGAGGGTCTGAGCATTGAGGTGATTCACCCGTGGTCACTCAGATATGAAGCGATGGAGGAGGGTTTTGGACCCAGGTCTTTCCTGGCTCCACCCTCAACATTCTCTCCACTAAACATAGTGTGGACCAGAGGAGAGCTGAAATGGCCTCAGGCAGAATCATAATGAGATTGGGCCATTAATGTGGGCTGATTATTACTGTGTTTTTAGATGACATGCTTCTTTTTAAGGCTGACTATATGGGTTTTGAATGAAAAGGAAGAACAGAAAATTTCCATCCTTAAAGATTTTCCATGGAGTCTTACTAAGTTTGCAAGGTACATGTGTCTGCGTTTTCCAAGGGAAAAAATGCACAACAGAAAAATGGACCAAATAGTTCTACCCAGAATCATCTAGTCGGAAACTCTAATTTAGCTCAATAAACTTTGAAAAGATTATAATAACATCCCTTTCTGGAGACATATATGAATCAAGAAGCCAAATTCTCATGTTAGAGAACTTTCTTCCCCTAGTTAATACTAGAGCCATCTTTAACGATGAAGAGACTACATCTTCCCAACATGCTTTGTAATCAGAAACCACCTTTGAAAGGGTAGGCGTCCTTTAGGCTGCATTAGGAACTAGGATGTTAGGAAAGGGTTCGGTGTAGCACAAAAACATCATGAAAATAAACTCAGATGGGCTGGGAATCACAACACATACAACTTGGGAGAGACAGGTTAGAATTAATGTGGGGTGAAGGAGGGTGGGTCCAACTGTTCTCCAGTAGGGAAGTGATTGATATTAAGGAAAAAGGAAGAAGATATAGAGAAGGGGCCTTTCCCATCTGTCGGTAATGCCTGAACAATGCATGGTTTTTCCAATTCCCTAATTTCTTCCCCAGGGGATGAGTAACTGCTAAACTAAGGAAGACCCAAGTTCAAATCAGGCCTCAGATACTTCCTAGCTATGTGACCTTGGGTAAGTCACTTGACCCTGTTTGCCTCAGTTTCCTCATCTGTAAAATGAGCTGGAGAGGTATCTTTGGTAAGAAAACCCCAAATGGCTTCAAGAAGAGTTGGACATGGGGCAGGTAGGTGGCGCAGTAGATAAAGCACCAGCCTTGGATTGAAGAGGACCTGAGTTCAGATCTCGCTCAGACACATAACACTCATCAACTGTGTGATTCTGGGCAAGTCATTTAGCCCCAACTGCCTCACCAAAAAAAAAAAAAAAGTCAGACATGACTGAAAACGACTAAACAACAAAGACAACAATAAAGAAAAATCTCCCCCCCCAAAAAAAGGGGGTCACAAAAAGTTCTGAATCAGATTATAGGCAGTATGATGTCAAAGGACTTACAGTCTTGTCCTGTTTCCCCTTATGTGACTTGCTTAAGCTCACACAGGAGGTAAGTGGCAGATAGGGGTCTGAACACAGGTTCCCAGACACAAAACTTTATAATCTGCAATAACATTTCCCCTAGAATATCCGCCTAAGAAGAGTAGGTAGTGATCCTTTTTATAGATGAATAAACTGAGATTTAATTCTTTAGTAGGTTTCCTTTCCCAAAAAGAACTGTTTTTTAAGTGTTTCCCCATACAAATCAAGCCAGGCCATTGGCTTATTTAATATGCAATTGGTCCCAATTCTATCACATCTTCAGAAAGAAGAACAAGGTGGCCAAGATTTCATGGACTTGACTCCTGGCAGCATTTACAAAGCTCAGTTGATAAAGCCCTTCTGAAGAGTTAATAATCTTTTTTTTTTTTTAGGAGCAGAGCACGGTGACTTCATGAACTCTGGAAAGAGAAAGGAGGTTCAAGGGAGGGAAGAGCAGAATGTAAAAGGGGTAGATTGGGGACACTGGGGACAAGGAAGATAAATGAGTCACATCCTGATCAGTTAGTAAGAGATTAGAAAGGAAGACACTGAGTTCTTGGAGGGAAGAGGGGAGAAGGAAGGGATAAGCATCAGTAGGGCTTTATATAGTCTAAGGATGGGAATAGGAACCGGACCTGTAATTTCACTGATTTAAGGAACTCCTAGATAAGGAAATCTCCCCCACCATTGCAGCATAGCAGATATCTAAAGCTAGGAGGGATCATAGAGGTCATTAAGTCCAACCCCTTCATTTCACAGATGAAGCACTAAAGCTTCAGAGAGGTTTCACTCAAGGTCACACAGTTATTAAATGTCTAAGGCAGAATTTGAACCTAGGACTTCCTAGCTTCTAATCCAGATCTCAATATATTATATTATTCTGCCTAACTTTAGAGAATCTACATAGTTTAGGAAGATTTGATTTCACGTAGCTTATATCCATCATAAAGTAGCTTTGCTCTCAAAGGCTTAATCAATACAACATTCTACCAGTACTGATATCTTCTCTATGTGCACATAAAAGTTTACAAAGCCCTTTCCTCACAACAACTTGAGGAGGCAGAGTCCTAGTATTCTTCCCATCTTAAAGAAGGAGAAACTGGGTTTAGAGAGAGGTTAAAAAGTGACACAGATTGGAAAGTATTTGAGCCAGAATTTCAATTCAAGTCTCCTAACTATAGACTCAGCACTCTTTCCAATATAATATATCAGAGTTCGTGAAGCTTTCCAAAGTGCCCCTGGCATCTATGAACTTGTTTTCCTTCCCTCCCTCCCTTCCTTTTTCAAATTTCAATAACTATTTTAATATAATTGGTTTCCTTTAGAACCCTACGTATTTTATTTTATTCATTTAACATGATTCTAAGAAGGGATCTGTAGTTCTCCAGACTGCCCAAGGGGGCTATGACACCAAAAAGGTGAAGAATAGAAAACCATTAGAGAAATTCTAAGCATGATTTATAACATGGGTAAGTGGAACTCAATTTGTTAAAAGGAAACTTTTAAGAAGTTAGATTGATTGCAGAATCATAAAAACAAAAGGGAAAACCCCCAAAGCACAAAGGTTTTCTTCAATACACATTATGGTTGTTTAGAAATCCTAACTGTCCACTCCCAGGGTGGGGAACCAGAAGCCTTGAGGCTACATGTAGCCCTCTAGGTCTTCAAGTGTGGCCCTTTGACTGAATCCAAACTTCACAGAACAAATACCCTTAATAGAAGAATTTGTACTGTAAAACTTGGACTCAGTCAAAAGGATGCACCCAAGGACCAGGGACTGTGGGAAAAAGTGACCCAAGGCCCTTTGTGATGTTGCTTCAGTTGCAACCTATCTTGTTGATTGGGTCCCCCATTCCCAAACCCTCAGCTACACACTGCCTGTTTCCCACTTAGTTTCAGAGTTTTAAGCAAGTAAACTTTTAAAAATGAAGGGCATGGGAAGTAGCAATAGTAATGAAAAAAAGAAAAGGTAAGAGCATCAATGAAACAGAGGATATGAAGAAGTTCAGAAGGGAAAACTGGAAAAACAGGGCTACGCTGGTACCTCCAGCATAAATACAATGTGTACTTGAAAAAAATTAAGTTCTACGGAAGAGACTGATGGTTTCCCATGCAATTCTCCCTTTCTGGTAGAAATGTTCATGTTTGTTGATGATTTTCTAGCTCACGTCTTTTTTTCCTTTTTTAAAGAAAGGAGTAATAAAAAAGTGGAATATACAGACCCATCTAAGAAAATCTTATTTGAAAGCATCTTATTCTTGTTTTCTTTTAATCCATCAGTTGCAGCAGGGACAAGAAACACTCTGTAGTCTTAGGCTCCTGCCCAACACCTCATCTTTGGGTTTCATTGGCCAAGAGGAACAGCAAGATTAGCCCAACTAATGAAACAAACCTTGTAAGTGCCTCCCATATGCTAAGAAATGAAGATTTTGGAACAAACTGTATATGTGGGGTGGGTGAGAGTAAGAGGGCCAGGGGAACACAGCTTTGCAAGCCTAAGGTGCCTGGGAGGATGGTAGTGCCCTCATCACAGTTACAAAAGAAGACACAATATGCTAGCTAGTAAGGAACAAGCTTAAGAAAAGGTGTAAGGACGGAGGAGAGATGGATGGGTTTGTAGGCATCAGAGAAGGGTTCAGGATGACAGAGCCAAGAAGTTAGACTGGGGCTGACAGTCGGCTCAGGCAGCCAGTGAGACCGAGGGAAGGCAAAAGAGGATCCAGTTTTTTCACCTTGGAGTAAATTCTCCATTTTTATTATTTCATTTCCTTGCCTCAATTCGCCAGACACTAATTAATACCCCAAATTCTAACCAACACCTGTTCTTTAACTCTCCCCATCAAGTCATTTAACTCCCGGCATCAGCTCTTCCCCCCCAAAGCTGATTTTATTGTTATTGTTCTGGATCTGGGATTTCATCTGTGTAGAAACTCTCTCCAATAACCAACGGCCTGACTTGCCTGATTTTCAGAAAGAAAACCCACCTAAGAGTTGTCTCAGCTTTCTCATCTCTAAGATGGGCATAATAGTGCTTACATCACTTCTTGCCTCACAGGGTTGTTCTGAAGGGGTAATACTTTTGCAAACTGCCAGTTATCCCTTGTACCTTGGGGAGGCAGTGTGATAAAGGAAAGAGTACTGGACTGGAGTCAGAATCTGGGTTCAAATTCCACCTCAGACATTTACTGCCCTCAACTCTTGATTCTTATATATATCACCTGTATGATCTCAGTCAAGTGACCTAACCTTTCAGGGCCTGAATTTCCTGATCTATAAAATGAGGAAGTTGGGCTCAGTGGCCTGGAAGGTACTTTCCAGCTCCAAATCTATGATCCAAACCCATGGAGCTTTACAAATTTGCCTGGGGCATTGGGGCGAAGTGACTTCCCCAGGGTCACACAGGTGGCAAGTTCAGAGGCAGCGTTTGAACAGTGGTCTTCCTGATTTCAAGGCTGGCCATTTTATCTGCTATGATATTCTGGCCTCTCTTCCACAGTGTTTCTGCTTCTAAATGTCTCCTATTTAAAACCCTGTCACTTCCTTCCAGAGTCCTGAGTGATCCTACCTACTACTCATGCCAGTAATAACAGAGACTTCTCAAGGACAAATATGATGCAGTTGCCTCCTATCAAGCCCCAAAGGAAAAGGACAAATGAATTTGCTTACAGAGAATGTCCAACATGAAATGTTCTTTTACCAAGTTTGACAATTTAAACTATTTAACTTTTCATTCTTATTTTGATGTCTGATTTTCTCAACTGGTAACTTTTGTGGAATTGTCACCTTGAAATGCTTGTCATGAGATCTCTCTCCAAACTCATCCAAATGGAAAATGGCACAAAGGCACCTCTCCCCACACAGACAAGTTAGGTCTCCCAAGATTATAAACTGATCATGTGTAATTCATAACATTTTCATATAAAAACAAATGTTTAAAATGTAAGTTAGGCATGCAGGTTACCCCAAAAATTCCGCTTGAACTCATATCCTAAAGTTCTAGGTCCTAGCTAAGAGAAGTCATGATAAACAAGAGAAAAGAAAGCATCCTTTCTTTTTCCTAAGTCTGGCCTGCAGGCAAACCTTTGAAATGGGAGAGTTTAGACAGAACAGATTCCCATTCAAATAGCACCCGACTCAGTGGCTATGTGACCTTAGGCAAGTCCCAACCTCTCTGGGCTCCAACCAATTTCCTCACCTATAAAATACAGGTAACAAGGCCTCCAGTGTCTACCTCCTGGGGTGGTTGTAAAGCTCAAAGGAGCTTATGCATATACATTGCTTGGCAAACTTCAAAGGCCCATATAATTGTAGGTTATTATTATGATAATTTTCCATTAGCAAATGTTTGCCTTACTTTCTGCAATCTCTGGCCTCCTGATAACAACCCCAAAGCCCTGATACTACCCTCTTAAGGCCCCAAACATTGGCACCCCCCAGACACATGCTCCCAATTTAATCAAGTGTCTCCAATCCAAACCTTCATTCCCTCCCTGCAACTATCATCAATGAGGTCTTTGGAGAAAAGCAAATAGAGTACACTAATTCATACTGATAAGTGATGAACTGATAGCTACTTAATCAAAAGATCACATATTTAGAGGTAGAAGGAACCTTAGAGGTAATTCGGCTAAGGATTTCTTAATCTTTGTGTGACGGACCCCTTAGGCAGTTTGGGAAAGCCTGTGGACCCCTTTTCAGAATAAGGTGTTTAGATTAATAAAATAAAATATACTGAAATCACTATTAAGATCTTAGAAAAACGAGTTTGGAGAGCCCATATTAAGAAGTCCTGAATTCTAGTCCAACTATCTGACTTTACAGAGGAGGAGACCAAGTTGCAGAAAAGTAAAATGACTTACCCCAGGTCACATGGAATAAGTGGCAGAGCTGAGATTTGAACCCAGATCTTTGGACTCTTGGTTGAGCACCTGTTTTCAAAGCACTATGCTCCCTCCCAGAGGTATTTGCATTTGTCTTTTAAAACTTAGGCAGGGATTTCAGACAATGGGAACAATGAACTTTAAAAAGCTAGATTTAAACAGGTGACCTCTGAGATCTCTTTCAATTCTGAGAGTCTATGAGTCAGATAGTGCTGGGGAAGATACTTTGGGGGCAACTATTAATAGAGAGGAGAGCCCTACAGGGAGTCTGCCCTAGGGCTGCAGCTATCCTAAGCTATTCCTGCTTTTATTAATTTTCTCCTCTTCCTCTTCTGAACTCACAAGGTCTCTAAAAGCTCACCTGACTTTTTCCATAATGGCTCCTGAGAAGCTGACCATGGGCAGGGGTCAGGCTTTAATAAGGTAGAGAGTGACTCTATATTACTTAATAACCCCCGGGATGCATCTTCTGATGCTTTCCAGGGATAGAATTATGTCTGGGGGGCTATTTCGGAGGTGATAGTATTTTCTCCCATTTCCCATATAAATACGTATGTTGATCCCTAAAGGGATGAGCAGGAAAGCTTTGCTCTTAGATACTTCTCATAAGGCTGTGCTAAGTGCCAAGCCACTATAAGCTCTGTGTCACCTTTAGCCTCATATCCCAACTTGTAATAATGAATTTACTTCATTACTTCAGAAGAAGCTCAAATATTCCAGTGCCAATGCCCTGGGCTACAAGAACCATATGTGTTTCTCTAAAGCAGTGGGTGAGGGTGTATATTCTTTATATTGGACTTTGGGCATTTGTTTCTTGAAACTATGGGGATTCCCTTTGGCGACTAAGTGCTTAGAAGATGCCTGGTTAACTTGACTGAGGTGGGCTCAAATACTTCCAGGGGTGGTCATCTGAAGCTTGTATCCCTGTGGAGAGAGGGGTGTTTTTGCTCTGATCCAAGTTATTTCTAGGCTAGACTTTTCAGGGTCTGGAACTCCAAAACCATAGCAGATTTTTCTGAAAATTCAGTGGAAAATTCGAGTCTTTATGTCACTTGTGTTTTACCAGAAAAACACTAATTTTAACCTGGAAAATTACATACCTGTATAGATTTCTCCACATAAAATATTTCCACATTATATTTGCCTGGGGTGTGTGCCAAACAACAGCCCTGGAAAGCTTACACACATAAACTGATTTAAATTTGGCCAAGGACAAGTAAAAATGTGTTGAATAGGCTCCTTCTGTTCCCTAAGATGGCTCAATGAAAGGTTGGAAAGAGCCTTAAACAGCTGGACAGCTTGCTTGCTTTCTTTTTTTTTTTTTTAATAGAAGAACGAAGAAAGTAGCAGGCAGAAAACTATTTTATTCCAGTTTTTTTTTATTCTATTCATTTTCCTTTAATCCAAGCACTGTGCTAGGCACTGAAGACAATATACTAAATAAAAGCATCCCTAAATTCTGGGGTTTGGGAAAGGAAAGAAGAAGGTTGGGGGTGATAACACACACACTGTCCAATGGGTCAAAACTAGAAGAACTTGGTGCTACCGAAAAAGATATCATTATAATGCTTGGTACATCCTTTTCTTCCCTAACCCTCCCCAGCCAAAAGGACTTCTTCCCATGCGATAAAGAAGACTGTAAATGAAAATTAACAAGGCAGGTGGCATTGGAGACTAAAATTTACAAGAAACGCCTGCAGCAAGACATTGGGAGCATGCACGAGAGGAGTGCAGTGCACCACTTGGATAACCTAGTTAGACGCTTTGGGAGATGAATTGCTATTATTCTCTATAGAGGGACAGATATGATTGTGGAGAGAATGGTCTGGCTTCAGTGGAATGCCAACACTGGTAAAAATGCTGTGATGAATCATAACATTACTTCTGGGAAGATGGTAAAGGATAGGGCTCTCCCACTACCCCTTTTACAAAAGACCCTCGCTAGTCCCTGCCTTTTTTTTTTTTAAATGTGAGTAGACATATCTCCCAATTCAAATGCCATCTCCTCTGTGAAAGTAAGTTTTCTCTGACAACCCCAGGCAAATGTTCACCAGATCCCAGATTTCGAGCTGAAAGGGACCTTAAAGGTCATCTACAGCATAAAGTCATACAGGTCATAGAGACATAGAGGTGGCACAGTGGATAGGCTGCTGGTCCTGGAGTCAGGAAAACCTGAGTGCAAAATTGGCCTCAGAACTTACTAGCTGTGTGACTGTGGGCAAGTCACTTAACCTGTTTTCCTCAGTTTCCTCATCTATAAAACAATAATAGCCCCTACTTCCCAGGGCTGTTGTGAGAAGCAAATGGGATAATAATTGTAAAGTGCTTAGCACAATGCCCAACACATGGCAGGCACTTGATAAATGTTAGCTATTATTATTAGCCAATGCTTACTCATATATTTAATATTTATCTCTGTATATGCTATTCATTTATTTATTATATCTGCTATTTATCTGTGTATATTATTTATCTACTTATTGTATGGGCTATTTATCTCTACAGATGCTATTTATTACATATGCTATTTATCTCTGTATATGCACTGTTTATCTAGTTACGCTATTTATCTCCATATATGTGGTCTTTATCCATTTACTATATCTCTGTATGTGCTATTTACCCAATAGAATATAAGTGCCTTGAGAGCAGGAACCATTTTCATTTTTTTTTCATTTTTATCTTTGCATCCTTAGGGCCTGGCACCTAGTAGACCATAAATGATAAAAACAAACAAACAAATTCTTGTTGAATTGAATCAAAGAGTTGCTCCTGAATAACACATGGGAATTAAGTGACTTCTTTTTTGTTAAAGACACATCCTTACTCAGATGACTTAAAAAAAAAATCTCATTTTACTTCATCTATCAAATTGGTCTGTGTTGCACTGTGTGTCTACAGTATGCTAGGAAAGAATAAAACAGTTTGAAGTGCCAGGAGCTGGTATAAATGGATTCAAATCAATGCAAATATGAAAACCTCTTTGGGATGGCAAGCTGAGTATACAAACATGATACAAATTATCAGAGGAGGCCACAAAGTACAGGGAGATCACTGGAAAAAGATCATTTCCAGTAGTACATCAGGGAAGGTTTCACAAGAGGTGGCATTTGAGCCAGGCATTGGGGGATGGGTCAGGTGTGAACTGGGGGAGGTGGAGGATATGGGTTTCCTTACTGATTCAAATCTTTTTGCCCAAAGAATCCCATCATCCTCAAGGGCTGAAGGATAAATTGGCTGCTGAGATAAGATGGAGAGAGAAAGGATTTGTTTGCACCAGGGAATTAGGTTCCAAAGGCCAGAGTGATTTCAGAGGGTCTCTTAAAGGAAGAGAATAAATAAGGGCCACCCTCCATATCACAAAGAGGCATCAGGTAAGGACTTCAATCCATCCATCCATCCAACATGCATGTATGAAGCACCTAATGTATGTTGAACATTATGTATCAAACTAAAGGAGACGCAAAGTTTAGAAAAGGCACTATTCCAACGTTCTCTGAGCTTATAGGCTAACATGTATAAAACAATGCAGACATGAGAAGTTTGGAATAAAGGGAAGAGGTTTCTTTGACTCTACTGTTTCCTCTCCATCCTGTGCAACAGAAACACACCTCAGACTTCTAAGTCAATTGTAGCTACATTTTTCTAATCATACTGTTCTTTCACTCAACAAACATTTCACTCTTTACTAAAAGACATTGTAAGGGTAGGGGGGTGGGTAGTACAAAGATGAATGAGATCCAAACACTTGCTCATAAGGTCTCTATAATCCACACTGTAATAAGTACCACTGTGACTAAGATTTGTGAGTTTCTAGTGAGGAGATTGCATTTGTGTGTAAGATCAGTGAAAGCTTCATGGAGGAAGTGATACCTGAGATGGTCCTTGAAGGAGGTGAATCTCTTTCTGACCCCTTTATACTGGCTAATACAGTCCTAGGTGATTCCTAATCTGAAGGAGCACACAGTCCGATGGACCACTTCTCAGAATAATGTTATTAATGCATGGGATTACCAATTATCTTGAAATGCAATTATCAAAAAAACATATTTTTTTAAGTTCTTAAACCCCAGATTAAGAACCCCTGGTCTAGAGTGTTGAACTTTAGAATCAGAAGGTACCTTGGAGAGTATCTAATTTAATAGTTTCATTTTGCAGATAAAGAAAAGGAGACTCTGAAAAGCTAAGTGATTTGCCCAAAGTCTCAAAGGTGGCAGAATCATGCTCAGAATCCAGGACAGAGCACCTTTCCTTTATATTATGGTTCTTCCCTCATAGGTCTTATTGCTTAAATGCAGCCCAAATCTGACAGAAAGTGATTCCAAAACTGTGGTTTGTTTTAGGAAACAATCTATGTTCCTCTTGCTTTTATGCAGCACCCCTCACATACTGAGCAAAAGACCTTTGGGGTGGGGAGGGGCACCTAATGAAGATTAGGATTTCAGCATTGGTCTGAGGTACCACCTCACACCTATTAGATTGGCTAACAAGACAGAAAAAGAAAATGACAAATGCTGGAAGGGATGTAGAAAAATTGGGACATAAATGGAGTTGTGAACAGGTTTAACCATTCTGGAGAATAATTTGGGGGCAGCTAGGTGGCGCAGTGGATAGAGCTCTAGCCTTGGAGCCAGGAGGACCTGAGTTCAAATCCAGCTTCCGACACTTGGACACTTACTAGGTGAGTGACCCTGGGCAAGTCACTTAACCCTGATTGCCTCACCAAAAAAAAAAAAAGAAGAAGAAGAAGAAAAAGAATAATTTGGAATTATGCCCAAAGAGCTATAAAACTATACATATCCTTGGACTCAGCAATACCACTACTATGTCTCTATCCCAAAGAGATCAAAGAAAAGGGAAAAGGTCTTATTTGTACAAAAATATTTATAGCAACTCTTTCTGTGGTAGTAAAGAATCAGAACTTGAGAGGATATCCATCAATTGGGAAATGGCTAAACAAGTTGTGATGTTATGATTGTGACAGAATACTATTATGCTATAAGAAATGATAAGCAGGATGGTTTCAGAAAAACCTGAGAAGACTTATATGAACTCATGCAAAGGGAAGTGAGAAGAACCAGGAGAACATTGTAGACAGTAACAGCAATATTCTAACAATAATCAACAGTGAAAGACTTAGCTGCTGTGATCAATATAATGATCCAAGACAATTCCAAAAGACCCATGATGAAAAATACTATCCACCTCCAGAGAGAGAACTTATAAATTCTAAGTGCAGATTGAAACATACTTTTTTTACTTTCCTTATTTTTCTTCCGTTTTTTGCTTCCCTACCCCCAAACATGGCTAATATGGAAATGTTTTGCATGACTTCACACATATAATTGATATCATGTTGTTTGCCTTCTCAATGAGTAGTAGAGAATTTGGATCTTAAATTTTCTTAAATGAATGTTAAAAAGAAAAAAGAAAAGAAATAAAATAACTGTACTTCAAAAAAAATCCAAAAATGGCAGAAAAAAGAATCTCAGAGTTAGGAAATGAGAGGCCGTCTAGTCCAATCTGCATCTGAACAAGTTTACAATATACCCAGCAATTAGGCATCTACCCTTTACTGAAAAACTTCAAGTAGTACAAACAGAACATGTCAGGAATGTGGATTTTTAATGAATGAATGTATTGGGAGGTTTTAGAAGCTGGCTAGCAAGCAAGAGATTACAATAAGACCTTTAAAATAAAACTGTTTATCTTATAAAGTGTGTGTGTGTGTGTGTGTGTGTGTGTGTGTGTGTGTGTGTGTGTATGTGTGTGAGAGAGAGAGAGAGAGAGAGAGAGAGAAGGAGGAAGAGAGAGAGAGAGGAGAGAAGGAACAGAGACAAAGAGGACAGAGGGAAGAGAGAGAGGGAGGGGGGGAGAGAGAGAGAGAGAGAGAGAGAGAGAGAGAGAGAGAGAGAGAGAGAGAGAGAGAGAGAGAGAGAGAGAGAGAGAGAGAGAGAGGGATTGATTTAATCCCAGAGAAAGTGCCAAGTAGATGGATTTGGTAACTGTCTGTGAAAGGCTCAGCAACTACTTGGGGATTTCATGACTGGGACTGAAGATAGGGAGAAGAACAGATATTTTACTACAGTGATAAAGAAATTGGTCAGAACTCCCCAGTGGACAAATGGTCAAAGGATATGAATACAGAATCATAGAATGTGAGACCTAAGAGACTTCAAAGTCATCTGGTCCATCCCACACCCAAATGAACTTGTCTATATAACACCTGACAAATAGTCACCCAGCCTCTGCTTGAGGACCTCCAAGGAAGGGAAACCCACCACCTCTCAAGACAGTCGATTATATTTTGGGATATCTCTAATCACTGGGAAGCTTTTCCAAACATCATGCCTAACTCTGCCTCTTTGCATCTTCTACTGATCCCTCCCTCTAAGGTTTAACAGACCACATCTCCTCCATATGATGGCCCCTCAAGATGTTAGCCTATCCACCCTGAGCTTTCTCTTCTCCAGGCTAACTATTCCCAGTTCCTTTAAGCAATCTTCATATGACCCAAACTCAGTGCTTTTACTATTCTCACTGCCCTCCTTCTGATACTTGCCAGTTCACCAATGCTCTTCTGAATTAACGAGGCCTTCCAGAAGTGAACACAATTCTCTAGATGAGGTCTGATGAGGGCACAGGACAGTAAGGTTATCACCTCTCAGTGATTGCAGATGACATTAGGGTTTTATTGGCATTGTTATTTTGGCTGCTATGTCATCCTGCTGACTCATATACTGAATTTACAATCCACCAAAACCTCCAGATGTTGGGGTTTTTTTTAAAGGAAATCTGCCATCTGACCATGCCTCCCCCATCTACTAGTCATGAAATTGATCTTGGAATTGCACATGAATGGACTTTTTGGGGGGAGCTCCTTGGAAGCACACTACAAGAATTACAAAAATAATAAGACTCCTTTTTATTTCCTCCACCTAGAAGAATATCCCCCCTCCCATTAGAATGTGAGCTCCATGAAGGTAGGAATGATGTTTGTACTGTTTCTAACCCCAATGCTGAGAACAGCATTTACCAAATTAGCAACTACTTTCATTATACTGATACTATTGGAGGACACTGTCCCCCAAAGCTTCTTATGTTTCTCAATGTGCTTCTCATTGGCAATTGAGCAGTTTTGAAAAGTTTAAATTAAGTGGTTCTGGGCTACAATAATGCGGGCTCCCAGGGGGCCATGAAGTTATTGTAAGGGTACTCTCAAACCCAAGTGTACCAGTGTCTGACACATAATAGGCAAATGGTAAATGTGGCTTAATAAGACTGACTGACCTATTAATTCCACTATAAGAAAAATTACCTTGAAAGTATGCCCTAAAAGAAAGAAAAATCCCAGTTCAAAGTCAGTAGCATTATTTGTAATCACAAAACTTTGGAAACAACCTAAATGTCCAACTGTTAGGGAATGGCTGAACAAACAATAGCATAGTAATGTTTTGTCAGAAAATATAGGTTTAGAGCTAGAAAGACCTTGGAGATCATCTTTCCCAACCCCCTCATTTTACAGATCTTGAAAGTAAAGCCTTCCAAGGTAAACTGAGCTGCCCAAGGTCACAACCAAAGTAAACAGGAGAACCGAGGTTCTCTGCTTCCAAGTCCAACACTTCCTGCAACGCAATTAAGAAGGACAAATAATGAGGAGATGTGTAAGAAATAATTCGAAGTAAAGATAATAGAACAAGAAGGCCGGTATGCGCACCTACCACATGAAAGGAAAAACAGGGCCAAATTCAGAGGTGACTAACTAAACAAAGACAATGGAAGAGAATGCAGAGCGAGGGAGGGAGCTGTAAGTGATATGTTCTTCTAAATCTCTGTGTATCAGAAGCCAACTTTTTAAGTTTAAAAATAGTTACAAATGAAAGCTTAATTGGTTGTATTATTGCTTAAAGTTATGATCATAATACTCATCTAAAGAAAAAACAAAAACATGGAAGCTGCTCAGCAGACCAAGATGACCCAGGATGAGGCTGCACCTGCTGGAGACATTCCTCATGCAGTGAAAGACTGAGTGGCTGGATTTCAGGGCCAAGGAGACATCTATCCATTCTCCACCAATACCGTAATGGATCTAGCATTGGGTACTCTGGGAAAAGTCATCTCCTTCTTTGCTGTTCCCTGACATCCCTTGCTTCATAGTAGCCTTAGAGAATTAAGGGATCTGGCATTTACCACATTAGCAACTATTTTCATTACTGATATTATCAGGGGACACTCTGCTCCACCCCAAAGCTTCTTACCTTTCTCAGTGTGCTCCTTGTTGGCAACTGAACAGTTTTGAAAAGTTTAAATTAAACAGTTCTGGGCTGTGATATTGTGGGCTCCCAGGGAGCCATGAAGTTACTGTAAGGGTACTCCCAAACACAACTGCACCAAGCATTGGTATCTTCATAGGATCACTGCTTGAGAGCTGGAAGGGACCTTGGAAGCTATAACCTACTCTCTAACCCTTTTCTGTTGTTGTTGTTGTTGAGCTGTTTCAGTTGTATCTAACTCTCCATGACCCAGTTAGGTATTTTCTTGGCAAAGATACTAGAATAATTTGCAATTTCCTTCTACAATTCATTTTACAGATGAGGAACTTAGGCACACGGGGCTGAGTGACTTGTTCAGGGTCATACGGCTAGGAAATGTCTAAGACCAGGTTTCATCTCAAGTCATCCTGACTCCAGGGCCAGTCCTCTATCCACAGTACCCCCTAGTTGCCCCTCCTCCTTTTACAGATGAGTAAATTGAGGCCCAGAGAGGTGAATTAACTTGTCCAGAATCCCACAGTTGGTAAGTTTCAGAGGCTTGAACCAAGTTCTTCCTGATTTCAAGTCCAGCATTCTATCCACTTTGCCAAAGTTTTTCCTCTAGATCTAATACATTATATATTAGAAACAATCTAATACATCTTACACTAATTATATAGTCTATTTTAATTTTTAACATGAATATAAATGCTGTTACATTTAATAAAATACAAACGTACTAAAAAAAAAGCATCACTCAAGTTAGAGTAGCATTTTGCCATTAGCTGTTTTCTGAATTATGAAAGACTACTACCATTATGTGTGGGTCTAGGAAATGTTTTGATGTTAAAATAAGTCCCTCCATATTTGTCTACAGTGGCCTTGAATCTGGCACTCATATATAGTTGCTATGCTTTTCTTAACAAGAGGTATGGGGCCACAATGTCTCTTGCCAAAAGGGTGGCATCTAAAATCTCCCACTCTTTTGGTTTTTAAGTTTTATTGAGAAGTTTCAAACCCTAGTGCACTACAACACTTTTCTTTAAGATGTCTATAAATCTACAACATAGAGAACCCCTGATATTTAGAGGAAATGGGAACAGCTGTCCTCTTCAGAATGATTTAGGCTGCCCTAGAAGAATACATCTTTTGGATACATGTTCTTATTCTGTGAATGTTGAAATCTGGGGCTTTTAAAAGTTAGGTTTATCTTGAATTTAGGATTTAATGAGACCAAAACTTCATTTCAGTGTTTTCTTATAAGCTCAGTTGCCAATTTTTAATATCAGTGCATTTAGTGATTTGAAAAATACTCTATAATAAGTGAGCACTGTCAATATTGAGCAGATTTGTGTTGCGTGAATTTATAAGCATCTTTTCTGGGTAACTCTCCATGAAGAATTTGGAGAAAAACATGAACAGGGCCAGCTAGGTGATGTACTTGCCCTGGAGTCAGAGGATCCGAGTTTAAACACTTGACACTTACTTTGTGTGTGACCCTGGGCAAGTCACTTAACCCTGACTGGGAAGGAAGGAAGGAAGGGAGGAAGGAAGGAAGGAAGGAAGGAAGGAAGGAAGGAAGAAAATAAAAAAACAAAGAAAGACATGAACAGCAACCATCTAGGATAAGAAAGCAGTGTCACTGGTTAAAATGTGCCAACATGGAGGCCAATGATAACTGATGTTATACATTATTTGATAATCCTCACAACTCTCATTAAGCCATTCATTGTAAGGTATTAGTGTGTCCACTTCAGAAAGCGGGAAAAATCAGGGTTAGGTGGGTTAACATAGTCACACATAAAATAAGTCTTGGTGGCCTCACTCAAATACAGCTCTTCCCAGCTCCCATTCCAGCGCTTGGGCCATTACTCTAAACTGCTGGGAAAGGTGGTGGAAAGAAGATAGCCTCAAACTTATGATTCAACCACTTTCCAAATACATTTTTTTTGCTGCCATATTTATCTCAGTATGACAAAGACCAGTGGCTTTCAACTTTTGCCATCCTGCGATATCTAACGCCCTACATACCTCATCTCTGAAAGATAAAACAGCCCACATTTCCATCCCACCAGAAGGGAAAAGTTTTATCAGTTTTCTTTTGTTTTCTTTATTTCTTAAGTTCAATAATCAGGCTCTTGACTGCTATCTATGATTCATGAGAAATGCAAACCAGGGAAAAGCAACGGCAATGCAAAGGGGGCAGAGGACAAGGTGTTTATGGGGGAGCTAATGGGATCTGGAGGAGGGAAAGAACTAGAAAAAGAAGCTAGCAGTAAGGTGTAAGCTGCTCCAGTCATTGGAGATTGCCCTAATGAGCTACACTTGGCCTCCAGAAGGTCATGACCTCTGCTTTCAGAAACTCAAAAGATCAATAAAATACATCTAAATATAAAGACCATATTTTGATTTGTTTTAGGTACAGGATAATTTCATTTTTAAAGAATCTCAAGAGAAGTAGAATGACATAGTGGGTAAGGAGCCAGTCCTAGAGTTAGGAAGATCCGCCTCATACTTGCTGTGTGACCCTGGTCAAATGACTTAATCTCTTGGGGCCCAAACAACCGTTTAAGAGTCTTAAGTTGCCTAGTAGGTAGAGATCTACATGGCCAGAGAGTTCTTCACCAGGAATTCCCTATATCTACTAATCAAATAATAAGCATTTATTAAGGACCTAGTATGCACCAGGCACTGGGGAAACCAAGACAAAATGAAACAGTTTCTGCCTTCAATGAGCTTACATTCCATCAAAGACAAGACAGAAAGAGAGAAAGAAAGAGAGAAAGAAAGAAAGAAGGAAAGAAGGAAAGAAGGAAAGAAGGAAAGAAGGAAAGAAGGAAAGAAGGAAAGAAGGAAAGAAGGAAAGAAGGAAAGAAGGAAAGAAAGAAGGAAAGAAAGAAGGAAAGAAAGAAAGAAAGAAAGAAGGAAAGAAAGAAAGAAGAAAGAAAGGAAAGAAAGAAGGAAAGAAAGAAAGAAGAAAGAAAGGAAAGAAAGAAGGAAAGAAGGAAAGAAAGAAGGAAAGAAGGAAAGAAAGAAAGAAAGAAAGAAAGAAAGAAAGAAAGAAAGAAAGAAAGAAAGAAAGAAAGAAAGAAAGAAAGAAAGAAAGAAAGAAAGAAAATAGACTTTAAGTCATAGGTCTGCTCTTTTCACCTCTGCCATGGATATCTATAACACCCAATCCCCATCGGGCTGTCACATCTAAAGCTTCAGTCCTGGGGTCCTAAGGACCTAGACAGCCATAAATTCTGAGAAGATAGGGTTAGTTCCTCGAGTCATTATTCCTTTCCATGTTGTGGAAGTAGAAGGCCTGTTTCTTCTTTAAAGATGTGACCCAGCTAATGCAAGTCTTGGCTACCATCCAATATCACAACATGAAATATTTAGAAGTATCATCACCATCCTCTAAGTATCCTATTCTGTATGCACAATTCAAATCAATTCAATTCAGCAGACATCTATTATGTGCCTACATTAAGCCAAGCACTGGGCTAGGCACTAAAGATACAAAAATGGAAAGAAAAAAAAAAGACATGATTCCTGCCTTCAAGGACCTTCCCACCTATCAGGAGAAATATACTATATATTGCAATTTATGGTGCAGGAGGAAGACTACTGGATTTGTAGTCAGATGACTTGGGTGCTATCTCCTGTGTCACTGGGTGAGTCTCTAAACCTCTATAGGCCTTCTAGATCCTTAAGTGTGGCCTTTTGACTAAATGGATTGAAGGCCAAAGGTTCCCCAGCCCCGAGTTAGACTCAACACTCTTTGAGGGCCCTTCCAACAATAAATCTACAGTCCTCTACAATATGTATAAGACACAGTACAGTGTGATAGAATGAAAGGAGATCTCCAACTAAATCACTCTAGGTAAATTTGATGGAAAAAATGCCATCACTTAGGGTGTAGCACTAAGCTACCTATGGAGACTGACTAACGGTTAAATAAAAGAAACATTTCCTACCTTTCACTCTCAAATGAATTTTAAAGTAAGGGTCAATTAAGTGAGCCTTCACTCATTTTAATGCAAATTTTTTCAATGTATTATTAATTTTTAACATTCCTTTCTTTTTAAATTTTAGGCTTCAAATTTTCTCCCTCCCTCCCACTCCCTGACCCATACATTGAGAAGGCAAACAATATAATATCAATTATATATGTGAAATCATGCAAAACATATTTCTATGTTAGCCATATTTCTTTTTTTTAAAGGCAAGAAAAATAAAGAAAGGGAGAAAATTATACTTCAATTTAGTGCAACTTATTTTTGCATATTGTCTTTAAGGCTGCACATATCTGGTTAAAGGCCAAATCCGGAAATGGAAATACTCAACATTAACACTGATAAGCACTTATCATAATAGAGTCTTAAGGTTTGCAAAGAGTTTTCCATGCATTATCTCACTTGATCCTCACAATAACCCTGAAGGGGAAGAGCAGTTACTATTCCCATTTTACAGAGAGATTAAGAATTTGCCCAGGGTCACACAGGTCATAAATTGAAGCATGATTCTAATCCAGGGTTAGATTTCCTGACACCAAGTCTAGTGCCCTATCCACTAGGCAGCACTGCCTTATTAGCCTTCACTGTCTTAGAAAGTAGTCAGGAAACCGAAGTGGGAGGGATGTGTAAATGCTGCCGTGAACCAGCCTGTCTACACAATGGGCAAATGGGTTACAGAGACTGCCCTTATCCATGGAATGGTTAAGGAAAAATCATAGGCAGATTACTCTGGGCTACAAAACCTTCTGGTCACAGAAAGAAGACTTCACTAACATTTAATTAAGTGGGCTTGAAAATCATCCTTCCATTTTTAAAACCTTTTAACCTCCCCCTAAGATGACTTCAGTCCTTCCAGAGTTTCCACAGCCCTTTGC
Source organism: Phascolarctos cinereus (assembly GCF_003287225.1). Lineage (NCBI taxonomy): Eukaryota > Metazoa > Chordata > Mammalia > Diprotodontia > Phascolarctidae > Phascolarctos > Phascolarctos cinereus. The sequence goes on along the minus strand of NW_027556402.1, from coordinate 111,647,049 downwards.
ATTCGAGAGTTTGAAATGCTTTCTGGAAGATTAAAACTAAACTAAACTAAACTAAAATGGAGAACCAACAAAGACAAAATTCCAAGTTAACAACAAAGCATTTGACGGAGACATTCTTGTGTGTGCTGTCACCATCAAGAGACGGGAAGCCTTGGATAACCCAACCCACTGGCAAACAAAGGACCTCCAAATGTCTGGGCACAATATCCACCAAGTAAATCACTATTCATTTCTTCTTTCTAACCTATTGATCTGCTAGAAACACAGTCAGAATTGCTGATGAAATTACAGAGCCCAGTAGAGCAGGCTGGCTCATGCATTCCCTTATGTCTTTTAGGCCCAGCTAAAGTTCCAAAGTAGAACCTGTATTTACATTTGTGTTAGCATTTTAAATACCACAAGATACTAAGGGACAGTGTGCAGGTACTCTTTCTTCCAACCACCAATGACTTACTAGATAAATCTAGGGAGTTGCTAGAGATTACTACAGAGATTCATAGATTTGCCAAGGATTCCACAGGTGGTCAGTATCAGAGACAGGATGTGAACCCAGGTCTCCCTGACTCTTCGCCCAGGATTTGAATGCTGTGCATTTTATATATGGATTCTAAAAATGCCCCCTGAATAGCACTGTATTATGGCTGGTGTCATGTATCTGATGAGTGTTTTGTGGCTTGTTGTTTTTTTTTTTTTAAATTAGTTTGAATTTTCATTTCAAATTTCAAAAGAAGGTAAAGAGTTATGCTGGGCTAAAATTAGGTGAGCTCAGTTAAATGCCTGTATGTAAGATGAACAGACTCCACAGGTGTGCATTTCATTTCAAGTTACTAGGATCTTGTTCTTGCATTTGCTAATAATTCCATAATTCTGGCAATTAAAACACACTACACACGGAGAGGAGGAGAATTAGCTAGTCAGGCCACACACACGAGGATACGGACAGATTAGTATAACATCCCACGATGTGATTTTCCATACAGAAAATATCTTTCGGCTAACTTGTCAATTACTTAGGACCCTGGACTTAAATATGGAAGCGACCATAGAAGTTCTCTTGTCTAATACTCTGATTCTGCAGATTGGGAAGGTGAAGACCAGAAAGGCTAAGTTACTTGCCCAAAGTCACACAGGTAATGAGTGTCAGTGACAGGATTTAAATTCAGGTTGTTCTCCGAGTATAAATTTTCAATGACTTTGTTTCCCTTGTGTTGACTCAACCAAGAGATACTATTGTAATGTCCACTTAATAATATAAAGAGGTGACATGACATAGTCTATAGAAGACTGGCTGCAGAGCTATGAAGACCTGGGTTCAAGTCCTGATTCAACAACATACAGGCTGTGAACAATGCTAAATCACTTAGCCTCTTAGTATCCCAAACAGCTCTCTGAGACTATATGTTGTTCATGAGTTACTGATCATTTAGATTGGTGGAGAGAATTGTCACACCAGAAGCTCAAAAAAAAAAGGAAAGGGAGGGAGGGAGGGAGGAGGAAGGGAGGAAAATTTTAAATGCAAAGACCAAGAAATAAAAATAAAATAAAAGGCTCCCTTTTTAGAAAATGATGGCTGATTTTAGCCTACAAGTCCTTTGCATGCAATTAGAATCCTAGTGCATTTTACAGATATTTTTTCAAAGGGCACTGTTTTTCATAACTCGTACACTGTACAAACATGCGCAGAACCACAGCCTATATTGAGAATACACAGTGAGCATATTCAGATGAACACACATGCACATCTAGAAGAAGAAACTGAAGTCAGTAATGAGATCACTCCTGAACCAAATACCACGATGTGATAATGTAGTGAGTGCTGGGTTAATTATAACTTAATGCAGGAAGCAGCCCCAGTAGGCTTATGAGTTTAAATGTATGTATATGTATACGAACGTGTATATATGTATGTATATATATGGTTGGCTATTGTCCTTCATTCTCAAAGAGAACCAAAATGACATCGCTACATCAGTGTCGCAATATAGTGTATCCAGCTGGGGTTGATCAAACCAATGTGGGCTCAGAAGGCTCTATCACAGGTTGGGCAGAAACAGTCCATATGAATACACACACACACACACACACACACACACACACACACACACACACACATATTATATACACATATACACATATATACATACACATATGCATATATTTACATATACACATGCATGTGTATATACACAGATATGCATATATACATGTACATCTATACATGTGTGTATATCAGAATGTGATTATTTTAGAATGAATCGAATACCTGATAGCTTCATAAGAAGCTCTGATGCTGCTTTGACAGACATATCCCTCCTTAGCCCTTCCTGTGGCTTCATGGCGTCCTCGGGGAGGCTGCAGGCTGACACGTCAGATCCCGGCCTGAATACATAGCTGGACTGAGGCAATGTCGAACTTAGAACTTCCTCATCCTTCGGCTCCTCTTTCACTTTCAATGTAAGAGTCATGGGCTCCTTCTGATTTGCCGCTGTCAATGAAGAGGAGGAAAGTAAAGCAAACAAGTAAACAAATAAAAAGGAAACCCAAAGACATCGTAGAACTGAATGGGATGCAGAAACCCTAAACACAGAGCAGTGAGGAAGCAGAGGAAGCTAGGACTTAATCATAACAGACCAAGTATCTGGCACAAACATATAAAATGTTCCATTAATGAAGGGAAGTGGGGAGTGAGAGTGCTTTTTCATCCTTTGGAGATTTAATAATTTCTGAGGTGTTGCCTACTCAAAAAATGTAGGACAATTTTTCTTTGTGTCTCTAAATGAATGGCTTCTTTTCTGTGAATGCTATTAGACCTCCTTCTAGTTCTAACGGCCTGAACCTAGGAACCAAAGACCATATAGACAATACTTCGTACAAGCTGTTGTCCACCTTGAAATGTCCTAATGTGTTAATGAGAGGGCAATATTACCAACTACAAAGGGGAGGAGGGCAGTGACAGGGGGAGAAGGGCAGTGATAGTATACAGCGATGAATAAATTAGCCAAACAGAAAGGAAGAAACAAAATGTTGTCTTTCTAAATGCAGAGGGCACTACTGATCTATCATTAGTAGGTCATACAGAATTTGAACTGTTCTTCCAGAAGCCATGTTGGGATCCACCGCTGCAACTTTGTAGGCAACAAACATTTTCAAGAAACAAGGCCTCATTACTCAAATGTATAGCCATTCCCCAACTGATAAATGGCCATAGGATAAGACTAGACAATTTTCAGAAGAAGAAACCAAAGCTATCAAATGCTCTAAATCATTATTGATTAGAGAACTGCAAATTAAAACAACTCTGAGGTACCATCTCACACCTATCAGACTGGCTAACATAACAGAAAAAGAAAATGACAAACGTTGAATAGGATATTGAAAAATAGGGATGCCGATGCACTGTTGGTGGATTTGTGAACTAGTCCAACCATTCCGGAGAATAATTTGGAGCTATGCTCGAAAGGCTATAAAACTGTGGCCTTTGACCAAGGAATACCACTACTAGGCCTGTACCCCAAAGAGTTCAAAGAAAAGGGGAAAAGACCTATAGATACAAAAATACATACTGTAGCTCTTTTTATTGTGTTGAAGAATCAGAAACTGAGGGGAATGTCCATCAATCAAGGAACAGCTGAACAAGCTGTGGTATATGATTGTGACAGAATACTATTATGCTATAAGAAATAGTAAGCAGGATGGTTTCAGAAAAATCTGAGAAGACTTATATGAATTCACACAAAATAAAGTGAGAAGAACCAGGAGAACTTTGTACAAAGTAACAGCAATGTTCTAACAATAATCGACAGGGAAAGACTTGGCTACTCTGATAAATACAATAATACAAGACAATTCCAAAGGGTCTATGATGAAAAATGCTATCCACTTCCAGAGAGAGAGAGAGAGAGAGGACAGCGAGAGACAGAGAAAACTGATGAACTCTGAATGCAGATTGAAACACACTTTTTCACTTTCCTTCTGTTTCTTGCTTTTTTTTTTGCCAACATGGTTAAATGGAAATGTTTTGTGTGACTTCATATATATAATTGATATCATGTTCTTTAACTTCTCAATGGGTGGGGGAGGGGTGGGCAGGAGAGAATTTGGAACTCAAAAAAATTTTAAATGAATGCCAAAGAAAGATAGATAAAAGAAAAAAGAGAAAATGTTTGGTTGGAGTTAAAGGTGCAAAGAGAGTCACAGAACAGGACAAAAGTGAGTGAACTTAGCCGTACAGTGTCAGAAATTCACCAACTTGGTCAATCCCATACAGAGTAGAAAAAAAGGTAAGCAGGTGAAAGGTAAGCAAATCTATTTTAACTTCATAACATCACTTTCAAAAGGATTTTATGGTTGGAAAGTCAGACAGGCATGGCATAGTGAGAGGAAGGCCTGCCTTAGAAGAAATCAGACTTCTGTCTAAATCCTTCTTCTAACAAATAACTGCATGACTGTGAGCAAATCACAGCTTTGTACCAAGTCTTAGTACCCCCAGGCAACTCCCTAAGACTCTATATTAATGAGAAGTTGTCAATCTACTTCAGTTAGGGAGTTTTCATACTGAGAAATCATAGGTCTGAACCTCCCAACTCCACTCCAAACACTTAAAATGGCTATAAGGTAACTTAGAGGCAACCTAGTCCAACTTGTAAACAGAAATGTCCTCTATGATATCCCTGACAAGTGGCCAATTAGTCCCTGCTTGACTGACCCCTTATTACAGTGAAGATCCTTAAAACATCCCTGATGGCTTTTTACTTGGCTTAATAATGCTTGTTTTAGGTGGGCGGAGCCAAGATGGTGGAGTGAAAGCAGTGACTTGCTTAAGCTCTCCCCCAAACCCCTCCAAATACTCATAAAAAATGGCTCTAAACAAATTCTGAAGCAGCAGAACCCACAAAAAGACAGAGTGAAACAAATTTTCAGCCCAAGACAACCTGGATGATTGATCAGAAAGGTGTATCGCCGGCTGGGAGCGCAGCACAGCGTGGCGCAGGCCACAGAACCTGGGACTCAGAGGCAGCTGTGGAGGTTTCCAGACTCCTCAATCCATGAATGCCAAAGACAACTTAGAAGGTCAGTGGAAAAAGTCTGTTTCTGTCAGTGCTGAGAAGGAAGGGGTTCAGCTCCATTCCCCAAGAGCATGGCCCTGGGGGGCAGCTGCTTCCCAAGCTTCCGGCCCACAGACTGAGGGGAATCCAGTGGCTGATCAGAGAGGATTGCAGGGATCTCTTTGCCAGTGCTGAGGCAGGAATCTCTTGCTTTGCCCGTGTTTGGATCTGGGTCACAGTTCTGGGGTGTGGGGTGAGGAGGAACGCTGGCATGGTGGAGCTTGTAGGCTGTGGAGAGAACCCCTCCTCACAGTTACAGGACAGAAAGGAATACTTGTCACAGGCCAGGAAAGGAGTAAACACCTCGCCCCTTATCATACCACCTTGGAAGAACTGAAAATTTACAGGTCCCTACAAGTATCTCTGAAAACAGCTATACAAACCCCTGAAGCTTGGGACAGTACATTCTCCACATTGGAAGCAGACTCTTACCTTGACAAAGAGTTTAAAACACAAGTAATTGGCTGGGATCATGAGCAAGCAGCAAAAAGAGTCAGACTATATTATCTTACTTTGGTGAAAAGAAGATCAAAATATACAACCAGAAGAAGACAACAAAGTCAAAGCTCCTACATCCAAAGCCTCCAAGAAAAATATGAATCAGTCCCAGGCCTTGGAAGAGCTCAAAAGGGATTTTGAGAAGCAAGTAAGGGAAAGAGGAAAAACTGGAAGAGAAATGAGAGTGATGCAAGAAAATCATGAAAAACAAGTCAACAGCTTGCTAAAGGAGACCCAAAAAAATACTGAAGAAAATAACACCTTAAAAAATAGCCTAACCCAAATGGCAAAAGAGGTCCAAAAAGCCAATGAGGAGAAAAATGCCCTAAAAAGAAAAATTGGCCAAATGGAAAAGGAAGTCCAAAAGACTACTGAAGAAAATACTTCCTTAAAAATTAGAATAGAGCAATTGGAAGCTAGTGACTTTATGAGAAATCAAGACACAGTAAACAAATCCAAAAGAATGAAAAATTAGAAAACAATGTGAAATATCTCATTGGAAAAACAACTGACCTGGAAAATAGATCCAGGAGAGAGAATTTAAAAATTATTGGACTATCTGAAAGCCATGATCAAAAAAAGAGCCTAGACATCATCTTTCAAGAAATTATCAAGGAAAACTGCCCTGATATATTAGAACCAGAGGGCAAAATAGAAATTGAAAGAATCCACAGATCTCCTCCTGAAAGAGATCCCCAAAGGAAAACTCCTAGGAATATATAGCCAAATTCCAGAGTTCCCAGGTCAAGGAGAAAATATTACAAGCTGCCAGAAAAACAATTCAAGTACTGTGGAAACACAATCAGGATAACACAAGATTTAGCAGCTTCTACATTAAAGGACCGCAGGGCATGGAATATAATATTCTGGAGGGCAAAGGAGATAGGATTACAACCAAGAATCACCTACCCAGCAAAACTGAGTATAATCCTTCAGGGGAAAAAATGGTCATTCAGTGAAATAGAGGACTTTCAAGCATTCCTGATGAAAAGACCAGAGCTAAATAGAAAATTGACTTTCAAATACAGGACTCAAGTGGAACATGAAGAGGTAAACAGGAAAGAGAAATCATAAGAGACTTATTAAGATTGAACTGTTTACATTCCTGCATGGAAAGATGATATTTATAACTCATGAGACCTTTGTCAGTATTAGGGTAGTTGAGGAAAAAATTATATTGTATGTATGATAGATAGATATATAGATAGATAGAGGCACAGGGTGAGTTGAAGATTAAGGGGTCATATCTGGAGAATAAAATTAAGGATGAGGAGGATTATACTGAGAAGAAAAGGGAGAGGTAGAATGGGGTAAATTATCTCACAAAAAAAACAGAAAAGTCTCTTACAGTGGAGGGGAAGCAGGGAAGGTGAGAGGAATGAGTAAATCTTATTCTCATAGGATTTGGCTTAAGGAGGGAATAACATACACATTCAATTGGGTATGGAAATCTGTCTTACCCTACAGGAAAATAGGGGAGAAGGGACAAGAGAGCAGGGGATGATAGAGAGGAGGGCAGATTGGAAAGGGTAATCAGAAGTAAATACTTCTGAGGAGGACAGGGTCAAAAGAAAGAATAGAATAAATGGGAGGGCAGGATAGGATTAAGGGAAATAGAGTTTGTTTTTCACAACATGTCTACTATGGAAGCGTTTTGCATAACTGCACATGTACAACCTATATTGAGTTACTTGCCTTTTCAATGAGGGTGGGTGGGGAGGGAAAGAGAGAAAATTTGAAACCTAAAGTTTTAAAAACATATTTTAAAAAAAAGTTTTCACATGCTACTGGAAATAAGAAATACAGGAAATGGGGTACAAATCTATCCTGCCTACAGGAAAATAGAAGGGGAAGGGGATAAGAGAAGGGAGGAGAGAAAAAGAGACAGACTAGGGGAAAGGATATTCAGAATGCATGCCATCTTGGGGTGGGGGAGGGTAAGATGGGATGAAAATTTGGAACTCAAAAACTTGTGGAAATGAATGTTGAAAACTACAAATAAATAAATTTATATTCAAAAAAATAATGCTTGTTTTATTTTATTTTTTTGAGGAAGAGGATTTTGACTTACTAAGACTTTGGCAATTCCTGGGGTAGAATATTCTCTAAGAGCCCCATTCCAGTTTAAGAAATTAAGTAAATCATAATTTTTTAATCAGAAAGGGAAACAAACCCCTTTCTCAACCCCTAAAGTCTGAAGACAGGCCCGCAAACTTCTCTTTCTAATTCCCTCTTCCAGACTCTAAACACACAGAAACAGAATGAATGTTTGTTACCTATCTGCTTCTCAAGACCAGATTTCCATGTTGTAATGAAATATAAGTGTTACAATGAATAAAATATGAGTAATAGGTTTCCAAACAACCTGCATGTAAACTCTGGAAATAACTTGAAATCCCCAATGTATCATAGCAAGAATCACTGGGAATGCTTGCAGAGGCCACTATGGACATGATCAAAACCTTCATAAGAGGACCCTCCAAGATTAAGCTTGAAGCTTTGCAGCAATGGACAACATAGGACACAGCTCAACTGTCTTTGGAGCAACCACATTTCCCATTAAGCTTTATCACTGCTAATGGAAAAGATGCCAGAAAACTTCAAGAAGGACACTAGTATCCATCCCTCTGGCAACAGTGTTATCAGGAACAGGATAAGAGGGAGCAATGTGGCCATGGAGATCAATCCTATATCTCTCAAATGGGAGTGTTCCCTTTGCAGCTACTTTCTTTCTTGGCATTGTTTTTGACCATGTAAACCTTCTCAACCTCTGACAAGCAATATAATAATAATAATAATAATAATAATAATAATAATAAAATAATAATAATAATAATAATAATAATAATGATAATAAACATTTATATAGCACTTAATATGTACCAAGCATTGTGCTAAGTATTTTTATTAACTCATCTGATCCTCACAACAACCCTGGGAGGTAAGGGGCTATTATGATCTCCATATGAGGAAACTGAGGCTAATAGAGGTTAAGTGACTTGACCAGGGTCACACAGCTAGTAAGTCTGAGGCCAGATTTGTACTCAGGTCTTCCTGACTCTAAATCTAGGACTCCATCAACTGTGCTACCTAGCAGCCTACTACAATATGGTACAGTGGAAAAGTTCTAGGTCTGATGTTCAAAGAACCTGAAAGTGAATCCCAATTCTGCTATGTACTTACTTTACTTGTGTGACATTGGGCAAGTAACTCAACCTCTCTGGGCCTCAGTTTTCTCATCTGTAAATTAAGGGTGCTGGAATAGATGACCTCTAGCAATTCATTGCTTCTAGCTATAAATCTATAATCCTAAGAACAGTGAAGGGCCCTTGCTGACCATCACCTGAAGGAAACATTGCATGTTCTATCCGTGGTCTTCCTTCTAGAGCCAAAGATTTAGAACTGGAAGAGACCTCACCACTAAGTCAATCTGTCAGTCAATAAGCATTAATTAAGTGCTTACTATGTGTTGGACACTGTGCTAAGTGCTAGGGATATAAAGAAAGCAAAAACAGCCCTTTCCTTTGAGAAGCTTACATTCCAATGGGGGAAGACAACATACTGTACAAGCAGGATACACGGTGTAGATGGCAGTCATCTAGTATACCCCCTTCTTTTTAGACATGAGGAAAATGAGGAAGGCATTGTCCAAGAAACCAAGCTTATATTTGCCTCCAGACCCATTGACTTAAAAGCCGACACTTCCAATTGAATAACCCTGTGTTTCCCAGTTCCTTCATACTTTAGAATCCCAATGAGTTAACTAACTCTTAAAGGTAAAGAAAATGCTTTAAATGGATCTGTACTTTTATATTGTCACTTTATCTCACTCTTGGGGAAAGAGGTGGAGAAGAATAGTGGGAATAGTGAAAAGATAATACATAGCTTCAAGTCTAGACTCCGCTGCTTACTAGCTATGTGACTTTGGATAGGTATCCTTTCTCTGAATAGCAGTTTTTCTCCTTCATGAAATGAGGTGTTGGACTACATTGATCCTTCTAAGGTCCCTTTCAACCCTCACATTTTGTGATACCATGATTTCATTTTTTCAAAAAAATCTCTGCTGTGATTATTCCATTTTTCCTTTACCATTCTTTCACTGCAAATATTCTTTCCTAGTAACATTCTAGCAGGGGTAGGGAACCTGTGAATGAAGTTTGGATTCAGTCAAAGGGCTGCACTTGAAGACATAGAGGGAGGGCCACATTTTACCTCAAGGCCGCAGGTTCCCCACCCCTGTCTAGAGCAAGGATTGGAAAGCGATTAGAAATTATAAGAATACTGGAAGCAAATCCTAATTTCCAGAGAAGGTGTTAACTATATGGAAGTAATGAGAACATATAAGTGATTTTAGCTTCTTTATTATTTTGGAAGAAGAGTGATCTGTAGAATTAGACAAAAAAGAAAAGCAAAAAATTTAACATCATTAAGTTCACAGAGAATAATGAAGACTTTGGCAGGTCTAAATAAATAAATATACGCATATATTTTTTTCCCTCTTTAAACCTTCAAAGATTTCAAAACGTATCAACATCAAACTTTCATAACTTAAATAGGAATGACCTTATAACATGGCAGAATGCAAAGGGCTCCATTATGCCCTAAGAGAGGTGGTGGTCCTAGCAAAATCTTCATTTCTTATCTTGCCTTTCTAAAAACCATTTACAGACATCATACTACTCTGAACTTCATTTAAAAGATTTTTTTTGCCAAATTTACCCAAAATTGGAGTGATTAATTTGTATCTAAGTACAAGTTAGGAGTGTTGTATATCTGGAGAAACACTTCTAACATGTCAAAAACTAACTACCTGGGTCACTGTCATCGTCAGTCAATCAATCAGCACTTACTATGTTCTAGACACTGCTAAGAGAAGAGAAAGAAAGTAAAAATGACCCTGCCCCCAAGGAGCCAACATTCTAACAAAGAAGACCACATATAAAATCAGTACATACAAGATACATACAGGTTCAGATGTTAGGTAACGTGAAAGGGGATGGCACTAGCATCTGGGAGGATCAGGAAAGGCTGCCTGGTGGGATGGTGCCTAAGCTGAGTCTGAAAGCAAACTGGGGATTCTAAAAGTTGGATCCAGTGAGAACACACCCTCCATGGGAAAACAGCCAGTGCGAAGTCTACCAGATGTGGATATGGAGCTTTGTGTGTGAAAACCCCCAAGCAGACTGATAACATTCTTCTAAAGACTCCAATACCCATAGGAGGAAGTTTCTTGGATAAAGTTGTAGAACAAAACTAGCCAAACTGTATCCTTCTCAATTGTTAAATTTGGAAGGCAGGAAGTACCTGGTTTTCATTCTGATCTGTCAAAGAATCCTTGGGCAAAAAACCAGCAACCTACCAGAAGAATGGAGATTAATCTCATGATAAATCAAGGAAGGATGCTGCAGACTCTTATATGGCCAGCCTTTAATTCACCACACCACTGCCCTTTTGTACTTAATTCACAATTAAAAGGCTAGATGGAAAGCATGAAAATGCTCCTCTAAAGGCTACCATTCCTGCAAACAGATCTCTAAGTGATCAGAAATATTTATACTGACAGCAGCACTATGAAACCTACACTTTGAAATTAATGACATGACTGCATAATTGCCAGCTTTTTATTATCCTAGTGTAAAAAAAAAACCCAAAAAACCCAGAGATGCAGAAATATATGAACTCAAGAGAAATTTTCTCTATTTTTTTTCAGAATTTACTAAGGGAATAGCTCTAGATTGTGGCTCACTGAAACTGTACGTCTCATTTTTTCTGTTCTTACAAATAACACTTCCCCTACCTACCAGCTCCCTTAGATGGCTAAAGACTGGTTGGTGAGAGTAGGACAACTGCTATGAGCAATTCCAGAAATTCAGCTTTGGTTATGTGTTAGAGGATGGGAGGGGAGAGGTTCTCTGTCTTATCAAGAGAGCATCCATTATGCCATCTTCCCCCTCTTCCTGAGTCAGATCATATCAGTATTAAAGGCACTCTCTGGTCATAAATTGGGAAAATCATTAAGGCAGGACTACCATCTTAAAGAGTAAGAATCCACTTTTGAAAATTATGGGGAGCTAAACTAAAATACAGGAGAATAAACAATGGTGCAAAAGTTGGGAAAGGGTTATCCAGAAGGAGAATAGTATTCCCTCTTCCAATTCTAAGAGGCTAATTAGTTTTAATTAAGAGACAAATAGACCCTACTTGCTACCATTTGTCACACTGTCCCTGGACACCAAACTCTTTAACTCCTCTGTGAGGAAATCCCTATAAACTTTGTTGAAAAACTGTTCTTTTTGCTCAGATGTATTTTTTTTATTCCTTTACAAAGCAGATTCTAACACTGCAGGACTGAGCAAAGAAGCAATTCAATGCTAACTGAGCACAGATAAAAGCATTGGGGGGATAGGGGGTGAAGTTGAGGGAGTTGGTAAGTTGGTTGCTAAGGTAACTTCTTCCTGAAGGAAATAATCACTGGGTGACTGCAAACTTTACTGAAAGGAGGAGGGAGAAATGGGATAAAAGAGCTGTGGCATGATTTCTTTTTCCTCTATTTTTAAAAAATATTTCTGACCCAGACCAGGAAAGATCAAGGAATAAAGGATGGAGGGAAGTCTTCCTTGAGATTAACAAAGCAATTCTCATTGAGAAGGAATAACTAAGCATCAGTATGAAGCGACTGTACTATCAACAATTCTGGTAATAGTAGATGGTGAAAGACTCCTATCACCCTAACTGCAGGCAGCTTTTTTAAGGACAGGTCAAGGGTCAAAGGCTTTGCAACACCTGGATGCATTGTAGATGAGAGAAAGCAAAAGGTCTCCTGGAAATAGAAATGTAAGTCAAGGTTTAATTAAGCAGAGATTGTAAAAGTTAAATAATAAAAAAAAAAGTTCCTTTCATTTTGTACCTAGTTATTTGTATTTTTTAAAAATCTTGCCTTATATTGTATTTGTCCTTTACTGTGCTTATAATAAATATGGATGTTTAGTTAGATAACATGCTATTTTGATTTAAAATTATGGAAGACATAAGAAGCTCAATTGAAAGTCTTATCTTTTCACCTTCAATAATTCATGCTTAGGGTCAGTCTTACTCGCAGTGGTGGCTGGGACAGGAATGTCTATGAAATGAAACCTACAACATTACCAGTCACCAAATGGTAGCTCTCAGATAGACACACTGCCAAGAGACAATCTGACTTCATGAGGTTGGGCTTCCATTCTTCAAACTTACTAAGGGCATGTAGCATATCCAAAAAACCCTCCTGACTTCTCAAAACACAAGAAGTCTGACCTGAGCTGTGCCTTAAAGGCCTGGTAGGGTCTGGAAAGGCTGAAGTTGGGGGGGGAGGGGAAGAAAGCATTGGAGGCAAGTGACCAATATTAGGAAAAAGGAAAAAAGCTCATAGAATGAAGGCCAGGGAGCAGACTAATGTGGCTGAAGTTGAAATTGCATGCTAGGGAATAGTGGGAAATGAGGTTGGATAGGGAGGGTGAGATTGGATTATAGATAGCCTTAAAAAAAAAAACAGGCAGATGAGTCTGGACTTGATCCATATGCTTTAGGGCAAGGAAATGACAATGATGAAAGTTTCAGGAAGACTAATATGGCGGTAGTATACGAGATTGATGGAAGTGGGTCTTCCCATTCCAATCAAGATGTGAAAGGATGACTAGCCCAGAAGTGGGAGGAGCAGTAGGTAAGGATTTGAGATACAATTTGTAGGAAAAAAGCAACAGGATTTAGTGACTGATGATGGGAAAATTTAAGGGAGAAATGAGTCAAAAACAATTCTAAAGTTTTGAGCCTGGATGAACAGCAGGATGAAGATTAAGCAAAAGCTGTGTGGGGATGGGGGTGGGGTAGAGAGGAAATCTGGATTGAATTTATTTTATTTTGCCTTTTTAAATTAAATTAATCTCATCTAAGATAAGTCACTATTTTCCCTTCTTTTAAAACTACTTTTCTTATTTAACAGGCTCTTCTCACTGTCAAGAGGTCATCTCAGGAGGGAGCTAGCACCTCTCTGCTCCTAAAAGAAAGCTTTCCTGATCCTCCTATAGCTCTCTCTCTCTCTCTCTGTCCTCAAATTATCTGATACTTATTTATCTGTATTCATATTGCGTTCTTCCAGGAATAGATAAGCAATTCATGGTCAAGGACTATTTTTCTTTTGTCTTTGCATCCCCAGTGAAACTAGGCAGCACAGAGATTAGAGTGTTGGGAGTAAGGAAGACCTGAGTTCAAATGTAGCCTCAGAGACTTACTAGTTCTGTGACCTGGGACCAGTCATTTAACCTATCTGCCTCGTTCTCTTCAATTAGGTTGTTGTGAGAATCCAATGAGATATTTGTGAAGTGCTTAGCTCAGTGACTGGGAGAGAGTAGGCACTTGATAAATGCCATTTCTTTCCTCCTCAGTGGCTCGCATATTGTCTTGTACATAGGAGGCACCAGAGGTCAGTGGAAAAAATGGATGGATTTAAAACCTGAAGATGTAGGAGAGTCATTTAATTTCTCTTCAGCTCAATTTTTTAACTATAAAATGAGGTGGCTCATTAGATAAACATGGAGATCCTTTTCAGGTCTAAATCTATGATCCAAAATGCTTATTCAATTGAATTACATGATATTTCTATATGGAAGACATACAAATATTTTAAAGAAAGTCAAAAAAAAATTTAACTACTTCTGTGGTAGAAGAAGAAGCAACCTACCACTGGTTAGCCATAAATTGGTACTTTGACAGATATTTGTATTTTGGACCCCACCCGTGATTCCACCAGTGCAAGAAGGTCTTGGGGAAGGGGGGAATGTCTACTTCCAAGGCAGAGCAGTGCCTACTCTTGCAACTTAGAAATTTACAGAACACAGAGAGGTTAAGTGATCTGTCCAGACTCACGCAGCCAGGATGTCCCAGGACTCAAACCTGGGTCTTCCTGATTCAGAGATCAGCTGTAGGGACAAAGACAGATTGTCTGGTGCAAGTACTATCCCAGGTTATTGCTGGACAGGACACATTACTAGCAAAATCCCTAGTGGATTCATGATGGACCGAACCAAACACGTCTAACTTAACATCAAAGAGAGGACAGGGTGCTGAAAAATATCTGGCTGGCTTTGTAACAACAGACAAAACAGTCAAAGCCTGAGTTCTGCGTGCATGTATAGCTACTCTTTTACTCTGGGAGTCTGGGAGAGGTAACAAAGATTCCATTCATCTGAGGTGTGTATAACTCCAACCTCACTCTATATTTTAATTACCTCTGCCCCTGCATATGCCTCAGCTTAGTGTGCTGTCTTCTTCGTTTGTCCCACTGCCACTAGCACAGTGCCTTATACACAGCTGGTGCTTAGAAAAATCTTTGTTCAGTGAATGAATGAATGAATGAATGAATGAATGAATGACAAATGAATATAATAGGATGTCTATTGGGCAACTGTGATACACTACCCAATGGAGAAGACTAAGAAACCTTTCTGAGATTGCCCTAAGTCCCTATATTTAGCATATTTCAAAGGAGACTCAAAGGATCATAGATCTGGGAATTAAAAGCAGCTAACTGGCACAGTGGACTTAGAGTCAGGAGATCTCAGTTCAAATCCAGCCTCAGATATTTACCAGTTCTGCGAACCTGGGCAAGTCACTTAATATCTGTTTACCTCAGTTTCCTCGATTACAAAATGGGGATAATAATGGGACCTATCCCCCCGGGCTGTTGTGAGGATTAAATGAGACAGTATTTGTCAAGTACATAGCATAGAGCCTGGCACACAGTAGGTACTTAATAAATGCCTATTTCCTTCCATCCTTCCTCGAGTTAGAAAAGACTTTAGAGACCCTCAAATGCAGCCCCTTCATTTTATAGATGAAGAAAATGAGGCCCAGACTTGTTAGGTGCCTTTCTTAGGATCACACATCCAGTAAGTGTCTAAAGCAGAATCTGAACCCTAACTCTAAGTTCAATATCCTATCAACTACCATGTACGTTGATAAAGTCTCTAAATGCTTCTTCTTACACACAAAGTTTTAACCACACAATTAGGGAATGGCTATTACATAAGAGATATGGTCACAATGAAATGGAAGTTACATCTGAAGACGAAGGTGGACATTGTCAAGATTCATCCAGTTGGCAAAAGCAGGACCAGAGTGTGGAAATGGAGAGTGCTCACCCGACATCTTCCTGAGGCCTGCTCAGAAGTGCATGTGGTCTGTGCAGGAGAAGGATGGTCACTTGGAAGAAAGTTCCTTCAATAAAGCTGATTCATAGAAAGCCAAAGCACTTCATTGGCCTGCCAGATAGTTAACATTGTTTAGTGAGCTCATGATGACACGACCACAGTTTTGTGGGGTTCTCTCTCTCTCTCTCTCTCTCTCTCTCTCTCTCTCTCTCTCTCTCTCTCTCTCTCTCTCTCTCTCTCTCTCTCTCTCTCTCTCTCTCTCTCTCCTCCAACATCAAACCAAAGAAAAGCCAAGATATTGGTATAGCCATATGTAGATTGATACTATTTTAAACTCTGAATCTATAAGTCCATGAGCTCTAGAAAGAAGAACTGCAAATGAAAGATTTATGTGCCACTGAAAGGTTTCTGCACGTAACAAATACATTCTAAAAGATCCACCAACTATGAATAAATCTACAGCTGCATTTTAAATCTAGTTAAATAGTTAAATTTTCCATTCAAACAGAAAAAAAACCCAAATTTCCCAGCACAAGTTGGAGGAGGTCTGTCTAGGCAGCATCTGGTCTGATTTTAGTGGACCACAAACCCAATGACTCAACAATATGACATGGCTGGAAAAAAACCCAAAAAATTAATGTGATATTCGACCCCTCCATCACATGAAATAGTGTCCAGGATGAGGAAGGTCACAGGACCAGGGCACTACTCTGCACCACAAGGTCACATTGCACCTGGATTATTGTGATCAGTTGGAGAGCCAGGAACTTAGGAAGGAAAGTGTTAAAAGCAAGAGAGCATCCAGAGGATAGCCACCAAGATGGCAAGACAGCCAAGGCTAAGAGATTATGCTACATGAGGATCATCTGGATCAATTGGATGTACTGGCAACAGTTAATCTGGAGAAACAAAAAAAAAGTTTATGGCGGACTCTACTACTGCCTTAAGGTGTCTGAAGGGTTCTTTTGTGGAACAAGTCTTAGATTTGTTCTGTTGCCTCTAAAGAGCCAAATGAGAACAATGAATAAAAAAGGTACAGAGAAGTTAATTTAGGCAAGACTTCAGGAACAACTTCTTAACGATTCATGCTATCCTCACATGGAATGGAATGCCTCAGGAGGCAACAACCTTGTAATAAGCAGAGGTAAATAGCCAATTGTTATGCATTCTTGTGTGGTACCCAAGTGGATTGAAAAGTTTCTTAATTGTTTTCCAGTTGTGAGATTCTCTGATCACCATTTCTGCCTAGTTCTCATTTGTTTTGGGGTTATGTTGTTATTCTTATTTTACCAGACATGTGATTTCCTTAGTCCCCAGAACAACCTGAGGAAATCCCCTTCATCAATGATCTTAAAGAGCCGCTTAGGGCACTAGGAGCTACATGACTTACCCAGGGCCACACAGCTGGTACATATCAGATACTGGACTTAAACCTCGGTCTTCCTATATCCAAGGGCAATGCTTTATGCCACAATGCTCTCACCCATTTGCTTTGCAAACACCATGTTGAGGTTGAGTGACCAGTGTTTGCCCAAAAGAAAATGGCCATCTTCCCAAATTAAGAAGATCTGGGTTTTCATTTTGTCAAAAACACACAACCTGGAAGATTTAAATTTTTTTTCTTTGTGCCACTTCCAGATTTAAAATAGCTGAAATCATTTGGATCTTTCATTTTGGAAAACTGGGAACTAAAAAGCCATTCCAGCCTGCCAGTCAATGTGCCAAGTTTCTGTCAACTGCAAAGATACAATTTGGAGAGCGAGAATAAAATTTTATGTCTTGAAAAGCATAGTTTACAGAAAGAGAAGTGATAGAGGGTTTTCCAAACACAGTTTCAAATTGACCTCTGGTGATGCACCCATCAATTAAGATGCATTTCTCTACATCTTTTGAACTTTAAAAGATTCTGAGGCTTATGATGGGCCTTATAGTATCTGACATTCCACCGAAGTCCATCAGATCCCCTTCTTGTTGGCTCTATGTTGCTACACAGGGAAGAACATGGGGATCTGGGAGTGTGTCTGGCCCAGGTTCATGCTTCTTGTCACCCTAGACTCACTCTCATGTGCATCAGCCTTACCAGATATCACTCTACCCCTCTCCTACACTCAGGGATAGAGGACAGAAGAGAACACCACTGAACATACTTTTCTGCAAGTACCATGGGAATACATGGGGCTTAGAAGGTAGAGCAACCATTGCTATAACTCACTGGTGAAAAAAGCTTATGCTCACAACAGCAATTCCCAAACTGATTTGACCTCAGAAAGCACTGAAATTTGAAGCATAAAGATGGAAATCAAACCTATTGATACTGTTTCAAGTATGATGTGGTTACAGAACATTCTGGGCTAAAAGGTGGATTGGGGGAATTTTCAGGCAAAATAGAGAAAATGAAGTCCATTTTCATACCCAAAGTTGGCCATATCTCCCAAATGTAATTTCCCATTTAGTATTTTACAGTAGAGGAGAAAATACCAGTAGCACTGAAAGATCCTTTCACAGCCTTCATTCACATGAGCACCACGAACTAGTAAAGAAAACATTGCTTTACAAGAAAGAGCAATGGCTTATGGGTAAGCACAAAACCATGGTAGTGGCCTGCTTTAAATCTAGCCAGCCACTCACTTCAAGGACCAGTCTCTCCCTGCTCTCACTCCTGCTCTTGTGCTCCTAAGGTAGATTCTAGAATGACAGTGTTGAATTAGGAATACAGATCTGAATCTCAAAGGCTCCAACCCTTATTTCGAGCCAACATATCACATTTTCCCCAAACCAAGAGAACTGGAAGGGAAGGTAGCAGTATGGCTCCTTCTAGCCTGCCTCAGGTCAGTTAAGAGCGGCTAGGCCTACCGAATCATCAATTCTAACAAACACCATTCCTCTTCCAGGGACACAAAGAGAACGAAGAGGAAAAGAACTCAACGTGGATCCAGTTGGGAGAAAGGGAAACTAAAGCCAGTTCAGGGAAGGAATTTGATTTGGTTTGTTACAGGGACTGTCACTGAAGCTACGAAATCTAAAAACGTGGGAATTTGGGATCAATTTGGAACAGCTCCCCATGCTGCAAATTTTAACCTTATGTATGGTCATTAATGATATTTTTTTTAACTTCAGTTTAAAACCAAGGAACAAGGTTGCTGCTAACTGTGAGAGAGCCTCCCTTCTTGGATTTGGTGTGCTCCTCCCCTCCCCCCTTTTTATGGAACAAGTAGGTATCCGCATGTTTGAATTTGTCGCTGTTTTCCAGTGTGCACAGACAGTGGTCTGACTGGCACAGCCACTCACAGACTTCATGCAAGCAAACAGCTGCACCCTAGAGTCGCAGCAGGTGCACTGGGGGAGCCCAGCTGAAAATTCGGCAGGAGAACAATAGCGCCGTTATGAGGCCAAGAGATGGGGCCCTGCAGAAGAAACAACCAGTATACTACTTCTGATGGCAGGAAGAGCTGAAGACTCAGGCAGCAGGCCAGGGAAATTTAGCCTCCTGGTCTGGGAAACAGGCATTCACAGAAACTGCCAGGTACCACTCACTGCATTCCACACCTCAATCAAAGCCCTATCGGGAGGCAAAGCACCACCAACTATGTGGCTGGATGCAAATCCTGCCAGAAAAACATATTCCTTTCCTTTAAAGGAACACCACCTCCCTTGGGTAGCACTGCCACATTCACCAAGTTTCCATTTACATCCAAATATGCGCAAAAAAAAAAATTACAGATGCATCTCACTCCCCCAGTGACTTTATAACATGTTGCTAGGTAACAGTGCATACAAGTCAGGTTCCTGGACCTCTAGTAAGTCACCATAAAATAACTGCATGGGTCTTTTGCATAAATAGTATGTATTTGTATCTGTTTTCTGATGCCAATAGATCAGTGGGCAAAGACATATCAGTCTGCCGAACTGTAAACAGCTCCTAGTCTCCTGCTAATTGAAAAACATTAGCTCACAATACAGAGGTTTTGGTAATAGCCCTTCCCCTTCCCTCCCTTTCTTCTGACTTTGAGGAGGCTTTTTCCCCCTTCTGCTTCTCTGCACTAAAGTCTATGCTCCGAGCAGTCATAACAAGCCATCTTATCTACTGTTGGCCCTAGCAGAGATCTGGAGCCACTTACGGCATGACGTCGTGCACCTCTTGGAGAAAAACACATCTGAACTCAGTATGAGCATCACAAGGCATCAGTTTTTCATTTCTAGGGAGTAAGCCTACCAAATATAAATCTGCCCTACTTTTCCTAACCCTTAACCTTTGGTCTCAGGCCCCACGGGGTCTTCTAAGAACAGCAAATTCTGCCTTTTTTCTAAGCTCGAATATATAAACAGGCAACTTCATCAGAATCATAAGCTTGAAGGAACCTTAGAGGTCAATGAGTCCAGCTTCCTTTTTTCATAAGGAGGAAACTAAGGCCCAGGGAGGTTAAATGACTTTCATGAGTAGCAGGTTTCTGAAGGGGAATTTGGATCCAGATTCTTCAGGTCCAGTGCTCTACCCACTGTACCAGTGGTGTCAAACTCAAATAGAAACAGGACACATTTGAATTTAGAAAAACACAAATTAACATTATCTATATTTTGTTATACTTTAATTTATCTTGTTAAACATCTCCCAATTACATTTTAACCTAGTTCTGGCCATGAGTCTGACACCTCTGTGACACCACTACATCTTTCCCCTGGTATTAGACTAAGTGAGTCCAGAGAAGAGTAACCCTTCCCATGTACCATTGAGTGAGGCTGTCGAGACGGAAACTGGTTCTTCTGCGGGGTGATGTTCAGAACAACCAGAGAAGACTATGAAAGAAGGGCCTAAGAGAAAGGTATTTTTAAAAGACTATAAAATAATGACTAGAAAGCCAGGCTTGGAGTAAGGAAGGCCTGGGTTCAAGTCCTTCCTCTGACACATACTAGCTGCATGTCTATGAGTACTTAACTTCTCAGTGTCCCAAACTAAGACTAAATTATGGCAAAGTGGTGATCCCCATCAGCTGAATGAACTTCCATACCAGGAGTCACCACACTGATAAAAGCCCATGCCCAGGCACCTTTACACCCATCCCCCCCAAAAAAGATCCTATTCTTTTCAAATTTGGATGAATTAAAATAACATAGCCTTTTAAACAGTACAGCAACTTTTTTTTTAACTCCATGAGAAAATTTTATGGTATTAAATGACTCTAAACAGATAAAATTAAGTTTATCTTTAACTCCTATGGCATCATTAACATCAAGGCAGGATGGTCCTCAACTCTTCTAGGCTTTTGATGTATTACACTAACTCCTGCCCTCTTCCCCCACCTCCTGCCTTCAGTTAATTTCTTCAACACCTAGAACTCCATTTCCCACATCTCATTCCTTCCAGGAATTCCTTCCTACCCTTCCAGGGTAGTCTCGTCACTCCCCCTAAGGAGCAAAGATTGGGAGCCATGAGGACATGAAGCCATTTCACAAGACCCTACTGAAGTCTCACTGAGCAAAGGGATGAGCAGGTGAAAGTGAACTTCAAATTCACCTGGCAGTGATATTTAGTAAAATGCAGCTCACATCCAGCTTGAAGGAAGGCGGTGGCCAATTATTCTCCATTTAAAAGGGTATTGTCAATCTCCAAAGAGCTGAAATGGCATTTGGAAATCATCTTGGGGACTGCCATCTTCATTGAAAGACAGAACCAATTCTCAACCAACCTTTCCCCACCCTCCACATTGCCTTTAAAATTTTAAATCCTACTTTTAAAAAACTTCATAAGCTGCCATGCAACCCCACCAAATGCCCTGTTGAATCAACAATGTAGTCAGCAAAAACACTTCCTTCTCCCAATGTTGATACCATTGCTTAACCTCTAAATAACCACAAAACAGGCTGAAGGAGGAAAAAAAGATGGTGACAAAGAAAAAAAGAAACCCTCATATAATTTGCTGCAGGCTAGGTGAGTCAACAAAAAAGAGTAATGTGCTTTCAGAATTTCTTTGGGAAGCTTTCTGGTGTACCCACATTTTAAAAAAAAACTACACTACCTAATGCTAATCTGTGTTTCTTTGTCCTAAGATGCCTTTAAAACTGAGATAGCAAAGAACAGATGAAATCAGATACATTCCACACCCAGGCATTTTACAGAACCCAAAGCAGGGAGAAGGTAAATGGGAAACCCAAGGTCACAATGAGCATCTGGCAAGGGACCAAGGCAAATCTTTGGCTCCCAATGTCATTATGATCACCTTAAACACACACACACACACACACACACACACACACACACACACACACACACCACAAGAACAGATAAAGAACATGCAAAAAGGAAAGAAAAACAGAAAAAAAGAAACCAAGTCCTTTCATTAACGACTAGGCCCAAACATTTGGAGCACATAGAAGGAAGAAGATGGATGTATCTTGGAGGCACAACAGGAAAGGAAGCAGGAAAAGAGAAACAGAATGAGCACCACCCTACTTAATTACCTGACAGCTTCATGAGAAAGTCCGATGCCATCTTCACGGAGATGTCTTGGCTGAACAATGCTGATGCGGTGTTGGCTACATAGTCTGAGGTGTCTTTCAATTTTGTGTTGTTCATGGGTCTATCGGCAACATTCAGGATAAAAGAAGGGGACAGGCTGTTATCTTCCTTGGGCTCTTCCTTGACCAACAAAGGTGGAATACCAGTACTGCTCTGGCTAGTCCTTTCTGGAGTTCTAGACAGGACTGGAGACCCCACTAACTCTGTGCCTGCTCCTTCTCTTTGCTGTCCCAGACAGGCACTGTCACTGAGCTGCGGGGACCCCTTCACATCTGTTTCTGGGATCTCCTCCTTCACCTTGGCTTCTGTCCTCAGGAAGTGCTGGTGGCATCGCATGTGGAGCTTTAGGCTAAAGTGACGGGAGGAGGTAAAAGGACATAGCTGGCACTGGAAGGTTTCGCCTCGGTCCTGGTGTTGATGAACCTGAGGAAGGGGGGCAGCAGGAGGAGGAGGAACACCCGTGACACATTTATAAACTAGTTCTCATTACATATTTCCAAAACATCTTCAAAGAGTTCTTCTACAATACAAACAATAGAATCAGGGAGATAAAAACCTGAAACATGTCATAGCTATGATCTTAAAAAGAAAGGCAATAATCCCTAAACATAAGTGAACCCATAGAGGTTATGCAGCTCATTCATACAGTCAGGAGGATAGGTTTTCAGCACGCAATTCATTAGGAGAAGCATCATGTATTCATTCTAGTCATGTCCAACTCCTCGTGGCCCCATTTGGGGTTTTCTTGGCAAAGATACTTGAGCAGTTTGCCATTTCCTTCTCTAGCTTATTTTATAGATGAGGAAACTGAGGCAGTCAGGTTAACTGACTTGCCCTGGGTCACACAGCTAGTAAGTGTCTCAGGTTAGAATTAACCTACTGACTCCAGGCCCAGCATTATCCACTGAGACACCTAGCTGCCTTAGAAGCATCATGGAACAGTGGGAAAGGCTCTGGATTTAAAAATCATAGGATCATAGATTTGGAGGTGAAAGGGACCACAGAAGTCAGATCTAATTCAACCTGCTCAATTTTCAGATGAGGAAACTGAGGCCCAGAGAGGTTAAGAGTCTTTATTCAAGATCATACAGATTAGTAAGAACAGAAGTAATATTTGAATTCAAGCCTTCTATTTCCAAAGTCCCCTATCACCTAATTACAGAACACAGAACATATACACTTCATCACTCTAGTTTAAATACCAGTCTGCCATTTTGTGGCCTTGAGCAAGTAAGTCATCTGTAAGATGAGGAAATGGGACTAAACTACTTCTAAGGCTCCTTACAGGTTTAAATCTAAGCTCCCACCATTTTTTGACTGGATCTACCTAGCCTTCCAAGCAACTAATCCCAGCTGGTAATCTTAGAGCAATAAATAATCATAAACCCAACAAACTATCCAATTTACATAATAATTAACTAAGGTCAGCATAGGTACCTTGTCAATTAATTTCCCTGACAACAATAATACTTCGCATTTATGGAACACCTTTCACCCAGAGACTTATGTGTACTTTGCAAATAGAGTCTCATCATTTTCAAAACACTGCTCCATAGTTAACGGTACTGGACCAAGAGTTAAGAAAGCTGAGTTCTAGGCTCAATTCTCTCCCTAGCTCATCATGATACTAGAGGCAAGTCATTTTATGTCTCTGGAACTCAGTTTCCTCTTCCGTAAAATCAAGGAATTTAAAATGTTTGTTACAAGGGAAAGATCACTATAGCTAAGGGAAAGGAATTTATTGGAAATAAATGAGATGCAAAAGGCATTAATTAAACTTTAAATAAACTAAATAAAATCAGAGAGCCAGATTAGATGATGAATGCAGTCTACAAGGAAATGAAGTGGGCAAGGGCACTTCACCTCACTGGGCCTCCATTTCCTCATATGTAAAATGAAGGATTGGAGTAGATGGCCTTCCAGTCTTAAATCTCTGAACCTATGATCTATCACATCTTTCAAGGATGTGGAAATGAGAAGAAACACAGTATAGAGGATAGAGAAGGCAGTCTGTGAGACAGGAACACCTGGGTTCAAGCACTGATTTGATATATGACCATGGTCAATCCCAGGCATCTCTGGGAGACTATAAGTCACCCTTTAGGTGCCAATCTGCAGCCCCCATGGAGGAACATTTCATACCTTGATTTCTCCAGTTGAAGGAGGGGGAGGAGGGGGAGAGGGAGGGAGGAAAGAAAGAAGGGAGGGAAGGAGGAAGGGAGGGAAGGAAGAAGGGAGAGAAGGAGGAAGGGAGGGAAGGAAGAAGGGAGGGAAGGAAGAAGGGAGGGAAGGAAGAAGGGAGGGAAGGAAGAAGGGAGGGAAGGAAGAAGGGAGGGAAGGAAGAAGGGAAGGAAGGAAAAGGGAGGGAAGAAAGAAGGGAGGGAAGGAAGAAGGGAGAGAAGGAGGGAGGGAGGGGAGAAAGATAAGAGAGGGAAGGGAGAGAGAGAGAAGGGAGAGAGAGAAGGGGGGAGGGAGAGAGGGGGAGGAGAGAGGGGGAGGGAGAGAGGGGAAGGGAGAAGGGGAGGGAGAGAGGGGAGGGAGAAGGGGAGGGAGAGAGGGGGGAGGGAGAGAGGGGGGAGGGAGAGAAGGGGGGAGGGAGGGAAGGGGGGAGGGAAGGAAGGGGGGAAGGAAGGAAGGGGGGAAGGAAGGAAGGGGGGAGGGAGGGAAGGAGGGTCAAGAAAAAGCAGGGAAGGAGCTGTGGGAAATAATCCCATTGCAGTATTCCCATTTCATCGAAGGAGAACTTCAGATACAAACACTAGTGTTTTACACCAAAATCACACACAAAAATCCATGTAGAATGGAACTAAGAAGCTGGGATTTCTGACTCAGAGTCTGTCTCTGCCCATTCAATTTAAATCTCTCACAGAAGCAGACTTTTCCAAATGGAGTATAACTAAGCCTCAGACTCCAAAGTGTGGCATATGAATAGAATGCAGACTGCTGCATCTGATTCTAATCCACCATGCATACTACCTGCAGAGGTTCCAGGGAACTTTTTCCCCCCTCCTGTTCGGGACAAATTTAGTGCTTGAGAAAGTGAGGAAATAATTGCATTGGCCTGAGCCAGGCTTAATGCTGGCAGGTGCTATGTAAGCTTGTAAGCTCCCCCATTCATCTTTGCCAATGTACTTCAGTCCTGACCTGTAACACCCTTGCTATTTCAGTACTGGCCCTCCCTTGAGCAGAAACTGCCAATCGAGGAGATTTGCGCCAAATTGTTTGGGTAGTTGTGTGATCTGGACAAACAAGCAACAGATTGGAATGAAAAAAAAAATCCATCTCTTTTTTCTTTTTTTTTTTTAATTTCTGAGCAAAAGGGATTTGAACTCCAGTTTGCAAAGGTTAGAGGCTCATTCATTAACCCACTCTGCTACCTGGCCCTTCTGCAGAGATTTTCTTTCCAAGACAGCAAGTTTTACTACAGCTGTTTACACATTCTGAATGCAGTCCAAAAGCATTATTCACCAGCCAAAACATACTTTTAAATAATGTTAAATGACCAACAAAAGCAAAAGAATTAAAAGTTAATGGTGAGATCCTGTCGCTACAGCACCCCACTGTGGCTTTTGGAAAAAAACAACGGAGGACGCCCAAGTTCCCCCAAACAGGAGTTTAATAACAGAAATAGCCACATGAACAGCTATCCCCAGTAGTAGCAATGTTCTGCTAATTAAATGACAGACTTTTTCAACCCCCCACGCCTTTTCTTTGTGGGAGGGGCAGAGGCATCTGTCAGAGGATGTTAATACCGTCTCTTTTATTTTATGACAATGAGCTCTCCTAAATCCCGATAATTTCCATTTGGTGTCTAACAACGTCTTGAAAATCCAATTCAATTTCCTCCACCCCATTCTTGCTGACCCATCCTCCTCTGAGGCCCCATGGTACCGCCCCCCAAAGGCATCTGACAAAGGCAGCTAGAATCATGCCCTAAAACGAAGCGGTTAAAGGTCAGGCTACAGAAAGCTTCCAGCCCCCAGGGGAGTGCCCAGTGGGGCAGATTCCATTTCAGCGGTGTCCGGAGGAGAGAAAAAGAGAAGTGAGCTAATCCAGGAACAGAGCTCCGAAATCAGCTTTTAGTGGAGGGGAGTTGCTTAATGTGTTGAAGTCTGGACTGAAAATAGCCAGAGGACTTGCATTTTATAAAAATGGGCTCTTGAGTTTCCTAAGTATATGCCATGTTTTGTTCTTCCTCTATTTAGGCTTGGGAAATAAACTATTGTGTGACTTATTATGACTCCAATGAACTGTTGGTAAAAATCTGTCCTTTCAAGGGAGAGGTGGTGGACTACGGACGTGAAATGAGGCATACCATCTGGTATGCCTAACTGTACCTCTGTTTGGAGGGAGGGTTCTATTGGGGGAGAGGAAGTGTCATTGATATAAAAAAAAAAGTATCAGTAAAGCACTCATTTAATTTGACAAAGAGAATGCTTCCTTAAAAGTGTGAAGAAAAAAGCAATTGATTCTGCTTTGACTTTCTGAGCTTCCTTGTTAAGCCTCCCATTCCCTCTTGCAATGACTTCGCATTACCTTGGGTATACTTCACTGTGAACATTTATTTCTTTCCTCAAGCCTGCCTCCATGAAGACAAGCTCTTGGAGGGCTCTTTATAGCTCCATCACCTGGCCTAGAACTGTTACCCAATAGGTAGGTGCTGGCTGATAGGAACTTTTTTCCCCAAAGTGGGGGTATTTGAGGGGGTGAAGTCAGGGATCCCATGTCGAGTTTGGCCTTTGACTTAAAAGAGTATCTCACTGCTTCGAAAGCTCTCTGGGCCTGTCGCAGCAAAGCAGAGCCTGCCTAAAATCTTTTCTTCCTTCTGACTCAATATGTACAGCCTCTTTTCCTTTCTTCAGCGTGCTGGTCATTTTTCTGAACAGCAAATACCACACATCAAAAGGGGTTAGGAACAAGAGAGACCTCTACAATCAATGAGTCCACCTCCCGGCCAAGAGAGGGCTTCATAGCTTTCAGCTGCTATGGCCAGAGACTCACACTGTGGCAAAGTTGAAAGGGGCCTCAGAGATCATCTAATCCAACTGCCTCGTTTTACCAGGGAGGAAAACTGACACACAGGGAGAGGTTAAGTGACTGTGACTTAGCTTGGGCATAAAAGCTGTCTGTCTTCAGGTACCTGAAGAGCTGTACCATGGAAGGGGGTGGGACGTGTTCTGGACTCTGGGACAATGAAGTTGTGAAAACAACCACCTCAGGTATAACAACTAATGTTCATAGAGTGTTTTAGGATTTACAAAATGCTTTACACACATTACCCCAGTTGCTCTGCACAACAGCTCTGGGAGGTAGATACTATTTTACATTTTATAGATTTACAGGAAACAGAGACTGAGAGGAGTAAAATTACTTACCCAGGGTCACACAACTCTTTGGTGACAGAGCTAAGTCTAGAACCCGGGTCTTCTGACTTTTAGTTCAGTGTTCTTTCCATTATACCAAATGACAGCATGAAACAGTAGCTAGGGCACCGGAGTCAGAGATGTGGGTTCTAACCCTGCCTTCGACTCTAGCAGCCATTATATGACTCACTCACCCTCTCTGTCTCAGTTTCCTCGTCTGAGAAACGAGGGTTGAAAATACCTCCTCTATCTCAGAGAGGTGTTGTCAGGATCAATTGAGAATCTGAGCATGCCACTTTTCAAACTTTATATATTTTTATATATTATATATTAATATATATTTTATATATGCTTTAATATTGTTTTTATATTTTAATATATATTTTATATATAGTATCATATATTACCACATATGTATATATTACTAGGATTATTTCTGCAGGTCTCCCTTTATTGGGTTCAGCTTTAACTTAAGAGACTATTAGGTAGCTTCCCTCAGGCCCATTCACCTCGGAGGGTTGTAAAAACATTTCATGAAGACAGGAAATAACCCCAAGAAAACTAGAAATATTACTAAATGTACTTCAAAAGGTGGCCAGGAGAGGGATAGAGGGCAGGGGAAGGGAAGTGTCCGATTTTATAAACATAAATTTACATGTCCGCTTACCAAAAGCCCAAATGAATTGTAGCCTAATAGATTCAGAGACCATGAGTTTGAATAAACTCATCATTTCACACAATTGCTTTATTGTACCAGTTATTGATTTGTTCTGAGAGCATTCTGAATCCCCATGACCTCCACGGACCCTGCTGCTCTCAACTGCAACTCAGCGATAGCCTAGAGTCTGTCCTGGATCATCAAGGCATCAAACCCATCTTCCTCTAGTTTCAGGGTCAATAGTCCTTTCTTTTAAAACTACAGCTTTATAAATAGGCTGGTTAAATGACCTTGGGCTGAGGCAAGGCTCCCAGGTTGCTGGGCCAAAGTCAAGCTTCCTGCTTAACCAATGCTTTAAATTAGCTAGATCTCAATTCTAAGCACAATATACTATACAGTATCTAAAAGGAGTTTTTGTGATAACAGGCACTTCTTGCAAGCCATTTCTTTCTAATTTAATCCTCACTGTACACCTTTAAAATCTGAGTTCTATTGCTTTGAAGGAGGAAGGGGATCTAGACCATGAAGTATAGTACAAGTCGACTTCTACTCAGAGCCTTCTATTAACCAAATGCAAGAGAGGAAGAAACTTCACTTTTAGGAGAAAGAAGTTAAAAAAACCAAGATCACATTTGGGATTCAGTTCTTAGAAGAATGGCTTCCAGGGTAAGTCACAAAATTTCAGAATCTCAGGGCTAAAAGAGATCGCAGACACTAATGCAGGGAGTCTTCCCCTCCCCCCACCTCAAGGCAATTGGGGTTAAGTGACTTGCCCACAGTCACACAGCTAGAAAGTATTATGTGTCTGAGGCTGCATTTGAACTCAGGTCCTCCTGACCTCAGAGCTGGTGCTCTATCCACTGTGCCACCTAACTGTCCTAATACAGGGAGTCTTAACCTCTTTGCTGTCCCAGACCCCCTAGGCAGTCAGACAAAGGCTATGGATGCCTTCTTGGAATAATGTTTTTAAATAAGTGAAAGAAGTGTTAAATTTCATTTAGAGGTTAGTAAAACAAAGATGTCATTTTTTTTCTCCCATCCAAGTTCCCAAACCCACTGAACTATATCTACTGACCCTTTGGGGGTCCCCAAACCCCAGACAGCGAAGCACTGACTCAGTGGAACACCTGGGCTAGAAACCCCTCTAATGCAGATAATGAGCTAAATTGAAGTAGGATGCCACGCCTTCCCAAGGCAGCCCATTCCACCTTTGGGTGGCTCTACTGGTGAGTAATTTTTGCCTTGTAGCAAGCCTACATCTGCCCCTTGACAGCTTTCATATACTGCTCACTATTTGGCTGGTTCTTCCACATGAAAACCCTTCAGTTACTTGAAAACTGTTCTCCTGTCTCATCTCCCTAAGTCTTCTCTTTTCCAGGGCATACAAATTTGGTTTGATTCAATTAAATTCAAAAGGCATTATGGCACCCTACTATGTGCCAAATACCATGTTAGGTACCAGAGACATAAAAAAAAAAAGAATGGGTCCCACTACCAAGGATCTTAGATGCCCCTGGAATTTTTCCTCTAACCAACCCTCAAAAGGCACGTCCTTGAGGCCCTTTGACATCCTGTCATCCTCTGAAAAGTATTCGGACATATTTATCAACGTTCTTCTTAAGATGTGAATGTCCTGCTTCATATTAGGTCTGATCAGCAGGAATATCACCACCTTAGTCCCGGATATTATGACCTTCTCATTAAGATAGAGTACAATCAAATTAGCTTTTTTGGGCTGTAGTATCATATTATTGACTAATGTTGAGCCAACAGTTCACTAAACCCAGATGATTTAGCTGAGGAACTGCTTTCTAATCATGACTCCTCCATTTTGCATTTGTCAAGATCTTTCTGGACATTGACTCTGTCATTAATCCATTGGCTATACTTCAAAGTTGGGTATTACTGGCAAATCTGATAAGCCTGCCATCTATACTTTCATCTAAGTCCCTGTTAAAATTGTTAAGTAGCATAGGACGATAATGGGTACCTGGGAAACTTCACTGAAGACTCCCTCCCAAGCTGGTGTTAAATCATTAACATTGAAACTCTAAATCCAGCAACTCATCCCTTTCCAAATCTACCTAACTTTACTATGGCAGTCCACTAAAGGCCTGTCAAATGCTTGGCTAAAAGCTAGGTAAACTGTGCCTACAATGCTCCCACATTGTAATGGGTCAGTACCCATTCAGCTTCATTATTGGTAGCTTTCGTAGCTTCAGTGTTAGAACCATGACCATTAGTATTCAGGGTGATCATTCTAAGATCCTGCTGTATCTTAAATCAACAATTCCATATATTCTAATAATCTCTACTTACTGAGGCAGGGCAGTAGATCAATGAATTTAAGAAAGATATTCAACAAGAAAATATGAAACAAAGAGGTTTTCTGGCAATAAAGAATCCAGAAAGACCTTCAAAGATCACCCCATCTCTTGCCCTTGATTTTTAGGAAACTGAGGCTCAGAGATTAAGGAATTTCAGCTGGAATTAGAATCCAGGTCTCTTTTATTCTTAGCTCAGGGCTCTTTACCTTGCACCATACTACATCTTTGAGCTATCCAGAAAATTAACGTAATTACAACATCCCTAACCAGTTTAATTAGACCGGATTTTTCAGCCATATCCCCACTACTGAATAGTAATCATTATCAGTAGGGTCATGAACGATCTATGTCAGATTAAACTCTAATTGATTAGCCTTTCTAAATCATGCACCTGAGTAGAACAGGACTGAATTCAGTTCTCTGCAGCCTCTCCACGGGCACCATAACAGAATCATTAATACCTTGTGACTGGACAAGCTCTACTAGACTATGAGCTCCTTGAGGGAGCAACTTATCTAAACTGTACATCCAGGGCATGTGAGAAATCTTGATTGTGGTGGTGGCTATTAATGGATTCCAAAGGTATCTGTGACCATCAGGGAAGCTCACTTCCAGCAGTAAGAAAAGCAAACTAACTGTACTCCCAGTCTCATAAGAAAAGACTTCTCATGGATTTCAGAAAAACCTGGAAAGATTTACATGAACCGATGATGAGTGAAGTAAGCAGAAGCAGGAGAACACTGTACACAGTAACAGCAACACACTGCTCTGATTAGCTATAGACTTAACTCTTCTCCGTAATACAACGATCCAAGACAACTCCAAAAGACTCATAATGGAAAATGTTCTCCACATCCAGAGAAAGAACTATAGAGTCTGAAAGCAGATCAAAGCCTAATATTTTCAGGTTTTTTTGGTTTTTT
Source organism: Phascolarctos cinereus (assembly GCF_003287225.1). Lineage (NCBI taxonomy): Eukaryota > Metazoa > Chordata > Mammalia > Diprotodontia > Phascolarctidae > Phascolarctos > Phascolarctos cinereus. The sequence continues at coordinate 111,615,477 of NW_027556402.1, read as the reverse complement.
TTTCCTTATTCGTGGTTTTTCCTTTTTGTTCTGATACTTCTTTCACAATATGACTAATGTGGAAATATGTTTAACATGATTGTGTACGTATAATCTATAACAGATTGCTTGCTGCCTTGGGGGGAGAAAATTTGGAACTCAAAATTTTACAAAAATGAATGCTGAAAACTATCTTTACATGTAATTATAAGAAAAAAAATACTATTGGGGGGGGGAGACTCCTGAGATGCCAGGCCTGGAGTCAGGAAGATTCATCAATCTGAGTTCAAATCTGGCCTTAGACTCCTACTCGCTGTGTGACCTTGGACAAGTCACTTAACCCTCTTTGTCTCAGTTTCCTCATCCATAAAATGAGCTAAAGAAGGCAATGGCAAATCATTTCAGTGTCTTTGCCAAGAAAACCCTAAATGAGGTCATGAAGAGTCAGATAGGACTGAAACAACTGAACAACAACAAACATGGTTAATCTGTCATAGAGCATCTGATGCATGTGTGTTCTTGAGGGCATCCCCCCTCATCCCCCACCCTGTGGTCCTGTTAAGGGAGGGCTTACCTTCATATGGGATTTGAGATTGTCCTTGCGGGCACACCGGAATGGACAGAGAGGGCACTGGTGACTTTTTAAACCGGTGTGAATCACCATGTGCCGCTTCCAGTAACTCTTCCGTTTTATAACCAAACCACATATCGGGCACTGGAAAGGTTTTCCTCCTTCTTCTTCTGGGGCTTAGAAGAGGGAGAAAGGGAAAAAAAAGTGGGGGAATAAATTAAAGGCATTCATTGTTGGTCTGCTTTCAGTGAGTTATAAAAACCCCCAAATGAATTGGTCTTTTCTTGCCATTTCATAAACTTCATTTGCGATAAGATTCCATCATGGATTATTTTAGTGTGTTCATTCAGTGGCCTCCTGTCTGGTTCCATCTTCTCACCCTATCATCATCCTGTCTTTATGAAAAAATTCCTGCCCCCAGGTCTGGCCCCCAAGGACCATCATTAGCTATGTTGACCAGCTTGGAACATATGCGCTTCATCTGGCTTGCCCTTGACCCCTGCCTGGTGATCTACATGAACCTGGAGATTGCCAACTTCTAAGGCTTAGCCTCCTGAACACTGTAGAGGTACCATCACTGAGGAAACAGGTGTTCCAGAGGCTATATCTAAATTTTTAGATAAGGATAATGGAGAAAGAAAATAAAAATCAGATTGAACCCACAAAATCGTCCACGGCTCTTGTGCAGAGCAAAGCATGCAGTGTCACTAGCCTCACATGCTGAACTCCAGTCGAGAATGATTCCAGAACCCCTGCTGTCATATGCTTGTTTGGGTATGGCTGGAGCAGATGCTGCTGCCACGTTAGCCATCAGGGGGTCTCCGGGTCAGGCCTTGCTTCCCCCACTTTCTTTCTGTTCTTCTGTTTGCCCCCAGAGGCAATAGGCTGCCCTCCCAGGCATGCAGACTTGCAGCCCGGGCCCCTTTTAGGAGAGGAGGCACCTAGCCCTGTCCTTCAGCACACACCAGCCGCTCAATAAGTATCTGTGGAATGTTCAAATGAAAAGTTATGCAAGGCAAATGGTGAATGCTTCCATTTCGCAGAAAGAACTGCCTCTGTGGGACAAAAATAGGAAAACTTCTCCCCCAAAAAGAAAAAAAAAGTGTGTCTGCCAATGCTTCATTCAGCAGTCACAGCAAATCATGCTGTCCAATGCCATATCCGACCTTGCATTATTGGTGTATGAGAAGTGAAAAAAATCTCTAGCTAAGGACTCTGAGTTTTCTCTGTTAATTACCAGGAATCCGTAATATTTCCCAAGTGCCTAATTATAAATTACCTCATTGCTTATTTATTATCTTCTCAACCATTAGTCTCTACCTGCAAAAAGCTATTCAAATTGCAAGGTCTCCAGTGAAAGGAAAGGAACTGATAAGAGCTCAAAGATAATGCGGAAGCATTCCAAAATGCCACTGTATTCCCTGGCTGTGTGGAGAGGTCGGGTGATCCCTCCTTTTCTGATTTAAGCAAGCTGACTTAGGTTCCACCACCAGCTAGACAGCGAGTATGCTTTCTAAGAGTGCACTGATCCAGACTGCCCCAACTTCTTCAGCCTAGGCCACTTGCCACTGAAGATGGGTCCTCCTCCTACTTGCTTAACAGGTGACTAGAGAAAATATCAGTGTTATTACTCACTGAAATTAATCAAGATGGGAAAGAAGACTTTACAGAAAGTTTCCTTTGATCCAGTCATTATTTTTCTCCCATCACCTCTTCCCTTTCTTTCTCCTTTCTGCCTCCTTGGAAAGTTCTGCTTTGTGGTCTCACCAAGGTAAAGTGATATCCAGATTACTCTAGGGCTATGCTTGGGGAACACAATCTCTGGGAAGTCCCACAGCCCTGGAAAGGATCTGAGGACAGGCCTACTCACAACAGACTCAGACTTAGAGCAAGAAGCGGCTTGAAAGGATTTATGCAGCCCCTTGATTTTACAGATGGGGAAATTGAGACTCAGAGAGGTTATGCAACTTGCCCAAGGCCAGTAAATGATGATCATGATGATGATGGTGATGATAATGATGAGAGCATTTATATAATGTCTTAAGGTTTGAAAATCACTTTACAAATTTTATCTCATTTGATGTAGGTTATTATCCCCATTTTACAGATGAGGAAACTGAGGCAGACAACGGTTAAGGGATTTGCCCAGGGTTACACAGTCAGTAAGCACTTGAGGCTGAATTTGAACTCAGGTCTTCCAGACTCTAGGTCCAGCCCCCAATCCATTGCACCACCTAGCTGTCTCTGTGCCAAGTGAGCAGCAGAGTTGGGATCTGAATTCAGGGCATAGGATAATAGGCTCATAGATTTAGAACTGGAAGAGATCTTAGAAATAATTTAGTTCAACCTCTTTATTTTACAGATGAGGAAACTGAGTCCCATGTAGTTTAAGTGACTTGTCCAAGGTCACTCAGGTAGAAATAAAGTTGGGGTTTGAATCTAGGTCCTCTGATCCCAAGGGGCAGCTAGGTGGTACAGCAGATAGAGTCCTGAGCTTGGAATCAGGAAAACTCATCTTCCTGAGTTTAAATCTGGCTTTAGACACTTACTAGATGTGACCCTAGGCAAGTCACTTCACACTATTTGCCTCAGTTTCCTCATCTGAAAAATTAGCTGGAGAAGGAAATGCAAACTACTCCAGTGTCTTTACCAAGAAAGCCTGAAATAGCTCATGAAGAGTTGGACACCACTGAAAAACAAATAAACAAACCTGATTCCAAATCCAACATTCTTTCCACTGCCCCACACTGCCTCCTACAGATGACAGATTGTGTATAGCAGAGGTCCAGGGTAATTTAGCTGGGAAAGTTTCATTACCAGATTTGGGGGGCCAAAGAATTTATGAAACCCATCCAGTAAAGCATGAAAGAGTTGAAAATGGCACTATGTGATGAAGACAAGGATTTTTTCAAATTATTAAGGATTTCTATACTAATTGCTCTGACGAGGATTTTAAAGACTCACGTCTACCTGCCATTTTCTATCCTACACTGAGACTGCCAGGAGACGTAAGACTGAACTTCAGGTTACACATTCAGAATGACATAAAATAAGCCCCTTCGTGGCCCAGTGGATAGAGAGCTAAGCTTGGGGTTACAAAGTTCATCTCTGGCCTCAGACACTTGCAGCTGTGTAACTCTGAGCCAGTCACTTAATCTGTTTGCCTCAGTTTCCTCAACTGTAAAATGGGGTCCAGTTTCCTAATCTAAACATGCGGACATTAAGCTAGGTGACTTCTAGGACCTCTTTAGCTCCATCTATGACCTATATGACCCTTTTTCTCCCCCTCATTAACAATCTACTTGATATTTCACATGCATCCTATCTGAACACAATTGAATTTACTTTATCTTCCATGATTAGATTTAGGGAGGGACACTTGGACTCCATTTAAAATAAACTGTATGCACGTGCTACACAAATTAGGCTAAATTAGGCTATCTTGATAATCTGGGTAGTTTTAATGGAGAGGAACTTCCTTCAAACACTAAAATACAGGATGATATTGCCCAGCACAGCAAGACCAGAAAGGAAGGTGACAATATCCAGATCAATAAAGGTTAACCACGTGAAGATTTGAGCCAAAGCTTGATATGCATATGAATTCTTCTACAAGATTTGAGGTTTCAGCTTGCAAACGCTAGTTCTGAGGGCAAGGGACCACTTACTGATCTATTCAAGCCATTCATTCTTCCAGCACCCAGAAGTGTTCTCGGAGTTACTTCCTACTAAATTCTGAGCCTCAGGCAACATGACCACTTATTCAGGAGTGACATTTGTTCTGGGTGTTGGGTATCTGAAGTTGGCAGTGGGTGTTCATTTAAAAAAAAAAAGACTGACAGGTGGTTTACCTTGTTGAACAAGTACTTAAAACATCCTGTTCCCTAGTAGGTTTCATTAAGCTGTATCATTACGTAATAGATGGGAAGGCACAGTCTCCAACATTTACAAGCTGTGTGTTATCACAGGCAGGAATGTCAGACTGTCTAAATTAAAGTGATTTTCCTTAAGGTAAGTCTGATCAAGTCAGCCTTCCCTCCCCCAATAAACTCCCATGACTCCCCATTACCCCTAGGATCAAATATAAACTCTTCTCTTTGGCATTTAAAGTTCTCCACAAACTACCTTCCTAACCCATCCTACCTTCCCAAATCTCTTAAACATTACTCCCCTCCAGGGACTCTTCAGTCTAGCCACACTGGGTCTATTTGCTAGTGTTTATACATCTCCCATCTCTGTGCCTTTGCACTGGCTGTACCACATGCCTGGCGTGCTCTTCCTTCTCACCTCTGCCTCTTGAATTGCCTAGTTTGAAAACTCAGTTCAAATGCTTCCTTCTGCACAATGGCTCTCCTGGTCCCTCCAGCTGCTAGTGTTTTCCCCTCTAGTGTTACTTTGTGTCTGCTTTATATTTGTGGTGTGTGTATGTGTATACATACACATATATACACAGATACACACACATATATAGATACATACTGTTTTGTCTATTACCATGTACATGCTTTATATCCTTATGAGTATAAACACACACACACACACACATATATATACACACACATATATGAACTTTAATCTCTCCCACTAGAATATAACTTCCCTGAGGACAGAAACTGTGTCACTTTTGTATCTCCTTAGACTAAGGCATGATATAGGTGCTTATTAATTTCAAGCTTGCTAGATTGAGCCTCGGTTTCTTCATTTGTGAAATGGGGATAATAAAACCTACAGTATCTCCCTCCTGAGGTTGTTCTGAGTGCAAACTTGATAATGTTTACAAATCTAATTCAATTCAGCAAATGTTCATTAAGCATCTAGCAGCTGGTGGGGGTACAAAAATAAACCAAAAAAATAGTTCCTTTAATGAGCTTACATTCTACTTATTGAGGGAATAAAGTATACACACATACATATGTACATCTCTACATAGATCTCTATACACACATACTCATATAACTAGATAAAAAGTTCTTTTAAGAGCTAAAAAATACTAACAAGTGGAGGGATCAGTAAAGGCTTCACTGCAGGGAGATAGGTGATCCTTGAACTGGGTTTTGAAGGAAGTTAGCAGATTGATTCTGAGAGACAGCTATAGTAAGGAGAACATTAAGGCACTTTGCTAACTGTAAAGGGTAGTGTGAATGACCATTATCTTCATTATCATCATCATCATCATTATAATAATAATAATTATTATTATTATTACCAGTGTTGCCAAGCCAGATTCCATCAAATAAAAAGGAAATGTGTATATATATACATTATACACACACACACATATATATATACACACACATACACCCATATATATATACACATATACATGTATGTACATCCATGCCCAACATATATACACACACATACATATATATACACACACATACACATATATATGTGTGTGTGTGTGTGTGTGTATATGTGGGGCATGTATATACACACATATACATGTATCTACATCCATGGCCAACATATATACACACACATACATATATATACACACACACACATACACACATATATATATATGCATGTGTGTGTATATATGTGTGTGTGTGTGTGTGTGTGTGTGTGTGTGTGTATATGTAGGGCATGCATATACACACATATACATGTATCTACATCCATGCCCACAAACAGCCCCACCTGGATGGTGAAAGCTGGCATGCAGCTCCAGTCTAGCCCTGGCTCTAAAAGCATAAGACTCATCATAACAACAGAACAGACCTTGACATTAGCCATAAGTCACTCAGGCATTCATTGCCTGCCCCATTACTATATTGGCTCTCCTTTACACGCCAATTTAAGGTTTACAAACAGCTTTCCTCACAACATCGTGGTGAGTGTGGAAGGTGCGGGTTAATAATCATTCTCTTTTACAGAGGCCGGGACTATCCGGCCCTCCCTTAGCCCAGGGACCAAGTGTTAGGGTCAGGTCTTCCGATAACAGAGCCGGGGTGTATCGTACTATCTAGGGTCTCATTCTGTCAGATGGACATTAGAACCAAAGGTCTAAGAGGGCTAACGAGCAGTATGGACTAGGGAAAACACACTCCCTCTAGAAACTGAGGAAGCGAGTTCAAACCTGCCTCGGTTACTACATTTTACTTCTGTGACCTTGGGCCAGCTGCATCGCTTCTCTTGGATTCAGTTGACTCCTCTATAAAATAAGGGGATTGGACTCTAAATAAAGCCTCTAAGGCACCTTCCAGCTCTAAATGTAGGATCCTGAGAAGCCAAGGATAAAAGTGGTGGACACAATCAATCACTGAGGTCAGAGAGAGCTCACTTCAGCCAAGACTAAGGCAGGAGTCAATGGTTTGGGAGAAGAAAGGCTCAGAGCTCAGGCCTGGCAGGGAGATGCTAAGGAGGGAAGAGAAAGGGAGTGAAGAAAGCAGCTGGGGGAAAGGACAGAGATAGATATTCTGGTGCGTGGACTACTGCAATAGTCTGCGGGTACATCTCTTCCCACTCCAATCTACCCTGTTTGGCTGTCAAAGTGATATTCCCAAAATTTAGGTCTGACCACATCACTCCCTTACCCTCCCATCCCCCAGTCCTGCACTCAATAAATTCTAGTGGTTCCCTATTATCTCCAGGATCAAATATAAAATCATCTATTTGGCATTCAAACCCTTCACAACCTACTCTCCCTCACCCTCACCTTTCCAGTCTTCTTCCACTTCAATATGAAATCTAGTGACACCAGGCTGCCTTGTTCCTCAAATAAGACACTCTATCACCCAACTCCAGGCATTTTCCCTGGTAGTCCCTCATACCTGGAATGTTCTCCTTCCTCAGCTGCACCTCCTAGCTTCCCACGCTTCCTGAGATAAAAATCTCACCTTCTACACAAAGCCCTTCCTGATGCCCCTTCACTCTAAGGCCTTCCTTCCCCTCTGTTGATTATTTCAAATTTCTCTTATATAGGGCTTATCTGTACAAAGTTGTCTGCATGTTCTGTCTTCCAGTAGAGTGTGAGCTCCTTGAAAGAAAGGACTGTCTTTTGCCTTTCTTTGTATCCCCAGAACTTAGCACAGTGCCTGGCACATGGTAGGTGGGTGCTTCATAAGTATCTACTGACTGCCAAGACAATGCATAGTTTCAAGTAGGAGGGGACAGGGCCAGGTTTGCAGAAGGTGAAACAACATTGGACCTTGGGTGAGGAGAAATGATACCATATCTGACTGCCATTTACCTGTTGTGAGTGTGACTGTGGTGAAGTCACTTCCCCACTCTGAGACTCTGGTTTCTCTTCTGCAACTTGTAGATACTATTTTGCACCACCCAGGGCTACTGTGAGAAAAGTATTGTATAAATTTTCAGCCATTATGGAAATATTATTAAATATGTTTTAGAAATATGATTAAAATAAGCCTAGAATTTCAAATGAAGGAAGAAGGTAGTAACAGTTTGATAAGTCTCAGGGGGAGTGAGAATGTCTCCAAAAGTGCACAAGATTGTGTGTGAATCAAACTTATGTTAACGCCCACAAAAGAACCCAACCTGTTTGCACACTGGCAGATAGGACTTGCCTACACACAGAGAGAAATTTGATTCATAGCTTAAGGAGACATTTTTAAAAAGTGCTTTTGCTAAGGTTCAAAAAAAATAGTTAAAATCCTTTTTAAAAAACACTTACTGAGTTAGTACACAGTGAGTTATAAAGCAATGTTTCAACAATTACTACATAAATGGAAGTACAAAAAACTGAAATTGGATGCCTGTAATCATAATGACCAAGAAGCTTATCCCTGAAGCACACTACTGAAAATGCACCTCCCTCCTTCCTTTATATGTTGTTTCCCCTCATCAAAATGTGACCAGGAGCTAATTTGTTTCATCCCCAGTGCTTAGCACACAGCAAGCACTTAATAAATGCTTTTCCAGTCCATCTGCAAACAGGAAGGGAAGAGGACTGTATATCTGCAAGAGTCTGGAGATGGGTTGGTTGGCTTTTGGAAAAAAAGGTGACAGAATAACAAAAGATATCAATACCTTTTTTTAAAAAGCAATTTATGACTGTGGAAGAAGAAAACTGAATGAGGATCAAGGGACAAAGAATCACAGCAGGGAGTCAGAGTGGCTGAAAAGCTGTTTTGATACTTCATACGTTGAAATACATTTAAATCTAAACACTTACTAAGCAAGCTGAGCTGGTTGGACTCATATTCCATATGGGTTTGGGGGTGGTTGGGAGGGTGTTTGGTCCTCACCTAGGATTTCATCCATGTAGAGAATTCCGGAAGCATTTCTCTCAATGCAAATCAGCCACTGTTATGCCATTTAAAATCCTAGAGAGTTATCTGGGTCACTAAGAGGTCAAATGCCTTGCCAGGGTTACCAAGCACAATATGAACCTAATTCTTCTTTACTCTGGAGGCCAGCCCTCTATATTGCTCACACCATGGTGCCTCTCCAATATTGTTTTTCACAAAACTTTTTTTTTGGCGGAGGGAATTGTATAAACTGGAATGAATAGGATCATGGTATTTAGAGCTAAAAGGGACTTCTGAGATCCTCTAGGTCAATCCCTTCACTTTACAGAAGGGGAAACTGAGGCCCAGGGAAGGAATGTGACCTTTTCAAAATGAAACAGGTAGTAACAGATTTAAATGTGAACTCAGGTCCTGTGCCTCCAAAATCTAGGGTTCTTTTCACAGTAACTTTATAGAACAACCTCACTTTACAGTCAAGTCCCAATAGGGGCAGCCAGGTGGCACAGTGGATACAGTACCTTGCCTGAAGTCAGGAAGACTCATCTTCATGAGATCAAATCCAGCCTCAGACAGTTACTAACTGTGACTTCACCCTGTTTGCCTCAATTTCCTCATCTGTAAAATGAGCTGGAAAAGGAAATGACAAACCACTCCAGTCTCTCTGCCAAGAAAACCCCAAATGGGGTCATGAAGAATCAGACACAACTGAAATGACTGAACAACTACAACGTCCTAAGAGATTCAGTGATTTACCCAAGGTCCCATAGGTTGCTCTAAAGTTTGCAAGCCAATTTCCTCACAACAACTCTTTGAGGCAGGCAGTGAAAGAATTTTTGTGTGTATTTTCTAGATCAGGAAACTGAGACGCAGAGAGATGAAGTCAATCAGTAAGTCAGAAAGCCAACTTTTGAACCCAAGCCTCTCCTGACAAGTTCGACTCACCTTCTACTATACCACACAAACAAGCCACTTTCACTGAATGTACAGACACACCATTTATTGATAATTATTTTAATTCATCAGTTTTTAAATCACTAAGTGTTTGCAGTAATATGGCATGCCTATAATTTGTTTTTGATGCCTGATTTAAGTTTTCCTCTGTATTTGGAAATGCCTCATCTTCTTTGGGTGGCTGGGTGGATGAGATTAATACTAGCACCTCCTTCACAGAATTGGTGTGAAAATCAAAAGGGATAATATAGGTGAAGTGTTTTGCAAACCTTAAAATATTATATACATGTTATCTGCTATTATTGTTTACTTTTTCAGAAGGTCAAAATCAAATCAGTATTTTCTGCATAAAAGTCCTAATACACACAGGGAGACCTAGAAATCCAGGTCCTGGGCTGCTCTCATTCTATGCAGCAACGATCTGTATGTCCCTCCCTCCATTCTCATCATGGAACAAGCCACAGCTATTATGATGGAAAGAACAATGGATATAGAATCACAAGATTTAAGGGCCCTAGGAGACTAGTTTAAGGAATTTAGAGATTATTTGGTTCAAAGGCTACATTTTCCAGACAAAGAAACTGAGGCCTAGAGAGGTAAGATTTCCTCATCCCTGGAAATATCTCCCTGCTCACCTTCACCTCTTACAGTTTCATTCATTCAAGGCTCAAGCCCAACACTCCATCCTACAGGAAAGTCCTGATCATCAGAAAGGTTAGTTTCCCTATCAGTTCTGTCCCCAGGGGGAAGTAGGTGGCTCAACGGCTGTCACAATCTCCATTCAGGGGCTGGAATCAGAAAGAGCCAAGTTCAAATCCAGCCCCTGACACTGCCTACTTTTGTAATTCTGGGCAAGTCACTTGACTTTGGCCTGTCTCAGTTTGCTCAACTGTAAAATGTGAATAATAATAACACCTATCTCACAGGCTTATCAAGAGTATCAAATGCGTTAATTATTTGTAAAGTGCTGGCGCACAGTAGGTTGCTGGATAAAATGCTTGTTTCTTTCCTTTGTCTACCCTAACTTTGTGTTTACTTTGCTTAGAATTTGTACTTATCTGTATACATTTACAGCATATCTCATCTTCCTTTTTGTCTTTGTATCTTTTCTCCCTCCATGGCCCAGTGGGCTGTGTTTAAATATGCTTACTGAATCCACGTGAATTAAATTGCCCTGTTCCAGGTCACATCAGTCACAAGCCCTGGGGACTGACCCTCAGTTCTCCCCAGACCCAGAGCTCTCTCCAGTCCCCATGAATCACCTAGAATTTGAGTCCCCATTCTATCACTTACAACGGAAAGAGGAAAAACTCATGTCACAGCCCAGAGGCTTGGTCTTCTCATCTGTAAAATGATATAAGAGAAAGTGGGGGCTGAATTTGGATGAAATCTGGGATTCTATTATTCTAAAATAGAGGTTGAGGACTTTAGAGTTGGAAGGGGCCTTGGAAAACATCCCTAACCCCCACATCCCCATCAATTTACAAATATCCACTTGTTTTTCAGTCATGTCCAACTCTTCATGACCCCTATTTGGGATTTTCTTGGCAAAGATACTAGAGTGGTTTTGCCATTTCCTTTTCTAACTCATTTTACAGATCAGGAAACTGAGGCAAACAGGGATAAATGACTTGCTCAGGGTCACACAGCTTGAAAGTGTCTAAGATTGGATTTAAATTCAGGAAGATGAGTTTAAAGGAAGCTGAGTTTCTTGGCTCCAGGCCTAGCACTATATCCATCATTGTGCCATGAAGCTGCCCATTTTACAAATGGGGGAACTAGTATTAACCCAGGCTCTCTGATTTTAAATCTAGTGTCCCTTCCCATTCCATCACACTACTTCCATTACCTACCCCTACCACAGTGTTATTGAAAGGTCAGAGGTCTGTCAATAATAAAGTGCCATCTAAAGTAAGCTCCCATTATTCCAATAATTAGAAATTGTGCTTGGTTTTTTTTTTAAACTATATTGGAGAAAACAGAAGGATCAAAGAAGGGTTAGGATCCCTGTTTAGGAAGATGGGATAATAAAAGACAATAGAGAAAAAGCCAAATTATTCAACTTCTATTTTGTTTCCATTTTCTCAGGCAAAGAAAATAATCCTCAGACTAGAAGGGGTTGGGGGGGAGAGATGGTGAATCACAGGTTAAAAGCCCAAGATTAGTGAGATAGAAAGAAAGCTCCTAGCTCTCTTGATGAGTCCAGGTCACCAGCCCCAGACAAACTGCCCTCCAGGGCACTGAAAGAACTGGCTCAGATCAGACCCCTGAGCTACTGTAAGTGATCTCAGAAAGATCCTGGAGGAGAGGAGAGAAGAACAGGGCCAGAGGAGGGCAAGTGTTGTTCCCCTTTTTTTTTTTTAAGACAAGACATAAAGCAGAATTTGCAAACTTAGAGGTTAATGAGTTCAGCTTTGATTTATTAAAGAGATGGTTAATCAGCCTCTAGGAAAGGAATCAGTGATCACAAAGAGGGAGCACAATCACCATGACTAGAATGTAAACTTGTGGAGAGTAGGGACTGTTTCATCCTTTGAGCTTGGATTCTGGGTTGTCTAGCAAAGCGCCTGACACATAGCAGATGCTTCCTAACTGCCTGCTGATTGACTGATCAAACAACAGATTCTGCCAGTCTATCATCATTTCCTTCTTTGACAAGATTATTAAACCAGTAGATCAATAATTTGCCAAGATTTTGGCAAAGAATTTCATGCTATCCTCGTGGACAGGACAGACAAATGTAGACTAGAAAGAGGCATAGTTAGGTGGAGTGGACAAGGGCTGAATGACTTACGCCAAAGAAATAGTCATCATAGTGTTTGGATAAAAGTTTAGAAAATGGTCCCTGGTAAAAGTGGGGCAGCTAGGTAGGTACAGTGGATAGAGGGCCCAGCCTGGAGTCAGGAAGACTTATCTTCCCAAGTTAAAATCCAGCCTCAGACATTTACTAGCTCTGTGACCCTGTTTGCCTCAGTTTCTTTATCTGTAAAATGAGCTACAGAAGGCAATGGCAAACCACTCCAGTATCTTTGCCAAGAAAACCCCAAATGGGGTCACCGAAAGTCAGATATAAATGAAAAATAATTGAACAACCCTAGTATGTCTCAACTTTTTTTTTTAATCAATGACTCAGATCAAGGTACAGATGGCAGGTTTATCCTATTTGTAAGTGAGGCAAAACTGTAAGGGACAACTAATAACCACAGGGTCAGGATCCAAAATGATTTTGAAAATCTAGAATGTTAGGCTGCACATAGGGACAAAATGTAAAGTCTTACACTCGGGTTCAAAAAATCAATTTTATACTTAAAAAAATGGGGAAGGCATGGGTAGAAGAGAAAGCAGTTGATCTGAATAATTTAATGGACAGTAGAGACTCAACATGAAGCAGCAGAGGAATATGGCAGCCAAAAAAGCTAATGGAATCTTAAACTATATTAAGAGGCTTATTAATAGAAGTAGTCTGCAGCACTTTGCCCTAGTCAGACAACATCGGGAGTCTAGGGAAACCAGGTTTTAGGAAAGACACACATAAACCGTCGAGTTTCAGAGGAGGGTCACCAGGGAAGGGTCTCCTGTCACGCTGTATGAAAATCAGTGGAAGAAACCAAGCATGCATGGAGAAGATTTATGGGCGGCAAGATGGCACCCATTTTTAAGCATATGAAGGGCTTTCCCATGAAAAAGGAATTCGTCTTCTTCTAGCCTTAGATTAGTGGGTAGAAGTTATAACGTTATACATAGTTATATAGAAATTACAAAGAGCTAGGTCTAGGTTTCAAGTAAGGAAAAACTTCCTGAACAACTAAAGATGCCCTGAAATGGAATGGACTGCCTTGGGCTATAGTGAGTTCACCCTCACTAGAGCTCTGCAAGGAAAAGCTAGATGATGAAAAGTTGTGGGAGAAGCCATGGTTCTTCATCAGGTATCTTTTCCATGACGTGACATGAGATGTGCCTCTCAACTCTGCAATTCTATGATTGTCCATGATGCTTCAGGGCAGTTATTAGGACATCTCTCTTTTGTCCTTCCCTGATGCCTTACTGTGAAGGTAGAGGCAAGCCTGGGTCCTCTCAGGATTTAGAGAGGGAATGAAAGTTCTAGCAGGTCCCACTCAGATTGAAAGGATTTGAGGACCAGCCAGAGATTACCCCAATATTTATGGACTGAGAAATGGCCTGACTAAATTAAGAGAGGTTCATCACCAAACTGGCCAGCAAGTAATGCAGTTATCTAATCACATCATCACCACCATCATCATCATCATAGCTAACATTTATATAGTGCTAACACTTTGAAATTATTATCTTATTTGATTCTCACAACAACCCTAGGAGGCAGGTGCTACTATCACCCCCATTTTACAGATAAGGAAATCGAAGCAAACAGAGGTCAAATTACTTGCCCAATTACTAAGTGTCTGAAGCTAGATTTGAACTCCAAGCCCAGTGCTCTATTCACTGTGCTACCTAGCTGCCCCAAATTTATGAAGATTATCTACTCTGATGTGGAGGGCAATGCAATATACTTGGGCTGAGGATGAAAAATTCACAGATCTTTTAAGTAATCAAGCCATTTGAAATATTCAAATCATACTTTTCTCTTTTGGGTTTGTTGAGAAATTTTATTACTAATGACTGCAAGGAAATGTTTTTACTTGGGTCTGGACCTGTGATTTCACTGATGTATGGAACTTCCAGTGTGTAAACTCTCTACACCAATGCACTATTGTTATCTGTAATTTATAGTTCTAGAGCATTCATAGGGTCATAGATAGAGAGCTGAAAGGGAACTTAGAGGTCATTAAGTACAACTCAGTCATTTTACAGATTAAGAAAATGAGCCTGGGGGATTATGTGACCTTCCCCTGCTCTTACCAGTGACAAATGGCAAATAGCAAGAGAACCTAGGTTCTCAGATTTTAAACCCAGCACTCTTTCCACTCCAAACAAGAATTTAAAATAACAAAGGGAGTATTTACAAAGTTAAAGAAACCTGATTGACCAACCTCCCACTGACCTCTTAAAGGCCTAAGTGTGTAGGCCTTTCCAGGGTTTAAGCTTTAGGAATTCCTTCTAGTTCATCTAACTGAAGCCCTACTTCCAGATCCCATCACTAAAATTGAATCAGCGGAGCTAATTTCATCTGGGCTGGATGCTAGAGCAAGGGCAAAGGTTGAAGAAGTCTGTAAGGCAAGGCTTAATCCTATCTCAGGCAGGTAGGTGGCACAGTGGATAGAGTGCTGTGCCTGGAGTCTGGAAGAATTCTCTTCCAGAGTCTAAATCCAACCTCAGATAGTTGTTACTACCTGCATGACCTTGGGCAAGTCACTTAACCTAGTTTGCCTCAGTTTCCTCATCTATAAAATGACCTGGAGAAGAAAAAGGCAAACCACTATAGTATCTCTGCCAAGAAAACCTTAAATGGAGTCATGAAGAGTCAGATACCACCAGAAACAACTGAATAAAAACAAACAACCCTCCCTATCTCAGCATTTCTAAAATCTGATTCTCCAGTCTTAGCCCCAGGCATGGGAGTTCCCAGCTCAAGGCAGGAAATTCATCCTCTTCCTAACCAACATCTACCTCTAACCTCCACAACAAGTCTTCTCACTAGGTTTCAGGACCATGTAAAGACTTCCCCTGCCTTCTGTCTGACTCTCTGGCTATGGACCTTACTTATTTTTACTTCCAAAACAATAGCAAACTATGTTATTGGCTGCCATACACAGGCTGATTTAAAAACTTATCAGGAACTACATTTTCACTTTAAAGTAAAACTCCGATGCCACGCGCCTACAGTGAAACTTCAGAGTTAAACTATAAAGATCCAGAAATAAGATACACACAACTAATATTTGTTCAGTTATACTTAGCCAGGGATCTAAGACTGGTGGAAAGGTCAGGGGATAATAAGAGAATAGATTTAGAACTGGAAGGGATGTGAGAAATCTATTCCAAATCCCTTATTTTATAGTTGAGGAAAATTAAGAGCCAAAGAATTAAGTGAT
The DNA here is from genome assembly GCF_003287225.1 of Phascolarctos cinereus. Lineage (NCBI taxonomy): Eukaryota > Metazoa > Chordata > Mammalia > Diprotodontia > Phascolarctidae > Phascolarctos > Phascolarctos cinereus. The sequence goes on along the minus strand of NW_027556402.1, from coordinate 111,599,749 downwards.
TTTCCCATAGTCACACGGGTAGGAATGGCAAAACCAGGATTTGAACCTATGTCTCTGACTTCAAATCCAGCACCATGTGTACCGCCTGATGAGTGGGGAACTTGAATTCTTAGTTGAAAGGAGCATTTTGTAGCCAAATCAGAGGATCAGAGATCAAGAGCTGGAAGGGAACTTCCAAGTCACAGAGTCTCAGAGTCAGAAGAAATCTTAGCCTCCTTCTCTTTGGAACTTCCACTTGAAGACCTCTAGAGATAGGGAGTCCACTGACTGCCTAAGCAACCCATCCCACTTTTGGACAACTCTCATTGTGAGGAAGTTTTTCCTTATATTAAGCCAAGATCTCCCTCTCCATAGCTCCTGGGTCAGCCCCCTGGGGCCAATGAAAACAAATCTAATCCCACTTCCTCAATATAGCCCTTCAAAAAGTTGGATCCGGCTATCATATCTTCTCTAGGCTAGAGAGCTTCTGAACCGGGAAAGTGAAACAGTTAACTAAAGTTATCCAGTACTCCCTAAAAACATACTCTTCCATCCAGTGACACTGGCCTCCTGGCGGTTCCACGAAGGAGACACACCACATCTTGGCTCTGGGCATTCTCTCTGGCTGTCCCTCAGATCTGAAATGCCCTCCCTCATCTGTCCTGACTACTGACCTCTGTGGCTTCCTTTAAGTCACAACTAAAATCCCAGCCTTCCCCAACCCCTCTCTAGTCCAGTGCTTTCCTTCTTTCAGTTATCTCCAATTTATCCTTATATCTTACTATATATTATACATATAATATATTCCATATATTATATCCTGTGTTACATATGATGATCTTTGAGGTCAGGTTCATAGCAAGTGCTTAATAAATATTTATTGAATTTTACAGATGTGGGAAGGGGGCCCAGAGAGGTGATGTGATTTGACCTAGGTCTCAGAGATGGCTAAGTGGGAGAACCAAGATTCAAACCTATGTCCTCAACAACCAAACCCTGCTCACTATGTGATAACAACAATTCCTAGCATTTACAGAGCACTTTAAGGTTTCCAAAGTGCTTTACAAATACTATCTCAAGCCTCACACCAAGCCAAGGAGGTAGGTACTATTATACCCATTTTCCAGATGAGGTACCTGAAGCAAACAAAAGTTAAATAACCTGCCCAGAGTCACACAGCTAATATCTGAGGCTAAATTTGAACTAATGTCTTCCTGACTACAAATCCAGTGCTTTATCCACCTAGCTGCCCTCATGAGTTCCATCATTCCCATTTTCAGAATCCAGTAACTGAAGACTTATCAGTGTCAGTAATAGAAGAGGCCACTTCAGCTCTTGGATTTAAGAATACTTGCAGTGCAATGCTGCTAAAATCACAGCCATGCCCTCAGCAATGGGCTGGGTTAATACTCTTTGCCCTGGACTGCAAATTTAAGTGGCACTTAGGGAAAAAATAATTTTTTGGTGGGGAATGATAATACTCTGAAATCCTGTTGCCTTCAGGGCCCCTACTCAGTAACCTGGCATCCTGAAAAGTTTACCAGCCTTTTTTTCCCCAGAGTTCAAACTTGCCCTTAAATTTTTTTTTAATCTTCCATTTATATTCTTAAGTTTCCGCAGAATAGCAGGTTCAAAGAAAACTGAATCAATGTGTGACATTTATCTTTAGAGCAAATGGACATAATCTTCCCAACCCCATCAACTTTTAGAGGAACAGGCTGGCGGACTCTGAGAACTCAGGATCACATTAAAGTAACCTCTCCTACAAGGGGCACGGAGCTCTTGGTGGAGGACAGAGGGACGGCTGCAAAGCTACAAGGCTTCAAGCAAAATTAAACATACAATGGCCTGGCAAAATGAATCATGTTTCAGAGTCCAAATGGACTAACAATCATTTTCTTTTCTTTTTCCTGCTATGAACCTCCTTTGACCTCCAAAAGGTAAAAAGGTCATGGAGCTGCTTCTGTCTAAATGACCAAGCCCAAGGTCAGCTCACTCCCAGCTTGTCCCACACTGGCTGTAACTCTTTCAGGCTTCCTTTACATGTTTTCTGCAACATTTAAATAAATACTTCCAAAATTCTAACCCCCATGTGTCATTGCATTGGTTCCTTGTTTCTCTCTGGGTTTTGTTTTGTTTTGTTTTTTAATTGTTGCTACTTGTTTTTTAAGGGAGACATGGGAGACAAACTGATTTTCCACTGCTGGCTGCCCATCACTATCTTGAACAATCTGGAAAGGCAGAGCCAAGTTTGTAAACAAGGAAGCTGGCATACTTGGGGCCAAAGAAAGGTAGCATACCAGAGAGGAAGAATCCTGAATTTGGAGCCCAGACAGAGCAGAGTTCAAATTTCACCCCTGACATTTAACGGTGCTTTAAATGACTACAGGTAGCTGCTTTAACTACAGGCAAATCACCTGACCACTCAGAGCCTCAGTTCTCCTGTGTAAACACGGAGATAATCAAATGGCTGCTAACTACCTCATGGGATTATGAGGACCAAGTGAAAGAAGGTATATAAAGATCTTTGTAAACCTAAAATACTATATTTATTATTATTACTATTCCTAGAGATTCTGACCTAAGAAGCAATAGGTTTATTAAAACAATAATAATAACAGTAGCTAAATTTATACTGTGCTTTAGAGGTTTACAAAATGTTTTAGAAATATGGTAACAATAGTTATCATTTATATGGTGCATACTATGTGCCGTGCACTGTGCTAAGTGCTTTCCAATTATTACCTCATTTGTTCCTCACAATAACCAGGAAAAGTAGATGCTATTATTATCTCCATTTTACAGATGAGGAAACCGAGGTTAAGTATTTGCCCAGGGTCATACAGCAATATACATGTTTCAGGCTTGTTTCAAATTCTGGTTTTGGAGTTAAGAAACTTGGCATTTAAATCCTAAATCTGATACATACTAGCTATTGCGACAAAAGGCAAGTCACTGAATGCTGGGTTTTTCCCACTAAGATTAGTGCTGTTGCTGATGAGTTCTTGATCTGCACCCATGTTTTGAGAAGTTTCCACATTCAGGATTCCCTATATGGATAACATCAGAAGCCATCAGAAGCCTTCCAACTCCTTCTCTCCCCACCCCCCACCCCGGTCCCAAAAGTTGATTAAAACTATACTATTAAGTTCAATCAGACCTATACCTAAGGCTTTCCCACAGATTCTGTTTCATTTTTACCATAGTTGAAAATGGAGAAAGAAAGAAAGAGAGCAGATCCCCTACCCCACTTCTCTGATCTGCTTATGCTTACTGTGGCCCATGGCCAAAGGTGGTAGCATTTCTATTGCTACCATCTTACACCTCTGTATTATGAAGATGAGTAACTAAAAATTAAACGTGTTCTTGTCTGCATCTTTATCAGATGATGGGTCACCAAGTGGGGGAAAAGGTGGGGAGGGGAAGCTTGCTTTCACAGAAAATACCCTAAACACTCATTCTTGTTTTTTCTGGATAAATGACTGGAGGCAGTCATCAGATGGTTTGAAATCACTAAACAAATTGAAGAAAGTTTCCATTCAGGCTATGGCCATACAGACAAGGCAAAACGGAAAACTGAGGAATTTATTGTCGAGAGAAATAAGTCATCAAATAGCCTGTTTTCCCACTCCAGCAATCCTTCCTTCCAAGTTTTCTAATAAAGACTTTGCCTCAGGACCCTTACCTGCGACCAGGATAAAAAGTAACAGATGCAGGGCAAAGTAAGAGAAAGATCTCCCCACATTCTATGTTGAAGGTCTGAGATTCAAATCCTGATAGCTTATTGCTTTCTCTTTATTAACCTTAGGCATCACCTAACCTAAAGAGATCTAAGTTTCCTCATCAGAAAAATGTGAGGATAAGACAAAGATGGCCTCCAGTCCACATTTTAATAACTTTGTCAATAGAACCTTTTAATAAAAACTTGGTTTAGGATAGGGGAGTTGGAAAAGTTAGACATGAATAAGAAAAATCAGCTGTTTTGGCGCTATGGAGATCCAGCCTGAATGCTTCCTTCTCCATACTTCTAACTGGAGAATTCTTTTTTCTTAATTATATTTAATTAAATATTTTATTAAGGCTTTAACATTGAACATCAATACAGCAAACTAAATTTGGTTAGTAAGTACATCCATTTAATTTAATTCAATTCAAAGTATAAAAATATGATAACAATTTTTTAGTCACCCCCTCTAAGAATTGGAGAACTCTTGATTTTTTTTTTTGGGCCAGATGAAAATAAAAGACTGGATTCAATTTTTAAAACCAGATTTTCTATAACCTTTCACGTTAAAGTTTGCTCACATGCCTGCTGGATTGCCGGCATGGCCTGTATATATATAAATGAAAAGGACACACCCTTTGGCTATGGCAATTTCTTGTTAAAGTGAGAGAAAGAGGAAAGAAAACAGACCTGCACTTGGTGAGCCTGCTTGCGACACCTTTTTGTCATCTCAAGGCACCTGAATATTTAATAATTTTTGTTTATTCTGAGGCAGATCAGAGGTACAGTGGGTAGAACACCAGGCCTGGAGACAGGAGGACCTGGGTTCAAATGCAGCTTTAGACACTCACTAGCTGTGTGACCCGGGCAAGTCACTTAACCTCTGTTTGCTTCAATTTCCTCATCTGTAAAATGAGGATGATAATAACACCTATCTCTCAGGGTTGTTGTGAGGATCAAATGAGATGATTGTAAAGTGCTTGACACAGAGCCTGGCAAACTGTTGTTCAATCATTAGTCACGTTCAACTCTTCATGACCCCATGGACCATAATCTCTATGGGGTTTTCTTGGTAAAGGTATTGGAGTGGTTTGCTATTTCCTTCTCCAATATATTAAGACATACAGATGTTAAGTGACTTGCCCAGGGTAATACAGCTAGTAAGTGTCTAAGGCTGCATTTGAATTCAGGTCTTCCTGACTGCAGGCCTGGCACTCTATCCATTGAGCCATCTAGCTGCCTCCTTCCTGGGCTATATAAATATTAGCTATTATCATTATTATCATTATTATCATTATTATCATTATTATTATTATTATTATTATTATTATTATTATTATTATTCCCTCTGAAGTATCTTACATCATTCAAAGCTTTTAAGTAAAACTTCAGCAAAGTGAAGTTTATTATGACCAAAAGGCAGCTTCTTTGTCCAAGTCTTGTCAAAATGAATTTTAACATAAATCCTAATTGCCCAATGTATTCAGAAAATAGATAGCATGCCTCTGACAGTGACCACGGGCAAGACACCTAACTTCTCCATAGAATGCTTGCTATTCTTATGTTAGCCCTCTGAACCCCAGTTCCCATATCTGTAAAACAGGACTAGTAATAATACCTCAGATGATGGTTATGAGGCTCAAATGAGAATGGAGAATGCTTTGCAAAGTTTAAAGCAATAGATGGTATCAGCTATTAGCAGGAACACAAGTAGCAGCCATAGTGGTGACCATATTTGTGAACTGTGCATTTCTAACCACTTTTCAGTCCAACTATTGATTATTGAGAGTATGACACCAGTACATAAGAGTGATCATCTATCACAGCCAGCTAGGTGAGAAGATCCGAATTTGAATTCTGCCTCTGATACTAGCTATGTGATGCTGAGCAAATCACTTAAACCTCTATGTATCTCAGTTTCTTTGTGTGTAAACTGAGAATAAACAGCAACCCACTTCCCAGGTTTTTCTGAGGATCAAATAAGATAATATTTGTCAAGCACTTTGCAAATTGTAAAGGACCATGTAAATGCTCAGTGTTATTTTTATCATCCAAATCTACCACTTTTCTTTTTGGCTTGCCTGATTGTTTTGTATTTTTCCAGCAATAAGATCATAGATTTAGAACTGGAAGGGACCTTAAAGGCCACTGAGTCCAATCCCCTAATTTTACAGATGATGAAACTGAGGTCTGAAGAGGTTAAGTAGTCATTTGCCCACAGTCATAAAGGGAGCGCATGGTAGGTCCAGGATTCACACTCAGGGCCTGTGACTCCAACTTTAGGGCTCTTCCCACTATGCCACCACTGTATTTTGTCAGACAGCAGGCAAGACAAGGAAATGAAAGCAACTCCATTCATCTCAGATGAGGCTACCTGAGGATTAAACAAACATCATTTTGAACTGCTTCCTTAAAGACAAAAAAAGACCCCAAAAAGTCCATCCATCTATTTCTTTTCTAGCATCACTGGGATAGAACTGTGCTGATAACAACGCAGTTTTGAAAATGATTACAAGCCAGCATATGATCAAATAGTAGTTTAAGTGGAAGCTACAATAAGCATAATGAAGATGGCAGCATCGGTTAAGAAGAGTTAATTAGTCACTATTTTGAATAATCCACATGAAAGATTCTTCCAAATCAACAAAAGAAGGCTAGCCACACAAGAAGACATCTTTTGCAATGCAGAAGATGCCTATATGTTCCACTTCCTTTTCCCAAGGTTTTGTTCTCTGGAAAGGCTAGGTTGGATTGATCTAGTAAATCATTCAAGGGAAAGTTTAGTCACTGCTGTGACCTCAGGGTGGCCATATCATCTCTCTTGTGGTTTTGTTTATAAATGGCATACATTGTAAACTCGGGTTTCCATGGGAGTACATATGGAACTTAAGTGATTTTTTTTTGTCAAGAATATTCTTATTATTATTCATTGATATTATACAGGCACTATTCGTTCAAAGCTGTCTGTCTGCAAACAGACACAGACACACAGACACACACACACAGACACACAACCTACCCAGAGGCATAATTCACAACTTGGGTGTGTCACTGCTCCTACTTTGAAGCATCTATCTACCTTAGCATATTAACTGAGACTAAGGAATGGAGCTAAGTTGTTCCCAGATTCCAGTAGGTTTCTCAGACTATCGGCCACTTAATAAATGCATGATAACAGTGATAGAGATGTTTCCATTGTAAGGCTGCCATGACCCCTGACATGGTCACCTTTACCACTAATACCTACCCCAATCCTCCCAACCAAGGCTTCCCCAGAGAACAGGGTAACAGATTTATTGTGGGAAGGGCCCTTAGACGTCACCAGGATCAACCCTCTCATTTTGAAAATGAGGGAACTGAGCTATGAAGAAGTTCTAGGAATTACCCAGAATCTCAGCTAGTGTCTGAGGTGGGATTCAAAGCCAGGTCTTCCTGACTTCCACATCGATACGCCCCTCTATTAGAATGGGAGCAAGGCCTGTCTCGCTTTCCTTTTATATATATTATATATATTATGTTTATATATATTACATGTATTTGCAAATTGTAAAGGACTATGTAATGCTAAGTGTTATTTTTATCATCCAAATCTACCACTTTTCTTTTTGGCTTGCTTGATTTTTTTGTATTTTTCCCCACAATAAGATCATAGATTTAGAACTGGGAGGGACCTTAAAGGCCACCGAGTCCAATCCCCTAACATAGATGTATGGATGTATGTATGTGTGTATATATGTATATATATTCCCTGTGGTGTGTCTAGAATGTTAACCTGACCATTAAGTTAAGTATCAAATTGGACTTCATTCTTTTATGAGGTAACTACCATTCTTTACACCACGGGATCTTTTTTTGTGTCATGTACCCCTTGGTAAAGCCTGTATCAGGGTTTCTGTCCAAAACAGTTCCAGATTGACTTTTTTTTTTTTGATGAGGTAAAGAGGCCGTTCTCTGGCTCATTTCTTACTTAGCCTTAATTACTGAATGGGTGTTGCTTCAGTCAAACTGAGACCCTTTAAAGACTTTAATTTAAAAAGACCAAGGTCTCCCACTGCATCAGGCCCATCTCCAGTCATTTGATTTATATCTAGACACAAGGCCCAGATGGCTCTGGAGGAGAACCTGAGGCTGGTGACTTTGCATGGCCCTGCCTTGCTTAAATCCAATTCACTTGCAAGTCATGGCATCATCTTCCTGATGTCATGGTCCTCTTCGAGAATGAAGGACAAACAACACCAATAATATACTCCCTGCACTTAGCACAGTTCTTTCCACACAGTGCTAAATAAATGCTTTTTTTCATTCATTCCTTAACTCATGCAGCCACTGTGTATATGAATAAAGCTGGACCTCGCTTTAGGCAGAAAAGAAAGAGAAGAGGAATTCCAGAGGGGAGCAGCCATTCACTGCCACAGGCTCCCTCTCAAAATAATGTCCAGGACTAAGAGCCATTAACGTTATCAGCTTGTCCTTTGGCATGCTGTGTCTAAAACCTCAGGCCCCTTGAAGTGTGTCCCAACACACTAGACTTTCACATAAATGCACAACAAAGCCATCCATAAACACCAGATTCCCCAGAGCTGCACTGATCTACCACCAGGGGCTTACCTGTTACTATCCATCTGGTCAACAAATTCATTCCACTCATAGGAGCCCAGTCACATTAAGAGGAACAACAAAGAGGCCCTTGGGCTCCCTGTTTTTATATACTGGCAGCCTCGGAGTAGGAGAAAGGCTGGTTCTCTCATTAGGGATACTGCCAGCAGCTGATTCCTCCTTCGTGGAGAGCAGGGGTTGGGGGGGGAGGAAAACTGAACTTCCCTGCCTCCCTGACTTTGCAACACACAAGAACTTTGGGTCGGCATTCTAAGAAAGCTCCATTTAGGGATCACTCCTAAAGGTTTTTCTCTGAGTAACTGAGTAGTATGTGGGATGTTGTTCCTTGTTAAGAGTCCAAGCACAGTTGGCTTTTGATCCCCAAGTGCATTACTTCTAATTCATGCTTCTTCACACCTCTACTCAATTTATCCAATCTACCTGAAAAGGGGCCATCACCATCATCTAGACTTTTGTTATGCCATTGGACTCCAATGACTCTGGAGGAGAGAGTGAGGCTGATGACTTTGCACAGCTCTGCCTCACTTAAATCCAATTCATGCACAAGTCAAGACATCACCCTCATGATGTCACTGTTCCTCTTTGAGAACAAAGGGCCTACAACAACAATTTCCTTTTCCAGTTTAGCAGAATATTCTTGATAAAAAAAAAAAACCTAAGCTCCATATACACTCCTATGGAAACCTGAGCATTCAATTCATGCCATTTATAAACTAAAACAGAAGAGAAATATGGCCACCGTGAGGTCTCACCAGTGACTAAGTTTTCTCTTGAATTCAATAATTTCCTAGATCAAGTTAACATAGCCTTTCCAGAGAGAAAAACCTGAGTTGTGAATTTTCCATGTGGACCTCCTTTTAGGAAAGCTAGCTAGAGGGAATAGAGGGCTGGCTTTGGAATCAAGAAGAGCTGGCTTCAAGCCCTGACTCTGTCACCTACTAGCTATGTGATCATGGGCAAATCACTTAACTTCCTAATGTTCCAGGTGGCTCTCTATGAGTATAAATTACAGATGAGTTACAGAAGGTGACCATCAACATTGTTAGAAGGAGTTTTTACACTGGACTATTCTGTCCTCCAACTGATAAATCACAAGTCTGGAAAGCCAGACAGACAGAAAAAGAGAGACAGACACAGAGACAGAGAGAGACATACAGAGACAGAAAAAAAGAAAAACATACAAAGACAGAGAGACAGAGTATTTATTAACTAATAATGTAAAAAATCTAAAATTCATTTCCTTTTTCTTAAGGAATTATGTAGGAATCAAGTAAAATAGGTTCTCCTTCTGTAATGTAACAAAAAGTGGAAACATAATAGTACATACTGTGGCAAATTAGGCCAGAGCAAGCAGCTGATTATACAAAAGTCCATTTGTGATGAAGGCAGCAGGATGCAGAGTTCTCCCTTGTCCAATATTTCAAAAGCACTGGTTTTCACATGTTCAGTGATGCCATGCGCTCCCTGACAGTAATCCTTTGATCTTCCCCATTAAATATATTTTGTATGGACCTAGCCTGAACTTGGTGAGGGAAAAAAAAAATTCATTTGTTTGAAGGGGAGGAGGGTGGTATCATAGAGCTCAAAGATATTTCATTACCTATCAAATATGAAGGCTTTGTTTGACATATACGCAAAAAGCCACCATACTGTTTAAAGTGTTTTGTTTTCCTTTTTATTTATTTTTATTTTTTGTTCATACCCCAGCCTGGAAGGGAAACAATAAAATGAACGGGACCTTAGGGAAACTGACAAGCAAACCCAGATGTCTTGAGTAAGATGGCTAAAATCAAAGATTCCTTACCTGGATTGGTGGGTTTTGAAACCCTTCCCTTGGGTACAGGGAGCAACAATAACTCCAAGGACTGGGGTGGGGTTCCTTTTTCTTGTTTTTTCTCCAAAGGCTGAGGCGGCGAAGGATCTTCAGGCACCAGTGAAGACTTCTCGGCCAGTAGACTCCCAGCAGCTCTTGCAGCGACCTCTTTCAGAAGAGCTGCTGAGGAGGTCATAGAAGCCAGAGAGAGAAAAGAGCTGGCAGGGGGAGGGTGCTCCTGCCCAGGGGTCAAGCTTCTCTCACTCACTTTCTTGGATAAAGCTGCCAAAGTGGAACTGGCGGACTGGGAGCTGAACGGTGAGGGGAAGGATTCAAACCGCATTGTCTCCTCAGTCCTCGTGAGAGATTTGTCCTGGAGTACAGCGTTGGCCGCTGCTTTCAACTTGAGGATGGCGGAATCAGGCGACAAGCCGCAGGTGTTGGTGGAGTTTGGCAGCCATTTGCCTTGATTCCATATGAAGCGGTTACCAGCAATATATTGGTCATTCTGTTCTTGCTTCTCGGCCAGCTTTCTAGCAAGAACACTTAGCTGTTGGGCATGATGAGATGGTGGAGAAAAGGAGAGATTTGAGCTAAGGTTGACGGGAGACTCCACTCGGCCATTGGCGGTGACTGCAGCATCTAGCTTGAGGGAACCAGCCTCCAACAGCCTCCTCAGATTGCTGCTCAGGGGTTTGTTTGAACCAGGGGGGTCATCATCACACAAAGAAGACACACCAGGAGAAAGGTGACCTTGACACTGTAATGGGTCTCGTAGGGCCTCACTTTCCAGAGCTATCAGCTCCAAGGTATTGCTACTGGGGGTCGCACTTCCCAAGGAAGTGTCTGGGGAAGTTGATTGCTCTTGGATTCTGTCCTCGAGAGACAGTTTATAATTCTCCTGGACTTCTCCATAGGATGCTTCTGATGGGGTCTCCGAAGAGTTTCCAAACCAATGTTCTTCCTCACTAAGTTCTCCTTCTGCGTCTTCCTGTCTACTACCATCTGGAGGAATGAAGAATACCAAGTTTATTTCTAATGAGCAATACATGTCTAAAGACATTTAAAATGAATTGTTAATATACATCACAGTCTTCCCTTCCACCCAAGAACCAACTGTGATATGGGAAATTACTTTAATTAGGTGGCCAAAATCTTGAAAAGAGGTTATAACAAGAGTAAGTGCAATTTAACAGATATTTATTGAGTACTTCCTGTCAGACACTGTTCTAGGTGTTAGGTGATTGCAATGGCACAAAAATCTACTGACTATCCTCTGGCTCTACTCACGATATGCTTGACTATAGACAAAGGCTCCCTTCTCTGGTCACCATTTCCCCAAATGTGTTGTTTTCTCCCATTAGAATATAAGCTCTTTGAGGGAAGACTTTTGTATTTCCAGGGCCTAGAATTGTGCTTGTCACGCAGCAGCCATTTAATTAATAAAAGCTTTTCCTTCCTTCCTTTCTCTTTTCCTTCCTTTCCTCCCTCTCTCCCTCCCTCCTTCTTTTCTTCCTTCCTCCCTTCTTTCCTTTCTACTTTCCTTCCTTGCCTCCCTCCTTTCTTACTTCCCTCCTTCCTTCCTTCTACCTTTCCCTTTCTCCTACCTTTCTTTCTCCCTCCCTTTCTTCCTTCCATTCATAACCATAAAACCATCTCTACCTCTTAGGGAGTTTACATTTTTTCTGGGAAGATACAACACATATACCAAGTAATTTCAAGTGGGAAAGAATACTAAGGAGGGAGTGAGGTTAAGGAGAGGGGAGGAAGGATATCAGGAAAGGATTCACGTAGAAGGTAGCACCTAAACTGAGCCTTAAGTGGAACCAGGGATTTTACAAGGTAGAGCAAAGGAAGGTGTGCATTCCAGGAATGGGAGATAGCCTCTTCAAAGATGCATATCAAGTTCAGGGGATAGCTAGTAGTCCAGTTTAGCTGGAATATAGTGCCTAAAAAGGAAAAATAGGAAATGAATCTGGAAAGGTACACAGTTGACTCCATCATATGCATTTATTCCAAGGAAGTCAAAGCCAGAAAAATCCCACATAACATAAAAATATTATCAGCAATTTTTGTGATAGCCACAAGTTAAGGGTTGAATAAATGGTGGTATATTAATGTAGCTAATTAGTATTGCACTATGAGAAATTATGTATGTGAGAAGTTAAAGAAAAACTTGGGAAGGGTTATATGAACTGATGCAGAGTAAAGAAGGAAGAACCATAATATTACAGATAATGACTAAAATAATGTGAATGAAAACAATAGTGAAATGCAGTTGAACTAAGATTAAAGACAATGACCATTATTGACTTGGAACACTTCATTACTCTGGGTTGGAAAGCGGGGTGCCAGATTTTGTATATGTGGTTGCTGCATTAGTAAATTTTGCTTAAGTCCTTTTCTTTGTGACAAGGGAGGATTATATGAGGTGAAAGAAGAGGGAAATTCTGGGACACAAAAAAGGTCACAAATAAAACTTTAAAGAAAATAATAAAGACAATGCGTAAAACCAAAGGGTTGTTAGTTTCTTTACATAAATTATAGTTTTCCACTTCATTTTTTTCCTTTTTTTTGTTCTCCACTTGAAAAAGAAAAGTGGGCCCCAGCTTGTGGAATGTCTCAGCCATGCTGAGGAGTATTTTCTCCCAGAGTGCAATAATAAGCCACTCAAGATTTCTGAATAGGGAAGTAGCTAGACCTGAGTCTTAGGAACAGCAAGTATTCAGTAATCCAGAATAGTCAATGTTTAAAGCATTTTAATATCCCACTATAATTTTCAATCTGTCAATGCCCTTTTAGAATAAATTTAAATGGAAAGTAGATTGTTTCAGGAGAAAGAAGAAACTGGCAAAGAAATAAATGAATGATAACAGAGTTATTGCATAGAAAGAGCTTTTGGTAAATCATGATATGTTATATAAATATCAGCTATGATGTTGGCAACGATGAAGACCATTTGCTAAAAGGAAGAATGATGCTTTTAGTTTTATTTCAATATTAAAGATGCAGCCCATAGTGGGAATAGCCCTGACAGTCAGAAGACCTAGTTTCAAGTCCCAGTTCAGCTACTTAGTGACCTCATATGGTGTCAGACAAGTCAGAGGATCATAAGATTGAGAGCTGGGAAGAACTTTGAAGATCATCTAGTCCATTCCCCCTTGTCTCATGGAGGAAGAACCTGAGACAAGCCTAAAAAAGGCTGAGTGATTTGGTCAAGTCCCATTGTCAATGAACCTCAGCTGCTCATGTGTGGAATGAGGATACCACCCCCCACCTCCACCACACACATACACACACACACACACACACACACACACACACACCCCAGATCTATCATACATGCTTCACAATATTGTTGTAAGGACATGACAGAACATGTATCAAAGTTCTCTGAAAATTACACAATGCTATGCAAATGTAAAGAAATTGTATTGTTATGATTATTCAGGGAATCACATAAAGTCAGAGCTGGAAGGGTCCTTAGAAACAAAATGTTAGCCTTGGAAGGAACCTTAGAAATAGAATGTTAGAGCTGGAAGACAAACCTTAAAACATACAATGTTAGTATATAAAATTCCAGGGCTGGATCTCACCTTGGCACCTAGATTTCAGAGCTAAAAAGGATTTAGCTTAACTCCAGGGAGAGGAAATACAAGCCATAAATTGCTTCAAGTAACTTGGCAAATAACACCTGCAAAGTTATTCATGTTAATTTTCTTATGGTCTCCAAAACTGACACTTAATCCACTTAACCTTTCTGTGCCTCAGTCTCCTCATCTGTAAAATGAGGATATTGGATCTGATGGTCTCTACAATCCTTTCCACTTCTAAATCTATGAGCCTATATATAAATGTTATAGAAAGCTATAAGTTGCTGCCCATTTATGGCACAAAACTTCTCTTCAGTTATTTTCAGATCCACTCAATCCTCCATTGGGCCCTATTTGCTGTATAACATGATGTTTCTTTTTCAAATAGCTAGGATTAGTAACGCATGAGCTACAAACTAATGCATTGATCTCCCATGCTATTTAGAGAAGAAATATGACAAATTCTTTCACTAGGCTAAAGTTCTACAACTATTCCCTGAGATCCCTTATTAAGTCATAAAAGAAATGTAAAATATCAAATGGAATTGGGGGGTAGTCAAATAGAATTACATTTTCTGTTTTAAAAAAATCCTAGGTTCTTCTGATTTACCACAAATTCTCATTTTTTTCTACTTGATTTCAATATATTTACTGCTTTCTGAAATCTGTGGCTGCCCTGCTCGTCTTCACGATGCTTTCTCAGAAAGAGTGCTCTTACTGAAAAGGAGTCAAGAAGAATTAAAAAAAAAACAGTGGCTAATTTTATATTACTTCGAAGATACCTTTCCTGATTTTGGATGGAATCTCTCATCCTTTGGGAGAATCATAGAGACTGATTCTATAAATAGCTAGAGAAAAACGCAACATGACTGTACTTGGTAGGAATGCTTGGGTGTTTATTGAGAAATACTGGTTGTGTCCATTAGAAGACATTATCAATACTATCAAACATAATGGTATTGAGACAGCATGGCATCTGCACTGAGTCTTTTCTCTAGCCCTAATACTTTTCAATTAAGTAAATGCCCACTATGAAGATTAAGATGAAAAATGGAAGAGTAATACCTGAACGGGCGTCACATCAATTTACAGCTCACACCTAAATATACTCGAGCTGTCTCTGGAGCCAAGACTCACTGGTACATGGGGAAGAACAGAGTTTCCATGGAAGCACAGAATGTTAGAGCTGAAAGAAACTTAGAGAGCATCTACCAAGGCTGGGGAACCTGCAACCTCAAGGCCACATGTGGCCTTCTAGGTCCTCAGATGCAGCCTTTTGACTGAATCCAAGTTTTACAGAACAAATCCTTTTTATTAAGGGATCAAACTTCTGTGAAGTTTGATTCATTCAAAGGGCCACTTGAGGGCCTAGAGGGCCACATGTGGCCTCGAGGCCCCAGGTTCCCCATGCCTGATTCTAATCCAATCTTTGTATCTAATAGATGAGGAAACTGAGGCCTACAGAGGTTGTGACTTGTCCAAGGTCATATAGGTAGTTAGAGCCAGAACTAAAAAGAGCCCCCATTTCCTGAGTACTGATCTTGTGTGCTTTCCCACAGTTCTTAATGCCTCTTCTACATCAACTGGACACAAAATTGCTGCTATTGCCCATTTGGGCTCCTAGACTTCCTTCCTCCCAAACCATAAGTAAGCCTGGGGACTACTTCAGAGAAGAAGCTTGAAGCCTTCTCATTTTAAATGCAGTTGGGAACCACAGCCACCATTGCCTCCTTTACTTCATTCTCCTCTTCATAATCACTGTTTAGTGAAAAGGTGATGTCCGGATAAGTAGATTTACCTCCAGCACTAGAGCACTGGGGGACAATATGTAACCAGGTAGCAAAATAGCACATTGCCACAGAATTTTTAAATGTTGGGAAGCAGATGCCTGTGACGAGGAGAGTAAAACAATCAGCTGGTAAATCTGACAGTGTAGACAAAGAATTTTAACCACAAAAATTTAAAAATAAAAAAGCAACTTTAGTAGCATAGCATATTTCTCCTGAAATATCTAGATAATCATCAGTTCTCCATTTTCCAACTCAGTGCAAATATCACCACAGATAGAGCTGGAAGGGACTTTCTTAGCATCATAGGAACATGGATCTGGCCTAGAGGTCATCTATTCTAAAGAACTTGTCCAAGATCATACAAATGGTAACCAGTAGACATGGACACACCCTCAAGTGGGTTGATTACAAGGAAAATCAAATGCATAAAGAACTTTTTTTTTACTCCTAATGCTCTATTAATAGCCTTTCCAAAGATGCTTGCTACTGAAATTGAGGTTATTCAAGTGATAAACCACAAAATAATTTTAATGCATGGCCTAGAAAGAACAAGTACAGAAACCTGAGAAGAAACAGACCTCAAATTATTTTGGTTATCACCTGGGATCAAATGTAAGGTGACCAGAAGCTTTCAGAGGAACCATGACAGGGCAGTAGTGAGAGGTAAGAGGGAAAAAAAGTCATGAAAATGCCAACTGCCCTTTTGTTTCACAAAGCTGAGGCAACAAGAAATTTTTTCCTGCAAATATTATTATTATTATTATTATTTTGCCTGCTGTATTTATCTTTATTTTTACCTTAAGTCTCACCAAAGAGGTGGGCCTTAAAAGGCGGAGGCACATTAGCAGAGTTATCTGGAAGCTTACATTGCAGCTGGAATGGTACTTTCTTCCTAGGACTCCAATGCAGCCAGAACCTTTCACTTACACCAAATTCACTTTTAAAATACTTAAAAAAAAACAAACCACTCTCATCAGGAATCTCAAAGCAAAGCATTCCTGCAGTCCAGAAGATTAATTTGCTTGACACCACAAACTTTAGAACAAACAAGGTTTGACATTTGACTCTCTTTCAAAATCTGAAATGCCCATGGGCAGCAAGACACCTCCATTTTCCTGTCTGTCAACCAGCAAGTAGTCATCACACTTCATCATACGACACAGCAGATAAAACAGTCCAGGAAATGCTTCACATGGCAGGACGACCCCAAGCTTCACGGCTTTCTTAACTAAAGCTTCCCGAGGAAACCTGTAAATAGCCAATGTAAATAATTTCCTTGCAAATGCATTATTTTTAAACTCCAGGACAAAAAATAATGAGAGAAAAAAGATGATTTCCATTGCTAATTTTCTAACCCAAATGTGTCTTTGACTGTCAAATTCTTGTGAATCCTTGTCAATTTCATACCACAGTATGGTATAAAGATCAGGAGCTTCTGGAGAATGGAGAATAGAGGCAAGGACAGTCACAGAATGTGGGGGAAATGCTGGGTAAATGTTGTTTCAACGTAGCAGATATTTCTCCTTTGGGGAAAAAACAACTAAACAGTCCACTACCTAACACATTTATTTATAATTCAGTTCTCAAAGTAGTAACTCAGTAACTTGAGATTGACAACTCTTGCTACATTCTCAGAAGAGAAAGCTATTGCCTTTTCATGTTGCAACTTCTTTTATGGTTGACAGCTTCAATCAACTAGAGGACAGCTATACATTTCAGACAACTCACATTCAACTCAGAGCACTCTAGTCCAGGAGAAAGAGGAACTCACAGATTTCCATGACAAATTAAAGGGAAAAACAAACGGAGGTAGATACTAGCTATCTACATCTTATCCCTATAACAACCCACAAATCATTTCCATCAGTTGAGCTATATTCATCTCAAAAACCAGTTATGAAGAGAGAACATATCCTCACAGGAGTAGGAATAATCATAGTAGTAGCTATCATTTATATAATTATATAATAATAATAGCATTTATATGATGCTGTAAGGCTTGCAAAGTATTTTATAAATATTATTTGTTTTTATTCTCACGACAACCCTGGGAAGTACTATCATTATCTCTACTTCACAGTTTAGGAAACTGAGGCTGAGATTATATAAAATTGCTTAGGGTCACATAGCTGGTAAGTGTCTGTCGCTGGATTTGAACCCAGGTCTTCTGGCCTCTGGATCCAAAGTTCTATCCATCATACCACCTAAATGTCCAGTGGTTTTGAAAACAGGTAGCTATATCACTTATATAAAGCAGGCTAAGGAACCATTCCATACCATTTTGTTGTTTGATCTCCAACTTTTTCATTTTTATCTGACACCTTTTAACTGAGTTATTAATTCACCTTCTAGTACATCACCACAAGAATATTTACTCCACTGGTTTTCCCACCTAACAAGCAGAGAACATACTGGCCCATATTCTGATATCAACCTGTTGTGATCAAGCCAGCTCTATTGTCAATTATCTGGCTGGTGTTGCACACATACTGATAATAGCTTATGACAGAGTTTTTTAAAATAGAGATAATTTTTAAAAATATTTATATTGCTATGAAAATAAACTAGCTTTTCCTCCCCAAGAAAAGAAGGGGGGAAAGAAAATTAAGTTAGTAAAGCTTATTCAACTAGTTTTAACTTAAAATTAAGTTAGTAAAACAATGACTCCATTTCTCTGCTAGATTGTAAGCTCCTTGAGGACAACAACCATGTAATATAACTTAGTGTAATATACCATATAATATAATGTATACAATGCTTAGCACTGTTTCTGCACAGTGACTCAATTAAGACCTAATGAATGATGTTAATGAAAAATTTTTTGAAATTAATTTAATTACTCAATTTGGTGATTTCCAACAAGTGAGACAAATGATATTTATTGTAAGGGGACCATGAAATCATGTATACCTTCATAAGCACCTTCCCTAGTGCTTCCTAGTTGACAAAAACAATAACTGAAATTTAACTAGTACTTTAAGGTGTGCAAAGCTCCTCGTGTACATTACCTCACCTGAACCTCAAGGTCAAACAGTACTATATAGTATTATTGTTATTATCAGGGTAATACTATTTTTGGATAGTATTATTATTATTCTCATTGTATAGGTATTATTATTCCCACTGAACAGATGAGGAAACTGAGGGCCAGACAAGTTCAAGTGCCCATCATCACACAGCTAAGAAATATCAGAAGTGCTATTAGAACCTAGATCTTCCTGGCTCCTGGCCTGGCATTCTAACTCAACTTGACATCAAAACAACAGGTTGGTTTAATGGAACCTTCATATAGCCATTCTTTAAAGGGAATCTTTACAACCAAAGCACTTGTCTAACTTCTGACTATGTAGCTGCTCTGGGTACCCAAAATGACCTAATGAAATTGTGAATTTCAAGTACCTTAGCCTTTTCCCCATGACATACATTTGTGAAAGGGGATTTTCTGAACTTGTTCGATTGAAATATCCGAACACTCTGAAGGCAGAACTAGAGCAAAGATTGATGGTTTCTTTGATTGAACCAGACTTCTGAGCCCTAAAAAGTAGCTCAACAGCCCCAGTACGCTGATTAAGTAATTCCATATAATAAATAAACAAACATACCTTCTGTCGACTGAATAAATAATGTAGCAGAAATACATAAGTATTAGTATTTTCAAACGTATGTAGATGTTACAGTGATTAATAAAATATACCATCACAGGATCATCAATTTACAGGCTGGAAGAGAAGTGAACGTGCATTTATTAAGCATTCACTGTTTGCCAGGAACTGTACTAAACACTTTACAAATATTATCTAATTTGATCCTCACAACAACCCCATGGAGAGGGTGCAATTATACCCACTTTACAGTGAAGAAACTGAGGCAGACAGATGTAAAGTGACTTGTCCAAGATCACACAGCTAATAAATATCTGAGGCTGGATTTGAACTAAAGTCTTCCTGACTCCAGGCCCAACAATCTATGCATTGCCCCAACTAGCTAAGGAAGAAACCTTACAGGTTCTCTAGTTCCACCCCCTCCCACATATGAGGAAACTGAGGTGTAGGGAAGTCATGCAATTACAAAGTGGGGGAGACAAGAATCCTCACTACTGAGCCAAAGCTCTTTCCATTGTACTACATAAATTCATAGCAGCCTTTTGGACATTATATAGTTTCTCAATCAATAGATCCCAATAGCACAACTATTATCATGTCTAGTCTGAAATTTTTTGACATTAAAGAATCTGTACTAGAAATGGTCAACAACTGGCTTAACTCACTGCCTTAATACTTAATTAAAAAAAAACTCTAATTTTCTTTTAACTCCTTGGTTTTGAACTCAAAAAATTATTTTTTAAACTATATTTTATGAGCAAAATCAAGCTTTTCTCTGCACCCTCTTAGCTGTCAAGTTGAAGGCCCACCTGCAAACTAGCCCATTTTTAACACATGGGTTTCATTAACACATCCTCCAAGGCGGCACCCAATATACTCCCACCTGAAACCAAGAGGCTTTTCACGCTCTTTGGGTTCCAGCCACTAGTTCAGGTATGCAAGTACTTGCATTACAATCTGCTCCACAGTTCAGAGCAACAGTCTTAGGTGGCATGCTGAGGCTAGAGATTACTGAAACATCAATGCCCCTAGGTGCACCCAGTTGCGGCCAATGCTGCCAGAGAAGACAATAAAAACCGCTAGTTATTTAAAACTGCCAGGGTCGTAAAGACAACCAAATTCCTGTCATCCATCCAGATGGGAAAAAGGTGCCATCAGGGCACTGAGGCTAGATAAAAGTAAGTCAGTCGAAGGCAAATGTATCATCAGGCCTAGCAAGAGAAAAGGATGACCTAAGAAAAGGTGCATCTGCCATAAGCCTGTCCTGTTGTACAGCAATGCTAACGTGTTAAGATTTTTAAAGACTCTGATTAGGATAAAAATAACAATAAAATTTAATACAGGTCACATTCTTCATGATAATGTGTTGCAAACATTAGGTAAAATATTATCTTCCTCCTCCTCCTCCTCATCATCAAATACTTACAGAACTTTAAAGTTTGCAAAGTACTTTATATATGTTGTCTTATTAAATCTTAACAACCCTATGAGGTAAGTGATATAATTTTCCTCATTTTCCAGGTAAGGAAACTGAGAATGATAGAGGTTAGGTGACTTGCTTGGGGTCACACAGTTAGTAAGTATCTAGAGCAGATTTTGAACTCAGATCTTCCTGATCCCATTATACTACATGAGGACTGGACAAAGGCAATGGAAAAGCTAAGCCTGGAGAGGAGAACATCTTGGGGGGAATGCAACAAATGTCTTCAGGTATATGAGAAAAGGATTAGCCTTGTTCTACTTCTCAAAAGGAAGCAATACAAGCAATGTGTGGACATTGCAGAGACAGATTAAGGTAAGGGAATTTTTCCTAACAATTTGAGCTACATATCCCAAAGTAGAATGATCTGCCTTGGAAAGCAGCAGGATCTCCCTCTCCCAAGGTTTTCAAGCAAAGGCTGAATAGACATTTTTCAGGGATGTCATAGAGAGGATTCCTGTTCAGGGCTGCCTAGATTCCACTTGATGAAGTCCCTTTAGATTTAGAGAATCTGTGATTCTGGGAGGGAGACAATGAGGCAGAATGGACTGAGGTTGCTCAGGTTGGAGCAGTACTAAAGAATGATCTTCAAAAGTATAAAGCTCATAGCGCCTTTCTCTGAAACATTAAACACATCCCACGTGAGGTAAGTCCAACACCCCTCTGAAAGAAGAAAATGGCATCATTCCTATAGTCCTTACCCCCAGAGAGGAAAATTAAGGCAGAAAGGGATTTGCTAAGGTCATTCAAAGAATCTTCAGATCATGAAAGATAATTCAAATGCCTCAGTGCACTGATGCTTCACTGACCCAGCATCTGTGGGGAATGAGGTGCTCCAGTTAAGTGGATATTCCAGGCAACAAAAGCCTACCCTTTTAACCTGCAAAACTTTTTTAAACCTCTGTTGATGGGAATTTTTCTAAAACATATTACTGGTCTCTCCTCCCTCTCCTTTTTTTTTTTATTACATTCATAATCTTTATATTTACTATACAATTTAGCCCTTGATTATATACTGTCTTGCATTTTTTTTCTATTTGTGTCTCATGTATAAGTCATATCTCCCCAGCAAAACTGTATATTTAATAAAATCACAGACTGTTAAAGTTGGATTCTGAGAGCATCTACTTCCATTTCCCCTCTTTTTACAGATGAGAAAGTGAGGCCCAGAGACAATATCATTACTGTCCAAGACCAAGTAACTAAGCTTAGCCTGGAAACCAGGGCTTTTGACTAACAGTCCAAGATACTACTGTGCAATCCTGCTCTTTCAAATTCCTTAGGGACAAAAAACATGTCTCCATACTTCTCCATAGGACATCCATTAGGCTGCTATGCATAAAATATTCAATAAATATTTGTTGACTGATGGACAGTCACAATGGTGGGATGAGAAAAGCCCCAAATTTGAAGTTAGGAGACATGGTCGGTTTTTATTCCTGGCTCTGTCATTTACAAACGCACACTGGTCTTTTAAAATAAAGTACAGTGAATATAATTAAACTTTGTTCTATGTAACTCGGGTCATCATTAGGAACATAAATTATCGTGCTCTGCTTTAGTATAATGATGTCTTCCCTAGCTACTGAGGTAGGCAGACCTATTTGCTACTATATTAAATAGCCCTAGGCTGTTGTACTTTGAGTTGTTGTTATTGTTTTATATTGTTTTTGTTTTTATCCTTGTAACTATAACTTTTCCCTGCTATTAGTATATATGCCCTTAGCAGCCCCATCACTGCTTCTAATCTTCTGAAGGGCCTAACGACCAGATTACTAGGCCTGTTAGAATCTAGAATGAGAGAAGGGTGCCAAGCAAAAGTAGATGAGCTCCAAAGGAGGGCTAAGGGGCTCTCCAAACAGAAAAGGAAGCTGGGCTACATAAACTCTGTGACAACATTTCTTCATTTCCCAAATGGCAGCACTCTTCTGGAATGATGTTACACCATACACATCCCTCTCTTTTCGCCTACTTTTCTGCTTCCTCTTATGTGCTGTCTTCTTCCCATCAGATTGTAAGCTCCTCAAGGGCAGAGACTGTCTTTTCATTGTTTTTTTTAATTTTTAAAAAAATTCCTAGCACTTAGCACAGTGTTTGGTCCATAATAGGCACTTAATAAATGTTTGTTGATTGACTTTTTTTTTTTTTGCTGCTTGGAAACTTGTTTTTACATTTCAGGTTCTTAAATGAAATTAACTGTATGGTGTTCTATGGACTAGAGATCACACTGCCAATCAACAAACATCATTGAGTACACTGAGAACTGTACTCAGACGGCACTAAACTTACTAGCTGCTAATGAGCTGAAGTCTATTTCTTGTCAGAAGCCTTAGAACTTAGCTATTCCTGAGATTCATCTCTGTGCTTTAAGCAAACCTCTAAGACAAAAGATTATTTTTCTAAGCAAGATGTCAAACAAGGGAGGCTTTCTAATTCTAAAATGACTATGAAGACTCCAGAACCTTCTCCCTTTTGGAAAAAAAAAATCAGCACTAAAATAGAATGTTCTGGTTGCAGGAACAACAGTAAGAAATGTCTTAAAGCATAGCCTAAGCATACCACTTGCCAAAAGGCCAGCCTAGGACCCAAAGTAACACTGGATAATCTACAGATTGATTTCTGCTCCTTCACCCATTCACTTGAAAGTACTGGCCTTCCATGTTGCATACAGCACATAGGATCTGTCCCCTTAAGCAATCAGAAGTAAATTTACCATGGCTACCACATCATTATCAGAAAAATTGTCTGCTAAGGTTGATAAATCGGTCGATTATCTGCTTCCTTGACTTTTATTTCTTCTTGTATAAATGTTTTCATCTCAACATCACCAATACCTGTTGCAGCCTGTACCATTCATTCTCAAACAATTCAAATTTTCAGGAGCTCCTTAACAGATTCAAGCAGAACTTAAAAAGAAATATCAAAGCAATGACAACTATTTAAAAAAAAACCCCAACAAGTCTACTTATCCAAGCTGTAGTCTAGGAAACAGTAAGGGGCCTCTAGCTTCTGGCTGAAGAGAAAGCCCCCACATGCATACACTGACGTCATGCTCCATGTAATGAAACATGTTATAGTCAAAAATAAACTGCCTGCCAAAAAAAAAGCCACACACAGTAAGTCCTTTATTTACTAAAAATACATAAGGATGAGGAGAGGAAGTGGCCTTAGGGCAGCTGAGACTTAGCAAGGGAGCTTTTCTTGATTTTTGTTAGGATTCAACGTTTAGGATTAAAATGAAATCCCAGCAGAAAGTGCAGATGGAATGGGCATCTTTCCTCCTGCACCAAGGACATTGATGTTGCCTGCCTCCTTGCCGGGCTCTTACAGAAAAAAAAACAGAACTGTCAGACTTTTCAGGATGAACCAGCTTCGTGGCTAACCTCCCAATTATCCATGATGAGGAGGGACAGGGATCTCTCTGAAAAAAATGAAAATTCAAAAGCAATCTAAAAAACTCAGATCAATAACTTCAACCTACTCACATACCAAATCTTGAACCAAAGCTGCTAACAAGTAGCCAAATTAACTCACTGAAGGAGCATCTCCTTTTATTTTTCTCTATGTTCATCTCCTGGTAAAACCACTAATGAAGAGACTAAGGCAGACTAGAAGATGAAGGCCCTGGGTAACTCACAAGCTAGAAGGGCAGTGCCTCTCAAATTGAGAGCCTGACTGATTTCCCACATTTCTAGTGTCCTGGGAGAGAAATCCCCTCCAACCAACTATAGAAGAAAGGTTGTTGAGATTTCTTTCTAGGAGAGATTTGATGGGTTTATCCTTCAATGGTGATGCTCCAAAGCCATAGGTGATCCATTTCTCAGCGATGATAAGGATGAACTTCAATATGATAATAACTACAATGAAAATAAGCTGAAAATCAGAGTGATGGGTGCTACAGGAGAAAGTCTTCTTTCTGGATAACTCTTATTTCACAGATAATTCATGAAGAACTTTACACAGAGAAGTTTGGTGGGGGTTGGGGCGGGGAACGGAGAAACTTTAGTTAGACAAGATGCTCTACTGCTATTTACAAGTCCATTGACAAAGTAATCATCTGGAGTGACCCAGCCTCCAAAAGACAACACTAGTCTCCTGGATTGTGACTGTTTCTTCTGCTTGCTGTGCCTTCATTTACACCACTTTATTGCCTTACTTAAGTTCTATCTCCTTTCCACAGCATTTTGGGAGCACGGAAAATACCTGAATTTTTATTTGAATACAGGCATATTTCATTGAACATAAAGATTTTTTTAATTAATTAACTTATCATTATAATTTAATTAATTATTTACACTGGATTTGGAAACAGAAGAACTGAGTTTGAATCCTAGATCTGCCACATGCTACCACCTATGTGACTTTGGGAAAGTCACCTCAATTGCGCTAGTTTCCTCATCTGTAAAATGATGGGGTTGGGACTAGAATCAGGGGTGGAGAACCTGCTGCCTTGAGGCCACAAGTGGCCCTCTAGGTCCTCAAGTGTGGCCCTTTCACAGAATCTAAACTTCACAGAACAAATCCCCTTACTAAAAGGACATATGTGGCCACATGTGGCCTCGAGGTTGCAGGTTGGTCTCTAAGGTACCTTCAAGACCTGGATCTATATAATCTTATGTTAAATCTTGAAAGTATTACTTACAAGGAAAAAGAGACAGCATGAAAAAAATCACAGGCCTTACAATCAGAAAACAGGGACTCAAATTCTGCTCTGAGATCAATGGCTCTCTGAGCTTCAATTTATTCATCTGTTAAATAGGGATAGTGATACTAGCTACCTCACAGTTTTGATGTGAGAAAACAATGTGAGTTCATATACAGTACTGTAAGCACACTCATCTCATGTAGAAAGGTAATGTTGTAGAGTAGAAAAGGCAGTGGACCAGAGTAGAGAGAAACCTGGGCTTAAAACCCCAGTCCTGACATTTATTTATATGGGAACCAGAGCAATTCAACCGTTTACTCTACTAGCTATGTGGAAGGCACAATTTCTCAAAGCCTTTGTTTCCTCCCCTATGAAATGGGAATAACATGCTCATACTATTTGCCTTGCAGAGTGCTTATGAGGAAAGTGAAACCTTAAAATGCTATATAAATGTGAGCTCATAATTCAGCTTATATTTTGGGAAGGCATATGGCCTTGGAGTAAGGAAGAACTGGGTTCAATCCTGTCTCTAACATTATTTGACTATGTAAGTGTAGACAAGTCACTTAACCTCTAACTAAGCCAGCAAGGCTCTAAATTACAGACTAGCTGCTGAACTGCACAAGTGCCAGTGCTTTCTACACTAGGAGTTTACTGCACAAATGAAATCATAAGTCGGGACTCCCCATCTACTCCTCCTCCCCTACCAAAGAAATTCAAGTTGATCTACAGAGCTGGACAAATTCAATGAATCCTGGTTTTTGAGTTCCAACTCTGAGTGATGCTCACTTTGTTTTGGACTCTGGGAAAGTCACTTCCCCTTGAGAATCAATTTCCTCTCCTGTAGAATGAGGAGTGTGATAACTGCCCACACAGCCTGCCTCCCTGTCTACTGTGGTAAGCTGCTGTAAGGGCTGTCCAATAGAACAGAAGCAGTA
Source organism: Phascolarctos cinereus (assembly GCF_003287225.1). NCBI lineage: Eukaryota > Metazoa > Chordata > Mammalia > Diprotodontia > Phascolarctidae > Phascolarctos > Phascolarctos cinereus. The sequence goes on along the minus strand of NW_027556402.1, from coordinate 111,573,568 downwards.
TCTTTGGTCATGGCAGCCCAAGCAACCATAGGCAAGCCATTTAAATGTCTCTGGGCCTCAGTTTCCTCATTTGAAAAAGTAGCAAGCTAAGATGAGCTTAGAAACAAGGGTAAGATGAACTCTAAAGTCCCTTTGAACTTCAAGTCCAGTGATCCACAGCCAACAGAGAGCCTGTATTTTTAAAAGAGACAAGGAAAACAGTTTTAAACATCAATTTCACTTTAAAATATATAGATCTAGATCTAGAAGACCCACTTCATAGCTTTAGAACTGGAAGGATCCTCAGAAGCCATCTAGAAACAGAAGTAGGGGCAGGTGATCTCATTTGAAGCAGCCTTGTTGTGCTTAATTCTCTTTAGCGTCCACAAGGTGGTAAAGTAAGCTGAGTTCTCAGGCCCTAACGGGCACTCCATAAACATTTGCTGACTAGTTCGAGAGGAAGGTCAAGCTTAATTCCTATGTCTAATTGGCTCGGGTCTACTTTCCAACACTACAGGTATCCAACTTTCTAAGAAAATGCAATACACAGAACTCCAGGTTTATGGATTATTACAAACAAGGGAATTCATTTGTTTTACGTGTCCTGAAACCGCAAACTTAAGAACTCTTCAACCTAGAGCAGTTTTGAATGGCAGGACCTAGCAGCGATGGAGCTGGCTGCCCAACTCTATTAAATGCTATAACTATCCATATCAAAAAGCGGAGGGAGCTCAGTTCTGATTACAGTCATGTAATCTTGAGTCAGAGAAACTTGTGTAGGAGAAATTACAATTTGGGTAGGGCTGGAGGAAAGAAAGGGAACAATGAATGATGAATGGCAAGAGGTAAGAGAGTCGATTTCAAAACATTATAGTAAATCTATAAATGACCCAACTCAATCTCATCTAGTCCTTTCGCTAATGTTCAGTTCTTGGCCTCCTCTTGTTCTTCTTCACACACACACACACACACACACACACACAACATACACACAACCCATATGTGTGTGCACATCATATATACACATGTATACGTTTACATATACATGCATGTGTGTATACATCTTACGTACACTACATACATGGGTATATATACATACACACATACATGCATACACATATATAAATGTGTATATATGCATATATGTATGTGTATATATATATATGTATGTGTGTGTGTATATATATATATATATACACACACACACTCATTAACTAAGTAACTTGTATAAGTCCAATAGTTTCAAATATCATTGGTAGACAGATAACGCATGCCAATATCTCTAGGATTGCTCACTCAGACAGACACACTATGGTGGAAAGAGCGCTGGATTTGGAATCAGAAGAACTGAGTTTGAACACTGGCTCAGCCATTTCCTGCCCATGTGACTCTTGAGAGCTGTTCCTCTCTGTGTCCCTCAATGTCATCATCATCTGTGGAATGAGAGGGTTAGATTTGGTGATCTCTTTGTTGGACCCTGATTCTCTTCCAGCACTTTAGAGGTTATAAGAACCTATACACACGACTGTGAGAGAATGGCCTGGGCGAGTGGAATGAACGCTACGCCTTGAGTCAAGAGACCTAAGTTCAAATATTAGGTCTAATACTTAATGGTGAACTATTGGGACTCTGGGCAAGTAGTCTCACTTCTCTGAACCTCACTATTTCATTGGCTGAATGGGAATACTAATACTTGTACAATTGATCTCAAAAGGTTCTGAAAGTGTTTTTAGACCCTTTTTAAGCACTACAGAAATGAGTTGTAATTACTGAGCCCCCAGTCTCAAAGAGCACATGGTTGGTAGGGGTTGGCTGATCTATAAAGATACCTCAGAGATCTACAAGTAGAAAAGTCTTCAAAAGCCACCCCTCTGATTTTAGGGTTGAGGAAACTGAGGCATAGAAGGACTAAATGGCTTGCCCCAGGTCACACTGGTAACAAAGCTCCATAGGCAGGATTCAAACTAAGGTCCTCAAATTCCAGAGCTAGGCCTCTTTCCGCTGTACCATTCCTGAGCCTGATTTCGTATACTGCCAGTGGAAAGCAACATTTCTCATCGGAAAGTTTAATCTACAAAAAGCATAAACCAGTCTCTCATCAGTTTAGATGGCATAGGTCAGTGTTCCCAGGCCTGATAACCCTTGGGGACGTAGAACATCAAGACTCTAGACATTACAGGAGCAATGAAACTAGACACTGAATTGTGGAGAGGGGTAATGAACTTAAGATGTTGCCTAAAGCGCAATGTTTGAGTCCTTGCATCTTCACCCTTCTCCTCTTACATCATTTCTGGTTCTAGACTCTTTCATCCCACACATCCAATCACGTCACCAAACCTTTCTGGTTTTTCTTGAAACTGTCTCTAGGATTCACTTCCCTTTCCCTGTGTACTCATTTCTGTAACTATCACCCTAACTCAGGTTCTCATCACCTCCCACCTGGGCTGCTGCTTATGCCTCCCAGCTCTAAAGCTGTCTCACTTAGTTCATCTTACAAACAACTAGCTGACAAAAAAATAATTAACTAATTGGAAAAGAATTAATTTGTAAAAATCTTCCCAGAATCACAGAATGTAAGTTGGAAGGGCCCTAAAGCCTTCTAGTCTACCACTTACCTGAATAGCCTTAATGGGATGTGGGGAGGTAGGAGGGGAGTGTCCCAGCACCTCCCCAGGCAGCCCATTTCACTTTAAGATAACTTAAACGCTTTCTTTTTTAATTTTTCTCTTTATTATCAATTTAATCATCAACCACAGGCTGAAACATTTTAAAAAATACAAAGAAAAAGAGGGCTGTGCATGAACTGAGAAACTTTTGCTGAAGTAAGTTTTTTAAAGTGCATATTAAATTTTCAAAGGTAGTAATAAAACTGCCCTGTTTGTGGTCCCCTCCAAACTTTTTCATTTTCTTCTATATATTTTAGTTTTGTTGATACTTTTCTTTCATTTTGGAGAGTTTCTCTATCACTACCCACTACTTTACACCTTTCACACACACACACACACACACACACACACACACACACACACACACACACACAAATTCACACACTTATACTTCAAGCCCTGTCTTCCCTTACAGCAACCAAGCATAACCAAAGAAAATCAAAAGAGCAGCTCGATCTGAATTTGGAGGTCTCATTTGCTCAAATACTACCTTCAACACTATGAAAGAACCTACTGGCTCTGGTGGCCTGATACTTATCAAAATAAATCCAAAGACTTTTTCTATAAAAGTTCTCCCCTTAACCTGTCTTCCCTTCCCCAAACAAAAACACTTTTTCATCCTTCTCCTTTATTTCCATCACCAACCTAACCTCTTTATCTAAGCCAGGCCAACTTTCTTATTATCTTACTAAAATACATTTTACTCATGACATTCCTTCTGCCTGGAAATTCCTTTTTTGTATCACCTGAAGTCTATCAATTCTTTCAAGATCTAGCTTAAAGTTTATTTTCTCTAAAAAGCTTTCCCAAATACTTTTTAGTTCATGCACACTCACTTCCTCCTTCCTCTCTCCAAAACATTTTTTTTAAAAAAGACAACCAAACAAACCAAAAAACTAATTCTGTGGACATAGTATGTGCTTAGCAAATGCTTACAGAATGAATGAATGAATGCTAATTAAGGATGACAACACCAGGGTTACTGGAATGTGTCAGTTCTATAAATGAGACATCTCTGCTTCAGGTCTCTTTAACGTTTCACTATATAGATAGAGAGGAGCACACCAATTCTCCCATTAAAAGAAAATGTTTTACTTCTTCATTTGTTCATTTATTCATTGCCAACCACTTCTTCCCTCTGATTTCATTCCCAGAATTCTAGTAGATTCAGACACCAAAGTTTAGGCGGCATTTCTATTTCATGGAATTTCCCTTATCATATAAATGTCAGAGACCAGCTAACTATATTTTCATTCTCCTTTTTCTTAAGGCCAGATCAGAACTCAAAAAAATATTATTTGCTGTTTCTTTGTCACTAGAAAGGAGGAATTATGGCAGCATATTAAAAGGGAAGCTTATTTAAGCCTTGGTTCTGCCACAATTTGTTTCTTACCAAAGACAGCTGTTTTCTGTGGCCCGGAGAGGATTGCTCGGGGTTAACAAGCAGGGCCAAATGAGCAAGGATTAGAAAACTACTCATAATTCTAGGCCATTACAGAAAGGCAGTTCTCTCCACATGGAGTAGATATTTCTGACCCCTGAATGTGTCATTGGACATGGACCCATTTTGTTACCCTTTGCCTGGTCTGATGTCAAAGATCCTGGTCTCAAATCCCCAAGAGAAACAAAATACAATTGGCTAGCAGGACAAGTTCTCATAGATTACTCTACCCAAATGCTTCACCTAGGAAGCGACAGCTTTACTCCTAGGCAGAAGACACAATACATCAGAGGACCATGGAAAGGGATTTTCAAGAAGCAAAGGTCTGGTTTTGTAGGATCAATATCCACAATTCCACTGACCCCAAACCATGGAGCTATTGGGAACCATGTCATAGAACGTATGTTGTACTGGATATAACAGCCCCAGTGATGACTTCACCCCTTTCCTGAAAGAAAGCGGGTCATTCTTGCTATACTACAACTGTGTTAAATCATTATTACAGGATCCAGAGGTCGAATCATTTCATCCCAAACACTGCTACAGAGTAAAAGTCTGATATAGTATGGTTAGTTTATAAAGAATATCATAACACTTTATATTAGGAAGTTAGTTATAAGTATATATTATGTATATATGTATATGTATGTACTCATAAATGTATTATAATATATATACATGTACATATATGTATACATATATACCTATGCACACTATATATGTATACACACATTTATAGTTTTAATAGCTTAAAACTGCATGAAGACTACTTTTGGAATAACCTGTATACACATATATACAGACACTACCATATATGACAGACAGTGCAGAAAAATATGATAGAGGGCCCACTTTCAGATCAAGACATGTCTCTGACACATACTAGCTGTATGATTATGGTCAAAGCACTTAAAATCCTCAGTGTCCTAGACAATTCTCTAAAACTGTACGTTTCGGATGAGTTGCTGATCAATGTTAGTGGAGGCAATTTCTACATTGGAAGTGCTCCCTTATCACCTCAGGCCTAGACTACTGCAGTAGACTACTTGTTGGTCTCTCTGTGACAAATCTCTCCCCACTATAGTCTATCCTCCACTCAACCATCAAAGTGATATTTCTAAATTGCTGGTCTGGACATCTGCCTCCCTTCTCAACAGAGAAGGCTCTGAACAGAGGCTCCCTATCTCTTCTAGGAACAAATATAAAATCTTCTATTTGGCGATCAAAGCCCTTCCTAACATGGCCACACACACACACACACACACACACACACACACACACACACATATACACAAACTGGGATCCAACATCCCTGGCCTTTTTGTTGCTCTTCATTTGTGATACTCCTTCTCCCAACTCCAGGGATTTTCTCTAGCTGTTCCCCATGCCTGGAATTGTTCTTCCTCATCTTTGTCTCTTGGCTTTCCTGGTTTCCTTCAAGACACAGCTCCCATTTCATACAGAAAGCCTCTCCCAATATCTCTTAATCCCAATGCCTTCCCTCTATTAATTGTTTCCAATTTATCCCTTATATAACTTGCCTATACATAGTATTTTTCATGTTGTCTCCCCCATTAGACAGTGAGTTTCTTGAAAACAGAGACTGTCTTTTCCCTTTCTTTGTATACTTGGTACTTAGTACAGGGCCTAGAAGACAGTAGACATTTAATAAATGTTTATCGATAGACTGACTGACTTTACATCCAATAATGAAATTATAAGTGTAGGCCAAAAAAGTATATATTTATTAACAGTGTCAGGCAGGAACAATGTAAAACTCAATGCTCTAATAGGTAGGAAGACCTGGGTTCAAAAACAGCCTCTGATCCTTAATAGCTGTGTGATTCTGTGCAAATTATTTCACTTTTGCTTGCTTTAGGAAATTTACTAGGACCTAACTACTAAATCACAGACCTAGTAGATTTTATTAAATTAGTTATCCCAACAATGATATTATAAAGGAATTAGGATCATAGGTTTAGAGCTGAAAGAAAACTCAAAGCTTTGATAACTAGTCCAGTCCTGTCATTTTATTGATGCAAAAGCCTGAGTTTCAGAGAGGTTAAAGTGATTGACCCAAGGTCATATAGTTAGTTATTCCCATCTACTCTATATTGTCACATTAGACAGATTAATGGAATACAAGAAAAATGAAACACAAAAGCAAAAAACTATATACACACAAGCACACAAACCACATTCTAGGTTAGAACTACTTACAAACTAATGGCAAAGTGGATTATGGCACTGAATTAAAACTTAATGTGCACTTAAAGCATGTTAGTTCTACATTGTTACTTCAGTATCCTGCTACTTGGCAGAGAGGATCCAGGAGAGTGAACTCAATATCCTAATTGATACTTTCTCCCACTCATTTACAAAAATTAAAGAGGTAACACCAAAGCACATCACTAAGACAAACTTTGCATAGTTTGAGAAAATTTATCACCTTCCACTAACTAGTACAGTTGCTTCTTCAAAAGCCCAGATAAGCAAAGTGCTGATCAATCATGGAAAAGATTGTTTTCTCTCTGACCTTCTTTCAGGTCATCTTCGAAGACTATCTCTCTCTCTGTCTCTCTCTCTGTCTCTCTGTCTCTCTGTCTCTCTCTGTCTCTGTCTCTCTCTCTCTCTCTCTCTCTCTCTCTCTCTCTCTCTCTCTCTCTCTCTCTCTCTCTCTCTCTCCATCTCTGTCTCTGTGTCTGTCTCTCCTCTCTGTGTGTCTAGGTCCATCTCTGTCTGTCTGTCTCTCTGTCTCTATCTCTGTCTCTCTCTGTCTCTGTCTCTCTGTCTGTGGGTGTGTATGTGTGTCTCCTAACTACTTATCTAACCTATCTAGGGAATATCAGAGGGAATGGGAGGTTATTTTAGGGTCTGTTTTTTTTTAAGCCCTAGCCCCATAGGAAGACACATACTGCCCTCTCCCCACCCCCCATCTACCTCCGTCCTGGCCACCCAGCTCATAAATTTAACTAAGCTGAATCAATATTTCCTTAAAAAAACAGAGAGGTAAAGGCTGGATAACCCTAACCAGTCATTTAAGAGTCAGTCCACTCCTGAACTACAACAATGTGGTAGTATTTTTAAAAGAGGGGTGGGGGACTGGCAAACAATATCCTTTTTAGGAAGGGCAGAATCTGCTGCATTTAATATAACCCTGAATCAGTCTGTGAAAGGCCAGAGCTGCAAAAGGCCACATTCTGATCTCAGACCCATGGGTGGGTGTGTATCACTGTACATTTTATAAAATTAGATACAGTCCGGCATGGGTGTGTATATGTATGTGGGGGCTGTTTTCACAAGATATCTAGCAATATGTGCACATGCATCTTAGGATCAGTTTCAAGCCCCGAGGCTGGCTTTTAATTTATGAAATGCCATTATAGCTGCAGAAAGTCTACCTAAAAGGTAGGCCTTGGGGAATGATAACAGTCACCTTACAGGACCTCTCTCCTCCAGCATCTAGGCGGGTACTATACTTTAATATCGTAAAAATGTAATTTACCAACATGGGATGAAAATACCAGGCTTGCCCATAAAAAGGAGAGAAAAGAGAAACTGAAAACTTGAGTCCATCATGGACTGTTAGCTATTTTTGAAGTCTGCCCTTTGCACATCATTTTCTTATAAAATATGACAGTAGATATTTCAGTTTCTACGCACCATGAAGTGTTTTGTACACTTAGCCCTAAATGGTATGAATTACCGGACTACACCTGGCAAACTAGGTGACAGAAAATAGCATATCAGAAACAGGGCACGGGATCATTATTTACAAAATACACACCTCAATAGAGTGAGACTCCAGAGAGGCTTAACTAAGCTGCTATCCTAAAGAGATTCAAGGCATTAACTATCATAACGAGGCTTGGGTCTAGACTCATTTTCAATGGAAGGTAGAAAACCAAATATATGGCTCCTTGATCCACAGTGCATGGTACTGTAAAAATTCAGGTTAGAAACCCTTTAACTCCCCAAAAGTCCTATTTTGTAGGTCATCCTCTCATTATCTTGTTCTGGTATCTGGTCTGATTAAATTACAGAAAATTACTAATATATTACTCAGAACAAATAGATCATCTCCTGCCTGTTATGTTTATTTTATCCCATCTTCTATCCCAACAACTCAATACAAACAAGGGGAAAACAGGAGATGGGGAGTGATTTTTTGGAAAGAGAGGAGCTGCAATAATTTCCCCATACACAGCTAAAGAACAAAATGCCGGCTTTTATGAGTAGGAGGTCCTCTACAGCCAAAGACGACATCAGCGACCACCTTTGGAAGGATAAGAGTCATTGGGATTTTTCCAGTAGGAAAATCTTTGGCCAGAGCTATCACTCAACCTCACATCAGGTCTCCTTTGTGACCAAAGGAACAATTAGGCTAGCCAGGATTACTAATCAGACTCTGGACAAGGAACAGAACTGACCTCTTGGTGAAACTGGTCCATATAAGGATTCAACCCATGGCACTGATCTCATCCACAGCCTGCTCAACCATCTAAGCTCTCCAGCTCAGCCAGACAGACATGTGTTCATTCTCTTTTATACTGATATCCCCTTGCCCACCAGTGATTAAACACATAGTAGGTGTTTAACATATGCTTGAGTGATAGAAAAGTACACTGAGATTAAAGTGACTCATATTGGTATTTTAAACAAATTTATAACCTTAGAAAATGCCTGCTTGGTCACCCTATTGACTCAGGATAGGTCTTAGGTGTGTGGGGTGTTTTTTCCAGACCATCCATCTAATTTTACATGTCTCTAGAGACAGAGCTTTTCCGCCTCTCTTGGAAATCTACTAATAGATGTCATTCAAAGCTTCTAAAATCCTAAATGGCACCATGAGCTTTAGCACTGGCCTATGGCTGTCCAACTTATACTTTACCAGTGTGATTTATTATTTGTACAGAGAGACTTGTCAACTCACACTAACAGTGTGATTGTCAGGGTGTGATGACAGTAACCAGGTAAGAAATTAGAAATCAATTTTTTTTTATTAGAAACTATTTTGAAGTATTAGCAGGGCTGTGACTATGAGCTGCTTCTTTCATTTAATCTTGAATCCTTTGCTATCTCTGTTATATTTTTAAAAAGAAAACATGAATATTCTTTTAGGTGGAGAGCCCATAGATCATTCCAGTGCCTCAACCCATGCTGCTGTTCACTGGGATCACTATAGACAACACCACATTTTCACTCTGTTAAGACTCAAAATAAACATTTCTTGCCAATATCATTCAGTTAGAATCTGGACACCACAAGAATGGAAAATAAGAAATAGGAAGTAGAACTAAAGTTTGTTTCTGTTCACTAGTACTACGTGCCTATAGCTTATTCCTTATGTTTTTGTTTCAAACTTGTGATTTCATCAGTTTGGGGAACTCATATGTATCTTAGAGAGCTGTCTGCACCAGTGAGAGATGAAATCACTATTATAAATCATTGGAGCACAAATACTGTGAGCCAGTGGCCTGACTCAAACCCAGGCCTTCCTGACTGTCAGGACTCCAGACAGGCATGCCTTTCTATTCATAAATAGGGGCTCATTTTATTTCTACAGTCTTTTTACCTCCTAATTTGCCTTTGCTCTTTTGAAAGATAAGAAGAGCTCTCTTAGAAGTCAAGTCCCCAAAGCATACTATATATCCTGTACCCATGATTGAGTAAACAACACAAGAATATTTAAAAACCTGCATTGTTTTAATTAACTTTTCCTTCTTGTTCTCTACCAGGAACAGGTATTAGACAAAACTGTAGTAATAAAGATAACAGTGATCCAAGTTTATGTGTGAGTTAAAGCTAATGTGAATTCCAGAATCATAGTTGAGGAAACTGAGGCTAGAAAAGGTCAGATGACCAAGGTCACACAGTGAGCAGAGCTGTGTTAGAGCTAGAACCCCAGCTCAGCTCCTCAGACTCCAAACAGTTTTTAAAGTGCCAAGCCAAGAAAAAATATGGATGCTATTGGATGTAAGGAGGAAAAAAACCTCTGGCTTCATCCCTCCCTTTATTAATCAATTAACATGTATGTATTAAGTGCCTACTATGTGGCAAACACTGTGCTACATATTGAATATAGGATTTTTTCTTTTTTAATCTCTATTCTCAAGGTAGGATGACAAGATGATGGGCTTTTTTTTAAGTGTGCCATTGGAGATGGGAGGTAGGAGACTATCCTAGCCTACCTAAGTGAGAATTCCATAGACTCAGAAGATAAGAACTTTCCCAGAACAGAAATGCCACTAGCAGTAATAGCATTCTATTCATATAAAAAAAGGACAATTACTGCTCTAGGCCAAGTCTAGCCTAGGGAAAAACAGACTTATTCCAAGTAGAATTTTTAAAAGCTGCCACCAAACAAGGACAGGCCAAACACCCTACAGTCGGGTAAGTTTTGCCAAATGCTCTACAAACAGGAGGAATGAATCACCATTAAATTTTGGGGGGTGCCTACTTTGTTCTCAGTGGTGTGCTAGGCCTATATCCTGAAGCCAAAACAAGTCATTTCAGGAGCCCAGGAGTGAATAATTGCCCTAATATATAAACCAGAAGTATAACAATTAGGTTAGGGGGAGGGAGGGAAGAGGTAGAAGAGAGCCAATCACAGAAGCTTATGGCTTAGACTCAGTCCCCATGGGTGTAGATCTGGATGAGAGTGGCATCTAACATATGGAAGCTGGTCCCTGATTAAGGGAATTCCTGGGAGTCTAGGGCCAGTCCTAACTCCAATTCAGGGAATCAGGTCCACATTCACTGAAAGATAACTAATCTGGGCTTCCAAGGACCACATCCAGTTTTGTAAACTGTCGGTCCAAAACTGCATGTTCCAGCCCTGTCATCTTCTAGACAGAGATCACCAGTGAATAATGCAATATTTGTTCGGAGAACTTTCCAGACCGAAACTCTGAGATTTCTATGATTCCTTAGATCTGTTCATAGAAACAAACAACAAATAGAATGATAAAGTAACAATAATAATACACAAACTTTTAAGATTTGAAAAGTGCTTAGAATCAATTGCCTCAAACACTCTATTTTTGTTAACATGGTTCTTTACTTAATAACAACCTTTTCATCTTGTCAGGCTTTTAAAATTCAATTTAGGAATTTGGGGGGGGTGAGATTTTGGAGACTTCTCACTGGTTCTAATTCTTTCTTTTGTTTGTGTTGAGATTTTCTTGCTCACTGGTCAGTAGTGATTCCTAACTAAAAAAGATCAACAACGGCTCTTTGAGGTCAGTTGCAACCCCCCCCAACCCTTCAGCCCCCTCTATTTAGAATCTATTTGAAAGTTTTTGCTTCTCTCAATAACATCTTGAAAACTTGGTATATAAATTCTACCAGCACTGCTTTAATTAGTGGGCTGGCAATAACTTTCCCTTAACTTTTGATGGAATACACAAGAACTCTTTACTTAGGGGATTAAAAAAAATAGATTACTCCCTCCTCCCATGAATCAATTTTAGCATTAGGAAAGGACCTGAGAATCACAATATTTCACATTAAATGCACATTAACACTAATTTTTACCAACGTCAATATTTATTATATCCCCACACCGCTGCAACAGTTTCCCAGGCATCACTGAACACTTAGTAACGTTTTACAATTCAGACTGAATTGCAGAATACAATCTAGAAATGCCTCTTAGAAATATCTCCTAGAAATACCTCTTAGTCCAAAAGCAAATTGCTTCTAAAACGTGTATAAACTACACTAAGACAAAGTAGCAACAAAAACCCATTCCATGCAGAGGTAAGTAGAAAAGCTTTGCAAATTAAGCCTTCTCTTTAAGAACTGGAAGAACTTTTACAATACATCCAAAAAGTAACAGCTTCTGACTTCAGCAAACGTTTGCTTCTTAACACAGAGGGAGGGGTGAGGTGAGCTGGGAGAGAGTATTTTCTAAGTGACTGGATAACAGTATTCATTAAGGATCAGGGTGCGAGAGGCAGCTCCCAAAACCTAACAATCACCAGCCACAAATGCACAGCAGACAGGCCCACCGTGAGCGAGCTAAAATGGAGACTGAATTTCCTCTCAGTCCACAGAGACAGAGAGGGTAGTCGCACCGGGTCAGGGTCAAGGTCACTAGCGGGGCAGTCTGCAGCTGCCTGAATGCTCCACACACAGAAATGTGTGTTGGCTTTCCAGCTCTGTCACAGGAGAAACAGACAAATCTCTTCTCCTCTTCCACCCTCCTTCTAACCCCCCTCAAAAACAGGGAGTGGGGGAGACCAAATTCTCCCCCCTCCCATCTTTTTATTCACACACAAGTTAATAAAAGCTTCCGAAGTTAACAAGCAAGTGGGAAGTTTGCAAGGAAGACCAAAGCCCTGGACTTCTCAGGGACAAGGATTAAAACTCTCCTCCCTCCCACCTAGAGACACCCACACACCCTCCCACCCATTCCTTAAAAACTGTGGTGAACTGGAGAAAGGCAGCCATGTGCAAACACACTTCCCTGCACTCTGGCTGCCGTCGCTGCTGCTGCAAGTTCTCTGCGAGGAATGAGTGCACGCCAACAAAACTCTCTTTCTCTCTCTCTCCTCTTACCCAGTGCACAGAAATATGCACACGCCGAATTTTCCTACACACACACACACACACACACACACACACACACACGGCTGCCTGTGGGTTGAGTTTTATGTGCATATATATGACATATGTGATATTATACTCAGAACCTCTAGCGGGCAGACGAAGAAAGGACTGCACAGGGGCAATTTTATTTATTTTTTTTTTCAAGGAAGGGGGGAGAAAAAAGCACAACCCGAGCCCTGTGCGCCGACTCCGGCGTACCGGGAAGGAGAAAGAAAGAGAAATATTTGTGGAGCGACTGGGCTGGCTGGCCGCTAGTGCGATTTCTCGCCACTCCGGCTTTGGCCTGGGTGGCCCGGGGTCCGGGAGGGCGGAGCAGAGCAGGGCCGGGCCGGGGGAGGGGGCGCGCCCGGCAGACGGGGCAGCAGCTTTCACCCCACCCCCTTTTCCCCCTTTAGACACCAACACAACTGGTTCGCGAGGAGGTGATCGATCGCACTCCCAGTCTGCAGCGGAAATACACACACACGCACACATACACTCAGCCTGAGCTCGAGACACCATAACCTTAACCCTTCCCCCACCCTCCATGAACTTCAGGTGACCGACCACGTCTCTCTGACACATAGGCACTGGGGCTCGGCCCGGTTCTTCTCCGAGCTCCGGGCTGGGCAGGCAAGGGCAGCGAACCCGCGCTCTGCCCTGAGGGGTTGGTGGGGGCAAGGGGGAAGGAGGGCACAAATGACCCTTCCTCTTCCCCCTGAACCCCTCCCTTCGGCTCCTCCCGAGTCCCCTCCTCCCCTCCCTCCCACTCACCCCGCCCCACGCCTTTTCCCCTGCCCCCTCCTTCCCTACATTCACGAAGCCCGGCGGCCGCCCCGGGGGGGATATTTTTAGTTGCTTCTCCCTCCTTCACTTTTAGCATCTCCTAGCACTTAAATGCAAAAGCCAAGAAAGATGGGGGGGGGTGGTAAGTTGGGAAGAAGAGAAAGCAGTGGATGGAGGGGTGCGAGTAGGGGGAAGTTAACAGTGTTTCAAAGAAAAGAGGAGGGGGAGGAAGGGCGGGAGGGGGCGCCGGGTGGAGGAGGGGAAGGGGGACCAGGTCGTGTCAGAGAGAGGAGTGTGGCTGCCTTGCCTGCAGGCGCTAGAGATTGTGATGCACTTTAGTCCTGGACTCTGCTCTAATCTGGGGGGGGGGGTAGCACTAAAAGCCCGACTCTAGGCTGGCTCAGTCTGATCCGACTGACCCTGCATTTTATTGCGGCCAGGATCCCTGCCTCCCTCGGCTCGGCTCCCCTCCCCTCTTTCCCTCCTCCTTCCACTCGGCTCTGCTCTGCAGGGACCTCGCATGCCACGATCCACTCGGTTCGCCTCCTCCAGTTCCTCAGGCTGCGCCCACCATCCGCTAGTCCCTTACCACCTTCACCCCTGGCACCAGTCAGACCTCTGTGCCCTGCAGCAGCGGCGGCGGCAGTAGTGGCCCCCCCTCCAAACCTAGGCACCCACACCCACCCCCGCCACCTCCACCTCCACCACACACCGCAACAGCGGTGGCAGCAGCCGCCCCATCGGGGTGTGTGTCTATGTGTGCGCGGGGTGCCCCCACACCCTCTTCAGCCGCTCGCCGCCTCGCCCTCCCCCTGACTCCCTTCTTCCTCCTCCTCCTTCTCCTCCTCCTGCTGCCGCCGCCCGCGGCTCCTGGGCCGACCAACCCAGGCGCAACCTTTAGCCGGAGACGGACCTCGCGATTGATTCTGTACCAGACAAGACCGACCGCGCTGCTGCCCCCCCACACACCCCGAGCCAGGCATCCCCCCCCAGCGCCATCCCTGCCCCCTGCCCCCCTCTGTGCTCCGCCCTGCCCCAGCACCCCGCGCCCCTGGGCACCGGGGAGAGACACTAGGAATTTTTTTTTAATGACTCCAACCTTTCCCACCCCCAAGAAAGAATAACCCCCCCCTCCGGCATCCACAGGGCTCCCTCTTCCTGCTCTTGCCCCCTCCCACCCGCTACCCGGAGCCAGGAGGGGCAGAGAGAAGGGAAAGGGGGGGAGGAGAGAACACGATCACCAGGGGAAAAAAAAAGAGGGGGGCGAGAGAAAGAAAAAAAGAGAGAGAATAGAAAGGGCACAGGGCTGATCATCACCAACATGGCTGCCTCAGCACAGACCTAAGAGAGGAATAACCCAGGCTGTGTCTTTGTCAGCTTCACCTCTGTAACCCTAAACTAATGCAGAAAACAACGGAGGAGGCTGCAGAGGGGGGGGGGGCCGAGAAAATGGCACGAGAGGAGGTGGGGAAGGGATGACTTACGTGAGGGAAGGCGCTTGGGCTGCTCCTGCTTCCTCCTGGGCATTTTCCCCCTTTTCTCACATTCTCCTCCTTGGGTAATGGGAGATCAAGTAAAACCCCCGTGGGGGCACCGAGGCAGACCCGAGCAGCGGCAGGCGAGGCAGGCGGGGAGCCGGGAGAGAGCAGAGCAG
The DNA here is from genome assembly GCF_003287225.1 of Phascolarctos cinereus. NCBI lineage: Eukaryota > Metazoa > Chordata > Mammalia > Diprotodontia > Phascolarctidae > Phascolarctos > Phascolarctos cinereus. The sequence continues at coordinate 111,558,450 of NW_027556402.1, read as the reverse complement.
GGGGAATCCCTTCTCGCAGCCCTGGGCAGTGGGTTGAAGCTGGTCTCCTGAAGCCAGAAGAGGGGTTTTCTTCTTTTCTTTCTTTTTTTTTTCCTTTCCAACCTTCCCCCCCCCTTTTTTTTTTTTGGTCGTGCACCTGGCTTGTCCCCGATCGTATATATTCTTCAATGGATCTGCTTAGTGGTGTCTCTGTGTGTGTATGTGTGGGTCCTATGCTTGTGTGTGTTATGTGTGGGGTAGATAATGAGTCCTGGTGCGGCGGTGTCTATGGCCGCTCTCTGTGTGTCTCCAAGCCCCTAACACTAATGCAGGGATCAAAGGGCAGCAGCGGCAGCAGCCGAGCTCACAGCTCGTTCTCTCTCGCTCGCTCGCTCGCTCTCGCTCTCTCTCTTCCCTCTCTCCTCTCTCTCTTCCTTCTCTTCTCTCTCTCTCTCTCTCTCTCTCTCTCTCTCTCTCTCTCTCTCTCTCTCTCTCTCTCTCTCTCTCTCTCTCTCTCTCTCTCTCTCTCTCTCTCTCTCTCTCTCTCTCTCTCTCTCTCTCTCTCTCTCTCTTCCCTCTCTCTCTCTTCCCTCTCTCTCTCTCTGTCTAGCATAGGCTGAGAGGGAGAAAGAGGGCGAAAGCAAGAAGCATACACACACACACACACACACACACACACACACTCACACACACTCACTCATGCTCTCGGAGGCAGAGCAAAGAGGAAGGTGCCCCCCAGGCTCCCAGGGCGTACTTAGACACCGATTTGCAAGCGCTCTGCTGAAAAGAACGAGGGGTAAGGGGGTGCTTGTGGGGGTAGGATGTGCTTCTTCTGATTTATCCCGCTATCCACTGATCTGAAAGGAGAAGAAAAAAAGTTTTTTCACTTTTTTATTTAAAACAACGATTAATTCATTCTTACTAGTACAGTATTTTTTTTAATAGAAATTGATTTTTTTCTCCAACTTAGGTCTATAAAATTACCAGCTGCTTTGCCTCTCCCAATATTTTAGGATCCTGGCATCCCTAAAAAATTCGCCATAAAATTCTTGGGGTTACCACCTTTCACCCACCCTAAAAAAACCACAGTAAAAAATAAAATTAAGGACAAACAAAATAGATGGTGAAATAAATCACTATGTGACTGGGATAAGTGTCCAGTTTTGAAATCCCCAGTGGAGTTAAAAACTGAGAAATGCTGCCCAAATGGAAATTATAAGTCCTTGACAAAGGGGAAAAATAAGATTAGGTCACCCCTAATGGCTGCTTTAACTGCTACATGATAGTTCTACAGAGCACACAGCAATCCTGACTTGGGAAATTTACTTTTTTTCCTGTTCTAATGCAGGTATAGGAGCTTTACCCCGAAGCAATTCCAGGGTGCATTATGAACCCAATATAGCAGTTTTCATTAACTGATACATACTTTCATTACTTTACAAATCACACATCTTTCTTCAAAGACAGACATGAAGGGGAAAAAGAGAAAAGAACTGGGTCTCACCAAGGCACAAAAGGCACTTGGTGAAAGAGAAGTGTTCTCTTTGTGACTTGCAGTCATTTGGATAAAAGTTCACTCAGAGGTTGTTAATGATTTAAACTCCAAAACCTGGTACTACAATTGAAGTAAAACGGATTGGGGAAGAGTTGTTTCATAAAACTCCCTTTGTGAGAGGAAACTTTGAACTTGGTAGAATACATAATCTGTCATGAGTCAGATGTGGCTAAAAAAAAATAAGGTGCATTATTTAGCTATATATTCCTTTTTTTGCTCTGACTCATCATCTCATTATGTTAAATATTTTCCTACCAACTTTGAAAGAGTCACTTCATCAAAGTAGCTGCACTCAGTGTGGATGCTATCATTAAAAAGCTAACCATAAAGGGGTACCTTTCTGAGATAGCAGCTTAATTCACACAATTACAGTAGTTAATAAGAGTCATAAGATAAAAACTGTACACATCATTTTAAAAATAGCAATGACTGGTTATTGAGTATTTTATTAGAGTCTCTAAGTCCAGAGAACTTCCTAAAAGATGTTTCCCAATGAGAATGAAATTTCCTTATAAATCCTTCTCACTTAAAACTTCCCAATATATGGTGCTCACCAGTGATGAATCCATATTCCTTGATCGTTTCTTGAGCATACCTGCTTGAACATGCTCCAAAGACACCCCTAAAGGTAGTTGTTGCAAATAAGGTATAGTCATCTGATCAGCCCTAGGTTGGTGGTTGATCTAAGTAACTTGACAATTAGGCTTCCTTGCATAATCATTTGAGATACAAAGACAAAAGCATACAGGAATAAGTCAACCGGCTATGACTTCAAGAGTCCTCAGTTCCCCTGGTCCTGAAATTAATGTACAAATGCTAATCAGAGCACTTCTATTGCTAGTACGTGGACCCATTGCCCCAAGTCCTTTCTGCCTAACACATGGTAAATAGAATGATGCCAATGGTCTAGCACTGAACCTTTGGAACCCCTGGCTGGAATGTTGAGAAGTATCTGATCCTATCTAGACATTTAAATCCATATTTGCCCCATTTACTTCTAGCCTTTACAAAGCCCAGCATACCATAGTTGAAGAGATGCTTTCAGCTATTGAAATTAAGGCTCTGAGATGAAATAAAAAATAGAAAATGGAGTAAAGTTCTCCTTTCTTCAAAATGGCATGTATTTCCCAGGGCCCTTTTGGACTCTTCCAAGAAAGATACTGTAAATTCTCAATTACCGAGGTGTGGATTATCAACAGTACCTGGTCTAATTCTAGGCCAATTCTTCAACCATTGACTAATTTATATTCAGAGTATGATAACTAATTTTCATAGTACATGAATCCAAATTATTAAGGCAAATCTGCTGAAAAAAAAATCTGTTGAAAATGACCAATGCCAAACATGGGATCCTGAGGGATCCTTGCTGTTTTAGAAAGAACAGCTGGATGTAGAATCTTGAAAATTAGTTTTACATTCTGCCTCAAAACAACTTATTGAACTGATAGCTGTAAGACCATAGGCTAACCCTCTGACCTCTATGAGCCTCAGTTTGCTTATCTTTAAAACGAGAAGACTAATCCTTACACAGTGTGATGTCTTGGGTAGAATGCTGGAATTGGAATCACAGGACTTGTACTGCCACCTGTGTGACCTTAGATGAATCACTTAACTTCCTGGGCCTAAGTTGGGCTAAATAACCTCCATGGGCCCTTCTGGCTCTAAATCTATGATCTAACCACCTGTCTCACAATATTGTTATGAGGAGAATGTTTTATAAATCTTAAAGCACTAGAATAATAGGAGTTATTCAATCTAATTCAACGACTCATTAAATACCTACCATGTTCAAGGCGTTGGGCCAGGCCCTGAGAATACAAAACCAAAAATTAAATAGTCCCTCCCCTCACATACATTCTGTTAATGGGAAACAACATGTGTGTGTGTGTGTGTGTATGAAATTAGGAATAAAATATATGCAATGTAATTGGGAGGGAAGAAGACTTAGGAGGACACTAACAACTGAAGGGATGCAGATAGACTTCCTGTAGGAAGCCTCCCTTGAAATAAGCATTGAAGAGCTAAGGATTCTAAAAGGTAGAGGTGAGGAGGGAAGGCATTCCAGGCCTGGGGGACAAAGGAATGGAGACTGGAGATGGGACATCAGTGTGTAGACACAAGAAATGTTAGTATTATGGCTGATTCTGTATGATTTTTGCATGTATATATTAAAAGTATGCCTTACTTTACTGTGTATATGTATATACATATATATAAGTGTGTGTATGTATGCACACACATGTATATACATTGTATATGTATATGTCTGTTATATAGGGTATTCCAAAAATTGTATATAAATATAGATATATGTGTGTGCATGTATGTATGCATGACTTTTGGAAAACTCTCCGTAACAGAAATACACACACACAACGTGTGTGCATATCTTCTTCCACAAGAATACCACCAAATGACAAAAGAGAGTTCCAAAAAAATAGAACCTTCTGAAAAGTTGCTACCTAAATAACCTGATGCAGGGGAATAAATATTATTCTGAGAATAAGCAAGGAGCAGGAGAAAAGAAGGCACCAGTTTCCCTTGAAGATCTACTTATTTTGCCAAAGGGGACCTTCTTGGATTTTTGCTTGGGGTTCTAGAATCTAGGAGTGGCTGCATGGGTAGTGGATAGAGAGTCCTTCCTCAGAGCCAGGAAGACCTGGATTCAAGTCTTGCTTATAAACTTAACCTCTCAATGCCCTGGGACTCGGTGTTAGGAACTCTTTAAGACTATAAATTGCAGAAAAGACGCTGACCTGACTCAGTAAAGGGAGATTCCTCATTCAAGACTTTAGTATATATGTGAAATCCTAGGTACGTGTTCGATCCTTACCCTATGCCGAAATCTAAACAAAACAGGATAGGTTCACCATAGGTCTAAACAGTTGAAAGTTTGTTCCCCCCCCCCCCCCGGCACAATTCCCGATAACTCCGTGGACTGCAGTCTAACTAGAGCAAACTGGGCCTGGGCAAGTGTGTAGACCTGGACCTCCCATCAGTAAGATGGTTTGAAGTTCTGGCCTTACCTATGTAGGGATCTGCTGGACCAGCAAAGAAGACCTAGTTTGGGGCTCCAATTTATATCAAAAGCCTATGAAACTATCCCTGATGGAACAGAAGGCCTATTACGTCCATCAGCTGATGCCTCCCCATCACAAATCTCTAAACAAATAAATACACAAACAAAAAAGCTACCCAGGGACATTGTCATTTTTATTACATCCGAACTTCCTCCTTTTTTCTCTTCACTTCAGTTCCAAGGAAGACACTATATGCCATTTCAAGGTCTACAAAGTGTTTTCCTCCCAATAATCCTGTGAAGTAAAGAGGATGTGTATTATTATTCCCATTTTATAGATGAAAAGAGAGGCAAAATGATTTGCTGAATCCCCAAGAGTTTACCCAAGGTCACATGAGTAAATGACAGAGACCAGATTTGAATCCAGGACCTCTAACCCTGAAGTCAGTGCTCTCTCCACTGTACCACACTTCTTCTCCTCAGACTTCAGAATCCAAATAGATTGTCTTTTTGTACTATGCGAGGCTACCACTTTGGACCCCTTGTTACCACTGATAGAAGGTTTCCAGTTGGAACTTTTTCCTATCCTTTGCGGGGAGGGGATGGTAATATCTACTAAAAGACTTTTTCTGGCCTGTTTCTGGAAGTTCTTATAGACTAGATATCACTCTAGGTTGGCCTCTAGTGGCCTTTGGTGGTCAGTCAGTCAGTAAACATTTATAAAGCACCTACTATATGCCAGGCACTGTGCTAAGTGCTGGGGATATGAAGATAGGTTGGAGACTGGGATGAGACCTCTTTCTCCAGGTGGGTTTTAGGTCCTTGCCTCTATCTTCCAGGCCATGGAAAGCACCTCAGCCTTCTTAGATACCAAGAACCAGCTGTCCAAAAAGTGCATTCTATATCCTGTCAGAATAGGGTCCAGAGAGCTAGTCATCTTCATTTTTGTGTTACTCCACCCAACCATGGCCCATCAGCTGTTAGATCATTTTCCCAGAGAACTGAACAACAGTGACAGAAGCATGTTCCTCTGGACAGGCTCATCATGAATCCCTGGGCTCCTGCCGTTGACATACTTCAGGTCTTAAGTGATCATGATGAATTTAACTTCTGCTAGGGTTATATACTCTCTCTTGCTATAGGTAGCGAATGACTTAGAGGGGGGAGCTGTAGGGGATCATGCACTTGGAAGCATCTCCTAAGTCTCAATTCTCTTTGTCCTGCTCCTCTCTTCTTCTTCTTCTTCTTCTTCTTCTTCTTCTTCTTCTTCTTCTTCTTCTTCTTCTTCTTCTTCTTCTTCTTCTTCTTCTTCTTCTTCTTCTTCCTCTTCTTCTTCCTCTTCTTCTCTCTCCCCTCCATTTTTCTTGTCTCTTTAAAACAAACAAACTCTGTCTCTACTGACAGTATGTGGCTTTTACATTATTTTAGTGGCCTAGATATGTGATTTCATAGTTGTGGGGAATGCTTGGCATGGAAAATCTTTTTACTGATATAAATGAGCAATCTGCTTGTACTTATAGTTTAAGAAAGCCTTCTGAGGGCTCTGAGTCTCTCATCACATGGGTAGTATTTCTCAGGGGCAGGATGTGAACTCAAGTCTTTCTGACTTCAAGGGTAGTGTCCTATGCACTATGATGTCCTTACTCTCACAATGTATATATTAAAAGATTTGTGTGTGAATGTATGTAGCAGCCAAGAAAACCTCCTCTTATAAGCAAAGCCCTCAGAATTGCTATCCTAAGTTCAAGGTACTCTCTGGGTCCATCATTCAAAATGAGGGCTCAGGAACCCCCATCAGAGCATTTCTTTTTTCTCTAGTTAGTCAGAAGAAATATTATAAATGAATTCATTAAGTTATAAATTAACAATTTAAAATTATGCATTAAATAAGTTCAAAACAAAGGCATTTCATTGAATATAAGAAGTAAGAAGATTTGCAGTAGAACATTCTCTTCCCACCTACTCCATAAACTTAGGGCATGCTATTCCACAAATATACATACCATGAAGGGGGAAAATGAGTCTGCCTAAGGATCTTGATTGAGGGACCTATGTGTGAGAATTATTGTGAAGGGGGACCCCAGGGTCCTAAAGAGATATCTTTGGCAATATTGGTATATTACTGCACTAGGGTTGTAGGGCCTGCTCCAGCATGGGAAACACATTTCTGCTGGTCTTGACTGAGTGCAACTCTGGCTGGGCCTCAGCTACTCCTCTACAATGCTCTCTTCTTCTGTTTCCTCGGCTTATATCCCTAAGGCCAGACAAGACATCTCAGTATCCATCTGCTAGAATATGGTCGTTCTGACTGAAGAGTTGTAAGTCTGGAAAGAGGCTAACAACTCTTTAGTCAGAACCACTATCCAGCTAACAAAACCAGACAGAGAAGAGATCAAAGCCTTATGGAGAACTAGCTAATTAGGGGTAGAGGCTCCTAGATACTTAACATCTTCTTGGTTTTGCTACAAATGAGTTTGAGCCAGAGCAAAAGGTAAGCTATGGAGATAGGGTCAGGGTTCTCCCCTCCTATGGTTAGCATTCCTATGATATGGATACTTGTCAGCAGAAAAGCCTGGTTGCTTTGCCACAGTATCTCGGCCAATGAAAGAACTCTGGAGTTAGGAAGCCTGAGTTCAAATGTGGCTTGTGACATTTACTGGCTCTGTGACCAAAAGCAAGTTACTTAATGAACCTCTCTATGCCCCCCAGCAACACTGAGACCACAAGTCGTGGCTGAGTTGTTGATGTGCATTCATGGTGAGACTTTCCATAGCAAAGTTCCTGGACACAGATGTAATACCAGGTCCCAACAATCGATGCATCCAAATTAGACCATAGGCTGCCTTCTGACCATGACATTTCATCCTCTACCTCCATACCTCTGTGCTGCCCATCTTCAGTGCTTGGAATGTGCTCCCTCCTTATCTCTGCCTCTTAGAACTCCTCCAAACTCTTTAGAACCCTCCTTAGGTTTCCTCCAAAATGCAGCTCCTGACACTTCCTACATGAAGCCTTTCTAGATTAGACCCCAACTTCACTCACATTTTGTTTGTGTGTATGTGAATATACACCATGCATACATACATATATAATACATGAATATACATATACCTATACATACTGCATACATACGTATTTTGCACTTACTTCTTTGTTTACATGTTATTCCTCAACAGGAGGTCTCTTTGAAGATAGAGATGCTTTTGATCTTGTCTTTGTAAACCCAGTAGTTCCTATGGTACCATAACAAACAATCGATCTATCAAACAATACACATTTATTCAACACCTGCTATGCTCCAGGCACTGTGTTTGTCAATGAACATACAAAAACAGCAACGTTGTGTTTGCATGCCTCTATATTTGGACCAGACTTAGGGTCTCATTGGTGTAAGGCATTCTTCACAAGGAAACTCCTTCTTGGCCACTCATCTATGACTTAAAGTTAAGGAGAACTGTCTGACACACTAAAAATTAAGGGATGTGCCTAGGGTCGTGCAACCAGTGTGTCAGAGGCAGGTTTTGAACCCGGTTTTTCCAGGTTCAACACACAGGCTCTTTAGCTACTATTTAGGGCAGCCTGGTGGTTCAGTAGATAGACTTTGGAATCAGGAAGACTGAAGACCTGAGTTCTAATCCTACCTCAGACACTTACTAGCTGTGTGACTCCTTAATCTCTTTCAGCCTCAATTTCCTCATCTGTAAAATGGGATGATAATAACACCTACTTTCCAGAGTTGTTGTGAGGATTACATGAAATACCATGTAAAGTGCTTTGAAAACATGTTATTATTACTCTATGCTGTCTTTCTTATTTATGTATGTGTTTGTGCATGCCTATACACACATATATATACATATACATACACATACACATATACACATATATCCTAAGGGTGCCTGCCCTGATAGACCCCCTCTAAGGTTCAAGTAGGGAACAACAGGATTTGTTCAATCCTTGGCCTCTCTCTTGAATTTAGTTTGTTAGAATTGCTGATACAGACAAAAGGCAAAGCTCTCTGTTCTGAACAGGAAGGCTGGCCATAGCCTAGCCTACCCTGTTGTCCTCCTAAAAAGCAAAGAACACAGTTGTTCCCCAGAATAGTTCCTTTGGGACTGAGCTGCCTGCCTGAGCTGTGGCCTCAAGCTTGCAACAAGACAAGGACACTCTCAGCTCCCAGGCATTCCAAGCTTTAATAGAACCAGCATGCTAAGGCTGGCACCATGTTGGAGGTCATGGGTGAATGTCACAAAGTAAGCTTTCTGGTGTCTGGCCTCTGCCCTTGCTTGAGTCAGGGATGTTGCAGATATCCCAGGATCAAGGCAGCTCCTATATATAATAATAGTAGCTAACATCGATACAGCATTTTAAGATTTTATAAAGCACTATTGATGTTATCTCATTTGATTCTGTGCATATCTTGTGATGAGGATCAGTAATCTCTTTCAAGTGATGATTTTTTTTACATGATCTGTTTATGTATTCTTAACAGACTAATCCTCCATTCAAGCCCATTCTGATGCTTCATCAGGTCATATAGGTGACCTTGGGTTCCCAGAACCTTTGCAAATGGAGAACAAACTTTGGTGGGACCTGGCAAGCTAGAACTGCTTCCAGTATGGGTAATAGACATTTAAATACCCCAACTTAGCTAAAGCTTAGGAGGCTCAACACCAGCTTGGGTGCAGGTTTGGTTATGGTGCATTGCTTGGTTATGACATTTCTCAAAGATCCACAAGTATGAAGTACCAAAGGCTTATGATTGGCGTGGGTAGAGAGTGGGCCCCAGCTAACAAAATTACAAGTCCTCCGACTAATAGATGACTAATGGTGTTAAACTGGGACCTGGTAGGTTTATCAAAATTTAGACCAATGTCTTCACTGTAGCAAAGGTGTGTGTGCGGGTGTGTGTATACATATACATACATAGTATATATATGCATATATATATATATATATATATAAGTACACATACACATATATACAGTATATATATGTATATATACCAGAGGTGTCAAACACAGAACCCTCTACCTGCATGGGACCCACAAACACCTGAGTGTGGCCTGAACTACATTAAAATATAATCAGAAAATATTTAGCTAAATAAACAAAAATACAACAGAACATAGATAGCATTACTATGTAGTTTTCAAAGTCAATATGCAACCTGGAAGGGTTGTCATATACTATTTAATGGCCCCATTTGTACTTGAGTTTGATACCACAAGGGTACATGATATGATAAAATAAAACCAAGATTCCTCCCCCACCCCCATCACCAAGAAAAAGTTTCTGGGTTATTTCTGATCATTGGAGTCCTTTCTGATATACACCCCCTTTCCCCTCCCCCCTCCAAAAAGGAGTCAGAAAGTTTTTCTCCCCCAAACATCTAGTCTTGGGATTTTGTTCCTCTCTTTTGATTTTACTAGGAATGCAGGATTCAAGATTTGGAGCTGGAAAGAAACCTAGAGGTGATGTAATCTAACTCTCATTTTACAGCTTCCTCTAAAGTCCAAACAGGTTAAGTGACTGCAAGTCAGACACCTAATCAGAGCCAGAGTCAGAATTTGAACCCAGGTCCTCTGACTCCAAAGCCAGCACTATTTCCACTGTGCTCCTCTCAAGTTGTTTCCTTTAGTAAAGTCAGTCAGCTGCTAAACTAAAAGCCCCATTCACTACATTCTGTTGAGGGTTCCAAAGTACAGTTCCTTTGTAGGTTGACTCAGTTGTAGGCATAGTCTCCTAGCGTAAGCTGGCTTGAATCAGTCTTAATAGTCTGTTGCTTTGGGTTTCACTCTAAGGTCAGATGACACTTCTTTCTACTCATTTCTTGGCTTCCTTAGTCTTTTCCTCTTCGTCTCCACTTCTACCACTCGGCTTCCAGGGACCATATGGTCTCCCCTGGGACTTAATCCACTAGTCACTCACCCTTTCCATCTCCTCTTCTCCCTCTCCACTGGTTCCATTAGGAAGACTTGAGTTCAAATTTGGTCTTCTTCCCAACTATGTAATGGTGGGCAAGTCATTTCACCTGTCTGCCTCAGTTTCCTATACAGCATTTACCTCCCAAGGTTGTAGTGAGTATCAAATGAGATCATATTTGTAAAGTGATTAGCAAAGTGCCTGGAATATAGTAAACTCTATATAAATGTTAGCTCTCTCTTTCTCTTCATATGTATCTATATCTCTATCTCTCTCTATATATGTATGCACATACACACAAAAATATAAAATATATATAAATATATATAATATAGCATAACATATATAGCATATATGATATATGCTTTATATAAATGTTAGATATATGTGTAATATATAAAAATTTTTAAAGAAACCAATCTATCATCCAATAGTTTTCTTCCCTTTATTGCTAAACTTCTGTAATATTACTCTCTGTCTCTACTTTCTCACCATCCATTCACTCCTCAAGCCATATGGTTTATCACCTTATTACTAAAATTTCTCTTTCTAACATAGGTCACGAATGACCCCTAAATTGCAAAATCTCAGTCTTTTCCTTAGTCTACACCATCACTGATGCTCGCACAGCATTTGACAATGCTGCCTAGGCCTTCCCTTCCCTGATATCTTCTCCCATCCATAGTTTCCATGATATTACTCTTTCCTGCTTTTCTCTTTCATGTATGAGAGCTCTTTCTCATTCTTCACTTTCAACCCCTAAGTGTGGGTTACCTCCAGCTCTGTACTTAGCTATTTTTGCCCCTTTCTTTTTTAGTAATAATATTTGCTAGCATGGGTTCTAGAAAGTGGCTCTCAAATCTATAAACCCAACCCCAGTCTATCACCTGAGCTCCAGTCCTGCATTGCTGACTGCCTACTGGACATTCCTATTTGGATTCCTAGAAACATCTCCATCAAGAATCCAAAAAGGAACTCATTGTCTTCTCCTCTCAAATCTGCCCCAGCTCCCAGCTTCCCTATTTGTGTTGATGACACTACCTAAGAGAAATCTTTGATTCTCCATACTCCCTCATCCTCGATACCCAATCAGTTGCAAAATCCTGCCTATTCTATCTCCAAAATATTTCTTGCCTTTGTCTTATCCTTTCCATTCTTACTTCTATCATCCAAATTCAAGCCTTCATTACTTCTCACTCAGTCTATAGTAATTTCTTCTTTTTTTTCTTTTTGGTTTTTATGTTTTTATTAATATTTTCTATTTCTTATATCACCATAATTAAGCCCAGTATCCTTACCCCTTCCCCTTCCTCTCCCCTAGAGCCATTCTATATAACAATTAGTATTTTTTAGAGAGTAAAATAAAGCAGAACTAATGATTGATACATAGAAGAATGTCCACAAATATGTGCAATGTTAACACCTGTGAACCTCCCATCTTCATGGAGGGGTAAGTTAGGGATGTCTTCTCCTATTTCTCCATTCAGGCAATTTTTTAAATTGGTCTTCCTTCCTGCCGTATCTCCCTTCTCCAACCCATCTTTTACCCTATCACCCAAATAACCTTCCAAATGCACAGGTCCTACTCAAAAATTTTTCTACCTCCCTATTAAGATAAAGTACAAACTCCTCAGGCTGACATTAAATCTTTTCCTCCTCCCTCTACCCCCAACCTGTTTCCAACTTGCCTTTCCGTCTTTATTTCTTAGAGTTCTGTGCCTTTGAGACATGATTCCTTGATCTTGCCTGCCTACCTTCTCCTCCTTGCCTTTGTGAAGGCCATTACTTGTGTGTAGAATGGATTGTTCCATACCTCCATCTGCCAAAATCCATGTCTTTCTTCTGTGAGGAAGAAGTAATTCCCTAGACTACCCTCTTACACTTTGTACCTAACTCAAGTCCTCCATTCTTCCATGAAGCCATCCCTACCATAGCTACTGAAAGTGACCTCTCACCTTGAGTTTCTCTCAGTACTTTGTCTGGATCTTTAAGTCACACTTATTCTGCCTTGTATTGTATTTCTCTGGGTACATGTATCATTCCCCTTCTTACATTAAGGTCCTTAGAGATGGGAACCATATCCATCTTTGAACTGCCAATCTGAAATGAGTGCTATAATACCATAGGCATCTAATAAATGTTTGTTATAGTTAGTTGAGTTGAAAAATTAGTATATAGAAAACCCAACTTATACTATAATTATTCAAGTTCTAGCTAGCCAATGCCACTCTAAAATCCACATCCCTTTGGGGAGGGAGGGGCTTTTTTGTTTGATTTTTGTTATTGTTATTGTTTTACTGTATGTTATTATTATTATTATTTGTCTAGGCAATGGGGTTAAGTGACTTGCCCAGGGTCACACAGCTAGTAAGTGCCTGAGGCAGGATTTGAACTTAGGTCCTTTTGACTCCAGGGCCGGTGCTCTATCCATTGCTCCACCTAGCTGCCCTTTACTGTATATTATTAAGGGATGTGGTGCAAATCCCTATCAATTTATCAAGCTACCAAATTATTTAAAATGTATGCATACTCAAACTTAGCATTTTTGGTGAATAGACAAAGAAGGTGAAGTAGGAAGGAAACTAAACTCCCCCATGTATTTCTCTCATTTTTTCCCCCTCCATTTGTCTTCCATATCACCAACTCCTCATCTGCCTTCCCCATTCCATTTTATTTTTTTTTAAGGCAATGGGGTTAAGTGACTTGCCCAGTGTCACACAGCTGGTAAGTGTTAAGTGTTTGGTCTGAGGCCGGATTTGAACTCAGGTACTCCTGAATTCAGGGCTGGTGCTCTATCCACTGCACCACCTAGCTGCCCCCTCCCATTCCATTTTGTAAAGGCAGCTAGATGGCACAGTACATAGAGAGCTGGAGTCAGGATGTGCCTTGGGTTCAAATCTTGCGTCGGACACTTAATATCTTCATGACCCTAGGAGTCACTCCATCTCTATATGTCTCAGTTTCCTCATCTGAACCATGGTACTTACCTTACAGGGTTGTTGTGACAATCAAATGAGATGATATTTATAAAGTGCTTTGTAAACCTTATAGCACTGTATAAATATTAACTATTGTTATTATTATAGCTACTTCTCTTCAGTTTCAAGTTAGCCTTGAAGCCTTGAAATCTACCACCATTACTAAAAAACAAAACAAAACAAAACAAAAACCATACATTTCTTGAGCACCTATTGCTTGCAGAGCATTGTGCCCTGAATTCGGTGACATGGTCTATAACATGATCTGTCTAGGACAGACATTGTTACAATCTGACATTCTTCTGTACTCTATTTCTGAATAGGAAATATATGGGAGACAATGAGAGAAGGAAACTCCTTAAAAACAGAGTTTTATAAAGTGAGGAAAAACAAACAATGGGGCAAGAAAAGATTAACATTTTCTTATCCCTTCCTTTTTTTTTTACATCTACTGTTTCTTTATACCCTCTAACAACTTTGTAATGAAGGCGATTTATGTATAATTATTCCTATTTTACAAATTAGAAAATAGACTGAAGGAGGTTAAATGATTTACTCAAGGCCACCCACCTATCAAGTGTCACAAGTGGGATTCAAATCTGGCTCTGTCTGGCTCCAAGTCCCATTTTCTTTCCACCTGCTTTCACCACCCTGCCCTGCCCCCCTCCCCCCCATTGGGAGACCTGGCTTCTAGTTCCATCTCTGCCACGGATGTGGTCTCTGGGACATTTTTCCCCCTTTGGGCTTCAGTTTCCTTTTATATAGAATGAGAGAGTTGTACTAAATGACCCCTAGGATTCCCTCTAGTTCTAAAGTTCTAGGGACTTTACTTAGATAAGTATCCTATGAGTGGTGCCAGGAACACACACCCTGTTCATTTAATTGCTAGCTCCAGTGGTTGGCTATGATGGTTTAATAACTTAATACACCTTTTCACTAAACCACAAATATTTCACCTAAGAAACCAAATGGTAATGATCTAGACATTATGTTATTCATTCTATTCTCCTTTTCCCCCCTTCATTTAATCTCACATTTCATCATTTCTAAATGAAAAGAAATGAAAATTCCAAGTTAGAGAAATTATATGCCATTCCAGAAGAAATCTCAGAGGCCATTCAATCCAATCTCTGCATTTCACAAATTAGGAAACTGAGGCACGAAGAAGGTATGTACCATGCTCAGTGTTATAAGGACAGTGGTAGAATGCAGTTCTCCTGAATTTAGTGCTCTTTCCAATGTGTTATGCAATTTAAAGATTAAAATTTAAACAATATGGTTGTATATTTGTGCAGACCGATGGGTTAGAGTAATCCAGTTCTGCAAACCAAAATTAAAATGTCAATCAATTTGTGTATATTAATATACAAACAGAAGTGGTTGTGTTCTTTTAAATATTCTACATCAAAAACTAATATGGATATAATATTGTTTTACTGGTCTCTGGAAAGTTATTTTAAATATGAATGATAGATATGATAAAAAACAGGAAAGCAAAAAAAATTACAAAGCAAACCTCACTTATTTCATTAGCCTTATTTCATTAAAATTCATAAATAAGATCACTTATTTCATTTAAATTTATGAATAAAATAACTAATTTCATTTAAATTAATAAATTAAAATTATTCAATAAGGATAAAATTATGCTCAATATTGTAATAGAATAATATTTTCCAACTATCAAACAGAAAGCATTTTTAAAAAATTTGGACATGAAGCCTACATAGAAATTTGTATCAGATGCATCAGAATTATAATATATATGGTTTTAAAAGCATCACGCAAAATCCACCCTCAAAAACATTTCTCTTAGATAGCACGTTGATTTAGCAAACTAATTAAGGGTAAATAAATGCTGCATAATCTAGGATGCAGGAGTCACAATCCTAACCCTCCCCCACTAGTTAGGGAACTTTTTTTTCTTTAGTCTAGGAACCTGATTTCATGGTGGTTCAATTCACAAAAGAATGGAATGTAACACACTGGCAAATATAGTGTCTAAATAGAGCCAGACTTCACTCAGGTTGTCTTGCAAATGTTTACAACTGTTTATAAAGGCAGCAGTGTCGAAAACATGGTTATATCAATGCAAATCCATCACCTTTACTAGAAAAACAAAATATGCTTCTTAAGCTCCTATTGTTTATAGAGCCATAGTGCCCCAAACTGGGTGAGATAGTCTATTCATCCTATAGGAAGGACAGAAGTAGTGGTTACTATCTGACATCCTTCTGTACTCTTATTTCTGAGTAAGGAATATATAGGAAACAATAAGAAAAGGGAACTCCTTGAAAACAGATTCTTATAAAATTCTTAATCAAAATAACTAGCAAGGATAGAATGGATACCTACCACATTAACCCATAAACCTGGGATCTAATCTACAAATGGTATAACAAATCCTTTTAATAAACAAAACTTGGACAAATGGATTAACAAGTTATTATGGAGTTAAACTACTATAGAGGACTCATACATAGAAATTTTATTACGTAGAGATATCATTGACAGAAGGCTTCTTTTGCATGCTACTCATTCCCGTAGATGCAATACATGGCATTGACTGTAACACAATACTTATAAAAAAAATCATGAAAAGCAGCCATAATGAATTCATAATAGCTATATTTAAATTCCTGCATGCCATCAGTCAATAGTTCAAAAAATTTAGGAGACCACAAGATGCAAATTTCATTTATACCAGGTTGCAGCTCTCGAGAAAGATAAGGTTACAAGCTATAATTTCAACATGTTGTAACTCTTTTGAGATTTATTTTGCAGTACTCTTCAAGTGTGATTTCCTTTCTCTTCCTCATATACTCTATTCTTTTGCAGTCAGGCTCCTATGCTTGTATTGCATTCTTTCCTCATCTCCTGACTTCTTACATAGATCACTCAGCTCAGGTTCAACTTTCTAACTATTGGCTTTGGCTGATCCCTTTAATTATTGATGCTCTCCCCCTCCTGAAATTATGTTGCATTTATTTTGTACAAATATTGTTATTTACTTTTGTATATATTGTATTTTCCCTCCCAACCCACATCTCTAGAATGCAAAGTCTTTGCAGTCAGGAGCTGTTTCCTTTATGTCTTTGTATATTCAGCACCTAGCAACCAGTAGGTTCGGAATAAGGGCTTGTTGAATTTGTTTTTTTGAGACTGGGTCTCCTTATCTCACCTATGTTGGAAGGGCACCTGCCTCTCACTGGTCAACCCCAGTCCTGATCAGTACAGAAGTTTTAACCTGCTCTCCTTCCGACTTGCACCAGTTCGCTTCTCCTTGGACAACCTGGTGGCCCTCAGTTCCTGGGGAATCATAGTATTGGTACCTGACCTAGTGCTGACACACCTGCTCAGCTGTCACCCTACTGTAGTTCAGAACTCCTGGACTTCAGTCATACTCCGCCTCATCCTCCCCAGAAGCAGGGACTACAGATATGCCTGACTACACCTGCCTTGAATTGTTGAAATGAATCTTTTACCTATCTGCAGAGGAGAGAAATTTTGTTGAATTTACAAATTAGAACCAGTATGCCATCTAACTAAGTGCATCACTATGCCGCCTCCCTGCAAATCTGTAGTGTTTTTTAAAGAAAACTAAATAGAAATATTTTCTCTGTAAGGAAAAAAAAAACAAGGTTAATAATTTGCATTTATAAAAACACTTTTAGGAGATTTAAAATAGGACTTTTAAAACATCTAATTAATCTCCCTGGCACTTCTCTGAGGAGGCAGGATGCTATGCCTCTCTTCCTTATGTAGCTGGGGGAAACAGAGGCACAAAGAAACTAAGAATTTGCCCAGGGCAGCAGGATGAGACTATGTTTGCTGCAGATGAGAGTAAAGTTGAAATTCAGATAAGAGGAGTAGTATATTACTTCAACAATGGCATCCCAGTCTGACTAAACCCTTATGAATAGATGTGCCAGGCAATGTGCCCCAGAGACTCAAGCTTTGATCTAACAGAAGAGTGGTCAACTCAGAGACCCTCGGCACTCACTACAGGAAATCATCTGTTACCAGTTGCCTGAATGGCCAAATTCAAGGAATCCTGGTGAAAGCTCCCAAGTAGGTCTCAACTATTCCATTGGCAAAGCCATCTTTAAAGATGGCCAGGGGACAACCACATTGAGACATAAATTAAAGATCTCTTTGAATTTGCATACTGGCTCATTTTGCAAACTACTCTGTGATCATTTTAGTTCTAGCCCTTCATCACAATGTCCCTGGAAGGCTGATATTATTATCATTCAAATTAAATTAAAGCGGAGCTACCAAGAACTATGGACACAGGAACCCAGGCTTTGTGAAGGTGTTAAAACAGCTTGAAGTGTGATGAAGAGCACAAAGTAGGTCTTCGTAGTAATACTTGTTCATTGGTTGATAAAAAGAAATCAGCAGAATCAGTGAAATTTGAAGTTCCCAAACTTATTTGGCTTATTGCTCCCTTTAAAAAAAATTACTCAGCACCTCTCTGGAAATCTATTTTCTCTAACTCTTTAATGTTTTGTTTTGTTTTGGTTTTTTTTGGAGAGGGGAGGAATTTGCATCATTAAAAACATAAAATATATATTTTTTAAATGACATATCTTAAATTTAATAATTTATTGTAAATTTGTGTTTTTTCCCCTGCATTGAAATTTTGATGATGAAATAGTCATGTAATTGTATAGTATATAGTATCATATTATAAACAAGTCATTACATGCACATATTCCTGCAGATGCATGCTGGACTTCCCAACAACGCATGACAGGCTTGCCTGCCAACACTTGCTTGTTAAGACCTGTCAGCAGACTTGATCGCTGATTGGTTATAACTTGCATTTTGTGTGTTTATTTGGAAAATAATGTAATCACTATGACTTTAACTCTGTTACACAACAGAGGAAACATATATGAATGGTTTTTCAAACTTTTCTTCTTTTCTTTCTTTATGCTTCTATCACCACCCCGCTGGATCATTCTAGAGCTCTCCAGCTCTAGAACCTTTAGAAAATGGTTGGTTTCCATACATCCACCACAGGCAAGCTGTGATCTCCAGGTTGTTATATCATATCATTTCTAAATCCAGAAGGCAGAATGGGATAGTGGAAAGAGGAATGACTTTAGTCAGAGGACCTGAGCTAAATCCCATCTCTGATCCTGTGTAACCATGGGCCAGCCACATAACCTCTCTGGGCCTAACTTCCCTGATTTATAAAATTAGGAAGTTGGACTAGATGACCTCTAAGGTCCCTTCCAACTCCAGATCTATGCTTCTATGGCCAAGGTTGAATAGGAAAGCCATCTTTGAATTGGTTAAGACCATCCCAGGGAACATGACTTTGGAGCTCTTATGGAAACTTTGAAGATTTAGTGACTCAGAGGTTAGACCTTTTGGGGATGATTAACTTTGTAGATGCTTCTAACCATGTGGTGATCCAGAGGCTGAAAGAACTTACTGCTTTTATATGACCCTGAGTGACTCTTTGGTCCTCCACTGCCATGAAGGGGGGTGGGGGTGGGGGTGGGATGATATATCAGATAAAAAGAGAGTGCTTCTGGGTAGCTTTCTCTTCCTCTGATTATCCAGGTGGAATTATATAACTCTAAGATTCATAGTGAAGGTTGGAGGATTGGCTGGCCCTTCCTAATCCTAGTATCATGTCAATCAATCTAACTAGAATTGGAAGATTGTAGTAGGTAAGCCTACACCTGGACTCCTGGCTGCCTTTTCTGCTTTGTGATTTCTTCTCTGAGAAGGTAATCAAGCATCCACCTCCAGGTGGACGTGTCCAGGCTTGGAGAAAACCTTGTGAGTTAGAGAGGTGATGAGGTTCTGGTTACTGGAGGGACCAGTAAAACTGCAAGAAACTCTCTTCATCAGACAGACCACATCCCTTGCCTGCTTTGCCAGAAGACATGAACTTTGAGGGAGAGTGCAGAACTGAAGTGAAATTGAAAATTCTTAAGCAGCAGATCTGATGACTGCCTTATGTTCTGATGAGGCACAAGTGTTAAACTCAAGCAGATTGTAACAGTAGCTATAAGTTGTTACTGAATCCAGTTTTAAGTCATTCTATCAATGTGTACTATGAATCTTTTATGTTTAACATTCCTTTTGTGTGTAGGAATAAAGTATTTGTTCCATCCCTGATTAATACTGTATTTTGAGTGCCTTTTTACTCCCCACTCTGAGGAGTCCTAGATATCAGCCCTAACCTTAATAAATAAATGATTTATTCCTAGGGGCAGGATGATGTATGTGGGAGGGGCAGAGTTAACAACCTGGGAAAAGAAAGCCCCCTTCTCATTAGGGGCCAAGATTCCTCAGACTGAATCCAGGTACACAGCAGACCAGCCAGCCCTTCAGGGAGAAGGGATGGGGAGAGATTGCCCGCATTTCCCTGGGCTTAGCAGTGGTTTCTATAATGTTAGAAACATGATCAGGGCTGGCCTAGAGTAAAATTTCAGTGCAGTGAGAACACTGAATTTAAAATCAGGGAACTTGGATTAGAGTCCCAGCTTTGGTGTTGACTAGCTGTGTAACTTTGAATAAGTCACTTCATATCTCTGAGTCTAAGTTTTCATCATCTGTAAAATGGGCAGAGTAATATTTGCACATAATATGTTATGAGTAAAGCAGCTATAGAGATATGTGATGATTATTTTTCCTGAGTGTTTCTTGCCTTCTGCACTTTGTTACCCATTTTCCAGAGTTATTGTTCAGTCATTTCAGTCATGTCTAATATTTCATGACCCCATTTGGGGTTTTCTTGACAAAGATACTAGAGTGCTTTGCCATTTCCTTCTCCAGCTCATTTTACAGATGAGGAACTGAGGCAAACAGGGTTAAGTGCCTTGCCCAGGGTCACACAGCTATTAAGTGTCTGAGGCTAGATTTGAATTCAGGAAGATGAGTCTTCCTGACTCCAGGCCTAGCACTCTATCCACAGAGCCACCTAGCTGTCCTGAGTAACAATACACTGATCACAACAGTGCACAACAAAATCCGGACAATAAAACCACAATAAGCTAAGAATCATTTTCACCAAAAATGTAGCTGGGAAACCAAAGCTTAAATCTATTGCATTGCCTTGTAATTTGTCCTTTTTAATTGACATTTTAAAGTTTTATTGATATCTTTTGTTCTTTACTACAGAGTCTTTACCTCGAGGTACTTTGTCCTCCCCCAGTGTGTTCTCTCTCATAACAAAGGAAAACAGTTAAGCAAAATTAATCATCACTGAAACATTCCATTCCCATAGTCCCCCACCTCTACACCAAGAGAAGGGAAATGCGCTTTTCTCATCCATTCTCCCACACCAAGACCTGACCCATCTCTTTTTGGCAAGCGCAGGGAAGGCACTGGGAAATATATCCTCGGATGGTACAGAAATGAATTAGATCTAATGCCTTTTTCTCCCTTTACCTCCCCCACTCCCCCCTAAACCATTAAACTAGACTTGGATATAAATCCACCAAAATTACCAGCCTACTATGGAAGTTTTTATGCCTTCATTTGTTTTTAAACCCATCCCTCCCCCTCCCCCAGTAGGTACAACAAAATAAATGACCTCAGCATTCTCTGCTGTTTCCCTGGCATCAATCATAACCACTACCCCCACCAGGGGAAATGGCAATTTAATAGAATCACTGTCTGTCAGAGCTAGAAGGCACCTTAGAGACCATCTAGTCCAACTTACTCATTGTACAAATAGGGAAACTGAGGACCAGAAAAGTAATTACTACATTAAATTCCTGAAAGCCAGAATGGTTCCAAATGAGAGTGTGGGAAGATGCCTTTAATAACTTCCCTTCTCCCTCACCCTCCCCACCCCCCCATAAATATTGGGAGTTTTCTTTATCTTAAATATGTGTGTGTGTGTGTGTGTGTGTGTGTGTGTGTGTGTGTGTGGAGAGAGAGAGAGAGAGAGAGAGAGAGAGAGAGACAGACAGACAGACAGACAGACAGACAGACATGCAGATTTCACAGATCTGGAATGAGAGTCTTACCCTTGAAAAGACTACAGACAAGACAAATCTGTGCATTCTCTTATTTTGCTTTGAATAATGGTTTTAATCACACATTGTCACAACCTGTCAATCATAATCTTAAATTGCTGGATTGAATTTACTGTGAACATTTATTCAAATTTTTAAATGTAGAAGGTTGATCAAATTATTGAGTTTAAAGGGATAAATCCATTGTCTAGTACTTACGGAGAGCATAGACATGAGGATTAATATCTTCTTGGGAATACTTAGGCTGGATTCTTCTATACTTATTTACCCATTGCACCTTATTAAGAAACAGCGATTAAATCTTTTATCTTGGGAAAATTTGACTGGCTCAGACAATTGGAGATGGAGTTACCCCTTTGAACTTGGACTATAAAAGGGATTTTTTTTTTCTGGGTGAGAGGTAAGGAGGTAAGACAATCAAGAGACAATCAAAGTAGAACCAAGAACAAACTTGAGGGACTGCGAGAGGAAAGGCGTTAGCACAGCCATCCCATGGGAAGCTGCTAATGGCAGTCTTGGAGAATCAGGAGAGGAGCAATGTGCTAATTGGGTTTGCTCTTGACCTCATGGCCCAGAGAGATCACAATGAGATACAATGGAAGAACCTCTCTACCATGTGATCCTAGGAGATGATAGAGTCACATGACATAGTAAAAGGAGGTAGGATTTTGCAAATAATATAGAATTTCTGAAGAATTACTTGAATTTAGCTTCCTGGATAGGGTAGGGGAGATTTCCAGGACCTAACCTTCTAGAGAGAGTAGGAGAAGTTTCTGCACTGTTATAGCCTCTAGTTATAGCCTCTTCTCTCTAGGAGAGAAAAGGACTGAGTTCATGGTAATGGAGTTGGAAGAGCAGCAAGGGACTGAGTCACAGTACAGAAGGACAGATACCCAGACTTTGCCCTCCCCTAACACTGTGGGTTATTTAGAACACATTTGATGAGAAAGAGGAGTCCAAATACTTAAGGGTGGTATTGTGCAATTGGAGGCCTATATAGGTCTCTGGAGTGAAGGTGAGGACTCATTGAAATGTGAGTCCTTATTTCTCTAGCAACCCCATGCTTGTTTTCTTTCCAAGGGAAATTCAAGTCACAAGGGTAGCATTATAAGGTTGGAGGACCATAGCTGTCCCTGAGGTGGAAGGTGGGACTTACCAAAAGGGGGGAAACTTATATGGACTGTTTATGGGTAATGGTGAGTCTTTCGTATTTTGTATTTCCTGTGGGATAAAATAAAGACTGTTCTGTACACAATATACATTGCTACCTTGAGTGCTTGTACAGGAGCTTCCTCATACCAGAATAGACAAAAACATAGGTTATATTCTGAAGTTCTCAAAAGAAATTGGGGATTAGAGCAAAATGAGCTAAAGAGCTATGATTTTTTTTGAGAAACTTCCAGTATTTAACCTTGGCTATGTAAACCCAGAGCTTGAGGTTCTGGGCTATAGTTTCTGTATAAATAAAAATATTAGTTGTATATAGATCATAAATAATATCCTCAATGTGTCACAATAATTTCTGCAAGAAGTTCCCCTACAGTGGTACCACATGGCTTCTTACATTTGATCTGTTCTGTTGGCAGATACTTATGTTCCCAAAAAAAGACCATGTGAACATTTGAGAAAATAATAGATGGTAATTACAGAGTCTCATGTTTTAGAGGCCTCTGTCCAAAGGTCTTAATGCCTTAATAAAAGATGTCCAAACATACAAATAGTCCAAAATGCATAATTAGTTATAATTAAGCAGCTTGTTGGATGGACCTATGAGCTTAAATTTACATAAGTACAAAACTCCTGTCTGCAAACACACCAAATGACAACAATGAGAATTGGGAAACTTGATTTTTAATAAGGAAATGAAAAAAAACCTCAAGAACTATTTTGTTTGGTCAGTGCAGACGCTGAGCATGGTGGTACAATGGCAGAATTCCCCCCTGCAGTGAGGGAGGCCATTGTTTGGAGTCCACTGGGGAAGTGTTCAGAGAGATGCCATGTGGTATAATGGAAAGAACAATGGCTTTGGAGTTATAGGGCCTGGGTTCAAATACACCTCTATCAGTCACTTACTACCTGTCTGACCTGGAACAAATCAATCACTCTTAGAAGTTTCCTTCTCTACAAAATGAGGGAGTTGGACTGCGGAACCTCTGATGTCCCTTCTACCTCTAGACTAAGAGTTTTTACCTGGCATCCATGGACCCTCAAGAGGACTATGCAAAGATATCAGGGGGTCTGTGACCTTGGGTGGGAACAGGATTACAGCTTTATTTCAATAAAATTGGTTTCCTCCTGCAAGAAGCCATTCCCTATTCCCCTTAATGGTAGTGTCTTTTTTTTTTTTAAGATCATCTTCAGTTTATTGTGTATGTATCTTGTTTGTTCATAATTACTTGCATGTTGGTACTCCCATTGGAGTTTCTTTCTTTATATCCCCAGGGCTTAGCAGAATGTCTGCACTTCATAAATGCTGGGTGGCTTTCCTCTGAAATCCTATGTGTTTGATTTTATGTTTTTAAAAGCATTATCTTCAGAAGGTGTCCCTAGGTTTCACCAGATCGCCGAAGGGGATCATGACACAAAAGAGGTTAAGAGCTGCTGCTCCAGATCAATGACCCTGTGAAAAATCCACATTGAAATTTTCTTTTTCAACTGGGCTACACGATTTTCAGCAGGTCTTTCCCAATTTCTGTCATGTTAACACCAAGTGATGCTGGACATCAGCAGCTAGAACACATGAGGATCTAGCCATGTGGCTTGTCAGTTCCATTTGATTTCTCTCTCATGTTTTAGCTCTGGACTAGGGTCAGGCTGTTTATGAATCTACTGCCATTTCAAAGATTGGTCCCATTCTCAGGGACAACATGGATAGCATAGAGGCCCCTGGACTTGGAGCCAGTGAGACTCAGGTTCAAATCCTATTGATCTGATCCTCTGATACTGTATGACCCATTAGGAAATATATGATAGTTATATACTACAAAAAGAGATTCTTTCTCACCCATTTATAGGTATTACCTTAGTAGACTATAACACCAAAAATTCAGCTATGGGAGGGAAACTCACATACACAGAATTTTGGAAGTGGAAAGGACTCAAAGATCAGCTGAGTTCAACTGATACCTGAACAGGAATCCCACTACAAAAAGCCCTTTCCTCCCCCCAGCTAAGGCAGCCCCATCCCCTTGGGGACAACTCTAATTGTTAGAAAGTCTTTCCTTCCAACAAACCAAAATCTGACTTCCTGTAACTTCCAACCATTGCTTCTTGTTCTGCCCTTGCAGGCTGAGTTGGAATAAATTTAATCCTTCTTACACAAGACAGTACTTCAAATACTTAAAGACAGATGTCTCTGTGAAACTAAAAGAGCCCTGAATAGAACTTTTCTCTCCCCCCAGTTTTACTCCCTAACCTCTTTTATGCCACTATTAGGCAAATCAATCAACCAATAGACATTTATTGAGCACCAACTATGTGTCAGGCACTGTGCTAAGTGCTGGGGATATAAAAGAGGCAAAAGATAGTCCTTGTTCTTAAGGATCTAATGCAGGAGACAACATGCAAACAAATATATACCAAGCAAGCTATATATAGGATAAATAAGAAATCATTAACAGAAGGAAGACACTAGAATTAAGAGGGGTTAGGGAAGGATTTCAGTAAAATAAATTTTAGTTGGAACTTAAAGGAAGCCTAGTAGGTGGGTTGAGGAAAGATAGCATTCTAGGCATAGAGGACAGTCAAGAAAATGCCTGGAGCTGAGAGATAGTGTGTCTCGTTCATGGAACATCTGGGAGGCCAGTGCCATTGGATTAAGACGTATGTATTGGCAGATAAGGTATAAGAAGAATGGAAAGCTAGGAGGGGATTAGGTTATAAAAGTCTTTGAATGCCAAATAGAGATTTTTGATCCTAAAGGTGATAGGGAGCCAATGGAGTTTATTGAGTAGGGGGTTGGGGTTGACATGATTGGACCCATTTATGAAAATCCTTTTAGTGGCTGAATGGAGGATGGATTGGAGTAGGGAGAGACTTGGGGAAGACAGACCCACCAACAGGCTATTGCAATAATCCAGGTGTGAGGGGATGAAGACCAGATCTAGAGTGGAGGCAGTGTCAGAGGAGAGAAGGGGTAGAGAGATATCGAAAGGTGAAATTGACAGGTTTGGCAACAGCTTGGACATGGAGGGGTTAGAGATAGTGAGGAATCCAGGCTGACTGCTAGGTGGTGAGTCTGAGGTACTGGGAGGATGGTGTTGCCCTCTACTGTAGTAGGGAAGGTAGGAGGACGGGAGGGTTCGGGGGAAAGAGAATGAGTTCTGTTTTAGACATGTTGAGTTGAAGATGTCTACTGGACAGCCAATTCAAGATGTCTGAAAGGCAGCTGGAGATGCAGGATTGGAGGTAAAGTAAATGCAGTATTATAAATTATAAAATGCTTCAGGAGATTAAATTTGGGGTTCTTATACATATAACTAATATTTATACAGAGCTTTAAGGTTTATGAAGTGTTTTACAGAGATTATCTCATTTGATCTTCACAACAACCCTGTGGAAAAGGTGCTTATTATTATCCTCATTTTATGGATGAGGTAATTGACAAAAATATAGATTAAATGTCTTGCCCAGGGTCACATGCCCCGTAAGGCTCTGAGGCAGGATTTGAACTTTGAAATTTCAAGTCAAACACTTTATCCACTAGATCAGATATCTACTTAGTATCCACTTAGCTGCTACATATTTTCCAAAGGTAGATTGTAAAACAAATGAATGTTTCTTCTTCCATTGGTTTCTTCATATAGTTCAGTGTGGACATAGAACTCATTCAGTATTTCTACCTGTAAGAAGGGATCCCATCTTGGATTGCACAGTAAAAATTAAGTCCTCCATAAACCCAAATGCAATCCAATCCAAGAAGTGCTTATTAAGGGTCTACCATGTGCTAGGCCCAACAAACCCAGCACACTCTTGTTGTCATAGATATTCCCAAGCATGTCCGAGAAGGACAACTGCTTCTTCCCTCAAACAGTTGTTCTCACTGAAGGCGTTAAAGGAGCTAATGGATTGCTAGGAAATCCTAGCTTCTCACTCAGGGCTCTGCACTCTAGTGGGTCTTGTTATAGGTAGGCTTGCACAGAGGAGGATGCAGACTGACCTCAATTGTCTCAACAGGATGTAGGACAGCAAGAGGTGATCTTGCAAGTACTTCAGGCCTATGTTATTAAGGGCTTTAAATATCAGTGTTATTAGTAAATGAGCGGCTCCTGACAGTGCCATAAACTTTATGAGTTCACAACACAGTGTGACAAACCCTTCTTGAAATATTGGTTGTGGATGAGAGACTCCTGATTGCATTTAGGTATAGTCAAAAGGAAGGGGAGCTGGGAGGAAAGGTCATTTGTCTCTAAGCCAAAGTCCATCGATGGGCAGAGGCATTATTACTTATAGTTATTAACAATAATGACAACAATAAGCATTTTTATGGCACTTTTGATTTGCAAAGTGCTTTATAATCCCTCTTGTTTGTCATTCCCCACAACAACATTGCAGAGCAGGATAAATGGCAAACTCAGATTCCTGGAGGCCTGTTCTTTCAAATTTGGAGGATCGTTTTTTAATCTTAAAAGCCGGATGAAAAGTCATTCATTTTTGTTGCTTAGATGAGAATGATTAATAATTAATTAATAATAATTAAATTAAATTAAAAATGTAAACCTTAAAGCCACCAGAAACTTTAAGTATTCTGACGTGGTTAACAGGAGCTGATTCCTTCCTTGGACCTACGTGGCTTTGCATTAGAGATACAGGGTTGCAGGGTCTTCACCATTCTTCCCTTTGTAGTGTAGGAAAAGTTTGGGGAAATAACCAGGAGGGAGTGATGGAAAGATAATGGAAGGTACTTGAGAAGTATGCAAAAGGACATTACATTAGATGGCATAGAAATGATTAGGAAGACCTCTAGTGAGTGTAGAAAGAGAACTGAATGGGGGATATTTATGGGAGGGGATAAGGAGAGAATTAGTTCACACTGCATAGGAGAGAATAAAAAAAAACTAGCACAACACCACTGCCAAAGTATCTAGACTGATGCTCAGCTTCCTGAAGAATGCATAATGGATTGGTTTGGCATGAACAGCCTGGACATGGAGCTAAGAGGGTGCCAGGGGAAGTATGTTAAGTATTGGATACACCAGGGATTATAAGAAAAGATCAGGGGCATTAGCAAATGCACAGGAAGATTAGAGACTATCCTTTTGCCCACAACTTTCCGTATTAATGTTGTTTTCATGAAATGTGGGGGTGGGGGTGGGATTGGCGCAAGGGAGGGTCGGTTTTGTTTTGTTGAAACTTTAAAAAACAATTTAAACAAGGATATTCTTCTATCACAACATTATTCTGAAATATAGAGGAGGTGAAAGTGAGGAGGAGAAGGAAGGATTATATTTTATTTCAAAAGGGAAGGAACATTGTATAGCAGAGAAGGCCAAATATCGGAATGATAATGAGACTCTGTTTTCACCTCTGCCACTGATGGGGATTAGTTGTAAGAGTAATAAAAATCTTATTTTATGATTTATAAAGCACTTTACCTATACTACCTTATTTGATCTTCAATAGACTCCTTTGAGATAGGGCCTACAGGCATTATATCGGATCAGAAAACAGGCTTAGAGAGAGTAAGTGATTGGCCTGGCGTCACACGCCTAATAAATATCAATGGCAGGTCTCAAATCTAGCATTCCAGTCCTGCCCTCTTTCCAGGACACCACACTGTCTCATTTTTATGCTTCATAGAAATACTAATATGTAGAAAATATGGGTTGGGGGGGTTGCCTCTCCCCCTCATCCATCTTCCTACCAGGTGTAGGAGGCAGCAGGAGATACTTTGGCAGATGCTTTCTTTCACTCAGGATACATGAAGCACCATAAGCTAATGGAGACACAAAGGGATGCCCCCAATACTAAAAGCTCACCCACATTACAGGTGCATTCTCTTTCCCTCCCGACAAATTATAATGGGTGCTGAAGAAACTTCCTCTAGAGACATTCACTGCTCCTTTTGGCTGCATGGGAAACTGCAGAAGGCATCAAACCAGCTATGACTTTGTAAGGATGATAATAATGATGACGACAACAACAATGATGATGATGATAATAATAATAATAACTAACATTTATATAGAACTTGCTATGTGCCAGGCATTGTGTTAAGTACTGTACAATTATTATCTCATTTGATTCCACAGCAACCTTGGAAGACAGGTGCTATAATTATCCCTATTTTACGGATGAGGGAACAGAAGCAAACAGGAGTTAAGTGACTTGCTCAGGGTCACACAACTTGTGAATGTCTGAGGCTGGATTTGAACTCAGGTCTTCCTGACTCTCAGCCCAAGTGGAGGTCAGGTCCACTTTACCACCTATCTGCCCCTTCACTTTTTCCTTTGCACAAACAACTGTACAACTCCTTGGATTTCAGGAGGAAGAGAAGAAGGGAGACAGAAGGAGGGAATGGTGTTTCCAGTGGTAGAATCATTATGCCCATTCCTAAAACTAAAGGGACAGGAACAACATAGAATATAAAGACTGATCACATGACTTTTCTTATTTTCGTAGTTTTCCTCTCCATAGAGGGTTATTTTTACCTCATTTGTGGATTATTTTTTTTTCTCTTCTCTTTTCTATCCCTTTTCCTCTAAACCTAAATCTACTCCTTTACTCATCAGTCTGTTCTCTCCCAAATGTCTCTCATTCCCCTTCAATAGAGTGGCTAAGGAGTCCGAGGACCTAGTTTCAAATCCTGTTTATGCTATTTTATGGGCAGCTAGGTGGCGCCATCATGCACAGAGTGCCAGGAGTCAGGAAGACTCCCTGAGTTCAAATCTGGCTTCAGATGCTTGTGAGACCCTGGGCAAATCATTTAATGCTGTTTGCCTTAGTTTCCACATCTGGAAAATGAACTGAAGAGGGAAATGGCAAATGGCCAGTGTCTTTGCCAAGAAAATCTCCAATGGGATCACGAAGAGTTGGAAACAACTAAACAACAAATCATTCAACTTTCTTGGACCTCAGTTTTCTCATCCATCAAATGAAGGGTTTGGACTAGATGCCCTCTGAGGTCCCTTCCAGCTCTAAATCTATAATCCTATGATTTTCTGTTCCTTATTGTACCTCCTTCCTTTCCATGCCAGCGCTCAATCCATTCTCTTGCCAACTTGCAAAGTGGCACAAAATGTTAGAATTAGAAGGAGATTTATCATCTCTCCAAAGTCCTTCATCCTATAGAGAAGGAAACAGGCCCAGAGAGTCTTGGTGGTGAGAGCACTATCAAAACATGAACCATAGACAAGGGAGTTCATCAAGTTACTCCATTATAAGGATATGGATAGAGATTGGGTTAAGGATTTTCCTTGTTTTAGGGAATTCCTGTGTGAGGAAACTCCCTCCACAAGTGCAGGTCAGCATCTTCTCTGTTGACTAGAGTAGTGTGTCAAAGTAAAAAAAAAATGAATCCTTGCATGCTACATATTGACTTGGAAAACCACAAATTCATATTATATAAGTTTTATTGCATTTCTATTTATTTTGTTCAACATTTCCTAATTGCATTTTAATCTGGTTCAGATACTGGAGAGTTTGGTGGTGGAATGTAACCTGTAAGGTCTGAGTCTGACACCTCTGGCCCGGTGCAGTGAGAGCCCAGGGTCATACAGCCAGTACCTACATAAGGCAGTTCTTGAACTTGAACTAAAGTCCCCCTTGCTCCAAGGCCAGATCCCTATCCATTATGTCCCACTGTGCACAAATATTCCCACCAGCAGCAATGATACTTTTTTTCCTTAAGTCTGGCCCCATGATTTAATGAGTATAGTGGATTTATGGTGTGGAAACTCCCCACACAGATGCAGATCAGTGACTGGGCTATAATTTATCATCTTAAAGAGTTTCTTGGGAGCACTGATAATTTAAGAGTCAGGGTTGAACCTAGGGCTTTAGGCCGGTCCTCTATTCACTATACCCCAGACTCTCTCCTTAGGGTCGCATATTTAAAGCTAGAAGAGACCTTAGCAGTTATCTAGTCCAACTTTCTCATCTTACAGATGGGGAAACTGAGGTCCAGAGAAGGGAAGCTATTTGCCCTAAAGTTCGACAAGTGTAAAGTAGGAGAGTGGAAATTTGAACTCAGGTCCTGTGTGATCATGGATAAGTTCCTTCCCCTCTATGAACCCCTTTCCTCTTATAAAATGACAGAGTTGGGTTAGATAACCTCTATCTCTATTTCTATGATCCTGTGTTCCAAATTCAGTGTCCTTATCCCCAGACTGTGTTGCTTCAAGTCTTACCTCTCCCCACCACCCAAAAGGTTTACACCTTCATTTATTTCACTAGAGTAGTAACTTACCTAAAATGGTACCTTAGTGCTAATGCATCTTCAATCTTAACCACATGGATCCTATGGGGAAAGCTGCTCCCCTGTTAGAATCTGATCATTTATGTTTAACATGAATACAGAAACAAAAAGTAGAGATATTTGTGAACTCTGCAATGCACTTACTTTGAAAGCGCCTTTGGTGATCATCTTTCTACTCAGCTACTGCTCCCCTCAGTGTCTATTCCAAGCCCTTTCCTCCAGCTACCTATGCAGCCCCTACTCTTTGTCTCTGAACAGATGACCTTGCCTCCCAATTTACTGAGCAAATCTTGGCAATCAAATGTAAACTCCCTCATCTCTTTTCTCTTTACTTCTAACTCCACACTATATAACGTACTCATCTTTTCTCCACTTCTTTGCTCCAGGACGTGCAAGAACTCTTGTGGAGGTAAATCTCTACTTATGCCCTTATTCCTGTCCTCTCTTGTGTCCAGTGGTGAGCAGTTTCTCTTTTTCATCTCCAATCTCTCCCTTTCTCTTGGTTCTTTCTCTGTTGTCTTCAAACATATCTAGGTCTCTACCTTCCTAACAAAAACCCACAACTTCATTAAACTTTGGAAACTTCTCAAGCTACTATTCTATTACTCTCCCCCATTTCACTGCCAAGCTTCTAAAAGAAAGTCATCTGTTCTCAGTGACTGACTCTACTTGCTCACAATCTATTTACTTTTCAACCCTTTGCATTACAGCTTCCAAATGGACCGTTCCACTGAATATTCTATTTCCAAATTTAACAACCATCTTTAATTGTTAAATCCAAAGGACACAATCCCATCCTTGTGTTCCTTTTGAATCATCCCCTGTTGCTTTTGACCTTGGTGACTACCTTCTACTTTGGATACTCTCTCCTCCCTTTGCTTCCATGATACTGCTTTTATCTGGCTTTTCTCCTTCCTATCTGATGACTTCTTTACAATCTACTTTTCTGGCTTATTATCTATCCCACTGAGAAAGCAAAGGTATACCTCAGAGCTCTGTCCTGG
Organism: Phascolarctos cinereus; assembly: GCF_003287225.1. Classification (NCBI taxonomy): domain Eukaryota; kingdom Metazoa; phylum Chordata; class Mammalia; order Diprotodontia; family Phascolarctidae; genus Phascolarctos; species Phascolarctos cinereus. Next base: position 111,526,566 of record NW_027556402.1, on the reverse strand, counting down.
GCCCTCTTCTCATTTGACACTTTCTCCCTTGACAATCTAATTAGCTTCTACGAGTTCAGTGATCAGTAAGCAGAGGACTCGTCTATCTATCTATCTATCTATCTATCTACAATCTCTCTCTTGCTCTCTCAGTCTATATATATGCACGTATCTATATATGTATATATATATTTATTTATCTAGGCCTGCTCTCCCTTGTGGAACTCTAATGCCATTGTCACTAACTGCATGCTGGACATTTCCATTTGCATATTCCATCAGTGTCTTAAGCTCAAGTTATCCAAAACAGAACTAATCTTTCTTCTTAAACCTGAGAGCCTAAGGAGGCCCAGGAGAGTGTGACATTTCTGAAACTGAGGAAGGACAAATTCCCTAGTAAGAGGGAATGGTCTACTGTGCAGAATTCAGGAGAGAGTTTAAGGAAGGAGAAATTTGAAAAAAATATAAAGAAAATTGGAATGAGTGATTGAGTCATTGGTGACCTTTAAGAGAGTAATTTCAGTAAAATGGAGGGCAGAAGTGATCTTTTTTATTTTTTAAGTAAAATTTTATTAGTATCTTTTGTCACCTACATTTTCCCCACTCCCCAAAAGCCATCTATTATAACAAAGAATTAAAAAGGGGGATGAGGACAGTTCAGTAAGACTAACCAACACATTTAAAGAGTCTGACATTACACGCAGAGTTCTCACCTCTGCAAAGAAAGCTGGAAAAGCACTTTCTCATAGCTCTTCCATGGGGCCAACTCGGCTTGTTATTGTTTGACAACTTTCAGTTTCAGTTGTTTTGTTGTTCCTCCCATTTATACTGTTTTCTTCGTTCTGCTTATTTCACTTCAAGCCAGTCCACTTAAGAGCAGAAGTGAAATTTCAAGGGGTTGACGAGAGGGTAGGTAATGAGGAAGTGGAGATGTTGGGTATAAGACTATTTTTTTCCCAAGAAGTTTAACAATTAAAGGGGAGGAGAGATAGAGCTGATGCTTTAAAAAAAAGGATTGGGGAACTTGAGAATGTCTGTAGTCATACGGGAAGGAATCAATGGTGATATAGATCAAAGCCATGCCAGAAGGAATGAAGGCCTTCTTGAACAAGGAGGAAGAAGGGAATGGGTTCAAGGGCCTGTTGGGGGTGGGGGAAGTAGGCGATTAGCTTTAGTGTGGAGTAGGGAGATTTTTTTTTTAATGATCAGAAAAGAGAAGAAAGCCGGCAATGAAGCTTTAAAATTGAGAAATGAAGAGGGGACCTGAAGGAACTCACGTAAGATGCCCTCAGCCTTCTCAGTAAAGCAGAAAGCTGTCCTCTGCTCTAACCAAAGGGGTTAAGAGAGCAGTTGAAGCCACTGTTTTGGACAGATACTATTGGGAATGAGATATGGAATTTATAAGAATAAGGTAGAAGCCAGGGCTTGACTGAGGAAGATTCAGGAGAGAAGGTGTAATTAGAGAGGGGGGAGAACCAGGAGAGTATTATGCTTCTGAAGCCAAAGGAGGAGAAAGTCCAAGCATTAGGCTCTCAGTCAAGAATACACTTGGGTTCAAATTCCAAGTGTGAAACTTCCTATGTGACCTTGGTCAAATCAAGGAGCCTCTCAGTTTCCTCATTTGCAGAATGGTTACCGATCAATCACCAACTATTAAGCACTTACTATTTGGGCAGCTAGTGATACAGTGGTAGAGCGCCAGCCCTGGAGTCAGAAGGACCTGAGTTCAAATCTGGCCTCAGATACTTACTAGCTGTGTGACCTGGGCAAGTCACTTAACCCTGTTTATCTCAGTTTCCTCCTTTGTAAAATGATCTAGACAAGGAAATGTAAACTACTCAAGTACCCTTGCTGAGAAAACCCTAAATGGGGTCACAGAGAGTCAGATATGATTGAAATGACTCTACAATAACAACACTATTTGTAAAATAATACTTGTACTGCCTGTCTCACAGGATGGTTATGAAGAAAGCACTTTGTAAGGTTTAAAGGACTATACAAATGTAAGTTATTACCAGAGCCATTAAATTAGATTATGTATGCAAAGCATTTGATAACAATAAAGCCCTATATAATTGTGAGTGGGGAGTGGGAGACAGAGACCTGAGTTCTGGTCCTGCTTCTGACACAAACCAGCTTTGTGATCTTGAACAAGTCCCAACCTCTCTGTATCTCAATGTCTTTATCTATACCCTGAAGGAACTGGACTGGATGATCTCTAGAGCCTCTTTTAGCTCTAAAACTAGTTCAATAAATTCCATGCCTTGAGACAAATGGGTAATTGCAAGCAGAGTGGTGAAGAATAGCCTAGAAGGAAATCTTTTTCAATTAAGAGCCAGTCATACAAAGGTTCAAACATAGAACAGAGACTTTTGGTTCTAAAATCACAGGCCCATCTCCTGATAGATGACTCAAAGAACGAGGACTTAGGGTACCTCAAATCAATAAATCCAGAACTTGGCTTGATTTTTTAATTACTAGACTGTGATATTGACCTTAAGGGAATCTATCACAGGACGTGACATGCCCCAGGGCATCACATATACACTGGAACAGATGACATCCCACTGTCTCAATGGTTATGGTCCTCAGGGGTAGGGAACCTGCAGCCTTGAGGCCACACATGGGCCTTTAGGTCCTTAAGTGCAGCCGTTTGGCTGAATCCAAACTTTATGAAGTTTCATGTCAAAGGGCTGCACTTGAGGACCTAGAGGGCCACATGTGGCCTCAAGGCTGCAGGTTCCCTATCCTTGGTTAAGGAGCATAGGGTAGTATGTTCCACCTTCCCTTTAGGAGGAACCAGAAGGTTCACTTTCTTTACTAAGAAGGCAATAGGAGTTTCCATTAGACAGCAAACTCTGTAGGTGCAGGGACAGGGTTTTGGATTTTCTTTCAAAGCCCAGTTCAGATACCACTTGATACCCAAGACCTTTCTTTTTTTTCCTTTTCTTTTCTTTCCTTTTTTCTTTTTTCTTTTTTTTTTTTTTTGCAATTGGAGTTAAGTGACTTGCCCAGGGCCACACAGCTAGTGTCAAGTGTTTGGTCTGAGGCCAGATTTGAACTCAGGTCCTTCTGACTTCAGGGTAAGTGCTTTATCCACTGCGCCACCTAACTGCTCCCACAAGACCTTTCTTGACTCACCACAATTGTTAGTACACTCTTCCTCTTGAAATTATTTCTAGAGCACATCTATATTCTCTATATATAGCTTGTATAAGTTTGTGTATACTTTATATTTACTTGTCTGTGCATATATTATATTCCTCTAGTAGAATGTAAGCTCCCTGAGGGTGGGAATGCTTTTGTTTTCATGCTTAACAAATGCCTTGCAAATAGAAGGTGATAAATAAAATATTAGTTGAATTGGAATGAATCCCAATAAGACTCAGCAAACAGTCCTATGTGCCTGGCCCACAAAGGGGCTCAATAAATATTTGTTGAATTTCACCTTTAAGCTTTTTCCTTGCAGTAGGATCTATGGTAATTTAGGGGTAGGATTGCAAGAATTATTATTAGATGTTTATTAATATCATAGTGCCCCCTCTGAGGTTACTTTCTCAACAGGGCATTCATCCTCTTGGATTAGGGTCCCTTGTAGATACAACTGACTAGTACTTTCCCCAGAGTAGTCTTAAGGGATTATGGGGTTTCTAGAAGTGTTATCCACAAGTCTTCCCCAATTGCTCGCCATTTTCAATTCACTAGTTGACTCCATAAGCTGTTAGGACAGAGATTTACTGGAATAGCCATAAGAGTTGGCATACAAGGACAACGGTACTGAGACATCTGTGTACAGAACACGTATAACCAAATGCGCATCTCTTGACTCTTGGCCGTGCAGCCCCTTTTCCCCCCTTCGTGTAGTCATCGTGAAGGTTCTCTAAGGTTTAGCTCTCCGCTGGAAGGGTTATCCACTGCTAGGCCAGGCCCCTCTGATGCTGAGGGAGGTAAATAGATGTGGGGCTTGAGAAGAGATGAGAAGATTCAGGATATCTTTTGTGGGGAATGAAGTAGGAAATCAATTAGTGAGGAATAAAAGGATTGCTTTACTTCAGGGAAGGCCCAGTTGAAGTGAGATAATATAAATCTGCAGTGCATCCAATCACCCTAGGTGTGTGTGACATTCTCTAGCTCTGTTCTGCAGCATTTGAATAGATGGTAGGAATAATCCAGGACCACCATTTAAAAAAATGAATAATACTTTATTTTTTCCCCAATTACATGCAAACACAATTTTCAACATTCATTTTTGTAAACTCCTTTTTTTTATTTTTTTAGGCAATTGGGGTTAAGTGACTTGCCCAGGGTCACACACAGCTAGTAAGTGTTGAGTGTTTGGTCTGAGGTCGGATTTGAACTCAGGTCTTCCTGACTTCAGGGCCAGTGCTCTATCTACTATGCCATCTAGCCTCCCCCTTCAGCGTTCATTTTTGGAAAGATTTTGAGTTCCAAATTTTTCTCCCTCCTTTCCCTTCCCTCAGCAAGTAATCTGACATAGGCTATACATGTACAATCATATTAAACATTTCCACATTAGTTGTAAAAGAAGAAACAGAATAAAAGGGGGAAAAAATCATGAAAACAAAAACAAAAACAAAAAAGATAAAATAGTATGCTTCGAACTGCATTCAGATTCCATAGTCTTTTTTTCTGGATGTGGATAGAATTTTCTGTCATGAGTCTTTTGGAGTTCTCTTAGATCTTTGAATTGCTAAAAAGGCATAAGTTAGTCATTGCACAATGTTGCTATTACTGTGTACAATGTTCTCCTGGTTCTGCTCACTTCAGTCAGCATCAGTTCATTTAAGTCTTTCCAGGTTTTTCTGAAATCTGTCTGCTCATCATTTCTCATAGCACAATAGTATTCCATTACATTCATATACCATAACTTGTCCAGCCATTCCCCAACTGATGGGCATCCCCTCAATTTCCAATTTTTTGCCGCCACAAAAAGAGCTGCTATGATATTTTTGCACATGTGGGGCCTTCTCCCTTTTTTTATGATCCCTTTGGGATACAGACCTAGTAGTGGTATTGCTGGATCAAAGGGTATGCACAGTTTGATTGCCTTTTGGGTGGGACCACCATTTTTGACAAGGGATGAGTGGTCATAGGACAAGAGGGAAATGCATTTGTTTGCTTAGCATAGTACTTAACACATAGTAGGTGCTTAATAAATGCTTGTTGACTGCCTGAAGGGAAATAGGAAAGGTATAAATTCCTAGTGGGCAATTTTGATAATGGAGCGAGGGCAAGATGAGGCTGATTTAATATTATATTCAATTGCATGGAATAGTGCAGCAGAATTCCTGTTTCAGGTCTGATTTTGATTAGATGACCTAAGTTCCCTTCCAGGTCTCAGATTCTAAGATTCTCTGGTGGCAACAACAACAAAAAGCAATGAGGTGCTATTCTGGGGTCTCATTGAATTACGATGTTAGTCCCACTGTGTTCTTGGCATTGTAGGTGACTATCTGGTAGAAGAAATGAGTTTATGAGGAAATATTGGATTTAGGGAATTGTAAGAAAGAAAGAGCAAATAAATGCACAAGCATATCATTACTATCAGCAAGAATACGTGTTTATTGAGCACCTACTATGTAAAATCAACTGTGCTCTTTAGGAGTTTATCGGAGATATAGCAGGGAAGGTAAGACACATATACATGATATATTAATATATAATATATGTCTATCAATACATATGTGTACACATTCACATGCAGACACACCATACATGTATTTGGCATGTTTCTGGAAAAAACCACACATGTGTGTGTTATATATGCACATATAAGTGAATACATGTGCACACGAGTGCATAAACTTATGTGGGTGCATATGTATGCATGTGTGTATTTGTCTTCTGTGGAAGATTCATGACTGCTGTTAAAGCTGAACAAACTGTGTGTGTGTGTGTATGTGTGTGTCACTGTCTATCTATCTACCTATCTATCTGTCTATATCTGACATAGAAACCAAGGGAAGCCACTACCATTTTGAGGAAGGGGTACTCAATAGTGTTAAATCAGACAAACTTAAATAACACACACACACACATATTTTTCTAGAGTTCTTTTTCTTCTTCTTAATTTTACATGTTAAGCATCTTGGGCTTAAGAGAAAAGCTTCCAACTAGTAGGCTACTGTAGAAGGCAAGGACTATTAACCACACCTGGTAATTGTGCCTCATTTTTTTCCCCCTTAATATATGTATGTATGTATGTATGTATGTATGTATACACACATATGTATCTTTATATATACATATATAAATATATGTATATACACGTATGCACATATGTATGTGTGTGTGCATATATGAAAGGCAGAGCCCAGAATGTGAAGAAGGCAAGGTTGTAGAAGTCCTTATCATCAGGGGATGTGCACTTAGAACTGTCTCTATCAATAGTTCTGCACACCCAGCACTCCTAGTCACTGGTTATACGTGGCCCTCCATCTTTATTTCCAGCCCCAATCTCTTTCCTGAGCACATTCACTGCCTCCTACCAATTGAGGAATAGTTATACCTGACAGTCTCATTGTCAGCTGGGACTTAACATGTCCCAAACCAAAGCTGTAACTTTCCCTTAGAAATCTCTCCCTCCTTCCACCTTCCTCAGTTGGTGGTACCATTGTCATATCAGTTATTCACCCTCAAAATTCCCAAGCTATCATTGTCACTTCCTTCTCTCCTGATACCCAGTCAATCCTGTACTTTCTGCTTCTAAAAGCTCTTCCATCCATCCCCTTCTTACCCTAGTTCAAGATCCATCACCTCTTATCTGGATTAACGTAATAAGCTCCTAATTGGCCCCTTTGACTTCAATTTCTTCCCTAGTGAATCTATTTTTCCTTTACACAGTTATCAAAATACTCATTCTAATGCACAGATATGAGCCCAAGATCAATTTCCTTAAAAATCATCAATCGCAACTTGCTACAGGGCAATATATAGAACTCCTTAGCCTAGGACTCAAGGCTCATTACAATTTAGTTCTGATCTACCTCCACCTTTTTCTTATGCTACCTGCCTTTGTACACTCTACATTAACCAAACTAGGCTGTTTTGTTAGGCTAGATATTTCCTAATCTTACTCTGTTCTAAAAGCTTTTAGGCCTAAACCTAGAACAGTCTTGTCCCTTACACTGTCATCTCATGACAAATTTCTACTTTAAGGCCCAGATCAAAACCACCTCCTCCATGGCGCTTTCCCTCGGTCTTATCTCTCAGGCCACCAGATTTGAACTTTTCTATGTGGTCATTTTCTAGCTTGCATTAAAGTGATTTGTAGAAGCATCTCTCTTCTGCTAGGCCAATGACTGGCTATCTTTCAGGCTCTAGGACACTCTCCCACTTTCCTTATGGCTTTAGCATTGAAGTCACAATCCTTCTCTTTATCCTGGCCTTCCAAGCTGACCATTATTTTCAGTGACTGGCTGTATAAGGTGGATGGAGAAGAGAAAAAGGAATCAGTGGAAAGTTAAAAAGTTTCAACCTGGGGCATCCAGGAGATCACAGGTGCCAGATCTAGGTACACTCATCTAAATATAGTCATAGGACACCTTAAACATCTTGGGCTTACAAACAGGCCTTCTACCCAGTGAGCCAGTGGAGGGCAAAGTCTGTTAACCACACCTGGAAATGACCCCCTCGTGATTCCTGATGCTTGCTTTAAAACCAAAGATCCCTGGAATTCCCTTTCAACACCTTCACATGGCAGCTGTTTCTCATGGCTTCCCTGGATTTAGATGGGTGGGTGGGAGAGAGAAAGGAATGACAGAAGAACGTGAATTTGATTTTAGACTTGTTGAGTTTGAGGTGATAGTGAAACATGAAGGTGGAAATATCCAGGATACAGCTGAAAATGCAGAATTGGACCTTAGGAGAGAGGTGAGGGCTGAGAATCATCTGTGAGAAGCTGTAATTGAAACTTTGAAACCATAGAACTGGGTGAAATGTCTGAGGGAGATATAGAACTCTATCCTGCCCTACAGGAAAATAGAAGGGTATTAGAGAAGGGGGGGTGAGAGAAGGGAGGGCAGATTAGGGGAAGGGGTATTCAGAATGCACACTGTCTTGGGATAGGGGGAGGGGAGAGATGAGGAGAAAATTTGGAACTCAAAATCTTTTGGAAGTAAATGTTGAAAATTAAAAATTATTAAATTTATTAATTAAAAATAAAAGAAATGTCTGAAGGAAAGAATACAAGCAGAGAGGGGTAGAAGGCTGAGGACAGAGCTTATTCTGTTCATGTTTAGGAGGCAACAGGAAGATGAACAGAAACAAATGAGGGAAAAACCCCCCACAATAACAGGGTGAGAAATAAGAGTTGAACTAGCATAGGTTGCTGACATTGAAACCAAGAAAGGATACTACCCTTTTGAGTAATGGGTACTTAAAGGGTTTTTTTTAAAATGTTCAATTTTTAAAGTTTTGAAATTCCAAATGTGATATAAAATAAGCACTTTGCATATACCGTAAAACTGAAATAGAGGGATGCCTGTGAAACAAGTTCTTATACAACTTGATTTTCTTTTTAAATAATTAAAAAATTGAACATGGTACTTTTGAAGCTATTCTCATTACCTCTATTGTGCATATTTTTTAAAAAATCTACCCATTTCCTTTTTTTTTTGAGTAGGGGAAGGGCAACCCTATTCCTTATCTTCCTCATAATGCCATCCTCTCTTACCCAAATTTTAAAAAACAGTCAAGCAAAATAAATTCCCACACTATCCATGTCCCAAAATGTACTTTTATCACTTCTCATTCTGGGGGTACTTAAATAGTATTAAATCAAGAGGAGAGATCAAGGAGAATGAGGTCTCAGAAAAACTGTGAGTAGGGGAGCACCGTTGACTTTCCACTATGCAGTTTCTAGGCATGAAAGGCAGGAGTCAGATTGCTAGGGGTAAGGAAGAGGATATGTAGTGATAAAATGGAGAACATACTTTGACTGCATTTTTGAGAGGTTTGACTGTGAAAAGAATGAGAGAAACATAATGATAGCTAAAAGGGGCAGCAGGGTCAAGTGAAGGTTCTATGTTTTGTTTTTTTAAATAGGGTGAATCTGTGCTCAATTGAAAGCAAAGGACAGAACCAGTGGAGAGGAAGAGACTAAAGATGCTACGAAGAGTAGGCTTGTAAATGAGAAAGCAACTTCCTAGGTGATGTGAGTAGACAGATGTGTGCTGGTGAATGTTTAACAATGGGATCTCAGAGGGGAAAAATGTATTTGACACACTTGTAAGTTTAATTTACATTGTTAATATTTTCTCTATCATTTTCTTTTATCTAGATGATCAATAGAACAATAAATCAAGGCCTAATTTATAGCATTTGCCAATTTCTGAGGTTTAAATGCTCACACTGAAAATTTAACAAGTAGCTCTTGGGAGTGAGTAGAAGGCAGGGTAATACACTGGAAAGAAGACTTGGCTTCGGAGTGAAAGAATCTGGATTCAAATTCTGCAGATACTTCATATCAGTATAACCTTGGGCTTCTTTATCTAGTCAAAAAAAAAATCTGTCTGGGAGGGGAAGACCTTCAGGGATTCTGGACAAAATAGAAACAATTGCTGTTTACATTCACTCTGAGCCAATCAGGGCCCAAACAATGACCAAGTGGGACTTGGCTTGGGACATATTGTTGACCAATCAATGAGAGCCAGAATGATTTGGGATTTAGGCTGGTCTTTAAAGGAAAAAAAAAAAGGATTCAGAGATTAAAATTTACATTCCATTTGGGCAGAGCACCCCCAGGTAAGGATGTGGTCCCCTATGTCAGACCTGCACAACTTGGTGGTAGGTAAGGGCCAAAATTAAAATAGGCTAAAATTCTTCAGCCGCAGTTAGGTAAGACTAGAGACAGACTGACCATGGTTGCTTGGCGTGGGTCATGTGACAAACTGGTGAGTGTGCAGTGGCAACTCTACATTTTTCTTTTTTTGTGTGTGAGGCAATTGGGGTTAAGTGACTTGCCCAGAGTCACATAGCTAGTGTTATGTGCCTAAGGCCGGACTTGAACTCAGGTCCTCCTGATTCCAGGGCCAGTGCTCTATCCACTGTGCCACCTAGCTGCCCCCCAACCCTACATTTTTCACAGGCTGATGAAATTCTCTGTCTGTCAGAGGGCCATATGTGGTGCAGACCTGCCCTATGTGGACCCAGGGAAGGGAAAGCAAGCAAGCTGTGTTGCCCAACTGGTCAGTTGCAGTTTGGTCCCCAGTGGACAGCTCCTTTTTTACTATATTTCACCACATAATCGTCACACCTTGTGTTTTTGGGGTTTTTTTTCAGTCCAAAAATTGGTTTATAACCTTTCATCATGTGATTGTTTAATGGTATAATTCTGAACATCACGCCACTTGAAAGGTAAACAGAGCAGCAATGTATTCACCAGTGGCATATGGATATGCATTTATCTCTCACACATTTTGAGCCAGAAACATAGAATTCTTAGCGCTCGTGCACTGTCAGTATATTTACAAAAGCCGACTTGCGAGGTTTGTTTAGAGCACTGCAGTACTAACAGTATTGTCACTCAATCTAATGAAGAGCTTTAGGCAAAAGGGGAGCAGGCAGGTGAAGGTACCATGAGTAAGTCATGTAATTTGGTAAGACTTGCATCTTCCTAATTTTAACATATATTCACAAGTATTCTGTGTACCCTAATCTTGCACCAAAGATTGTTTAGTAATAAATGATTTTTAGGTAACACTGGCACAATTTTTAAAAAAGTTTCACATAATGGTTACACCCCACTTTTTTTGCAAAAAAAATTTGGCATAAAATCTGTGACGATTATGAGGTGAAATATGGTATTCACAGAGGGTTTTTGTTGTTGTTGGGGTTTTTTTTGGGGGGGTGTTGTTATTTGTCCTTTGTTCTTGAAAAGGATCGTGACATCAGGGAGGTAACGCCATGACATGCAAGTGAAGTGGATTTAAGTGAGGCAGGGCTGTGCAAAGTCACCAGCCTCACTTTCTCCTCTGGAGTCATTTGAGTCCAGTGGCCAGATATAGATCAGGACAACTAGAGATATCTTCCTTCCTTCCTTCCTTCCTTCCTTACTTCCTTTCTTCCTTCCTTTCCTCCCTCTGTCCACATAGGGTATCACACCCTTATCTACAGTGCTTTGCCCAAAAGGAATGTCAATTTTAATCTTTTTTTTTGACTAGGTAAAGAGGCCATTCTCTGCCTCATTTCTTATTAAACCTTAATCACTAAATGGGCATTGCTTCAGTCAAACTGAGACCTCTTAAAGGCCTTAGCTTGAAAAGACCAAGGTCCCCCACTGCATCCTGACCCATCTCCAGTTGTCCTGATCTATTGTACTTTCTTCTTTTTCATTCTCTTCCTTTTCTCTTCCTACCATCTTCCTGAGATTTGATCATGATGTGTCATTTTGCACTTTTTTTGTATTTAATGAATCAAGATATATGTATATATGTATATACACACACACACACACACACACACACATATATATATATAGGCTAGGCAATGGGGTTAAGTGACTTGCCCAAGGTCACACAGCTCATAATTGAATTATATTTTTAAGGAAAATGAGTTGAATGTTTTCTGTTTTTCTCTCTGTCATAAAAGTTATTAGTAAATGCCTTTTTATTTGTGTATGGCCATCATATGCTTTTCCTGTAAGTCAGCAGTGTCTTAGGAGGTGAGAGAAGGTCCCTACCTCTGCATTAAATCCTTTTGCATACTACATAACATTAAGATTAATGTTTAAATTATTTCATTTTGGGACTCAGTAGCATATAATTTTCCACTTCTATTTTCTATGAAACTTCCTTAAAAAGCAAGTTGTCACTTTTCAATTGTCACTTTTGACTATTATCACCCCGGTGCTACAACTTGTCAAACCACCAAGTGTCATGTGACCCATATATACCGTAAGGGAATCCCAGTGGGATAACCCCAGTAAGGGTTAGACTACCCCAGAGAGCAACTGACAAGTGGCTTATTGGTTAGTTTATACCCTTCTATGGATGGAAAGAGGACAGGGGGAGGGAGAAGAGTTGAAAAGAAAAAGCAATAGAAAGCAATAGCTAATTGCTAAGCTTCACCTCTACCCAACCTTTAATCTGCCCTCCAAGTGACATCCTGGAAGCCTAGACTACTGAAGCTATACACCTGGAAATTCTGCCCTTTGGAAAAATGTAGCCTAGTAACCAGGTATCTGAAGAATTTGCCTGTTTTGCTAGGTAGAGGTGGTACAATAATTGTTGTCTAGGATGTAATCTATAAAGAAAATAACATATGACCTGGAGAGCAGAGAGTAGCTGTCAAATTACAACATGAAATGGTACAAGGCTACTATACTTTGAATGCCTCAGAAGTGGCAGCTATGATCCATATTTCTTGGAATTGTTTTGACACCATATTCTGTATTTTCACCACTTTTTACAACTCTATATTCACTCCTTATTTATTATTATTATTTTAAAAGACTATCATGCCAGTTTATTGCAGGAAAAAGGTATGCATTTTCAGTATTATTTTGAAGACACTTGATTGTATTGTAAGTGAAGCCTTTACATATTGATGTCTTGTAACCAGAGAGTGAAAAAGAGTTGGTTATTCTGTGTTTGTGTGTGTTTGAGTGTGAGAGGCTGAGAGATATAGAGACAGGAAGAAAGAGACAAAGACAGAAAGAGAGGGGATTATATATGTTATATAATGAATTTGCCCAGCATGTGATCAGACTTGTCTTCTAATCAAAATATTTGCCATTCTCATTTGAGTCTTAGGTTCATTTGAAGTGGTCCACCAAATTTTGCATATACCATTCCATTCCCAAAATGGTAGTCTGGATCGATGGATACTGTAGAGAAAAATAGTCTTCCCTTGCCGGTACTCACTGGGGCTGGTTTGGGGGTTGGCAGAGAAGGGGAGGACTGCTGCTATCCCAATTTCTTCCTCTTCTGAAAGCTAAAGCTTACTTCTGTTCAGTTTCCTTTGTTTCAGATCAAAGTAAATAGTCTAAGCAGTGCTTGCTTGGGATTCCAGGGTACAAAGCTTACTTGTAGCAGCATTTCATTGACGGCTGCAGCATTTGCTCATCCTGCATTCTGGAAGAGGACCATGACATCAGGAAGGTAGTGTCATGACTTGCAAATGAATTGGATTTAAGTGAGGCAGGGTTGTGCAAAGTCACCAGCCTCACTCTTTCCTCCAGAGCCATCAGCGGCAAGCATTTGACTCAAAAAGAAAAGATGTTTGCTTTCTTGATGCTTAGATAGGTAAATCTAAACTTCACATGAACTGGGCTTTTTTTCTTCATCATCCTCTTGTGACAGGAATACAACCGACGAGAGTCCACTGAAATGGTCTTCCTCTCAACCCTGACCTTAGTGCTGGCCTTTTAGGTAGCAATGAAGTCTGTCTCCACTTTGTTGCCAGAGATCCCTAAATGCACATCAGTCATGAATCTGAGCATATGAATCCTGCTAACTTTGAGAGAGTTGTAGTGGTAACTTCATGTCTTGCCTTGGACTGTGGCTATGTCAGACAAGGATCCTTCTCTCCTGAAACCGATCTCTTAAACAAGGCAGAATCCTAAATTGCTTTGGTTCTCTAAAGTATAGTCTAAATCTACTGGGTTCCTGCTGATGTATACATCTAGGTCATACTGAGGATCTGAACCCCTCTCAGAGTACTTTCTCCATTTCAGCGCCTTCTCTAGGATGCCACTCATGATGACCTCTGCACTGTCCATCTGAATAAGGAAGAATTCACAAGCAGCATTATTTTTAACAAAGAGCCATTGTCTGATCGCAGTACCAGAAGGCACCAAGACCAAAGGGCTAAAGCCAAATTTCTAAATGGGTTCATTGGAATCCAAGGGATTGAGATCTGCGTCAACCTTGACAATATGGAGACAATAAGCAGTGATGTTGTCATTGAGATTGGGTTCCTGTCCTTCACTAGTATATTGCCAGCAGATGAGGGCAATCGGGCCATGCACCTGCATGTGCTATGCTTATGACTGTCAGAGGCAATAGCCTGTCTTGGTTAGTGTGAGATGGGAGGTAGGAATCAATTTTTTGTTGTTGTTGTGATGGTCCCTACTTGACCTTTATGATCAAATTTTAAATATCCATTAGAAGGATTATTCATTTGGAGGGGGCACTGTTCTTTCTAGGCATGCAAAGAGAATCGATTGCTTCCCCGGGCTGGAAATCTTGACTTTGAAGGTGTTTTTTTTTTTTAAATCATAGAGTGAGCTGAGCTCCTTTACTGAGTGACAAACACTTTTTCTTTTTGTCTCTTTTTTTTGGATCTCATCTTTGAGCTTCTTCTGATGCTAAAGTTCCAACTTGAGGTACTGTTGACGAACTGGTGGACATAGACATAAAACTGAGTCTCCACACTGCTTCCTGGTGCTTTTAAGTCACTATAGCCAATCACCAAAGGAGGTGAAACTTTTCCAGATCCATATTATGATTAATCAAAACCATTTCATATATACTCATGTCATCACTGGTCACACGGAATTGCCGGGTGTGAGCCAGGATGATGGGTTATCCAGGACCATCCTTTATGGCGGCCAATTTCCTTAAAATACATTTTTTCTCTTCTTCATATTGTTCCATGGGATCACTGGAATTCTTGGGGTGGTATCTGAGTACTCCTTCTAGGGTCATTCTGGGGCTCACTTTCTGCCCCCTGCCCCCTCCAGGCCCAGGTATAGTCCTTCCGCCATGCCTCTGCTGCCCTATCCATGATTTTCATGCTCAGACCTAGTTATGTAGTATGATTCCTCCACTGCATAAGCACATTTTTTTTCTTGTGCACACAAGAAGAGCTGAGACAACATCTCCATCTTTGGTCAATAGTAATACTAAAAGAGTTAATGCATTGCCACTTCTCTGGATTCATCACAGCCTGAATAAGTTTATTTGGGGCCCATAATTTGTTATAGTGTAGAATAAGTGCTGAACTTACAGTCAAAAGATCTGGGCTCAAATCTGAAGTCTGTCACTTATTAGGTGTATAACCTTGGGCCTTTACCACTCTGACCTTCAGCTTCTTTATCCATAAAAGTAAGGAGGTTGGAATAAGTGATCTCCATCAGCTCTAACTTTCTGAAGGCTAATTTTTTTTTGATTCTACTGTTTAAAGGAATTATACAAAATGAATTTTGAAGAAAAATTCAGATAAAGGTGTTAAAACCCTACAGTTTTACATTCCTTTAAGTGAACATGAATATTATTTTCTCAGCAAATCCTCCCATGGCTTTCAAATAACACAGCAGACATCAGATATTTTGGTGGATTCATGACTCCATGGTGCTCCCTCCACTGATGCAAATCACAGCCTTTCTGTATCTTCTCAGAGTGATAGCGTTGTATTGTGGATAGAATGCTGGCCTAGGAATTATTAGAAGACCTTCAAATCCTTCTTCTGACATTTATTAGCTATGTGACACTAGTCAAATCACTTAATAATCTCTTTTGGCCCCAGTTTGCTCATCTGGAAAATAGGGATAATAATACTTCACAAGGGCATTGTGAATCTCAAATGAATAACATGCATTTTAAAGCTTTATAAATATCAATTATTCTCACATAATGTTATTTTTGTCCTTAAATACTCGTAATGGTTCTATTCAATAGCCTGAAATCCTCCTGATTCTTTTAAATTCACCAATATACCACCAATACACCACCTCTCATTGTTGCTAAATGATAATAATAGAAATAGTTCACATATAGACAGAGCTTTAAGGTTTTCAAAGTTCTTTGCATATATTATCTTATTCAAACCTCGCAACATCCCTGTAAGATTAAATACTATAGCTTTTTATCCCCATTTTACAGATGAGGAAACAAAAGCTGAGAGCAGGGATGATTATGTTTGATCCCAAAGGCAATAGGGAACTAATAGAGTTTATTTAAGAAAAGGCATTGTAGCATAGTGTATAGTGAGCTGAACTTGGAATCAGGAAGACCTGGGCTCAAAAGTCCCATTTCAAATATTTCCTAGCTATGTAACACTGAGCAAGTCACAAAGCTAATAAGTGTCACAGTGTGATGTGAACCTGTGTCCCTGACTACAATCCCAGGATTCAATTTATTATATCATGCAGCTTCTCTATGACCATTTATTTCTTTTGGTAATCATATATGCCTTTAATAGTATATTTCATATCAATTTTCATGGCATTATATGATTACTAAATACAAAAATGTGGTTTGAGAAAAGGAAAAATCACAAATAACTCAAATGACAATGGAGAGATAGATGGTAGGCATAAGCAGTGGGAGCATGTTAGTGACAATAGCATTAAATATCAGTTTGCACGTCAGTCAAGTGACTATCTGGTATTACTTCTCGACATGCAAATACTACCTTCACCTACCAGGATATTTACAAAAATCTTAACTTTCAATGAGAAGCTTTCTGAATGTCCCCATTGGTAGTTCTTGAATGCCCCCGTTTTCTCAGAAAGCATTTGATTAATTATTTGATTATTTTTTAAATTTTTATTTGATTAATTATTATTATTTCATCAGAAACATTAATTATTTGAGTATTGATATAGCCAGACCCCATTCTCTGGATAAGTAAGTCTGTTAAACGTAACTCTTACTCCATCGTTAAGGTCACATTCATCAGGGTACACATTTGGTATCCATATGGATCATTTTAAAAAACTAAGTCTGTCTTTCCCCATTATTATCCATTTGGAAGAACACTCCTTTCAACTTTCTTCCAAGAGTTTGTGGTTTCTTGGGTTATTTATCACTCTTAATCTTAGATCATCAGGTTTTTTTAGGTCTTTGATAAGTAATTGATAAAGTGATTTCATAGCATCATAGGATTTAGATCTGGAAGAGAAATCAAAGATCATCTATTTTAATTCCCTCATTAGTATCAATTAAAGTTGAGTTACAAAGCCAGGACTTCTGAGTTCAGGTTTAATTCTCCTTTATCCCTTTTTCTTCATCACCAGAAATAATGGTAGGCTCCATGGTAATGAGGCCAGATGGCTGTTGCAGCCTGGGCGTCATGGAATGGCGATGCCTCAATGGGGTCACCATAGTCTAGAATCTGTTCCTCATTTGGGGGGGGATTATCAACTTCATTGGTTTATTCAGGGGTAATTATGCTTTAATGGGCTGACTCACACAAACTAAATCTCAGAAGGAACTAATTTATAAATCAAAATGCCAATTAATTTATAATGGAAGGTATAGTTGGTCGGAGAACTGGGCCAGGTTATCTGTCCAGAGCACTCTGTTGCTGGTGGATAAGTCTCCTTGAGACACCAAATTAAGATCAGAAAGTTGCTTAGGGAGCATAGTGCAAAGGAGTCAGATAAATCGTAGGTCTATTCTTCTCAAATTATGGTAGACTGATGAACTCCCTTGTCCATTCTGGGAAGATATTTGCTAAAGAACAAGGACCTGCTGTCTAAAATCAAATTACCCTCTTCCCTTGGGTAGTGCTAGAGAAATACTGACATTTTTATTCATTTTTTTTAAAAGTCTACGCAAACCACCCCCCTTTGGTTGGCAGTGGTCATTGCAACAACACCTTTTATCATTTCAATACATTTTCTTGCCATTCAGAATCACCATCTTAGTTAAAGGCCTCAACAACTCTCACCTGGAGTCTCACTTCCTAATTATTAGCTATGAGCTAGAACTTTAAGACTTCATTCTTCACAACAACCTGGTGATGTAGGTGCTATTTTCATCTCCATTTTATACAGAAGTAAACTGAAACTAAGAGAGGGCTTAAGTCATTTGTCAAGAGTCATAAAGCTAGGAAGTGACTAAGGCAGAATTTGAACTCGGGTCTTCCTCCTTTCCTCCCTCCCTATTTTATCATCCTCAAAGGTGTCAAAGTGATTTTCCTTAAGTGCAGATCTAATGAAGTCATCACTCACAGGATTCTGGATTTGGAGTTAAAAGGGCCTTTTGAGGTCATCAAATAACAACTGCCTCATCTTATAAATGAGAATACTGATGACATTCTACTAATTTCATTGAGTTCTATAATAAAAAAAAACTAGCTCAGTGAAATCCATAATGTGAAAAATTGGTCTAGATATACACATTGGGAGAGCAAAGTGGATGAAAAGTGTATATTGTCCAGAGTGTGGTAGGCAGCTTGATGGGGCTGTAATTTTATATGGACATCGATACATACGTACTTTAGACAAATGCCTCAGATGGACTTCACATATAAAGCACTCTATTCCTCTTGGGAAACTATGCCATGCTTTTACTGATCCCCGAACTGCCCACTGTTGCAGAAGTCCCTCTCTTTAACACAACTATTTTCTCAGAGATGCTCTATAGTTGTGAATTATGACACAGCACAATCTCAGAAGAATTTAAAAAATAAGAACTCCCTCCCAAAAAAAGAATGGAAAAAGATATACAGTGGTGGTATCCTACTGCTAATAATGACTTGCTTAAGAGAAGTGGTCCAAAAGACCTTTACGTATGATCAGAAAACAAGTTGGATTGTTCAGAAAGTGAGAATGAGAGACAGCAGATGGATGGCCAGAGTAGACTGATGCCCCATAGCTACCAAAAGAATAAGTGGAGAATCTTCTGCGAATAGAGGAGTTTCTTTGCACTGAATCTGTGGATAAACATGGATAACAATCAAGCAGAATAAAGAGCTATGAATGGTTTGTGAGTTGCATTAGTGGGGATAGCACCTACACTGATGGGTCCATATGCATATGGATCTGTAGAATGAAATGTCAAAGCAGTCCTAATATTTTCCAACACTGGGAGTATTACAAGTCAGACCTCATTCAAGCCTCAGGATTGGAATTGAATGAGATACTCACAGACCATCTAGCAGTGAACAACTGGAGGGTTACTTAACCATAACATGGAAAGGATGTTCAGCAGGAACATTGTATTGATTCTGGAGAATTCAGCTTTCCTGTCTCTATGCTGGCTATGTTGGTTCTAGTTAACCCTGACTGAGGTGCTGTTGACTCCTTGCTTGGTGGCTTTTGTACGCAGGCCACCAGGAAGCTATATCAATAGTTAGGACCTTTGTCTTTATTCCAATTAAGTCTGAAGTGTGATTTCAATACTTTTAAAGGAAAAAAAAAGTAGTCTGTGTGAGCTAGCGCCTTAGGAAAAACTAGCCCAGCCTATGTGGAAGGGAAAATAATAGGTACTATTCCTCTACAACAGAGAGATGCATGATACTCTATTAAAATTTGCCTTATTAACTCAGAAAAAAGTATATCCAAGTTCTGAAGCTAAGGTTCTATCAGCTCATAGACCAATTACCTTCTGAAAGAGAAAACCCTCTATTTCTCAGGCACTTACTGCTCCTCTGAACCCAGGTACCCATCTGTCTTAAAAATGTATGCCAAAAAATAAAATAAAATAAAAATGTATGCCATTAGTTACAATGATGACCAAGTATGTATGGTTGGGTCAGAACTCAACTATCAGTCTTATTGGAAAAACCACTCAGCGCTCACATCTTATTGACAACGAATCAGTAGTATTGCCTTTATAGATAATAATAAAATAATTCACCTTTTTATATAATGCTTCACAGCTCACATAGTATATTATAAACATATTCTCACTTGATCCTTACGATGGCCCTGGGAGATAGCCAGGACCTAAATTCACATCAACTGATTCCAAGTCAGGAGAGCATTCCTCTACAACATGATTCTTCCAAAGGATATGGTGTGTGTATGTGTGTGTGTGTATGTGTGTGTGTGTGTGTGCGCGCGTGCATGTATGTGTAAGTATTAAGGGATGCCTAGGGCTGGGATGCAATTAAAGAATGTCACCCAAGATTCCAGAGTCCATAAGCGTAGTCTTAGTTTTAGTGACTGTGCTCCATATATCTTCTATCAGCAGCATGTTCCTCTAAAATACTTCTGACCTTTAATACATGCTGTGTAGTAATAAGGAAGAAATCTAATGCAACTTGAGTACTAAGTTTGAAAATGAAGCACATTTTGGTTTCCAGCTTCATCAACAAGAAGAAATTAAGCTGAGACAAAAGGCTGATGAACAAAAGATTGCAACATGACAACCAGTGGCATATGTTGCAATTCTAGGCAGTAATAATAAAATGAATAATACCAATTTATGAGAGGCAGCACAGTATAGTGGAAAGAGTTACGGATTTGGAGTTGGGAACATTGGGTTCTAGTTTAAAAATTTGTGGTAGGAGTCATGCTTGTTTTGTGCTAGGGGCTGTTGCCAGGCAAGGTGGCAAGCCTGGCATGCCTGCTCACTGTGGAGGGCAGGATTGCATGTATGGCCTGCTGTGGACAAGAACAGAACCTCGTCCTATTTTTCCTTTCACTCTCTACCCCCTTGATCTCATTTCTTGATAGTTTCTCCTGGTGCTTTATACACCAGCCTGGCTGTAACCCAGACAGCTCTAGAAGAAAGTCCTAGACTTTCTTTTTTTATAATTAATTAATTAATTTTTAGTTTTCAACATTCACGTCCATAAGATTTTGAGTTCCAAATTTTCTCTTCCTCCTTCCCCTCCCCCCACCCCAAGACAGTGTGCAATCTAATACAGGCTGTACAAATACATTCATATTAAACATATTTTCACATTAGTCATGTTGTAAAGAAGAATTAAAACCAATGGGAGGTACCACGAGAAAGAAGAAACAAAAAAAAAAAAGAAAAGAAAAGAAAGAGCAAATACTATGGTTTGAGCTACATTCAGACTCCATAGTTCTTTTTCTGAATGTGGATAGCATTTTCCATCATGATTCTTTTGGAGTTGTCTTAGATTCTTACATTGCTAAGAAGGGGTAAGGCCATCAAAGTTAGTCATTGCACAATGTTGCTATTACTATGTATAATGTTCTCCTGGTTCTGCTCACTTCACTCAGCATCAGTTCATATAAGTCTTTCCAGGTTTCTCTGAAATCTTCCTGCTCACCATTTCTTATGGAACAACAGTATTCCATTACATTCATATACCACAACTTGTACAGCCATTCCCCAGTTGATGGGTATCCCCTCAATTTCTAATTCTTGGCCACTACAAAAAGAACTGCTATAAATATTTTAGTACATGTGGGTCCTTTTCCTATTTTTATGATCTCTTTGGGATACAGACCTAGAAGTGTTATTGCTGGGCTAGACTGCTTCTTTAAAGGGGAGGGAAAGCTGTTGCTTGAGAGAGGGATGAAAAGGGCTAATATAGGGGGAGTGGTTATTAGCTGCTTCACCTGTTGATCTCTTGCTGCCCTCTGACAAATATTTTCCTAATCTAGCTGATTGCTGTGCTAATTCTGCAGAAGGAGACGTGTTTTATGTTGATCTTCTTTCCTTCTAAATGGATTCTTTTAATCTGTTATTAGTAAAGTTGGTCTAGTTGTACTTTATGGACCACATGTGCATCCTCATTAGATTTTAATTCTCGTTCCTAAAGTGAGTGGACTGCCCTAGTTTAGGCCTAACCCAGAATATAACTTTAATTGCATGTTACTGTTATTCAGTTGTTTTTCAGTAGTATCTGTATCTTTGTGATTCCATTTGGTGTTTTCTTGGCAAAGATACTGGAGTACTTTGTCATTTTCTTCTCCAGCTCATTTTATAGATGAGGAAAATGAGGCAATCAGAGGTTAAGTGACTTGCCCAGGGTCACACAGCTAGGAAGTATTGGAGGCTGAATTTGAACTCAGATCTTCCTGACTCCAGGTTTCATAGAAGACTCAGGATCTGAGCTGAGCTCTGAAGGAGCGTAATGTTTCTGAAGGGCTAAAATGAAGCAGTGAATTCCAGGAAAGGAGATGGAGGTGGGGGTAGTTAATTCAAGGGAGCAAAGGCTGTAATATAATAATATCTCGCATGTATATAGCCCTTTAAGGTCTGTAAAGCACTTTACATTTCATTTGATCCTCACCACAACCCCATGAGATAGGTACACTTATCATCCCCATATTACATATGTGCAAAGTGAGGTTGAGAGAGTCACAAAGCTAAGTAAATATGCGAGGCAGACTTTAACTCAGGTCTTACTAATTCAAGATCACAGCTCTGCCCAGTCATGGAGGATTAGGAACATCACGTTTGGTGTTAGTGACCACATGAAGGGAAGGGTTGGGAAATAAGGCTGGAAAGGTAAGCTAGGGACAGATTGGTTGGGTAGTCAAAGGAGAACAGATTTAGAGGCCATTGAGTCCAATCCTCTGATTTTACAGATGAGGAAACTGGAGCACAGAGAGGTTTGATATTGCCTTGCCCAGTATCAAAAAGCTAGTACATGTCTGAGGCAGGACTAAAATTCAGGTCTTCAAGACTCCAGGCCCAGCACTCTATCCACTGTGCCACCCCAGCTTCTTACGGTCGGGGAAAAATGTCTAGGAAAATCCCAGACGCAACAGGGAGCCGCTAAAAACTTTTGAGTAGACAAATGACATGATCATACTGCTACCCTAAGAAGAGAAGCTTTGTGGAAGATTAGAAAAAGGAGATGTTGGAAGCAAGAAGACCAATTAGGATGCTATTATAGTAGTGTAGAAATGGAGCAAAGAAGGCCTGAACTAGAGCATTAGCAATGTGAGAGAAGGGAAGGAAATAGAAGTCAGAGATGTCAGGGAGGCGTTATCAAAAGGATTTGGCAAGTAGGAAATGAAGGAGGTAAATGGTAATGCTAGAACTAGGACCTCAAGTAACTGGGTGGAGAGTGAGGAGGGAAGGGAAGAGAAGGAAATAAGCAATTATAAAGCACCTACTCTGGGCCAGGCCTTGTGCTAAACACTTTTAAAATATTATCTCATTAAAAAAAGAAAAAAATTATCTCAATTGACCCTCACAACAACCTCAGGGAGTGGTTATTGTTATCATCCCCATTTTGCAGTTGAGGAAACTAAGGCAAACAGAAGTTAACTGACTGGCCAGAGATCACACAGCTAATATATGTGTCTGAGGCCAGATAGTGTTGTCCTCAAGAAAGCTAGGGAAGTTTGGAAGAAAGATGAGTTTGTAGAAGGGATGGAATCAGTGAATTCTATTTTGGATGTGTTGGGCTTATGATGCTGAGACACCCAGGTACAGATGTCCAGCAGGCATCTTTGTAGAGATGATACTTCAACCCATGAAAACTGGTGAGATTGCCAAGGGGAAGAATGTAGGAGACAAATATAGGAGTCCTGGGGGGTGGGGGAAGGGATGGGACCTGGTTCATGATCCAGCAAAAGAAGCTGAGAAAGCACAGACAAGTGGGAGGAGAGTCAGGAGAGATGAGCAGAAGAAAAGAAACAAGCATTTATTAAGTGCCAGCTACATTCAAGGCACTGCACTAATCACTTTATCAATTTCATCTAGTTTGATTCTCCTAAAAACACTGGAAAGGTAGGTGCTATGTTAAGGATATTAGAGCGATTCACCCGGAATCACACAATTAGTAAGTATCTGAGGCCAAATATGAATCTAGGTCTCCTTGACTGCAGACCCAGCTCTCTACACAGGGCACCACTTAATTATGTGACAAAGGACAAAGGAGAAAGAGTACACAGGAGGAAGCGGTAGTGACTTGCATCAAAAACACAAGAGAGAGCATGGAGGACCAGACAAGGAAAATCCACTGAGTTTAGAAATTAAAAGATTACTGGTAACTTCAGAGAGAGCAGATTTAGTAGAATAGTAGTAATGGAAGCCAGGCTGAGGGGTTGTGAAGTGAGTGGATGGTGAGGAAAGGAGGAAATAGATGTAGATGGCTTTTTTTAGATGTTTGAGACTAAAAGGGAAGAGAAACAGAATTCTACGTCTGGAATCAAAGGACTTGACTTTGAATCTGGATTCTTCTACTAGTTCTTGTGTGACCTCGAGTGAGTCATGTGATGTCCCTGAGCCTGAGTGAACTCATTGGTAAAATGAGGAGGTTGGGTTATATAATCTCTAATGTCCCTTCTAGTTCCAAATCTATGCTTACTATCATCCTAATAAAGACGATGATAGCTTGAGAAGATTTCACGGTCAAGTAATGGTTTTAGAATGGGGTAGACCTGAACATATTTATAGGCAATGACATATGAGCCAATAGATAGGGAGGAGATTGAAGGTGAGGGTGATATGGCGGGAAGGACTGATAGGATAAGATCCCAGAGTTGGGGGGGGCAGGGAATAGAGCTGAGGATGGAGAGGGAAGAAGGGAATAAGCATTTATATAGTGCCTACTATGTGCTGGGCACTGTGCCAAGTGCTTCCCAAATATTGTCTCACTTGATTTGGATGGATTTGACAAGGTGAAGGCTCACCATTTCCTTACTGAAGTATGGAGGACAGAATGGGGACAAATTTAGAGGCGTTCTGACATATAGAGAAGGATCAATGAGAGAGCTCATGACAAAAATAAAACTCAGCTCAATAAAATAGTCTTGAAGCTTTTTTTATGGTAACAGAACTAGAAACAAAATGTATGCCCATTTATTGGAGAATGGTTGAACAAATGGTGGCATTTGAATACAATGGAATATGATTGTGTCATAAGAAATAACAAATACGAGAAATTCAGAGAGCCATAGGAAGATTTGTGTGAACTCATACAGAGCAAAGAAAGCAGAGCCCCCACTGGGAAGGGACTAAACAGAATCAGGAAACTTGGGTACTCATCCCACTAACAATACATGACCATGAGGAAGTCACTGAACAATTTGGGGTCTCAGTTTCTTCACTTATAAAATGAAGTAGTTGATTAGAGTAAATAAGGGATTTATAAATTGTGGGGAGGGTCTCTGAAATAAAAAAAAATTATAAGTGTATTTTAATATACTATTTCCAACAATAGATTTTATAACCCTTCTATGTCTTGGTAACCTGTTTTTGTGAGTTTCCATGGTCAATACTAATGATGATGATGATGATGATGATGATGATGATGATGATGACGATGATGATCACCATCATCATCACCTTGTAACTGAACTCATAGAATTGAGCCTGTCCTAATTCAGCTAGGCTAGTCCTCAAGTAATAGACCCAACCTGAGAGATCTCGTGCTTCACTGTCAGAGCCTTGAAGAACGTAGGATCACCTCCATACCACAAGGAGCCATCAGAATAGGATCTGAGTATATACAAAAAGTATTGAACCTCTACAAAAGTCAGTTAAACTGTGACTTTCATGAATTTGGTGCCTGGAGTCAAAAGCTAGGGAAAGGCATTGATTAGTTTATTAGAAGTTGAGATTTTATCATGACTAGCTCTAAAAATAAAACTTTATCAGCCTGAGAGTTTTGTTTTGTTTTTACTTGGCTCATCTCCTAATGTGGTGTACACCTGAAACTCACCAACATACAAAATCTGTATAGGCAGCGTGTCTCCTTCCTTAATTAGGACACTGTTACTCTCTCATCCAATTGAGAGAACCCTCTGGAGTGGACTATGATGTATCTTTAAGCCTTGGATTTTCAAAACACTTTTTTTATGCTATTTGACACAAATTAATCCATCCTGGAAAAATAAAATTTTCGGTCTTTCCAGACATGGCAGCCTCCCTTCTAACAATCAAATCACATGTGGCTCCTTTAGTAAACATTGAGGGTACATTGGTTCAGGTGACTGTCTTGGATCAGGACATCAACATATAAAAAGCACTAAACAGGTAGAGAGAGCTATGCATACATGAGATCATTTAATCCAAAGTACTTTATATGAATTAGTTTGTCTGATGTTTACAATTGCTTTGTGAGATTTTTGTCCCAGCTCTGGAACTTATTTGATGTGTGATCCCGGAGAAGCCACTTTACCTCTCACATTCTCCATCTGTAAAATGGGACTAACAAAGCGTATACCATCTACCTCATAGGTCTTTTGTAATGCAAGTGCTTTTAAAATTCCAGTTGTTGTAATTGGCATAATAGCTGACACACGTGTGTATAAAATATGTACATATATCTCACTTTATAGCTTACAATACCTTTTACATGCCCATTCTCATGTGAGCCATATCAAGAAACCTGTGAAGTAGCCATCATGGATGTTATCATCTCCATTTTACAGATGAGGAAACTGAGGCCCATGATCAAATAGCTAATAGGTGTCAGAGGTAGGATTTAAGCCCATGTCTCCCTGATTCCAGGTCTGCGCTCTGTTCAGTATGCCAAGCTGTCTCTCACTATATACTATGCAAATAAATATAAGTTATCGGATAGAACAAGCATTGTTACAAAGGTATGTTGCTATAGCTCCTGTCTCTAAGCTCAGGTCTACATGAATCAGGTTCAGTCCTGGTGACATCTCATCTATCTCTTTTTCGATCATGCCCCCAGCTAGGTTTCCCCCTGAAAACTTCTGGATTTGGCATAATTCCCCCAGGTTCTCTCTTGGGGCTCTAAGAATATACCTCATGTCTACATTTCCATGAATGTGGATAAAAGGGACCTATGTCCTGCAGAAAGATTCAGGCTAAACTTTTATATTGGAGACAGGATAACCTTTATTCCCCCCCCCCCCGCCAAAGAACCTTCCCTTTTTTTGGTTTGTTTGTTTGTTTTTTAGGCAATTGGGGTTAAGTGACTTGCCCAGGGTTGCACAACTAGTAAGTGTCAAGTGTTTGGTCAGAGGCCGGATTTGAACTCAGGTCCTCCTGACTCCAGGGCCGGTGCTCTGTCTACTGCACCACCTAGCTGCCCCCAGAACTCTCCCTTGTAACAAAGAATTACACAAGTAAACAAAACAAATCAACATACCGGCCATGCCTGACAACATATGCCTCATTTTACAACTGTAGACTGCCACCTCTCTGTCAGGAAGAGAGAGCCACCCTTCACTCAACATAAAATAGGTAAGTTCAAAAACTGACGTTGAGATTACTCATCATACTGATCAGAGTTCTGATGTCTTTCAGTGCTGTTTTCCTGACATTATTGTAGTCATCATGTAAATCATTCTTTTGGTTCTGTTGATTTCACTTTGTATCTGTTGGTGCAAGTCTTCCCAAGTTCCTGAATTCTCCACACTCTTTGTCTCCGAGAGCAAAATAACATTCCATTACATTCATGTATGTTACATTCACCAAAATTGGTTCAGTGATTTGCCAGTTGATGGTCACCCATTTCTAGTTTTTAGCTCTCATGAATAGTATTGCTACAAGTGTATATGGGACCTTCCCCTCTGTCTTTGATTTTGTATGTCAATCAATCAATCAATACCCATTTGTTCAGCACCTACTATATACCAGGCACTGGGATAAATGTTGGTGATACAAAAAGAGGCAAAACATGGTCCTTGCCCTCAAGGAGCTTACCATCTAATGGGGCTTACAATCTATATGTCTAGTGGTGACATCCTTGAATCAGAGTGTGTATAATTTACTGACTTTTCTACTATCCAAATAGCCCCATATTGTTTTCGAGAATTGTTTATCAAATTTCTACCTCCACTACTCGTATATTAATGTATCTGTCTTGTCATAGCCTGTCTGATGTGCCATTTTTATCTTTTGTTATCTTTGTTAAACTGGCAGGTGTGTGGTGAAACCTTAGGGTTGTTTTAATCTATATTTCTCTTATTATTAGTGATAATGAGACTTACTGGTCTGCGCCTCTTTTCTGTTTTGGTTTTTTTGTTTGTTTGTTTGTTTTTGTCTAGGCGATGGGGTTAAATGACTTGCCCAGAGTCACACAGCTAGTAAGTGTTATGTGTCTGAGGCCGCATTTGAACTCAGGTCTCCTGAATCCAGGGCTGGTGCTCTATCCACTGCGCCACCTAGCGGCCCCACTGTGCCTTGTTTCTGCCAAATGTCTTTCTGGTTTCACCTGAGGTTCTTTTATAAGAGGATCCCTTAGCCAGTCGTTCTAATTTGGTTTCGATACTTCTGTTCACTAGTAGTTATCCAGTACCATGTTCACTTGCTCTGATGTCTTGCTGGCCTATTCTCTTTCAATGATCACTTTTCTATTGTTTAGATGGTATCAAGTATTTTTGATGATGATGGCTTTGTAATGCTTTGATATCTGAATTTCCATTGAATTCAGCAAATTTTTTTCAAGCACCTTGTGAGCCCTAAAAGGTGCTTGATAAATATTCATTGAATTCATTTAAAATCCAGATAATTCATTAAGATTTAAGGGCTAGGCACACTGGGGATACAAAGACAAAAGCAAAAACCAAACAGTTCCTGCCTTCAGGGAGTTCACATCCTACTGAGAGATACAAAACATGGACTAGTAGGTAATTTCTCCAATATGGAGAAATATTCAATGGAGAGGTATTGTGTTATAGTGGATAGAGAGCCAACCTCAAACTAGGATCACTTGGGTTGAATTCCTAACTATGAAACACTGGTTATTGGATGCTGGGCAGGTTGCTTAACCTCACAGTGTCCTAGACAATTTTCTAGAATTATAAGTTGCTGAGAAGGCAGAGATCAACATCTATACGAGTTTCCTAATTAGGGAACTCTCTGTACCAATGAAAACATAAGTCCAGGCCCTCTCCTAGAAGGAGAAAAAGCTACTGGATTTATTAGTTAAGAGACTTTTGGTATTTTTTAACATGAAACATTCTTTTCTTCCTTCCTCCCTCCCTCCCTTCCTTCCTTCCTTCCTCCCTCTCTCCCTCCCTCTCTCTCTCTCTCTCTCTCTCTCTCTCTCTCTCTCTCTCTCTCTCTCTTTCTTTCTTTCTTAACAAGAAAGAGAAGGAAGAGAGAAAGGGAGTCAGGGATAGAGAAGGGATGGGGAGAGGACACAGTAGAGGAAGTTAGGGTTTGGTGGAGTGAGAATAGGGAAGAGAATTCAGGAAGGATAAGAAAAAGAGATCCAGGATTCACGATATGAGTGGTGTGGAGGAGTATGCCTTCTTAAATTTGATACCTTTAGAGTGCAAGCCTTTTAGACCTAACACAGACACTCGTTCTGAGTAAAGAACTTTGACATTTGACTGTAAAACTGCTTACACTACCATGTAAAAATCTACAGTTAACTCAAGCTGAAGGATATATCAAGTTTCACACATTCCAAAGATATCTCTGCTAGTCTTTGCCACCTGAGGCACCAGCTGCCTGCAGCCAGCATACTTAGGTGACATATTAAAGAACATTTTCTCAGAAATTGCTTCAAGTCACAAGCACCTTCCATTGCCACCATTAACCCTGGTAGCTAGATGTGACAAAACAGCAACGCATCAGGAATTGGCTGCCTCTGGTAGTTAGCATCTTAATACTGGACATAAACTGCATTTTTGAGCTTTGATAACCTAAGAATCTGAGACATCCTATAGGCATATGGGTGAATCTCCACAGAGCTGGAGGAGATCTGCCTATCACCTCCCCATTTCAGCAATCTTCCTCTTGCCTCCACATTCCAGAACTCTAGTGTGCAGGAGTAAAATGTAGAATATTTATGCTACCACAGGGTTATTATAAAGATCAAATGAAATAATGCACATAAAGCACTTTGTAACCATAAAGCATGATTATTATTATTGGATGTGGCAAGCTCTGATCACCACTGGAAAAGAAAAGAAAGAAAGAAAGAGGAAATTGACCTCATATTACTAGTCAGGAAATAGCTGGTTACAACCCCAAGAGTTACATCAGAATTAGTGCACTTAAGTCATTGACTGGTAATCTCAAAGGTCAATACTAAATTAAAAGAAAGGATAACTTTGAGAAGACACTACATGAGATTATAGTAGCCCCATCCAACCTATTTAAATAAACTCTTGACTGGGGTGGGGGAAGGAAAATGGATAAAAATAAAGACACGGACCCTGATTATCATTTCTTACAGAAGTCTAATCACTGTAAAGCAATTGCCACAAGTTAAAATACAAGACTTGAGAAATGACCTCTGTCATTCAAGACTGACCTTCAGTATCTAGTTTTCTGTGTAGAGAAGTATAAACAACACTTAACATACAATATAAAAAAGAACAGCTGGACCTGATATGAAGAAATTCATGCTGTATAAGGGACAATTTTACAAGTGTCCAAGGATCAGTTTTCAAGATTTCTAAGAAGGGAACATTCTAAAAGAATGGAAGAGATCATAAGTGGCACTATTATTTTTTTAAAGGCAACAGAGAAGATAGCAGCAACCACTGAATGTTGTGTCTCCTTTCTTGTGGTTTATGCATGCGTAGAGGGTATCCTTAATGAAAACATAAGAAGGGAGGAGGCCAGCTTTGCAGTGGAAAGTGTCCTGCATTTGGAGTCTAGAGATCTGAATTCACATCCCAGCCCTGCGCTTACTACCTGGGAGGCCTTAGGCAAATCAACCTCTCAGTTTCAAATGGCCTCTAAGGTTCTTTTCAGCTGTGATCCTATGATCCTGTGTGACCTGTTCATCTTCATAATCACATAAGTGACTGAAGTGTAGAGAGTATAATATTAATCTGTGCATGCTGAAGCAGCTGGGGTGCAGAACTTGAAAGTCAAGATGACCTTGGTTCAAATAGTGCCTCTGGTAATGGGAGTAAAGACACGGAAGAAATAAATCAGATGGTGCAGCCTCCTGGGAGGTAGAGTAATTCAGTTTGTTGGAAGTATAGAGCATATAGATAAGAATGTTATGAGATAAGGTTGGGAAAATATTGTGGCCCCAGAATGTGAAGGCTCTTGAATGCCAATCAATGAAATTGACTTTTCCTTGGTAAGTAATAGGGAGCCATTAAGGATTTTTGAGTAAAGGAGTGACATGGCTAGATCTATGCAGTGTGGTCTATCTAGTTCCATAGGTAGCATGATACAGTGGGAAAAATAGTAAACTTGAAAATAGGAGAGACCTATTTCAAATCCCTCTTTCTCTAGCACCAATCACCTTCAACACTGAGCACATTCGTGGTAAGCCATTTAACTTGTCTGTATTTCTGTTTCTATATCTTTAATATTAGATAAATACCTATAGCAGATACTATACAGTTTTGTGAACAGATATCAAATGAGACCATGGATATAAAGTGTTCTGTAAACCTTTAAGGGCTATGGAAATTATTCTGGCAAAGTTGAGAAAGATAGATTAGGAGGAAGAGGGCAAAGGTGGAAAGACTTGTTAAGCAACTATTGCAATGGTCTTAGGCACATGGTAATAAGAGCCTTCTGATGGGGGAGGGACAGGAAGAAGAGAGAGCAGGGAAAAGGTATAACAGGAAATGAAGCAAGGGGTTAATAAATGATCAGTCAGCAAAGGTGAGGGAAAAGAAAGAATCAAAAAGCAAAATTTGGAGCATTCTATGAGGAGACCAGTAATATCAATGACAGAAAGTAACCTGAAGAAAAACAGCAGGTTTTTTTGGGAAAATATATTACGTTTTGCTTTGGGACAAGTTGAATTTGAGGGACTTCTGGAACTTCCAGGTGGAGATCCTGTATATGCAGGTGGAATGCAAGTCTGGAGCTCAAAAGAGATGTCAAGGCTCTGAATGTAGATTTAGTAGACATTTACAAGTAGGTCATTGAAAATATGAGAATGAATGAGACTTCCTGGAGTGAGAATTTAGAGGGAAGATGAGAAAATGGACAATGACAATCCTTTGGGGGATACTAACCTTAAGGACTGGAAAGAGAATGAAGACCCTGCAAAAAAGGCAGAGGAGTGGTCAGAGAGGCGGAAGGGGAACCAGGAAAAAAGTGTTTTCTGAAACCAAAAGGGGAGAGGGTAAGAGGGGATGCTCAACAAGATCAATGCTGCAAAGAAGTCAAGAAGGTTAAGTACTGAAAAATCTGGAGTCAGTGCCTAGGAGGTTATTGCAAACCTTTGAAAGACCAGTTTTACTAAAGTAGTTGGGATGAGGTTGGAGAGAGGGACAGGAAACAGAAGAAAAAGGCTGAAGAAAGAGTGTGTTGTAAGAAAAGTAAACGTATAGGACACAGACAATTTTTTAAAAGTTTTTTATTTTATTTTTTATTCTGTATTAATGAACAGCAAATAAAACAAGCATTTCCATATACTATTTCCACACAGTAGGACAGAAAAAAGAGGACTATACATGAAACTGTGAATCTCTATTATATGCAGTTTGCTTTTTTAAAAAAAATAATAAATTTAAAATGTAGTTTTCAAAAGCTGTCCTGCTTGTCTGACAGTCTCTCTGGCCTTCCTTCATTCCCTTACATGTATTTAAAAATGCTTCAGAAATCCTTCTTTCTTTTCTTTTTTTTAAAGAGATATTAAGGCTGTGAATGTAGATTTAGGAGACATTTACAAGCAGGTTATTGAAGATATGAGAATGAATGAGATTTCCTTGAATGATAATTTAAAGAGAAGAGAAAAGAGACAATGATAATCACTTGGGGAACCCTAACCTTTTAAACAATTTTATTTTTGGCTATTCTACCCATATCTCCCACTTCCTTCTCCCTTTTGCATTAAAAACAGGAAAATAAAACATATAGCCAATATGTAGAGTCAAACAAAATAAATCCCTATATTGGCCATTTCCTAAAATATTCGTCTTAATCTGCATCTTCAGCCCATCACTTCTTTGTTGGGAGTGGGATCTCCTGTTTCATCATCCATCCTCTGAAATCACAGTTGGAAATTACATTGATCAGAATTCTTAAGCCTTTCAAAGTTTGTCTTTATAATCTTGTTGTTATTGTATTATGTGAACATATGATATAATTTTGGTGGGTACTATTCACTTCACTTTGCATCAGCTCATATAAGTTTTCCTAGGTTTCTTACAATCAATTAATATTCTGCTACATTCATATACTATAGGTCATTTAGCCACTCCAAATTGATGAGTGTCCCTTTAGTTTTCAGTTCTTTGACATAACAACAACAAAACCTGGTACAAATATATTTTAAAGTTTATTTTTATTCTGAACTTAACAAGCATCAAACAAAATGGGCATTTCCATAGACATAGTAGACCAAAAGATTATATATGAAACTCTAGATTATGACAATGTACAGATTGTTTCTCAAGTATATGATAAGCTCAGTCTGTAGCTTTCAAAACTGTCCTGCTTATCTATGGTTCTTCCTGGCTTTCTTTCCTTCTTTTCTCTTCATTGTTTTTAAAAAAAGATGCCTGAGTGACCCCTCCCCTCTCCTTCCCTCTCTTTCCCTCCCTTCCCTTTTCCCCTTTTCCTTACCTCTTTCCCTTCCCTTTCCCCTTCCTCCCCCTTTTCCCTTCTTCTTTCCCTTTCATCATTTCTGTAATATGGTGAATTGGATTTAAGTGACTGAGATTTAAGCTGTGTTGTCACCAACCTCACTCTCAGTTAAATGCAATTCACTTGCAAGTCAGGGAATCATCTTCCTGTTGGCATGGTCCTCTTTGAGAATGAAGGACAAACAACAACCTGTGAGTAGTAGGAGCTGTCCCCTTGGGGACCCATGGCCAGTTCCAGTTGGGCAACGCAGCTCGTTCCTTCCTTCCTTCCTTCCTTCCTTCCTTCCTTCCTTCCTTCCTTCCTTCCTTCCTTCCTTCCTTCCTTCCTTCCTTCCTTCCTTCCTTCCTTCCTTCCTTCCTTCCTTCCTTCCTTCCTTCCTTCTTTTCTCTTTTACCCTCCTCTCCCTCCCTCTAGTCTCTCCCTCTGCTTCTTCTTTCCTTTCCCTCTGTCCACATAGAGTATCATACCCTTACCTGTAGGTACTCTGCCCAAAGGAATAAAAATTTTGATCACTGAAACCTTGAAAAATATCTTGGAGATTATAGACTAGATTTCTTTCTTAAGGACTATGCCTTAAACTCAAATCACTCGGCTCTCATTGACCGGCCAACAATAGGTCCCAGTCCAAGCCCCATTTGGTCATTGTTTGAGCCTGATGGTTCAGAGTGAATGTAAATAGCAATTGTTTCTACTTTGGGCAGAAACCCTAACGATCTTGGCCTCCTACACTGATTTTTTTTAAGTAGGCAAAAAAGGCCATTCTTTGCCTCATTTCTTACCTAATGTTAAGAGGGTCATCTCCAGATGTCTTGATCTATATCTTGCCACTAGACCCAGATACCTCCAGAGGAAAGTGAGGCTGGTGACTCACTTAAATCCAATTCACTTGCACATCATGGCATCACCTTCCTGATACTATGGTTCTCTTTGAGAATGAAAGACAAACAACAACAACTAATGGTCAAAGAGAGATGCCTGTGGGCACTGAGTGGTCAAGAAACTTGTCCATCATCACACAGCCAACTATTTTAGAATCAGGACTTGAACCCAGAATGCAAAGCCAGCTCCTTATCCACTAAATCACACTGCCTTGTGTGTGTGTGTGTGTGTGTGTGTGTGTATGAAGAAGTTAATTATTTTTCAAAGATTTCGTCTTACTAATACAGCCTATAGAGGGGAGATGGGTGAGCTCTATTAAAAACAAATACAGTATCTCATCACCAGCACAGTGTTACTGTACAGAGGTGATCCTTAATAAAGGTTTGGTGAATGAAGGAGTTTTAGAAGGGTGTAAGTCTTCATTCCTACCATAAAAAGGAGGACTTTTTTCATTGTTTTGTGGGGGAGTAGAGAGAGGAGAAAGGAAAAGCTATCTTTAATACTGGACAATAATGTGGAATGGTTACTTTTAATGTCATTAACCTGTTATCCCTGTGTAAAACTGGGGTACAGTAAGTATATTTGATTTTATTGTAGCTACCAAAGAAGCCCATAAATAATCAGAATGGGAAAAAAAGATACCCAATTAATTTACAGGTCTGCAGATTTTTAGCTTTCTTAAGTATGCTGCTTATATTCTTTTGAGAAGAGGTTGACATGGTATAGTGCCTAGATTGCTGGCTGTGGAGTTAGGCAGATTTGGGTTCAAACTCTGGCTGTGACACTAGCTGAGTGACCAAGGGCAAGTCACTAAACTTCTCTGAGCCTCAGTTTTCTCATTTGAGAAATGAAGCTAAAGCCTCTCATACCTACCTCACAGGAGAGTTATGAGAAAATGTGTGTAAAGTGCTTTGCAAATCTTACAAAACTTTATAGAAAAACTCCAACTCTCTATTGCATCTTCCCTTTTATCCATGGCTATCAGGAGCGTATTTAAGGTACAATTCTTCTTTAATGGGGTGGCTAAAGATGAACTTTCATGAATAAACTCAGACCCAAAGAACTTCTACAAGGAAGCTAAGGCCAGAGAGAATGTCTTTGGCTGAGTTAGGAATATAATTCAACCCATGCTCCTAATCATTTGACAACACATTTTCTATAATGGAATCACAAAAACATAGGTACATGTACAGCTAACATATGACTGACAGGCAAATATTCTGAAACACTTAGAAAACCACATTTATTCTCTAGAAAACTGCTCATAACAAGTTCCTGAGTACCGCATTCAGTGAAGGAGGCCTTGGCAAGTTTTGTAAACTGTCTTCCACTTGCAATCAGATGAGATTGTACTTACAATTTCAACTTATTCTTCAGTTATGTGCATTAAGTAGCATTGTTTCAATGGCTCTCACTGTGTCAAACTGTTATTGCCGGCATTTAAATGCAAGTGTGAGGTCAAGAAGAATAGAAAACACAAAATAAAATTCTCAGCAGGAATTCCTGCCACCCTCCTCCGTAGTCCTAACATTTAATTTCCTAAGGAAATCTTTCTGGGTAGATGGAATAGCTTGAATCTTGCTCTTGTTTCTGATGGTGGCTTCAAGTATACTCTATTAGTGTTCTGTTCAGCAGTATCCATTCCATTTATTTGAGAGAACTTTTGCTTGGTAAATGTTCACTTGAAATACTTTCCTTTAATGGGTCAATGGATTTGTGATCTCAGAATGCAGTTCCTCCAGCAGTGGAGGAACTTCTTCTATGACACTTGTTCCTTCCCTCTCATAAATCCTCCGTAGGGGGTCTATCCAATGCTTCAGTTTGCCATCCTCTAACTTTCTTTCTTCTTTTTTTAAAAAGCATTTATTTCATGCGTACCAATGTCAAACTTGGATTGTTCAATCGTTTTTCAGTTGGGTCTGACTCTTCATGACCCCATTTGGGGTTTTCTTGGCAAAGATACTGGAGTGGTTTGCCATATGCTTCCCCAGTTTATTTTCCAGGTAAAGAAACTAAGGCAAACAAGGTTAAATGACTTGCACAGGGACACACAGCTAGTAAGTGTCTGAGACCAGATTTGAACTCAGGAAGATGAATCTTCCAGACTCTAGGCCTGGCGCTCTATCCACTGCAGCACCTAGCTGCATGCAAAAACTTGGACTACCATGTCTTATCCTTCATTCCCGTCACACATGTGGCTCACCTGCTTTTCCCATCATATGGTATTAAGATAAAATCATTTATGTTATTTCTTATGCACAAATCATTATTGGAGATATGTTGCAGAGTACTTACGCCCAGCATATATTATGCTTATAACTGCCCTTTGTATCACCCACAATTTTCATTCTTTGGAGATTGTGGCATTACATGATTCACAGACATATAGCATCACCAGGGGAAATATTAGTGTTAAAAAGTGGCTTATTATATGTAAGTGCCAAGGTACTTATGTGAAATAAGCTATTTAACAGTAGCGCTATGGCTCCCGTGGACTTAATGAAAATCTTTGTCCTTGGCTTAACCACAGAGAGGAGGCCCACAGTGAAAAGTGTTAAATCTTGGGCTTTTATTCCATCCTGGGTCTTCATTAAAGAACCTTCTTTCAGAAAAGCAAAAGCTATCAGAGACATCTCCATTCTGCGATCTCGTTTCCACCATGCTTTTTGAACTTGGGTGCCTAGATGCCTTAAGAAGGAACAAATCACCACAATACGCAAAAGAGTGTGGAGCGCCCTGATAGTGTTGGTCTTTGGGTGATCTAAAATTGCAAAAATAAATTGTTTATGTGGTGCTGAAAATGGAGGTTGGGATTAAATTGGCTTCAGGTTAATGATAGGATGAAGATCAATGTCATATGGCAAAGGATGCTTCTTGCCTTAGCAATAATTAACACTCAACAATGAATAAAGTTCACATGATTGTAATGAGATATGCTATGGTGTTCAGCCTACCTAAAGGCCAATGTTAGGTGGCTTCGCGTGGTTAGATGTAAATAAGTAGGATTCCCTAATAAAAATGATGCGAATAGATATAATATGGGCATCACTATGACCCAGGGTTGATGGTAGACACCATAATTACATATATAGATTTTATAGAGTAGGTAGCAACCAATGTTTTACAAATCTGGCATACTGTAGTGGAAAGAGCCAGAATCAGATGACCTTGCCTTAAACGCTAGCTCTGTTACTACCTATGTGGCCTTTGATGAATCAGGGAACCTCTCTAGCTCTAAAATTTTCTGTTAAATGATATGGGGGATGAATTAATTGATCTATGAGGTCTCTTCCAGCCTTCAATGTTATCCTCTGAATTGGTTAAAAAATGCCACCATGGAGGTCATTTAACTCCAGGGCTTCTTCCTGGTAGAAAACATAGTTTCCCCAATCCCTGGATGTTGGCTATTATTGTTATTATTATTATTATTATTATTATTATTATTATTTTTGTTAACTGTACATAAACCCTTCTTTTCCTGAATGGTACCATCCTTTGTGTAATGTATCATCCATTTGCCTCATTCTGATGATGTATTACATTAATATATCATTAAGGCAACAGATGTATTAGAGTAATACATTATGAGAACAAAGCACTGATAAGGCTATATTTCTGAAAAGGCTATATTTCTCTGCACCACCCAGGGCAGAACAAGCCTAGAAACAGAGGCAGTTGAATAGGACAAAAGGTAAGCAGGACCATATGGTTTACCAGCATAAGTGTAGACACCTGATTTTATTGGGCTTTTGACACATCATCTTCATCTTCCTGCTTCCTGGAAATTTCCTCTCTGAAAAGAAATTGGGCAGAAAGGAACTATCCTGTAAGTGGAGAAGACTTGTAGATAGTAAATCAGTCTCTCTCTCTCTCTCTCTCTCTCTCTCTCTCTCTCTCTCTCTCTCTCTCTCTCTCTCTCTCTCTCTCTCTCTCCCTTTCTCTCTTTCTCTCCCTCTCTTCCCCCTCTCTTCTCTTCTGTCTCCTTCCTTCCCTCCCTCTCCCTCTCCCTCTCCCTCTCCCTCTCCCTCTCCCTCCCTCCTTCACACTCCACTCTCTCTCTCTCTCTCTCTCTCTCTCTCTCTCTCTCTCTCTCTCCTCTCTCTTCTCTCTCTCCCTTTCTCTCTTTCTCTCCCTCTCTTCCCCCCTCTCTTCTCTTCTGTCTCCTTCCTTCCCTCCCTCTCCCTCTCCCTCTCCCTCTTCCTCCCTCCTTCACACTCTCTCTCTCTCTCTCTCTCTCCCTCCCTCCCTCCCTCCTTCCTCTCTTCCTCTCTTCCCCCCCTCCCTCCCCTCCTCCTCTTCCTCTCTCTCTCTCTCTCTCTCTCTCTCTCTCTCTCTCTCTCTCTCTCTCTCTCTCTCTCTCTCTCTCTCTCTCTCTCTCTCATACTATTTCTGGGAAGGTGATCCTCTATGCATAAACATCAACCCCACTGTACAAGGTGTTAGTTGTAAAAGGGCCTGGTACAGAATGACAGCTGTAGTGATTTTAATGATTGGTCCTCACTATAAATGGCACAACTCTGTCAACATCTTACAAAGTACTCAAATTTTAGGACAGGTGAAATCAAATTTTATAGAAAGCTATAAGCACTTAGTGAAAATACTAAAGGAAAATCAGCACTCCTCTGTGTGTGTGTGTGTGTGTGTGTGTGTGTGTGTGTGTGTGTGTGTGTGTGTGTGTTGCCACTAGGATAAAAATCAAACTCCTGTGTTTGGCATTTAAAATCCATCACAATCTGGCTTCAAGCTTTTTTTCCAGATTCATTATATAGTGTTCCTTTTCGTACACTCGATGCTCCAGGCAAGATGGTGAACTTGCTGCTCTCCATACATGGAAGCCTATCTATCTCCCTCCTCTGTGACCGCATAGCTGTCCCTTTCTTGTATGGAGTACATTCCCACCTTCCCCATTTCATGGAATACTCAGCTCTCATCAAGGCATTCAAGCCTTTCTAACCAGATGTCTCAGAGAAATATCAAACTCTGCATTTCCAAACCACAACTCATTGCCTTTGACCACCATTCAGCAAAAGGGAAAGTGAAAATCTGCATGTTTACACCTTAGCTGTGGTCTTACAAGGACTTCCTCTTCTCTGCACAGATCAGATTTCTTCTACTGTATTGTTGGAGGAGTGACGACATAGAAGTTCTTATTAATTAAGTTTGCCAGGCATGGTGTTACACATCTGTAGTCCCTGCTTTTAGAGAGGTTGAGGCCAGTGGATTGAATGAGTTTGAGAGTTCTAAGCTGGAGTAGGTCTAAAGCCAATCAGGTATCTGTACTATCTTCCACCAACAAGCTGAGGCCCTGGATGTCAAGGGCCACCAACCTGCCCAAGGAGGGGCGAACCAGTCAAAATTGGAAAAATAGAGCAAGTTTAAGCTTCTGTGCAAATTGGCTGTTGAGAGGCCACTGAATTTCTAGCCAAAACAAACTAGGGATACTCAAAAAGCATTTCATTTTAATTTTTGCAAACAACAAACATTTATTTTCCCTCCTTCCTACTGACCCTCCCTCAAAACAAACAACAACTATAACAACAAAATGAAAATAAAACTCTCATAACAAATATGCATAGTCGAGCAAAACAAATTCTCACAATGGTCATTCCCAGCAATGTGTGTCTCATGCTCCAATTATATCCATTACCTCCTTGTCAGGAGGTGGGCAGCGTCAGGATTTGTCATTGTATTGATAAAAAAAAAAACCCTCAAGTTTTTAAAAGTTGTTTTTCTTTATAATTTGGTTGTTACCACATAAATCATTATCCTGGTTTTGCTCACTTTATTCTGCATTATTTCATCGAGACCTTCTGAATTTCCTCTGCAAATATTTGTTTCATCATTTTTTATCATGCAATAACATTCTGTTACATTCATATGCCATAATTTGTTCAGTCATTTTCCTATAGGTAGGCACTCTCTTAGTTTCCAGATTTTTGCTACTACAAAAAGGGTTGCTATAAATATTTTGTACCTGTTCATCTCTTTCTTTGATATACTTAGGATTATATAAATTCAAATTCAGTAAACAATTGATAAGTACCTGGGATCTCTAAGTCTCTGTGCTAGGCGCTGAGGATACAAAGACAAAACTAGGGAGGGAAAGCTATTGCTCCCTCAAGGAGCTTATGTTCTCCTGGGGAAAAATAGCTGATCCTTCGTCTTGTACATTTTGTAAAACACTTTACATAGTTCTCTTCTGAGCCTCACAACAACCCGGTGAGGTCAGTACTAGAGTTCTTTTGAGAATCAGAGAATATTAGAATAGGAGAGAGAGAATAGGTTTTGCTGATGAAGTAAGCAGAATCCCAGGGTAGCTAAGTGACTTGCCCCTAGGTCATTCCGTTGTTAATAGCAGGGTTAGGACTAGAATGGAGATCTGTTGATCGCCACTCCACTATTTGTTGTTATTGAGTTCTTTCAGTTGTGTCTGAGGCTCTTTGTGACCCCATATGAGGTTTTCTTGGCAAAGATACTGTGGTTTGCCATTTCATTCTGCATTTTCAGATGAGGAAACTGAGGCAGAGGGTAAAGTGACTTGCCCAGGATCACACAGCTAGCAAATGTGCGTGAGGTTGGATTTGAACTCAGGTCCTCTCGACTCCAGGCCTGGCACTCCATTCACTGCACCACCTAGTTGCCTTCCACTATACCATGTGTTCTTTAGCTTACTCTTACGATTTTGGGCAATCACAATTTCACATGGTTTGCCTACTATCTTAGTTCTACTCTTCCAATATTCAGTTCGGGGGTCTGAGGTATTGTGTGGGGTGTATGATGCATGTAGATGACGATGCTATAGGTACCTTGGGTAACAAGGAGGTGACCATAGCACTACAACCATTCAGTGCAATGAACCCCATTGTACTGTGAGGGAAACAGTATTGGTTTTGGAGTCACAGGACCTGAGTTTGAATCCAGACTCTGCTAGTTAGCAGCTGTATGACTTTGGTCAAGTCACTTAACCTCTCCAGGCTTAACCCTTTATCTCTTAAACGGGTGGGTTAGACTAAACAGGTGTCCTCTAGCCCTAAATCTAGGACACTGATATCCCTTGAGAATTGCCATCCTTGAAAACAACCAGTTTTCCCTTCAAAAAGGACTCAGGGGGAGGAGGGGGCAGAAGAACAGAAATTTTCTAATTAGCAAAGATAGACTAGACCACAAGAATTGTTGCTGAAGATCCCAGTAACAATTAAGTGGGAGGGATGGAGTCCAGGTTAAAGCCCAGGTGGTGGCTCCTGAGAGAAAGGATTAGACAGGCATGTGCTGCCTGTCCCCCCAACCAGGGCACCCTGATAACGTTAGTATTTCTCCCCTTCCCACAAAAGCCCAACTCTAGCTTGCTGCTCCAAACAGGGTCCATCAAGGAAAAAATATAATTAGGAAAATATAGTTAGGAAAGTAGCACAAACAGGGCAATCTTGTTACTGTCATGCTACTTCTAATACATTCTTTTAAAAGGCAAACTAAACATAACAAGTTCATGGTTTCATAAATAATCCTCTTTTTTCGAGTAATTTTTTACATATTGAAATGATTGTGGGTTTTTATGATTAAGTTCATAATAAAAAAAAGAAAATTAAAAAGAAATTAAAAAAATAAAATGTCTGTAATTGCAGCAGTCAGCTGGCTGGAGAACGGCTACCTGCTGGGAATGGGGGTATCCTCTTTTTTTTTCTGGGTGATTACAAAGGTTATTTGGGAGCAGTGGTGGGCTCGGATCCATAAATATGGTAGAACTTTATATGTACTGAAACTATTGTGATCGTGAGTCACACACTGCTTTCCTTCCACTCCTGGGATGGGATGCTTGTCTTTTAAATGAACATTTTTCATCAAAGGAAACTCCATAAAAAGATGACGAAGTATCCCAGGAAAGAGAGAATAGATTTTTTTTTTCCCCTTTGAGCCCCA
The DNA here is from genome assembly GCF_003287225.1 of Phascolarctos cinereus. Taxonomy (NCBI): domain Eukaryota; kingdom Metazoa; phylum Chordata; class Mammalia; order Diprotodontia; family Phascolarctidae; genus Phascolarctos; species Phascolarctos cinereus. The sequence goes on along the minus strand of NW_027556402.1, from coordinate 111,484,723 downwards.
CCTCTGAGTGAGTTAGTGATCAGAATACATGCCAAACTGATTCCAGTCCTAAAGGCCCCTCTTTCTTATGGGTCTCATTGCAAAGTACTGCTAACCTCAAACAGCACATGCAGCAAATAGCTGTGTGAGAATATATAATTATCTCACAGATGAACTCAGGTCCCAAGCTGAGTGTATGCCCAGGGAGGAGAAACAATAGAGTTCAAGAACATGGTTCTCTCCCAGAGGATCTCAACGGGGAAAAGGGAGGTGCCCCTTTCAAGCTCAGAGCATTTTCAAGATTCCCTGCCAATGTGTCCTTCATCTCAGAGTTCAGCATTAGGTAAGAGGGCCAGTGTTCATATTTCAGCATTGTAGCCCCAGCTCCCTGGAGGGGCACAGACACGTCTATCCCCTGTAGTGCCATTATTTACTTCATTGATTTTTTAATATTTCATAAAATGTGCCCATCTTGATGCTGGGAGCGTACCTCCATCAATTAAAAATTAAACAACAGAGGCAATGCTAGCCATTGAAAGAACTCAGCTCAACGCCATCCATTACTCAGGCCGAGCCCATCAACTGTAGTCCAGGGGAAAGATAAATAACTTCTACTAGTTCTTAAAGCACTGTATGGAGCATCCTACTTTTAAAAAAAAGCCTAAAAGCATTTATTTTATTTTAAAATACATTTTATTGATGCTTTTTGCTTTTACATCATGATCATTTCTGGAAATACTCCCACCCCACTACGGCCATCAGAATAGAATCTTCCCCTTCATAACAAAGAAAAATAGTTAAGCAAAAATCCCAACAATGATCAAGTTGGACCATGTATGTGATATTTTGTCCAACTAGTTCCTTAGCCCTCTCTGTCTCCTGGCTTCCTTCAGATTCCAGCTAGCATCTCACCTTCTAAAAGAAGCTTTCCTCCTTAATGCTAATGCTTTTCCTCTGTTGATTATCTCCAATTTAGACTAATACGGAAATATTTTACGTGATTGCACATATATAACCTATATCAGATCACTTACCGTCTCAAAGAGGGAAGGAATTTGGAACTCAAAACGTAAAAAAAATGTTAAAAATTGTTTTTACTTGTAATTGGGGGGAAATATTATTTTAAAGAAGAACTATTATCTCCTGTTTATCCTGTGTGTATCTTGTTTGTACTTAGTTTCGGTTGTTTTGCTTTGTCTTGTTTGCCCATGTTCTCTCCCCCATTAGAGCATGAGATCCCCGAGAGAAGGGACTATTTTTCCTTTCCTTGTATCTTCAGTACTTAGCACAGTGCTTGGCACATAGCAGGTACTTTAAAAATGCTTATTGACTGACTGAAGAGGGGAAGGGAGTCAATCAAAAAGTATTTATTAAGTGACTACTATGTGCCAGGCACTGTGCTAAGTGCTGGAGATACAAAGAAAGGCAAAAGACAGTCCCTGCCCTCAAGGAGCTTACAGTCTAATGGGGGAAACGCATGCAAACGACAGTGTACAAACAAGCTATGTGAAGACATACAGGAAATAACAGAAAGAAGGGACTAGAATTAAGAGGGATTGTGAAAGGCTTCCTGTAGAAGGTGTATGTTTCATTATCTACTTCCTGGTAGAAAAACCATTCTTGGTGTCTGACTCTCTTTTAGTGACCCTTTCATAGGCATTTCATTGACACTATTGCCATCATTGTGTACGTTATTCTTGCTGTTCAGCCAGTTTTATTTGGCATCAGTCCATATAAGTCTTCCCAAGTTTCCTCAAATATCCTCATATTTATCATCATGGCATCGTAATATTGTTATACAAATATACTATAGTTTTTTCATCCATTCTCCAATTAATGGGTACCATTTCATTTCCCATTCTTTGCTACCACAAAAAAGTACTGCTATGGATATTTTGGTATATGTTATAGAATCAGAGAATTCTAGAGTTGGAAGTGCATCTAGTGCATCTAGTCTTGGCAGCCATTTCTATATACTAAAGAAATTCCCACTGTCCTATAGGAGGCAGCTAGGCAGCTCAGTGGATAGAATTCTGGGCCTGGAGTCAGGAAGACTTGAGTTTAAATCTAGCCTCAGATTCTTACTAGCTGCGTGGCTCTGGACCACACTTAACTTCTGTTTGTCTTAATCCACTGGAGAAAGAAATGGCAAACCACTCCAGTATTTTTTTCCAAGAAAACCCCACAGACAGTATGGTAACATACCAGACCAGTGGTTGTGCAGCCTCTGCTTGAAGACTGCCAAGGTGTGGGAACCTACAACTTACTAAGAAAACCATTCATCTTTTGAACAACTCTAATTGTTCCTGATATCAACCACAAACTGGCTGGTCTGCAACTTCTACCCATGGCTCCTGGTTCTACCCTTTGGGTCATCTCCTTTCCCTTCAAATCTTTTCTTCTCCAGGCTAAACATGACCATTTCCTTCAATTCATCCTGACAGGTCATGGACTCAAGGCCCTTTGCCATCCTGGGTGCTTTCTTTTGGATGTTCTCCAGTTTACAATGTTTCTCCTTAACTGTGATGTCCAGAGAAGAGTCCAATGCTTCAGATGAGGTCTGGTGAGGGTAGAGTACAGTGGGACTATCGCCTCCCTCTTAATGTAACCTGAGCTATCCCACCTTTCTTGTATGCCATATCATCTGGCTGACTCATATGAAACTTCCAGCCCCCTAAAATCCCAGATCTTCTTCAGCACAATTGCTGTTTCTCCATGCCCTCCTCATCTTACGTAACATAAGGCTTAAACCTAGTTATTTACATAAGGCTAACCTCTTTTGTGGGCAGCTAAGGGGCACAGTGAACAGAAGGCCAGTCCTGGAGACAGGGAGACCTGAGCTCAAATCTGGCTTTAGACGTTTACTAGCTGTGTGACGCTGGGCAAGTCACTTCACCCTGTTTGCCTCAGTTTCCTCATTTATAAAATAAACTGGAGAAGGAAAGGCAAACTACTCCAGTATCTTTGCCAAGAAAACTCCAGATGGGGTTACAAAGAGTCAGAAATGATGGAAAAGCAGGCAGCTAGGTAGTGCAGGGGATTGAGCACCGGCCCTGGAGTCAGGAGGACCTGAGTTCAAATGTGACCTCAAACACATAACACTTACTAGCTGTGTGACCCTGGGCAAGTCCCTTAACCCCCATTGCCAAACCAAAAACCAAAAAACAAACAAACAAAAAAGAGAAATGATGGAAAAGGTCACACAACAAATCCTCTTTGATAGAGTGATTATTCAACGCTTCTTGTTCAGTGTGAGTGGTGTTGATGAGTGGTAGGGAGGAGAGTTTTTCTTTCTTTCTTTTTTATTTTTGCCTCTAGTCTTCTACTTTCATGAGAGGTTTCACTCAACTCTATGCTCTCATCAGCCCTGGAGGGAAAGAAAGACTCTGGGAAGAAGCCAGCATATAGAGGAGCTAGCACCTTGAGCATATTCCCGTTTCCAGCTTACTGAACTAGAGACTTCAGGAAATTTCCCATTGGGCGAGCTGAGACACTTTACTCCCAGTGGGTGAGTTCATTCACCCTATGTATTGTCTGGTATATTCTAATCTGTATAACTTCTCTGATTTCTATTTTCTTTTGACTTGGATAAGTTGACTTATTCATTATTCACCATGTGTGATGGTCTTTTGTGTAAGTGGCATATGATGGAAAGGTAATCAAACCTTTGGATATAGTTTGAACACTCCTTTCCCATTATGGAATAGTGACTAGGAAAAGTGCCTTGAACCTACAAATGATTTCCCTAGACTAAATTCTTTTGGGCAGATAGATATAATTGTAGTTTATTATTCCCTCTCTGAGGAGAGCTGTCCAGGCCAGCCTTGTGGTCCCATCCTGTTGCTCCCCTGTGGCATAAATCAAAGCCTTCTCTGGAGAGGAGTCGAAGAGACTCTATCTATTAACAGCTCCTTGTAGCCTGCATTTAGAAAGATCCATGCACACATCCATACCTACACGTGCAAAAGAAGTCCTACCCTACACTTGTCTAGTAGGGTTGTTGTTGTTGTATCTACCTGCAAATACACTTTACATTTATCCCTATAGGATTTCATCTAATTATATTCAGCCTTATGTTCTAGCCTGTCAAAAACCCTTTTGGATTCTGACTTTGTCATTCACTATTAGTTATAAAGCCTTCCACTTTTGTGTCATCTGTGAATTTGAAGTGCTTGCCATCTATACATTTATTAAACCTTTTTTTCCCCTTTTGCCTTCTTAGGGCTCTAAAGCATTTATTAAAAAGGATCTATCTTCGTGTAATATTTTACCTAGGTTTTCATTAAGATGCTACCTTCTGCCCTCTAGGAACTTATAATCTAAGACAGATGATCAGCTCTTACCATTTACCCTAGCCTAGGAGATTTTAGATTCTAATGTCTACCCTGTAATGACAGAAAAACAATTTGAAAAAACAATGTAGATTTCTCTCACTTTTTCAGTTTCTCTTATATGGAAATCTAGTTGTGACTATTTTCATAGTAATACATTTTCTCTATCTTTTTTACATCTGTTCTATCTTAGATTGAAAAATTAAAATTTTCAGTTTTCAAAAATGGAAAAATTTGTTTAGACAATGGGAGTTAATAAGAGACACAGAAGAGAAATTAAGACATGTGAGAGTAGAGAGTGGAAGCTATAGGAGGAGGGAGCCATGAATGATCTTAAGAGAACTAAAAATGCCATTGGCTGATTTGATTGGTTACGTGCACAAAACCTGATATCCAGAAGGATGTCATCTTTCTCTTTCCTAGTCTGTTTTCAACAAATTAAAGTGATAGGTAGTGTATAATATTGCTTTTAAAGTCATCTCCCAAATGAGTCAACTAAACATAAAATTTTTAAAAAATGTCTGCAAACAGAAACTGTTGTACCCAAAGGTTTTGTCTTGAATCCCTAAAGGAGGCAGTGCTTGGGCCAAAAAAAAAAAGATGAATAGGTACAAAAAAGCCAGCAATGTGGGGAACAGGTTAAAAAATAAAAAAAGATGTGGTCATGGCAGGAAGCTGTGTAGTATAAAGCACTGCCGGGTACAAAAGAGGAAGTCTATAAAGCCTGAAGCAAAAACTCTGTCTCAAGGTCCTTGATAAGTCAAGAATCTTTTTACCCAATCACAAAGGTCAGGGAATGACCAGAATGGCAGGTTAAAGCTATGCAGCCAAACAGACCAAGTCTGACTATGAGCTAGACACTGGCTCCCAACTCTTAGTTCTGCATTGAGAAATCTTACTGATACAAGAAGGGATAGAATTTCTTTATAAAATAATAGGCATTTTAAACAATTCTTCATTTTATTCTATTTTAGCTTTTGGCTCATGGGTGTATGTGTGTGTGTGTGTGTGTGTGTGTGTGTGTGTGTACGTGTATATATGAATGTTTTGTTTTCCATGGTTAGTAAGATCCCAGAAGAAAAGGGAGTGGTTCCTGGAACTGGTTATTTCATTTCCCCACCTCTATGGCAAGGCTGTAGTGGTGCTTGGAGATCCGACGCTCACAGGCCCACTCTTGTCAAAAAACTTAGAGATTGGGGCAGCTAGGTTGCACAGTGGATAGAGTACCAGTCCTGGAGTCAGGAGGACCTGAGTTCAAATCTGGCCTCAGACACATAACACTAGCTGTGTGACCCTGGGCAAGTCACTTAATCCCATTGCCTAGCCTAAAAAAAAAATTTTTTTTTAAACTTAGAGATGGACTTGGTAAAGTCCAGTTCCTTCTCCTGCTGCGTGTGCATGTCATAATATTTTTTAAGGCTGAAAGAGAGCTTCCAAACACCATCAGGATCCATTCCTGACGGATCTTTTCCATCCCCTACAAGGAAAATGCTTTTCTCATGTGAGGTGTACATGGTCAGGATGCCCATCATGATAAAATAGGATATAACACTCACCCAGCAAAGACCAGGAGGCTGGAAAGGCTGAAGGTAGCCTGAGACCAAAGCCATATTGGTAAAGAAAAAGGAGATAGTAGAGATGATGAGATATAATATTGAGACATTTGTACTTTTGTCCTTTCTGCATCTTCCAGTAAAAGCTAATTGATTAAATGCAATTGGGTTGCTAATCACTGGAGGGTATTGATGATTTAGGATAGATACTAACTGTAACTGGTAATTGATATTGGGAGATAACACAGCAGAACGGGAGCTTGAGCTGACAGCATTAGAGAAGAACAACTTTGACCCTGAGGGTGACACCCTAAACCTTGAAGGGGAGATGGAGCCTTGCTCAGAAGACCTGACCCAAGTGAGTATTGGGCTAAGGATTTTCAGAGCTTTTAAAGACTATATGTAGAAACAGAATGATTTAAAATAACAATTAAGGATCAAATCACTGCCACCAGAAATTGTGGAAAGGTTATATTTAAAGGTGCTGGATTTATTGATCAAAATAGGTTCTGTAATGAAGAGATGGGAATTGGGGAACTTTTCACTCACTGTGGTGAAAAGATTTCTCATCTATTGCAGAGGTTCATAATGTGTAGTCCATGACTTTCTTTTTTAAAAAAAATATTTTGATAACTATATTTCAATATAACTGGTTTCCTTTTTCATCCTATGCATCTCATTTTATGCGTTTTAAAACATTCTTCTGAGAAGTGTTTGCTAGGCTTCACCAGATTGACAAAGGAATCCATGACACCAAAAAAGGGTAAGAATACTATATCTGCTAAATTCCTTAGGAAGGCATGATTGGGTGGCTAGAATTATACATGAGAAGATTGCTACTCTTTATAAACTAACAGATAATAAATCCCTATAATTTAGGGACAAACACCAACCATCCTCAGGGATTCAACAAATGAACTGTATTAAACCCAGAGCATCATTACAGACAGAACTAGTGACTAAGGCAAGGCATTTCAAGGCAAGGTATAAGCATTTATTAAGTGTTTACTATGTTCCAGGCACTGTTCTGAGCTCTGGGGTTTTAATTACAAGCAAAAAGACAGTCCCTGCCCTCAAGGAGCTTACATTCTAAGGGGGAAGAAAACACATCAAGGGGGTCTGAAAAGTGGGGGAGGTAGGGACAAGGGACTCATGCCAGACCATGACTGAGAAGTTTGGAAAGTTAAAAGCAAAACTAGGAGGGAAATGAAGTGTAGCTGGTGCATCCCATCCCATGGAGAGAGTCCCCTGGAAGGTGAGAAGGGGACTGGCATGGTGGTGGAGGGACAGTTCAGAGTGAGAAGGCAGCTGAGTCATGGTAGCAAAGTCTGAAGAGAATCAGAAGTACAGCTGGGAGGGGAATGAAGAAAATCATCCAGATATTGCATTGATCCATACAAATTTAAGAATAGCATTTTTCAGAGGCAGCTAGGTGGCACAGTGGAAAGAGCACCAGCCCTGAAGTCAGGAGGACCTGAGTTCAAATCTGACCTCAGACCAAACACTTGACACTTAATAGCTGGGTGACCCTGGGCAAGTCACTTAACCCCAATTGCCTAAAAAAACAAAACCAAAACAAACAAAAAAAAGAATGGCATTTTTCATAGATGCTGGTATACCAAATGTGGTATAGTTTCATTACAAACTACCTGGAATGAAAAGCTTTCAAAATATAGAGACCTGGAAGCAGCAATTAAAACCATGTGCTAACAGAATGAAGTACATGCCATCCTGTGTCCTTTTAGAGTTGTCCTAAAAATGCTTTTCAGTGTGTCTACAGAAGAGGAATTACCATCATAATACAAAAGGCAGTTTATTTCATCCACTTGTGCGACAGTCTGCAGAATATTAACTATAAGAGAATAACAGTGGGATAACGACCTATCTTCAAATCACTTCTCTTTGAAACCCATAAAAAATATGGGAGGAAGAAGACGATTATTAAAAAAATGGTAATTCACATTTATACAGGGTGTCCCAAAAGACTTTTTTTGTGATGGCGGTAGGAGACACAAGCATTTATTAAATGTCTACTATGTGTACTTTTGGAGCAGCTAGGTGATACAGTGGATACAGCACCAGGCCTGGAGTTAGGAAGACCTGAGTTCGAGTTAGGTCTCAGGTACTTAGTAGGTGTATGACCCTGGGAAAATCCCTTAACCTTGCTTGCCTCAGTTTCCTCATCTGTAAAATGAGCTGGAAAAGGCAAACCACTTCAGTATCTTTGCCAAGAAAACCCTAAATGGAATCACGAAGAGTCAGACATGACCGCACAACAACAAAAAGTGTACTCTACAAATATTATGTCATTTAATCCTCCCAACAACCTGTGAGGTATGTTCCATTTACAGATGAGGAAATAAGGCAGAGAAGGCAGTATTACACATCTAGTAAATATCCAAGGTTGGATTTGAACTAAAGTTTTCCTGACTCCAGGCCCAGCACTCTACCATGCATAGTGCTTTAACATTTGCAAAATGCTTTACAAACATTTTTGTTTGATCCAAAAATATCACTATTGGCCCCAGGCAAAAGACTACCTGAAAAACTCACTAAAATAGTTAAATTTCAACTTTATCCCTTTGTATACTTATAGAGCAGTTGCTTACTTTCTATCCCTTTTTCCCTTCCTCACCCCACTAGAATTTACTACTTTTCCAACTTGGAATGCTTTTTTGGTTGTCAGAATCTCAGAGTAGGAAATATATGAGGGGTCATTGAGTCTAATCTATTAATTTTTTAGACTAGAACTTTATCCCTTTATTCTATGACTAGAGTTGTAACCCACTTCCAGGTCGATGTTACCAATTGCTTTACTGCTACCTGTGGAGAAGAAGCTGGCCCCACCATTTGCAGGAAGTCACCACTGCCACAATATTCTTGATTAAAAAATAGGATCCCTATTGATAAATGGTCAAAGGATATGAACAGGCAGTTTTCAGATGAAGAAATTAAAGCTATCTATAGCCATATGAAAAAATACTCTAAGAAACTATTGGTTAGAGAAATGCAAATCAAAACAACTCTGAGGTACCACATCACACCTATCAGATTGGCTAACCTGACAAAACAGGAAAATGAAAAACGTTGGAGAAGATGTGGGAACGTTGGAACATTGATGCATTGTTGGTGGAGTTGTGAAATGATCCAACCATTTTGGGGAGCAATTTGGAACTATGCCCAAAGGGCTATAAAATGTGATTACCCTTTGACCCAGCAATTGCACTTCTAGGTCTATATCCCAAAGAGATCATACAAATGGGAAAAGGACCCACATATACAAAAATATTTATGGCAGCTCTTTCTGTGGTGGCAAAGAATTGGAAATTGAGGGGATGCCCATCAATTGGGGAATGGCTGAACAGGTTGTGGTATATGAATGTAATGGAATGCTATTGTGTTATAAGAAATGATGAGCAAGCAGACTGCAGAAACACCTGGAAAGACTTGTATGGACTGATGCTGAGTGAAGTGAAGTGAACAGAACCAGGAGAACGTTGTACACAGTAACAGCCATGCTGTAGGATGACTAACTTTGATAGACTTAGCTCTTCTCAACAATGTCAGGGTGTAAGACGTCTCCAAAAAGTCTCATGATGGAAAATGCTGTCCACATCCAGAGAAAGAACTACGGAGTTGGATGTAGATCGATGCATACTATTTGCTCTTTTTTTCCCTTCTGTTTTGTTTTGTTTCTTCTTTCTTGTGGTTCCTCCTAGTGATTCTAATTCTTCTTTACAACATGACTAATTGGGGCAGCTAGGTGGCGCAGTGGATAGAGCACTGGCCCTGGTGTCAGGAGGACCTGAGTTCAAATCTGACCTCAGACAGAAAACACTTACTAGTTGTGTGACCCTGGGCAAGTCACTTAACCCCATTGCCTATCCAAAAAAACTCAACAACAACAAACAAAAACAAAATAAACAAACAAAACCCAACATGACTAATGTGAAAATATGTTTATTGGAATGTATATGTAGAGTCTGTGTCAGATTGTATGCCATCTTGGAGAGGGAAAGGGAGAAAATTTAAAACTCAAAAGCTTATGGAAATGATTGTTGGAAACTGAAATTATTTAATAAAAGAAAAAAGGAAAAATAGGATCCCTGGCACTGGTTGTCTCTTGGAGCATCTACAAGGAAGGTGAATGTGGCCAGGCTCTGCTCCCTGACATGGGATGACTTCAGGGTTCTGACCACAATTGAAATGGGCATGAAGAATCATCAGATTTTGTCGTTTGGTTGCCTCCATTGTCAGTCTTAAACATGGTGGTTGTAATAAGATTTTGAGAAAACTGGCAAACTCTTAGCTCATGAATGAACTAAAACGACTGTCCTAGGCTATCAATTGACAAATGGAGGTTATGATTACCTAGCTTTGAAAGCACTTTCTTCAAGACATGTGGTTGACTCTGTTGGAAGCTGTATGGGTGCTGGCAAAGAATCGGATATTTACATTGTTGCAAACAAAGAGGAGAAACAGTTTGCACTAAAGCTTCACAGACTAGGAAGGACTTCATTCTGTAATTTGAAAACAAATGTGATTACCATAAGCACAGACATAAGATGTCATGACTTTATTTATCCTGTTTGTGTGCCATGAAGGAATATGCCTATATTAAGGCACTTTATGAGGGGGAATTTCCAGTTCCAATACCAACTGATTATAATTGAAATGCAGTGGTCATGGAATACATAAATGGTTACCCTTTGTGCCAGATACATCACATTGAGGATCCTGTCACAGTATATAATGAAGCTATGGAATTAATTATTAGACTTGCCAATTATGGACTAATTCATAGTGATTTCAATGGATTCAATCTAATTTTGGATAAAGATGACCAGAAAACCATGATTGACTTCCCACAAATGGTCTCAACATCTCATCAAAATGCCAAATGGTATTGACAGGGACGTTAAACGCATTAGAGATTTCTTCATAAGATGTTCCAATTATGAAAGTGAATTTTATCTAACCTTTGTAGAAATTAGGAGGGAAGACTGTCTTGATGTAGAAATTTCTGGCAGTGAATATACAAAAGAAATGCAGGAAGACGATGAGCTACTTCATCTACTAGGTCCTGATGATGAAAGTCTTAAAACAGATAAAAGATTTAAATGTCCTTCATTGCTTGAAAAGCTGACAGAAGGGAAAGACGACTAAGTTGGAAAACAGAAAAAACTTCATAGATAGATCAGATGATGACTGTAAAATGAATGGTTCTGAAGACCTGGTACAAAGGAATACAGATGTACTGTCCAAGGATAAGCATCATGCATGGTATTTTGAAGTGACTGAATTCAGTCATTCATTAGGAGAAATTCAGGGAGAGATTGTTGAAGGGAAAAAGAGAAGTTGCATAAAACACTCTGCAACTGATTTTCAGCACTGAAAATATCACCAAGGTAGAAGATCAAATGCATCAAGGAGAAATTCCTGCTGATTCTCAGGAATATGAAGATGAATGCCCTGATCTGGTTAACTTGTCAGCATTAAACAAAGAACTCAGGCTTGTCAGGGATGAAAACTTGGAACAAATTCATCAACACAGAACAAGAACTGAGAGTGTTGCTTCTGCAAGCGGTATTGTAAGCTGTTCAACAACTCCTCTGGCACTGGGGAAACAGAAGGTGAAAAGTCATTTGATCAAAAAAAAAAAAAGCTAGTTAGATGATGGTTACAGAAGGGAGAGGCAAATATTTATGCCAAGCAAAGGAGATAAAACAGAAGCAACATTAAGTCAAGCTGAGAAGGAGCTAGTTTTGGGGGATGATGACTGTGACTTTTCCTAAAAGTTTAGTGTATAATGTGGTGGGGGGAAAGTGTGTTATCTTGAGGATCCTATTTTTCTACAATTTTGGTTATGCAAATGTGTGCGTGTGAATAGTCAGCTATTCTTTTATAATAGGAAAATCTCTATTTTGAATTTTTTTTTCAAGAAAACACAAAAATTTTTGCTAGTTTAATGAGTAGAAACTTTCAGAAAGGGATTTGGGGGCAATATTACACTGAATTATCATTTTTTATCTTCTGGTAACTAGAGCATTTCAATTCTGTGGAAATTTGACAAAGAAAATATATTCTAAATACCCAACTGAAATATATATATAGCCTTAGAATAATAGAATCACTGACCCTTCAGAGTTGAAGGAAATCTCAGAGTTTATCTAGTCTGACTTGGACCTTTACAACATTCCCAACAGGTCATTCAGCCTCTACTTGGAACCTACAAAGTAGTTTTGACATGATCGCAGAAACTTCTCAAGTTACACTTTCTTTGAAATTGTTTGCAATTATAACTTTCTATACAAGTGTGACCCAGAATAAGAAACATTAAAAATATTGTGTGTCTTAGTTTAACTACAGTGATGCAAGAACCATGTCTCTGTAACTCACATGAATAATACCTTGCATGGGGCTATATCATCAACACCTATTTACTGAGTGTATATATACAAGGTACAGCATTGGATATTTGGAAGTGTCAATCAACAAACACCTACTTCATGCCTGGCACTATGATAGGCACTGAGGATTATTGAAGGGAGAAATCATCATGGAGAAGGGCTCTCCTTCCTCATTACTACCACCAATAGCTTACCAGCTACCACCAACATATGGATAAGGTGCAGGAGCCCTGGGAGTGCCAGCACTCCCTTACACCAGCAGTCCTTTTGGAATTCCAACCTTCCCTTACTGCCATCATCCAGGTAAACAATTGTGTAGAGGGGACCAGATGTTCCCACCAAATGGCACTCACAGGGCAGGCAAGCCAGCCTACCTGAGGCAACAGGCTACCTTGGGGAAGAGACAAACCAATATGTGCACACAAAATCGAACCGCCACTATTACCACCACCACCTCCACCACCACCTCCACCACCACCACCACCTCCACCACCACCACCACCACCACCACCACCACACCACCACCACCACCACCACCACCACCTTAACTATCAGCTCTTTTGGACCCTGACAGACACAGTCTAAGATCCTGAACCATCATCCTGGGAAGCAACTCCTATAGAGATGTACCCTGGAAACTTCTCCTGCTCCTGCAGGTTTTATAGCCACATTTAATGAAGTCAGAAAAGAAAGTTCTTGTGTCCAGAATCCTTGGCATTGTCAAATGGTTCAACATCAGAAACTGGTATTTTTATCAGTGAAAGTGACATTAAAAATGAGACATTAGCATCTGTTTTGTTGTCATACCTTAAGGACCATGGGACCCTTGAATCTGTTTTGCAGCTGAAACCTTCCATATGGGTGAAATATATCTCCCATTAGAAAGTGAGCTCCTTGAGAACAGGAAGTGTCTTTTCTGTTTGTGTCCCTAGAGCTTAACACAGAGCTTTGCACATAGTAACTACTTAATAAGTACTTCATTCATTCATACAAAGACCAAGAAAAAAATAATCCCTGTATGAATAGATGCTAAATTAAATACGTTTTAATCCAGTGACCTCCTTGACTTACAAGTGGTAGGGGCTGCCAACAAAATGAGCACCAATTGACAATATCTCTTAGTTTCCTTGGTTGCTGATAAGATAATTTAATGGTGAAATTGCTTAATAAAACCACAAAAGTTTAGTTGTAATCCAGACGAAAGTAAATAATTTCAAAAATATATAATCCAAATGACAAAAATTAATTAAATATGGCCTTGTAAAGACAAAAACAACAGGATCAATATTCTTCATTTCTTCTAGAGTATTTCATTTCTTCTTGTAGAGTATTGGCAGCCTACTCCCCTCTTCTTGTACAAACAACAGGGCTGATCTTTTGGTCAATAAACAGATTAGAGCAATGTGATATAAATCTCAGGGCCTGATGAGCGAAGGAAGGAAAGTTGAATTTTCATTTGAATGCCATGAGACAAAGGACTTCCATGTGATACAATTTCTGTCCAGGGCCTAGTGCTGGCCCCAAACTGAGCTCCTCAATGGAAATGGGTATTTTTTAAATTCTGAAAGCATTTATTTAAGTAGAAACTACTGTGAGGAAGGCAATGGGCTAGACATTGGTATCTGAAGACAAAACCTCCCAAACAGTCCCTGCCTGCTCTTAAGGAGCTTGCATCCTGCTGGGTAACACTACAAGCAAAGTGATAGAAAGTGACTTGAGGTGGAGAATTCTACCTCCATGGCCATGAGGGAAGGCATCATCCCAGAGCAGGAGGCACCCGAGCTAAGCCTTGAAGGAATCTAAGATTCCTCCCATGAGGCAACGAGGAGGGAAAGCATCCCAGGCTTTGGGAGTGGCCAGGAGCCAGAGGGAAGACAAGGAGGCAAGAGTTAGAATGTATAATGCGGCTTCTTGAGGACTCTTTCAAACCTTGTTTTCTCCCCTCTTGCTTTAGAAAGAACACTCCTTAGATTTATTCTCTAGTGCAGGACTCTGCAAGCTTTTTATTATTTTTTTAGAAACAAGTTTTATTTGGTTTGTTTTTATATTATAGTCATATCTCAAGAGGAAACATATATAGTGGATTAGAAGTCAGGAATTTGAAATACAGTTCAAGCACTTACTAGTGGTGTGACCCTGGGCAAGTCACTTAACCTTTATGGGTTTCAGTTTCCTCATGTGTAGGAAAGGAAGGTAGGAAAGAAAACAATCATTTACTAAACACCTACTATGTGCTATGTCCCTGTGCTAAGCACTTTATAAATATTGTCTCATTTGATTTTCACAATCCTGGGAGGTAGGTGCTATTATTATCCTCATTTTACAGTTGAGGAAACTGAGGCAGACAGCGGTTAAGTGGCTTGCCCAGAGTCACACAGCTAGTGTCAGGCTGGATTTGAACTCAGGTCTTCCTGATTCTAAGTGCAGTACTCTGTCCACTGCACCATATAGATGGCTCAATGTAAAGTAGGTATTGGACCCTATGACTTCTAAGGTGCCTTACATACACACACACGTACATATGCATGTATATGTATACATGTATATACACATATATGTGTAGGGGGAGAGAGAGAGATTGAGAGACAGAGAAAAAAAGACAGAGAGAGGGAGAGATACTCTGTAATTCCTCCACCTTTGTGCAAATGAGCATATTCCTGAATCACAGAAACAGTGAAGAAAAATCAATGGACATGGTGACCTCATTTGATGATATATGTAACACTTTGTACCCATAGTACCCTACCTCTCTACCCAGATCAGAAGGATGTTTCCTCATTTCTTCCCTGGGACCAAGACTGGTCATCACAATTATATAACATTTGTCTATATAATAGGGATTTGATTAAATTTTGAAAGAATGTCTTAGGTAATAATGTAAGTGAAAAGAACACTATTTTCCGCCCCCCATCAAAACAAGAACATATTTCCACTACATGTTGTATTCTTCCTGTTGTATATTTACATGGTCACTTCCCTCTCCTTATACCTCCTCCTGAACAATTCTATTCTATAATTAAAAAAAAAAAAAGAAACACCATTATCTTGCATTCTTGATCTAAAAAGGAACTTTGATCTGGAAGTCATCTAGTCTAGACTCTTCCATCTGTAAGATTAGGAAACTGAGACATAGAGAAGTTATTGTCCACAGATAATAAGTGGCTGAGCTGGGATTAATATTTATCTCTGGAAAACTTTGTGTTGCCATATGACCTTGGTCAAGTCACTTAAACTTTCTGAGCTGCAGTTTCTTCATCTGTAAAATGGGACCATAATACCTGTAGCATCTAACTCACAGGGCTGTTGTGAAGATCAAATGGAAAAATATATGTATGGAGCTTTGCAGATCTTAAGGTGCTATATGAATATCTATTATCATTACAAAGCATTTTCCCGATTTTCCCAGTTGTTAATGCCTTTCCTCTCTCCCCATTATCTTATATTTATCTGTTTGCATTGTCTCTCAGTTGAAATTAAGCTTCTTGAAAGCAGGTACTTCAAAAAAAATCTTTCTTTTCCCAGTAACAAGTAAAGTACTTTGTCCACAGTCACTGCTTATTAAGCAGTTGTTGAATTGTTGAACATCTGAATTAGGACTCCCTTCTTGACGAAAAAAATTGCTAGAAAAACTGCACAGTAGTTTGGCAGAAATTCAGTTTGTACCAAGATTTTGTACAATATACCACAATAAAGTCCAAATGGGTAGATGACCTCAATATAAAAAGTCGCATCATTTAAAGAAAAAAAAACTAGAGGAGAATAGAAGAAAATACCTCACACAATTATGACTAGGAGAATTCTTAACCAAATAAGGGAAAACACTGATTTTAAAAGGTAAAAATAAAAATAAAACCTTTAATTACATAAAGTTGAAAAGCTTTTGTAGGAATGTCAGCAATGTGGTTGGAATTAGAAAAGGATTGTTGAAATGGAGAAGGAGCAATCTTCATAGCAAGTATTTCTCGAAAATACACACACACACACACACACACACACACACACACACGATATATAGGAAACTAGTACAACTGTACAAGGACAAGAGTCATTCCCAGAAGATTAGTGGTAAAAGGACAGAAGCAGGAAGTTTTCAAAAGAAGAAATGCAAATTATTATAAACCATGTGAAAGAATGCTCCAAAACACTAAAAAGAAAAATGAGAACTGAAACAACTCTGATGTTTCATCTTATATCCAGTTTGACAAAGATGACAAAAATGAAAGATAGTAACTACTAGAGGGGCTGGAGAAAGTCAGGCTCTCTGTCGCACTCTAGGCATTCTGGACAACAATTTGGAACTATTCAATAACACAATGCAATAGAATTAACATTTATTAAACAGCTATTATGTGCCAGGCCCCAAGCAAAGCACTGGGGATACAAATAGGGAAAAAGAAAGGCAGTCTCAACCCTCAGGAAGTTTACAATCTAATGGAGAAGATAGCACACAAAAGTAAGTTGAAAATCAAAGGGTTAGGGAAGGTATTTATTCAGTCAGCACTTCTTAAACTATGGGTTGAGACCCCATATGGGGTCCAGTAACTGAAAGTGGGGGTTGTGAAAAATTTGGCAGCAGTAAAAGGTTTCTGAACACGCAATGACCAAAAATTAATTAAAAATCAAATTTATAATGAATTTGAGGTATTTCTGGCAGCTCTTGCCCGTATTGCATTGAGCAACCTCACTGCAGCCTTCTTCTGAACACACAAAGTGCATACTTTGTATTGTGAACACCTTCACACCATGTAATGCCAATAATGCCATGTAATTGCCAGAAACATCTCGGTTCACATTCAAGACTATTGTATGTTATGAATTGCAGTGTTTTTACTGTACATACAAAACTTTCTGTTCTTAAAGAAACATAATAGTTTAACTACAAAAAATAAAATCTTCAGATATTTTCCTACCATCATTCTTCAGCATGTAAGTATCAAATTAGTATATCTTTGGATTGTATTGCATTAGAATGTTTGATTTTTAAAATTGCTGTTTTCTCCTTCATTGACAGAAACGTGTTTAATTTCAGCAAACACCCTTTAATAATATTTCTGTACCATCACTGCTGTATGTGTATGTGCGAACATCAATTTTTAAAATTAAGTACAAATGTAATTTCATAAACTAAAACTTGTATTTATTTGAGAAATCAATATTTATTTATATTTTAGGACAAAAATATTCTTTGGTTATTGATGTGGCTAAATTCAATCAGAAGAGGTAAAAATACTGATGACAATGCAGCAGAGTCTTCACTACCAGCTTGTAGTACACCTAAATCGACAAGTAAAAAAACAGGTGAAATCATTTTTGCGTTATGGATTTGCTTCTAATAATGATGACGGTGTGGAAAACCCTCTTTGCTCTATTTGTAGTGAAGTTTTGTCTGTGGAGAGAATGAAACCAGCAAAACCAAAAGAACATCTTAATACCAAACATGCAGCATACTGCAATAAAACAAAGGAATATTTTGAACAACTTTCAAAATCTCCAAATAAAGAAAAACAATGTTTTGAGAAATTTGTCACTGCCAATGAAAACTATTTACCTGCATCTTATGAAACTTTTTATTTAATTGCAAAAACTAAAAAGCCCTACATGAGAGAAGAAGATCTTGTGATACCGGCTACTATTAAAATGTCAGAAATAGTTCATGGGAAAAAGTTTGGGGGTGAAATTCATAAAGTTCCTTCATTGAATGATGCTGTTTCCAAAAGAATTTCTGAAAGTAGTATTAAACAATTCCAGCAACTTATTACCAGGCTTTACGGGCAGCCCAAAGTTTGCAATTCAATTTAGATGAAATAACTGATATTTTTAACATGGCACATGTTAGAGAAGGAAGCATACATGAAGAATTATTGTTTTGTCACCCTTTGGAAAGGCACACAAGAGGGGAAGATATATATATTTTAAAGTAGATGAATTTTCAAACATGAAGACTTATGGTGGAAAAATTGCATTGGAGTCTGTATAGACAGCTGGAGCAATGATGGGAGAGCATGTTGGATGTGTGGCAAAAGTTAAAGCTGGTGGCAATGAATACATAACTTTTACTCACCGCATGATCCATTGAGAGGCACTTGTGGCCAAAACAAATCACCAGAGTTAGATGTGCTTTGTGATACTATCAAAACGATTGATTTCATTAAAAGCAGTGCCCTTAACAGTTGTTTATTTTCAAACCTTTGCAAAGACATGGACTCCAATTACAAAAGTTTATTACTACGTGCAGAGGTAAGGTGGCTGTCAAGAAGGTGAAGTTTAAACAGATTATTGAAATCGAAAGATGAAGTTGTTTTATTTTTAACTGAGCAGAAATTCAATTTTGCTAATTTTTTTTCATAATGACTTATGACTTTCAAAACTGTTATTTGTCAGATATTTTAAAAAAACTCATATCAATTCAAGGGAAAAATTGTAACATTTATGTTAAAAGACAAAATTGAAAGTTTTACTTAAAAAGTTAACATATGGTAGAGTAAGGTGGAAAATGGTTCTTTAGAAATGTTTGTAGCTACAGATGATTTTATAATTGAAAATAACCTTCCCAAAGATTTAATTGTAAGATTTATACTTGATCATCTAAAGTGCCTGGAGACAGTTTCAGAAACACTTCCTTTCAAATTTTGATTCTAAAAAACTAAATTGGGGTCATAAACGATACTCAATTGAAATTTAAAAAATGTCAGTTATCTGCCATTAAAGGTTCAAGAAGAATTTGCCGAGTTGTCAAGCAACACAGGTTTAAAACTCGAGTTTCCTAAAAAATTATTAAATGAATTTTGGCTTGGGATTAGGACAGAATTTCCAACAATTTCTGAAATGGCCCTAAACATGCTTCTGCCACTTTGTGCTACATATTTATGCAAAGCGGTGTTCTCAGCATTGATGATTATAAAAGAAAAATATCAATCAACTCTGAAAAACATCCTGCAGTATCAAATATTCCACTAAGATTTAATTCTTTATGTAAAAATAAACAAGCGCATAATCTCATTAGTATGCAAATTTGCTTTCATCTTAATTATATGTATACCAAAGAATTGTTTTGAAATAAATTTCTTTGTGATTTATTATCGGTAAATGTTTGATTTGTATACCTATTTTACATACCTTTATACCTGCAGTCACATAAAAATTTCTCAGGTGAAAAAGGGTCATGAGTAGAAAAAATTTAAGAAGCCATGGGCTCAGTAGATGGAGTGCTGGGCCTGGAGTCAGGAAGACCTAAGTTAAAATTTGACCTCAGACACTCACTAGCTGTGTGACTCTGGGCAAGTCACTTACCCTCTTTTTGCTTGATCCACTGGAGACGGTAATGGCAAACCATTCCAGTATTTTCACTAAGAAAACTCCATGAAGACCGTGAAGAGTCAGACATGATCTAACAACAACTGGGCTAGGAGATATGATGAGAGTGGAGTCGAATCCAAGCAGTGGAAAATGAAGAGCCCTCTTTAAAAGGGGGCTTTCAGAGGCATTTTTTTTCTCCACCTTCTAGCCCTCCAATCAGAGGGGCAATTGTGGATACTGATGAGGTATGAGTACCAAAGCTGATGCAATCTGTGAGGATGGGTTTCCTGGTGAGGAACTTTTCCTGGGGGTGGGGGTGGAAGTAGGGGGAACAGAAGGGTGAGGTGGTGGGTAGCAGCGTAATAAGATGGTGGGGTCAAATCCAAGCAGGGCAACTGGTGGGAAATGAAAAACTCATTAAACTGTACAAATCCTTTGACACAATGATATTGATGTTAGGCATAGACACTAAGAAGGTCAAAGACAGAGGAAAGGTCCCACGTATACAAGAAGGTTTATGGCAGCCTTTTTTCTATAATAGTATATATGTAATATATTACTATTAGAAGACAAGATGGTGCCCACAAATTGGGGAATGGCTGAAGAAACTGAAGTATATGTGAACCACCAGAAATGAATACAAATAATTCAGAGAAACTTGGCAAGAGTTACATGACCTGATACAGATCAAAAAGTAAGCAGAACCCGGAAAACAATTTACAAGATAACCATGATAATTCAAAAGAAAATAATGCTAAAAAACTTTAGAACTCTGATCAATGCAGGGTCAATCATAAGTTCAGAGGACTTATCATAAAGCATATAGCACATCTTTTAGTAGTAGTGATGGACTATAGCTGTCCTAGACTTTCAGATATGGCCAATATTGTGATTTGTTTTTCTGAATGCATTTATTTGTTACAAGGAAGGGTTCTTGGGATGGGGTTGGAAGTGGGGAAAGGGGTCCTTGGAAAGTGACAGTTGTGGGAAAAATGAAGAGAACATGAATAAAATATTTAAAAAGAAATAAAAATGTTGATCATGATGACAGCAGTATTCCTTTAAACAGATGTACCTTTAAAGAGATTCACCAGCTCTATACAGACTTGCATATTTCAATTTGTAACATAATTTCCCTAAACCAAATTGCATGATTGTGATACCATGCTCTTTCTACTTCTCTCCCACTGGGAACAATTGTTTCTTGTAACCAGGGTCATTCCAAAGTGGAGTTTGCCTTGCTAGCATATACTGTCCTGTGTTCTTAATCAATGTTACAGTTAGCCTCAGGGCCTCTTGTGCTATAGCTCACATTTCTTCATGCTCAAAATACCATACATGGCAATAAGGATAAAAATGAATGAATGAATAAATGAATGAGTGAATAAAGCATCTATTTGGCACTTACTACATGTAAAACACTGTGCTAAACCATGGGAGTACAAATAGAAAAGCAAGACAGTCCCTACTGTCAAGGAACTCACATTCTAGTGGGGGAAATAACACACATGGAAAGTTTCAGCTGCAAGTCAGATGGAAAGGCACTCATGGTCCTTGGGGTACAGTAACAAAGTAGATGGTAATGACTTCTTTGATGTCATTTCTACTGAAAAATCTTATCAGTTTCTGATGTTGAACCACTTGACAACACCACAAGGGCTTTGGTGACAAAAACTTTCTTTTCTGCTTCTTCAATAGATGTGGCTTTTCTCAGTTGGAGAGTGGCCAGAATACTTGCACACATGCATGCACGTACATGCATCGACACACAATCTTAAAAGGTAAAAACTATGGGAAGTTGATGGTAAGAAGACTCATTCATGTCATAAGTCAAGAAGTGTGTTATAGAAAAATACAAGCCCCTCAAAAGAAATCACTGGGCCCAAAAATCTTTTCATAATGATTGCCATGTTTCCATTGTGGACTTGGGTGAAGTCTGTGATTCCACAAATCACAGCTCTGAGGATTTGTTGTTTAACTTTTGTAATAATGTGAAAAGTCTAAAACCCAGCTAAAAGCTTTCTGCCTTTCCCTTCTTTGTCTCCCCCATCTACATTACAGAAATGCTGCTGATGGCAAACAAGATAATATCATATATAAACTTGCAAGTGAATTTGGTTATGTCATTGGTGTTTTCTTTGTTGCAAAACTGAAGGGAAAAGAAAGCAACTGAATTCCAAAGTGTATTTTGAGGAGTTAGATGCTTTCCTTCCACTCCTTTCCTAGACTGGTCCCTGGTAAAGCACCTTGCTTCTTATAAGAGCAGAATGATACTTTGTAGTGCACAGTTAGGACTATTCAGGGACTCAAGACAAATTTCACTGGGTAAAAGGTGTGTATTACATCTGAGGAGACCATGTTCCCAGGACCTCCCTCATCTTCCGGCTGCCTTGTAACTGCTCTACCCCTGTCAGATCTGACCTGGTGTGGTGAAGTACATTGTTTGCCACAGAGCAGCCTTGTCTGTGTCCCTGGAATGACCCTCTTCAGAGGGTCCTGAGAGGCACCCTCTCCGAGAATTGCTATGCCTAGGCAAGTGTTCTTCCTTCACCAGAGCAGCTCTGCTTACCCCAAGAGAAGCCAGGGCTCTGAAATACCCCTGTTCAAGGGATGATCGCAGTTAAGGAACAGATTGACTGTCTGCCTACATACAGAATGTGGTCTGGAGAGGTGCATTCCCTCTCTAGAGGACAGAGGTCCCTGAAGGAGCTCTTCTCCACTGGCAGAAAATAGTTCAGGAGACCACACTCTAGTTCACTGCTCACCCCCAGACTTTTTAGAGGTTTTGCTTTCCTTGTGGCCCAGGCTATACCTGGCCTAGATGAATCACATCTCTGCAGTGTGCCACACTTTTACTTGCTCCCTGTCCTCCAGGGTCCTACCATCTCCTTATTCTCCATGCGGTAGGAAATCAACACAAGAAAAAAGAAAAAAGAACCACTTATTTTAGCACCCTGGAACAAAGGCCGGGTAGTCCTATCCCAGTTTCCTACTGTCTCTGGTAGCCACAGAGAAACCAGAGAAATTGCTAGTTAGTCACAAGCACAGTCCCTTTACATGGTCTGCCACCAGTCACATCCTTCTGTATCACTCCTTCCCCTTTAAAGTGAAATTTTAGCTACCCTATTCCCTACCAAACCACACCCAATGCATGGGAAATCAGGTTTAATATATAACTAGGTACATATTCTAAGAATTCATAAACCAGGTTTGGTCTTTGTCAGTGAACCAATGCAAATAGGCAGCCCTCAAGTCAAAGCATTGCAGTATCCTTTTCCATTTAAGGATGAAGCAGTGTTAGAATTGCAGAGATTTTCTTCTTCACCACAGGGATATTCATTCATTGCCTGTAGCTAAAAAGGTGTCCTGCTTTGATTGATTCAGAGGTGAAATTGATAGAGCACAAAGGACATCAGGAGAATGGTAGTAGCCTGAAGAATTCTTCTCTTCTCCCTTCATATTGGCCCCAACCAGACTAAGTTCATGCACAAAATCTTCAGTATTAAAGTATTACTTCAAAAGAATGAAGCCCATAATGTACTCTAAACCCTATCTACTATGCCATTCACAGACCCAACCCACACTGTTTCCCAGAAATCTGAGTTTCAGACAAAAATTTCCATGAGAACCAAGTTTTATAAATTTCTACATAATACTAGATTAAAACAAAACCATACCATCTTCAGTCTTCAGTAACAAGACAAGATGGAATAAACACAACAGGTAGGACAGGTTGTGCAGATTTGCAAAAAGAAAATACGGTAAACAATATTAGACACACACACACACACACACACAAAATAAAAACAATCCTCAGTGGGCAGACACTGCAGTCAATGTGATCCGACTTCTGCTCAAATGCTTTGTGACACCTCAGAGCAGTTCCAAGGCATCACCAACAGAGCTGTTAATGAAGAGATGTCTGAGAGCACACCTTGACCTTGTTCTTGCAGGGAGAGTAAAAGGAGCCTCATAAACAGAGTATAAAGTCATGATCTGTGTGTGGCAGGGTCATAATTTAGATACTAGAATAAACCACAAATGGAGGATCCTTTTAGAGGCTAAGACAGATTCCTTCTCATTTTGGAAGACAACCAAGCATTCAGCTAGAAATATGCATCAGACATAGCTATTATATCATAGTGGAAAGAGTCAATAGATCTGGGTTTGAATCTCAGTTCTTATGTTTGTGAGCTGGGTGACTTTGGGCAAGTCCCTTAGCTACTTGAAGTACCAGTCTTTTTATCTTTGAACTGGAAATCCTAATATTTGTACTACCTACCCTAGGATCTCAGAAGATGAAGGAGATTTGGAAAGTAAACATCTCATTCAGAAAACACAGACCAGCCTAGCAGAAGCAGTGGGGCACCCTGAGGTAGAGACAGGAGGCATCATGTGCTTCTTACAAATATCTCAGTTGCTCCTCACAACAAGCCTGTGAAGTAGATTCTATTCTTATCCCCCATTTTATGGTTGGAGAAACTGAGGCAAACAGTCATTAAGTGACTTGCCCATGGTCACACAGCTAGGGAGTGTCTGAGGCCAGATTTGAACTCGAGTCTTTATATGTCAGTATGCAAATACACCATTTATAGGTAAAAAGAGGATGAACTAGAATTCCTAAGGCTAAGAGGCAAATTTGGCCTGCTTGGTTTTAACTGACAGTTGGTGGGATGTGACCCAGGGCTTGAGCATGGCTCCAAAAAGGTGTATACTTTGTCCAAAAGAACAGACGAGGTAAAGGGGGTTGCATGGAGTGGCATTATATGTTAAGATGATATAGTTATGGGGCAGCTAGGTGATGCAGTAGATAGAACATTGGCTCTGGAGTCAGGAGGACCCAAGTTCAAACCTTATGGTTTGAACACCTACTAAGTTGTGTGACCCTGGGCAAGTCACTTAATCTCGATTGCCTCAAAAAAAAATAACATGAAAAGAAAATATAGTTATGTGAGTAAATCCAGGAACCAGAGGAGGGGTAAACATGGAGATTGACAGAAAATGAAACAGAAGAAATATTATTATTAGTATAGTCTAAGTTAGGCAGAAAGAAAGGTGCAGTTGAGTTTGGGAAAGAGATCACAACTCTCACTGAGACAGGATACAGTACTGATCAGGAGGCTCTGCTTCTCTTGGCCTTTTGCTAGACCATTCTTGATGCCAAAAGCAGAGCAGCTATCATTTTCAGCTTGCCTCCATGATAATTTCAACCTTCAAATCATGGGAGAATCAGCAAGGATTGTTATATTATTTTGGATCCAGTTCCTACCTAAAGGAGGAACTAGTTGTTGAAGGAGAAATGGTGGGAACCTTGGGGATGTGAGTGGGAAAAGGATGGGGAAGTGAACTCTCACCACTCCCCAACGTTCCCTCCATTTCTCCTTCAGTAATTCGCTCCTCTTTTTGATGAGAATCAGGGGAAGAATTTTTTTCATAGGAAAAGGTGAGGAAAGGTAGATATAGTCTGCCCCATGCTTGATTTGGGGAGAGCAAATTTCAAAAGGTCTGAAGAAAAGATAAGTGGGATACACAGAACTAAAAATTTTACAGAGAAAGTCAGTCTAGGAAGGATGGAGAGCCCTCCCGGATGAAATTCTGGAGACACAAAGGAAAACAATGTAATAAGAGGTAAGAGGGAAAATCATCTGAGACCAGTGTGGATGCATATTGAAATCAAAGCTTGATTTAAATTTGAGAAAGACATGCAGAGAAGACGGAAACAAAGTCAAGTATGATCAGGAGCACTGTAGCTCAGAAGTCACCGAAGGCAGAGAAGAACCCTCAGAACAATAAATAGGGTGAGAAATTTTTTTTTAAAACAATGAGATTGTGAAAAAGGGGAGAACTAAAGGTGAGATAAGACCACTTTTTGGAACGGATGAGAAGATGATAATCAAAGATAAAAAGAAGGCAGAACTACGTGACTTACTTTTGTTTCTCTGCCAAGGAGAATAATAATTTAACTGGAAAGAACATAAGAAAGATGGCTAAAAGTTAGTTGAAACTAAGGACAAATGGGGAGATAGTAAGAGAACACCAGCTGCCCTCAGTGAGATAAAGTCATTAGCTTGAGATGAATAACATCCTTAGGGACTAAAAGAACTGAAAAATGTGATCACTAAACCTCCGTTGAAAGACCATTGAGAAAGGGAGAAAGGCAAATGTTGTCCCATTTTTTAAAAAAGGTAAGAAGATGAGTTTGACTTTTATTTCTGGCAAAATCCTACCAAGCATTATTTTAAAAATGGTTAATGAACATCTAGAAGATAGAGATCACAGAGCCAGCATAGTGTCATCAAGAACATGTCATACCAGACTAACCTCTTTTTTTTTTTACAGTTATTAAATTGATAGATTGGAAGGACTGCTACAGATATAGGCAATTAGGTGGAACAGTAGATAGAGCATTGTACTTGGAGTCAGGAAGTCCTGAGTTCAAATGGTGTCTCAAATACTTATTAGCTATGTGATCCTGGGCAAGTCACTTAACCTTAGCTCCCGCATTTATAAAATGGAGATAATAATAATGTCTACTTTATAGAATTGTTGTGAGAATCAACAGTATATGTAAAATGCTTTGCAAACCATAAAACACTCTATAAATGCTGTTTTGGCAAAGTATTTGATAAAGTATCTCATACTATTCCTTTTTTTTTCCGCCAAAGACAAGGTTTATTAGAACAACAATAGGGGGTGGGTGAGATTTAAAGAATCTGCCATATTGGCCAGACTCTTAAAGAATCTAAGCATTTGTGTCACTATACAAGAGGGCCAGATCTTAAGAATCTGAGTGTCGCACTATTCTTGTAGAAAAGATGGGCTATAAGGGCTCCTTAAACTTTCTCCATTTGTGACCCCTTTTCTTGTTTTAGAAGTATTCATGTCGTTGCATGGCCTGAGGGCGTGTGGAGCACAAAATGTGCATGTTTTGTGTTCAGAACAAGACTGCAGTGAAATTGTGGATGCAAAATGGGCATGCACTGCCAGAAACACCTCAAATTCATTATGCATTTGATTTTTAATTAATTTTTGATCATTGCATATTCAGAAACCTTTTACTGTTGTCAAAATGGGGTTGCAACCCATAGTTTAAGAAGTGCTGGGCTAGATGATAGTATAGTTTGGTGAATTGGAGACTGGCTGGTCAATTCAACTCCATGCATTCAATAAGCATCTATTGAGTGCCCACACATGCAACAAATGCACTGTGTTAGGTATTAGGGATAAAAAGACAGAAATGAAGCATCATTTGGCTTCTTGAAGCTCTGGAGGCATGATGGTGGCATGCTCCCTGGATCTGCATTTGGTCTTATGCTGCTTAATGTTTTTTATTGATGACTTGGATGAAGGTATAGATGGCATGCTCATAAAATTTCAAGATGGTAGAAAGCAAAGAAGGCACTAGCTCCCATGCTGGATGATAGCATCAAGTTCTTGAAGGACCAATAGTCTCAAACAATGGGCTAAATCTAACATGACAAAGTTGAATAGGGACAAATGTAAAGCTTTACACTTGGGGCTCAAAATTCAGCTTTTGGACAGGAAGGCTAGATGGTAATTTGTCTGGAAAAAGAAAGATCTGCAGGTATCCATGGCCTGCAAGCTTAATTACAGTCAATGCAATGAAATGAAAGCACTAAAGCTAATATTCCGCATTAAGAAGCATAGTGTCCAAACTAGGGTGGTGATCATGCTTCCATATACTGTCCTGGTCAAACTACATATAAACTGTTGTGTTGAGCTCTGGGATCCACATTTTAGAAAGGACATTGATAAAGCTGGAAAGCATCCAGAGGAGGGTGATCAGGATAGTAAAGGATTTCAAGATTGTACCAAAGGAAAATCAACAGAAAAACTGCCAACATTTGATGTATGGAAGAACAGACCGGGCAGGTGTAGTATAGAATATTTTTGTTCTTTTCAAGTATTTCAAAAGAATTTGTTAGGAGCGATGGGTGAAAGTTAGAGAGGGCCAGATTTTGACCAAAGAAGTCTGCCATAAGTAAGTACCAGGATCCTCCTCACTGGAGACCTTCAAGTAAAAGCTAGATGACCCACTTGCTAGAGGGGATGCTAGTCCAGGTCCAGGTTGAATTATTTGGCCATTGAGGTCACCTCCAACTGTAAGAGCTTAAGAGTCAACATCAATCTATGCTGTAAGGAGAGCACTTGAAGTACTAAAATGGGAATTGTTACTTTCAGAACCAAGTAACTGCCTCATTGCTAAAAATGTACCGAAAAGTTCAGCTTCTTGAAACACCAGTTCCTCAACCAGTGGCTCACAAACATTTGGACATCTGGAGACAGAACCATTCCTTTTTTTGGTTTGGAATAACAGATAGGTTTAAGGACGATTTAAGGTGCTTCAGCTCAGCTAGCCCCCAAATAAACACATGAATCTGTTGTTAGATGGTTCACTTCTGGATCCCCAGCAAACATTTCAGAAAAGGCTTCTCAGGCAACAGGCAGACATTCCATCTATTGCCAGGCCTGTAGTCTAAGCCTTTTCAGCTTGGTCCAATATAATAGGACATGTGTTCCCCTGGAGTAACTTCACACCTTTTTCCTTTTCCATCTCCATCTCCATCCCCACCCCCAACCTCCACCAACCTTTTTTTTTTTAATTTTATTGAAGTTCTTGAGACTGCAGCCTGTTTTAGTCAATAGAGAGATAACCTGGGTTCAGGTCCTGCCTTTGATATATCTGGCTGTGGGACCCTGGGCAAGTCAATTCATTGCTTAGTTCAAGCATCTTTCCATGACTGTAAGTTACAAGGCAGGTGTCCATCTCTGGAGGTGGAAGGAGCTCCTCACTGGGAGCTCCCAATATTATTTTTGAGGGGAGCTCCCAATATTGCTGAGGAGTCATGGGTCTAGTAAAAACAAAACAAAAAACATGGCTGATATTATTTTTAAGGTAGGTTTTTAGAAACCTATGTAGCTCAGCTGTCACTTCACAATGACTCCTCTTGCTCTGGTGACAAAAAGGTACAGTTAAACAAGACAATTCTACACATAACAATGTTATGCCTTATTCTACACCCATAGTCTACCACTTCTCTTCCAAAAAGACAGGAGACATCAGCCAGTCTTTGAGAACTTAGGGTCATTTCTGCTATAGTAAAGCACAGGAATAGGACTTTGGTAGAGAAATCTTCAAAAGCCCCCCAAATAAACACATGACATCCTAGAATATTATGAGATCCATGAAGTACTATATTTTTATACATTCCCCACTTTGATCAAGAAACAGTTGTGGTGTTTTTAAATGGTGTAGGATAAAGGGAGGCTTTTCTGGGTTTTCTCTTTTTCTTTGAGGATCCAAAATTTAACTTTATACCAGACAACTATTATTTTTATTTGGAAAGTCCAGTCAATTACCCTTCCTCTCTCCTTTTCCTTCACAGCTGCTTTTATCGGTGGCTCCTTAAGGTCACCCCTGAAGACACATTTAGCTGGGACGCTTTGGAGAAGTAACCACATGACCACAGGATTGCCCAGGGGGCCACTGCCTGAGGAGAACCTAGACATACCAGTCAGGCAGCTCCAACCTCGTGCTATCCAATTCAGTTATACATAGGCCAGATACCAGAAAACATCCACACAGACAGTGTTGCCAATCCATCCCCCTTCACATGTCCCTGCCCAAGTCTCTTTTCCCATTCATTAAATAAAAATGACATCTTTCAAAGGTCTATTCACTGTCCTATGCCTTCCTCCTATTTCTCCATAATATGATGCCCAACCAAATGTTGTTACCCAAGGGACCTTCCAGCTCAGAATGTGTCACAGGCAATGTAGACATCCAAGTGAGTCATAGACTGAAAGGAGTTGGGGTGGGGGTGGGAAACTGCCTTAGAATACAGAGTGTGTATTTTAGTACCCCATTCCTGGGACTGAGGGCCTTGTGAGAAATAGGAATTCTACTGCTGGGTAGGCAGAATAAAACTCAAATTCTGTCATGCCGGAGCTACTGGAACTCCCTCTGGTCAGTGCCTGTTTTCTTTTCCGAGTGTGATCAATTTGTTTCACGTTCAAGGACTTATGCTTTCCAATCCCCCCACTCCCTTTTTGACTGATTTATTGATAATATCTACATTACTCAACAACACTAACTCCTTGACCATACTCATCAATGAAGAGAGTTTCTATCCCAGGAATTACCCACCCAGATGAAATCAAAGATCTGGACCACACATGAGCACACAGACACACATATACACACACACACACAAACTCAATTAACTTTGTGGCTTATAAGGAATGCACCTATCCTCATAAGATGTCATTGCATCTTATTACACAAGTCCTGAACTGGAGTCAGAGACAAGAGAAGAGGAGGAAGAAGAAAAAGAAAAAAGAAAGAAAAAAATGTTCAACTCATCAACATAATCCTCTCCTCCTCAATTCAGTCTAGTAATTACAGGACTTTCTTCGTGTACACATTTAAGCTAATTACATGTTTATATATCTTGGCTCCCCCTAGATCATAAGCTCTATACACTTCTGTCTGTTCTTTATTATGTGTCCTGACTGCCCAGTTCTATGTGATACTTACCTACAGGCACTCAAATAAAATTCACGGACTGATTTATCTCGATTATTGCAAGTAGAAAACCAAATGAGATAAGTCACATATCTAATCACATAATAGATTTAATCAGTAATTTTTAATTTAATCATGGAATGTGATTCTTATTAGTGTAAGGCTTATGCTTGCAGAACAACAATAAAAGAGAGAAAAAAATTGGAGGCTTAGTGACATAGAAAAACCAATAGCCATTTTCTCAATGGTATTTTTCAACAGAAAACTATGTTAAAAATAAATATAAATAAAATATTATACTATATGATATTTATATAATTATGTATTATATTATGTATTACATAATTTAATATTATTTTATTTTATATATTTATATATTACATATAATTATATATTATAAAACAAATATAAATAAAATAAATTTTTTAAAAACACAAAAAATCTAGAGTCTTCTAGTTTATTTTTAAAGCACCAGAAATATTTGGGGACATTAAAACCATCTTGTTTTATGGATGAGAAAACTGAGTCCCAGCAAGGATAGGTGACTTGCCCAAGGTCATATGACTTAGTGACAGATCCAAAATTGGAAGCTGAATCTTCTGACTGTATTTGTTTCATTGACACAGGCAAGTCCCGATGTGGAGACTCCTTCTGCCAATAAAGAGATTCAGCTTACAGTTTTAGAGAATTGCCAAGGAATGGATCAATTAAGTGACTTGGCCTGGTGAATAAATCTGGATATTCCCAAGGAAGCTAACCAGAATCATTCCTTTTTGAATCCTTTTGCGCCCCAGTGATGGTGGGAGCAGACAGATTTGACTACATTAATCATATCCAACAATATAACAACAATATAAGATTACTTCAGACTTCTGACTGCATTGAGTCTATTTGATAGCAGCATATCTCAGAAGTTGGATTTGTACTGAGGTTTTCCTAAATTCAAGGGCAACGCCCTATCTATTGCACCCTTTGCCCTGCCCTGGTACACCAGGGAAATAGTTCTCAAAAGGTAACGAGAAAAGCATTTAATAGAGTCAGAGAATCAGAAAATCACAGTGTCAGAAGGACTTTTGGAGATCATCCCCCTGTATCTGCTTGTATAGCACCAGTGAAGGGGAGCTCATTTCTTAACAAATCGTTCCCTGATAACTATTAACAGTTAGTTATGGGAAATAGTTAACAGGAAAGTCAATGTCCATTTTAATTTGAAATATAGAAAAATGAGCATAACAGAGAGAGGTTATTGTCTCTTTCAACTCCCTTCATTTTTTATTCTCTTCCCAAAGTTCAGTATATGGCGTCTGAACTCTGGCTTAGCTGCCTTTGTCAAGGAGGTGGATAGATCGCCTTAAAGATACGTTGATGCTCCGTTCCAACTTAGTAAGCCTGAGTTGATATAATTTCCCCATTCAGCAAGGCATTGTGTAGAACAACCCCAGAATTAAGATAATTCAGAAAAGTCCCTTCTAATTTCCCAGAACAACAGCTGTTGGTGCTATGACTCTTAGACATGCCTGAGGCTTATATCATTTCCATATGAACTAAGAAACATGCTTTTGGATGTTATGATTTCAGCTTGTGCCTGTGGAATAGTATTTACATAAAGTGTAACTGGGCTCTAGAGGGATCAGATTTTGACCTTGATCTTATTAGCAGCATGCCTGGGTTTGAAAGGAGAACTGGTTGGTAGAATGTGGATGACTCAGTGTAACCTATCAACACTACTAGAAAATACACCATGTGGTGATCCTTTGAAGGAACTGGGCGTATTTATAGGATCATAGATTTAGAGCTAGAAGGGACCTTAGAGGTCAGTTAGTCCAACCCCCTCATTCTATAGATGGAGAAACTGTGGCACAGAGAGGTTAAGTCAGTCAGTCAGTCAACCAGCATTTATGAAGTATTTAATACCTGCCCTGTGCTGTGGTAGGCATTGGGGGTATGAAGAAAGGCAAAAACATTGACCTGCCTTCAAGGAATTGCTCATTTTAGTGGGTGAGTCTATATATCCATCCATCTATCTATCTATCTATCTATCTATCTATCTATCTATCTATCTATCTAGTGTGATACGTATATAAAGGCAGCTAGGTGGCACAATGCATAGAGCACCAGGCCTGAAGTTAGGAAGATCTGAGACACTTACTTATCCAGCCTCAGATACTTACTTAGCAGTGTGATCCTGGGCAAATCACTTAACCCTGTTTGCCTCAGTTTTCTCAACTGCAAAATGAGTTGGAGAAGGAAATGGCAAACCACTCTATTAACTTTGCCAAGAAAATCCCAAATGGGGTCACAAAGAGTCAGATACAATTGAACAACATATACGATATATGAGTGTGCGTGTGTGTATGTATATATATGGCATGTATATACATATATATATATATATATATATATATATATATGTTTAATACACACATAATGTGCAGTTAGGCTACACAAATTATAAGTCATAGGCCAAGTGCTTAGCAGAGTATAGGGCAGCAGGTATTAAATACGTAATAAATACTTGTTTACTGAATGATAGATACCACACACACACACACACACACACACATACACACAATAATGTATGTATAAGATGTATACAGAGTAGATGAAAGGTAAGCTGAGAGGGAAGGCAAGTGGGAAAAAGGGATTGGCAAAAAGCCTCACGTATAGCGGAAGGTGTGATTGGACCTGAATGTTGATGGACGCTGGGGAAACCAGGAACATTCCAGGCATGGTTGGGGAAGCAGGGTAGAGCCAAGGCAAATGCACAGAGCTGGTGAGTGTCCTGTGTGAGGAACAGCAAGCAGACCGATGTAATTGGATGTGTTCAATGCATGGAGGGGAGTGAAAGATCCAGAGACTGGAGAGGTAGGAAGGGACCAGGTGGTGAATGGCTTTAAATACCAAGCTGAAGACTTGCTCTTCATTCTTGGAAGTAATAGGGAGCCACTAGAGTTTACTGGGTAAAAGGGTGATGTGGTCAGGTAGACTTTAAGAAAATCACTCTAAGGGGCAGCGAGGTGGTGCAGTGGATACAGCACCAGCCCTGAAGTCAGGAGGACCTGAGTTCAAATCCAGCCTCAGATCAAACACTTGACACTTACTAGCTGTGTGACCCTGAGCAAGTCACTTAACCTCAATTGCCTTAAAATAAATAAAGAAAAAAAAAAGAAAATCACTCTGGCTGCTGAGTAGAGGATAGACTAGACAAGGGAGATTTGAGCCAGTTGGCAGGTCCAGTAAAGAAATGGTGAAAACCTCAACTAGAATGGTGGCTGTGTGAGCGGAGAGAATGGTACATATATAAGAGATATTATCAAGGTAAAACTGACAAGCTTTGACAACAGATTGGATATATGAAGGATGACACTAAGATTAAGAGTCTGGGTGACGGGGAGGAGGATGATTTAAAATAAAGTTATTATTTATTTTGAATATTGTTTTCTTTTTAAATTTTAAGTTCCTAATTCTCTCCCTCTTTCCTACCCTTCCCCCAACCACTGAGAAGGCAAGCAATATATCATATATGTGAAATTATGCAAAACATATTTCCATGTTAGCCATATTGCTAAAAAAAAAAGCAATAAAACTAAAGTGAGAAAATAATTTGCATTCAGAGTTCATCATTTCTCTCTCTGGAGGTAGATAGAATTTTCCATCATGAGTCCTTTGGAACTGTTTTGCATCACTGTATTGATTAGAGTAGTCATGTCTTTCACAGGTGATCATCATTACAATATTGCTGTTTCTGTGAACAATGATCTGGTTTTTTTACTTCACTTTGCATCAGTTCATAGAGATCTTGCCATGTTTTTCTGAAACCATTCCCCTCATCATTTCCCACAGCACAATAGTACTCCATCACAATCATACACCACAACTCGCTCAGCCATTCCCCAACTGATGAGCATCCCCTCAATTTTCAATTCTTTACCATTTCAAAAAGAGCTGTTATATTTTTGTACATATAGTACCTGTTCCTTTGATCTCTTTGAGATACAGACCTAGTAGTGATATTGCTGGGTCAAATGGTATGTCCTTTGGGCATAGAGTTCCAAATTGTTCTCCAGAATGTTTGGACAAGTTCACAACTCTAACAGTTCATTAGTGTACCTACTTCCTCCCCCACACTCCCCTCAACGTTTGTCATTTCTGATAGGTGTGAGGTGGTACCCCAGAGTTATTTTAATTTGCATTTTTATAATCAATAGTGATTTAGAACATTTTTCCATATGACTACAGAAAGTATTTATTTATTTTTTAATAGCCTTTTCTTTTTAGGTACTAGGTATAGGAGGGGTATCCTGAAAATTGCCCATTTATATCCTTTGACCATTTATCAATTAAAAAATTGATCTTATTTTGATAAATTTGACTAATTTCTCTGTTTTTGAGAAATGAGGTCTTTATTAGAACAATTTGTAAAAGTTTTTGAATGTTACTTCCTTTTCTATGGTTTTTGTTGTTGTTAAGTCATATTCAACTCTTCTTGACCCTATTTGGGGTTTTCTTGACAAAGATACATGAATGTCTTGCCATTTCCTTCTCCAGCTCATTTTACAGATGAGAAAACTGAGGCAAATGGAGTTAAGTGACTTGCCCAGGGTCTCACAGCTAATAAGTATCTGAGGCCAGATATGAACTCAGAAAGATGAGTCTTCCTGACTCCAGGCCCAGCATGCTATCCACTGTGCTACCTAGCTGCCCCCTGTCTATGGTACCTTTTAGCAAAATGTAGTTTCCCTGACTATTTCTTTTAATAGAGTCTATTTTTGCTTTTTCTTTGTCTGAGATCATTGCCATCCCTGCCTTTTTTACTTTAGCTAGAGCATGTTAGATTCTGCCCCAGCCCTTTAACTCTGTGTGTCCTTTATAAACAACATATTATTAGATTCTAATTTCTAATCTATTCTGCTATCTGCTTCCCTTTTATGGGTGAGTTCATCCTGTTCACATTCACAGTTCTGATTACTAACTGTGTATTTACCTCCATTCCATTTTCTTCTGTTTATTCTTCTTTCTGTCTCTTTCTATCCTGTCCCTCCCCAAAACTCTTAGAGGATGGCGATAAAAGGAAAATTGGGAAAAATGGAGGGTTTAGGGAAGCACACAATGAGTTCTGCTTCTGGCAATTTGAGTTTGAGATACCCATGAGACATCCACTTGGAAATATCCAAAAGGTCTGTAGTGAGGACAAAAAATGTGGTTAGGCAGCTAGGTGGTACAGTATATAGAGTGCTGGGCTTGGAGTCAGGAAGATGTATCTTCCTGAGTTCAAATATGGCCTCAGATAGTTACTTAGCTGTGTGACCCTGGGCAAGTCACTTAACCTCATTTGTCTCAGTTTCCTCATCTGTTAAATGAGCTGGAGAAGCAAATGGCAAACCACTCCAGTATCTTTGCCAAGAAAACTCCAAATGGGGTTACAAAGAGTCAGACATGACTGAAATGACTGAACAACAAAGGCATAGGTAACCATTATGATCAGATAAAGGAATTTTGGACTTCATGAAGCAGTTAGGTGGTATAGTGGATAGAGCACTGGTCCTGGCATCAGGAAGACCTGAGTTCAAAACTTGCCTCAAATGCTAGCTCTGTGGCCCTGGGCAAGTCACTTAACAGTCTATCTAACTTCCTTTGACTGTAAAATGAGGGTAATAATAGTGCCTATCTACCAGGGTTGTAGATAAAAAGAGATGATATTTGTAAAGCATTTAGCATAGTACTAGCACATAGTAGGTGCTTAGCACACACTTGTTTTCTTCCTTCATGAACTTGGAAGTAGAACATTTATAGGTGATGGCAAGGTCAAGGTTATAACCAATCTCTACGTAGCTAAGGTTATGGGACTAGAGTAGAATGAGAAAAAGGGAAGTTAAGAGTGTTTGAAGAGGCATCATTACTTTTGTTGAAGTCTTCTAGTGGAAGGGTAGGAGTTGGAGTGGAGAAAAAGACTGTTTGAGACACTGAACTCATTGAGGAAGGAAAGAGACTATCCAGGGAGTCCACAGATAACGGCCACCAGAATCTGGGTTGGGTAAGTCCAAGAAGCAGCTTTCAACTTTCATTCAGAATGGGGATAATTGAGCTCGGTTGCCTCGGTTGGTTGGTGTCCTTTGTTCTTAAAGAGGACCGGAATGACACCACTATGTTGGAGTCAAATTACAATGTGTATCGCTGCAGCTCATTAGGCCAATGTGAGCTCTGAACGCTCTACCACAGGTTGGGCACAAATAGTTCATGTGAACATTTAGGGTGGATTCTCTAAATTTGCGCATCTCATGTTTCTTTTGAGCTACTTCAATTCTGCTTTGCTCATAAGAGTATCACCTTCTCTGATAAGGGCACGCAATACTAAAAGGTCCTATGCCAGTGCCTTACATGTCACACGATCAATTCCAAAGTTCTTAAGAGAGACCTTGAGAGTGTCCTTGTATCGCTTCTTCTGACCACCATGTGAACACTTGTCCTGTGTGAGCTGTCCATAAAATAGTCTTTTAGGTAAGTGTACATTTGGCATTCAAACAATGTGGCCAGCCCATCATAGCTGTGCTCTCTGCAATAGAATTTGAATGCTTGGCAGTTTAGTTCCAGAAAGGACTTGAATATCTGATATCTTATCCTGCCAAGTGATCTTCAGAATCTTCCTAAGATAATGCAAATGGAAGTGATTCAGTTTCCTGGCATGGCGCTGGCATACTGTGCAGGTTTCACAGGCATACAACCATGAGACCAGCACAGTGGCTCTGCAGACTTCAGCGTAGTAGTCAATCTAATAAGTCTTCTCTCCCTCATTTTCCTTTGGAGCCTCCTAAACTGAACTAGCTCTGGCAATGTTCCATCTAGAGTGAAATAGTAGAGAGTATAGAATTTGAAGTCAGGAAGAAAAGGATTGACTCCTCCTCACATAGAAATTAGTAGTGAGACTCTGGTCCAGTGGAAAGGGCCCTTACTCTAGAATTGAAAGATCCAGGTTCAAATACAGCCTAAGATGTTTTCTACCTGTATCACTTTACCCTGCTGGCCTCAGTTTTCTCATTTGTAAAATTAGGTGGCCTCTTATAGCTATAGATCTGTCAGGTCTGGATGACACTGTGCACTTAATCCTAAGAAGTTTTTATTAAGTCATAGGCCAGCAGCTCTTTTGTGTCGATCGTATTCCTGTGTGGCAAATTCTTCACTGATGGAACTAGAAATGAGGTAAATAATGTATCTCCTTTTCCAAGCTCTCAGGACAATTCTACCTCTCCCACAGGCAAACAATGGTTGAGTCATCACATTGAAAAAGCCTTCTGCAAATGCTCCAGTCTCCCAGCCAGGTTTATATAGAAATTACATATGCATATCTCAGAACCTAGAAGGAATCTTTAAAGTCTGTGCCAAGAACAGAGGGCAAGTATTCAATTAATTTCCCACATTTCTTTAATCAATCTGTCATCAAGCACATATTAGGCATATCTGAACAGAAGTTCAGAGCAAAACCAGAAAGTATTCAAGCACTCTTGGATGGTTGCTTAAAATGTGCAAATTAAACACGGTCCCTGAACTGGAAGACTTTGGGATCTGATAGGATTTGGCTACATTATTGTTGTGCAAAGGGTGAGTCCTTTGAGATCATACTGCCATTTTGAAAAAGGAATATTGGCTAGGGCACGTTATTTAAAAATGGGCCCTGAGTAAGAGACAATTGAAAAGGAAATATTAAAACCTGGTTCTATGACAGGTCCAGCACAAGAGTCAGACAGAGAACGTAAGAAACATTGTGCTCAACTCATTATAGGGACAGACATAGGAATGCATTAGGTAACCTCAGGGCACCTAGAGCACTTTAAAGCACTACAACTTTTCATGGAGAAAAACTAAGGAGCTAGGAGCCTGCCTAGGGAAGTATTAGCAGACAGAATCAACGGTCACCCAAACAGGAGGGGTCTGGGGTTTAGGGGACAGAGTTAATTAATGCCCATTTATCATCTAGAGCAGGAGAGTACAGACCCTCTCCTCTACCCAGAGGGATGGGGCAGCCAGGGAGTCCTAAGGGAAGCCATCGAAGTCAAGTTTTGCCCAAACCTGACCCAGATAAAGCTACTACAGAGAAACATGGGGCATACATTTAGAGCTGGAAGGGACCTCAGAGGTCACTTAGCCCAACTGCCACATTTCACAGGTGAGGAAATTGAGAGTCATCGAGGTATGACTTGTCCATGCTTTCACAGGCTGAGCTGGGATCTGAAGCCAAGTCCTCTTACTTCGGTCCCACATTCTTTTCATGGCACATGATGCTTCCTTTGACTAAAATAATAACCTCCATGGTTCAACCAGAACTCATCAACTTTCATTCCCCTTCAACAAAATGACCAAACTGGATTCTCATCTCTAAGCCTTTTTGGCCTCTGAAAAAAATATCTTTAAGAAGTCATTTCATCCAATGGGCAGGAAATGGACTCTTCTCTGGAGCTGGCAAACGTGGGGCCAGGCTCTCAGAAAAATCGCTCTGAATCAACGCCTGAATCTTGATGAAAGTTCTTAATATTAAATGCCAAATAACTCTTTCTGGGGATGTGACAAAACCAGATGGTCTGAGCTGTTCTTTTCTTTCTCCCCAGACTCAAGAGAAAATGTTGCCAGCTCAGGTCCCATTTTGCTCAGGCTCCAAGGCTTATCCTGGAGCCAAACATTAGAACCTTTCTCCTGAAAGGGATGTCTCACCCTCCAAGGGTTAGTCTTTTATGCTGGCCCTTAACTGCCACTTGGTCTCCCGGTGGAACAGCCCTTTCTTGTCCTTAACTGTTTTAGGCCTGGTTTCATATTCTTCAATTTACTCTGGCATGACAGATGGAGTTTATGTAAGACACCAACACTTTTCATCAGTAGGGCCCATTCAACCCCTAATTCAGTTAATGCTGTTTGCCTTAGAGGCAAAACACTTGTACGATTGAATTTGGGTAGGACTGAATGGCTGAATTGACCAGTTGTCCTGATTGTCCTAAGCAAAACCATAATGGAACTTGGTCTTCTACTTTAGAAAGAGTTCATATTATGTTTCAGAAAGAAACTTGGAACAAGAGGCAGCATGATATAGTGGACAGAGGACTAACCTTGGAATCAGGAAAGCCTGAATACAAGTATTACCTTGGACAGTATTAATCATGTGCCCCTGGGAAAGTTACCTGTAACCTTTCAGTACTCCCAGACAAATCTATAAGACTATAACTCGTTGAGAAGGTGCCAACATGTATTAGATTGTAAGCTCCTTGAGGATAGGGACTGTTTTTGCTTCTTTTGAATCCCCAGCATTTAGCATAGTACGTAGCACACAGTAGCTACTTCGTAAATGTTTATTGATTGATATTAAGAGAGGAAACTCCTCATTATCCATAATAAGGGCTGCTTAATAATTGTTTATTGACTGATTTACTGTACCAATGTAATTATGGATATGAGTCAAATAAGACAACTTTTTGAAAGCACTCTAGAAATGTCTACCACGTGGATTTTCTTCTACGTCTCTGTAACTCATCTGACAGGATGCAAGAAATCAAAAAACAAAAAACAAAAAACCCATGCTTCTGTAGACTGGGACTTAGGAAACCTAAAGGACACTCCAGTTTGGCCTCCTTTATTATTCTGTGAGGCCCTGTCTACTTCCCATCTGCCTCGGCTTCCTCATCTGCCAGAGTCAGGAAACAATGTCATCTTCCAAGGGAAACTGCTTGGAATAGTGGCAAAGCGTTGGGAAGATACAAGAGCATAATCATCTGCTTTCCAAGGCAACATTTTGGAACAAAACAATCTGTTCCAAGTCTCCTGCAATTAGAGAGAAATGCATGATGCTGTGGTGACTTCTTTAATCAAATGCAAGTGCATTGAGGGCAGAGATGGTTTCATTTTGGTTTTTGATCCTTAGTACCCAGCACAGAGCCTCACACATTTGATATGCTTAATGAATTTTGGTGAATTTCATTGAATTGGTGGGTATGGAGATACAAGTAGATTAGAGGGGGGAAAAAAACAGCTCCAAAGTTTCTCAGGAATCTTTCATAAGTCTATATATATTGCACGATTAGCCAAGAGACTTATAAAATGGAGGTGGGAAGTTAAAGGAAGCCAGATTCAATTATTTGCATATTTCTGGGGAATGTGATGCTTTCAGGCAGAGGTTGGCATCCTGTTGCTCTTGATTTAGCTTTCTTTAATTATCCTAGAACAGGGGTGGGAAAACTTTGGCCTTGAGGCCACACGTGGCCCTCTAGGTCCTCAAGTGCTACCCTTTGACCAAATCCAAACATAAGGGGATTCATTCTGTGAAATTGGGATTTAGTCAAAAGGCTGCACTTGAGGACGCAGAGGGCCACACGTGGACCGGAGCCACAGGTACCCCACCCTTGCCCTAAAAGTTCCCTGAAGCTCTTCATTATAAAGCAGAATTCCATGGAAGAGCAGCCAGTGTTGAAGTCCTTTCAAAGTGCTTCAGTTACTCTGGTACAAACAGGGCCAGATGCCAAGGACAGAGCAGTTGCAAAGCTTCCATGTTGTTTTAGAAAACAATTTTCATACTTTGTAATGCTGCAAGTGTCCATTGCCAGAATCTGTTTGCTCAGATGCCCTGTTTTATACCAGGGAATAAAAATGTCGTGGTAACCTCAGGAATTTCTTAACCCCTCCAAGTCCTGGTATTCTGGAGAAAAAGGACACCAGCAGCTAAGAAGGAAGCTTGACCTTTGCACCCCAGAGGCAGGAACTATATTGGAATGTCTTAGCCAGGCCCATATCTTGGCCAGATTTGAGCTCTACTGGCAAATGCATTTGAGTTGTGGAAAGCATCCATTACAGGAGAGAAAAATTAGTATAAGGAATTACAGATTCTTCAGCCATTCTGAAGAAACACAAGAGGAAAGCAAGGGCTCCTTTGCCTAAGTAAGCAAAATGATATTGGCAAAACTGCTCCAAAGGAGGGATTCAACAGTCTATTAGCTTTAGGAGAATTTGGCCAAAAGTAGAATTCAGCCAAACCTGTGTTTTGAGGAAATGTGACCAAAAGTGAAGGGCTGCATTACATTGTGGATAGAGAGTAGATAAAATAAATAGGTTGGAGTGGATGATGACTTCTAAGGTCCTATCTAATACTATATGGTTACATGGCGCCAGCATGACCTCAGTTCAAGTCCTGACACTGATAGCTACTAGCTGCATGATTGAGCAAATTATTTAACTTATTTATAAACCTCAATATTCCTCCCAGGTCACCATTCCCCCTTATGTGTTTGTCTTCCTCTCTTACAAGGTTAACTGCTTGGGAGCAGGGCAAGTCTTCACATTTGTGTTTGCATTCCTCATATTTAGTGCACCACTTGGCACATAGTAAACATTTAATAAGTCCTATGCATTCATTCATTTGTTCATTCATTCTATGATCTTGGCAACTCTCTAAAGCTATAAATTTCAAAGGAGGTGCTGACCTGCATGAGCAAAGAGAGTTTCCACATCTGGTAGTTCTCTCTACTAATAAAATCATAGCTCCAATTCCTATCCTTATCACTATGTCCAATATTTTGACTATTGCTAAAAAATGGAGGTCTAGCTTGGTCTCCAAAATGATTATATCTCATCTTTTAACTATATTATTATTAGCAATTGTAATAACTAATAATGGTTCCATAGGTGTAATTTTTTTTAAGTAAAACTCTTCTTAGAAACTTGGCCAGGTATAATCAACCTTTTAAATAAAATGCATTAAGAAGAAAATTCACACTTAAGGGAATAATGATAGAAACTCTA
The DNA here is from genome assembly GCF_003287225.1 of Phascolarctos cinereus. NCBI lineage: Eukaryota > Metazoa > Chordata > Mammalia > Diprotodontia > Phascolarctidae > Phascolarctos > Phascolarctos cinereus. The sequence goes on along the minus strand of NW_027556402.1, from coordinate 111,442,836 downwards.
ATTTACATAATTAAAAATATTATATTACATATAAAACAGAAGAAGCTAAGGTAAATGGATTTTACTGTGCTATCATACCTTAGCAGGACAGAAATCTTTACTCTTCTTCATCTTCATCATCTTCATCATCATCCTCAATAACAGCTAACACTCATTGAGGGGTTACTATGTCTAGGCAATTGGAAAGGTGTAGGATCAGAGATTTGGAATTAGAAGTAACCTTAGGAGTCATCTAGCCCAATCCCTTCCTTTTATAGAGGGATGGAAAATGGCCTGGTCAATTGAAGTACCTTGTTGAAGGTTGCCAAGGTGAGTAAATGGTGGAATTGGAGCTCCAATTCAGGTTGCTGGGCTCCAAATCCAGAACTCTTTCCATCACATTAATTAATAGGGATGTGAGAAGGCATGTCTCTGCCTTTTATAGAGTGTACATTCTAGTTGGAGAAATAAGTCACGTAAAGGCTAAAAAATAAATAACAAAATGATGTAACATGCCAAGAGCCAAGAGGAAGGGAAGAATCAGTAGGTATTAAAGTAGTTTCATTTGATAAATTAATAATATTTGTTGAATGAATGAATCAATGGTGAGAATGAAAAAATAGAGTTCAGAAGAGGGAGGATGGATTATAAGGGGAAAAGAAACATCAAGAGAGAGTCTAGTTAGGAGACTATTGCAAAAGTCTAAATGTGAAAAGTGTGAGGTCATGGAGCCCTGAAATGGCATGATGGCTGTAAGAATGGAAAGGAAGACAACATTATGGAAAGTAGAATAGACAGGTTTGGTGATGATATTTGGAGAGACGAGGAAGATGATTCAGAAGTTTTGAGCCTGAGTGATAGAAAGTAATAACAGTAAAGGCCAGAGGAGTTGTTGCTTTGTGGAGAAAGACAGTGAGATATTTTGTATTTGAGGGAACAGTAAAGACCTGGGTTCAAAGTTGTTCTCATACATTTACTGGCTGTGTGATCCACAGGGTTTCTGAACTTGTTTCCTCATCTGTAAAATACATAGGTTGGGCTAGATGTTGGCTTCTAAGGTCCCATCTAGCATTATACCTCTGATCCTCTGATGTTTTTCTTAATCACGTAGAACAATTCCAATAAAGCACTTGTGTTATGCCATGTTTTAAGTATTTTTATGCTTAATCAGAATGTTACCCCTTTTCTTCCAATTTATTTGGAAAGACTGTTGCATTCTTTAATGTGCTTTTAGTTATATCTTTGGGGAAAATTATTTCCCTGGGGCATTATCTCCATTATTATAACAGACATCAATGAAGGAAAGATTCAGTTATATTTAGTTTATATATGTATAGCCAATGAGCTACAAAATGGGGATACTCATACCCTTCTTCTCTCACAGGGTAGCTGCAGGGAAAGCTCTTTGTAAACCTTATAGTCCCATAAAAAGCTTAACTGTTATCACTGTTGGGAACTTCTCTGTTTCTACAAAGTATATTCATATGACATATTTGCAGCACTTATTAAGTGTTTACTATGTGCCAAGCACTGTGCTAGAGACAGTTGGCACAATGGGAAGAGTCCTGAATCAGGAACCAGAGGCAGAGTCATAACCAGCAATTTTGGCTCTTAGGGCAATTGCTGCCTGTGGCAAGCAGTAACAACTGGAGCAAGCAGCTCCGAACATGGACAAGCACCATGACAGGCATTCTTACACCAACTTTATAACTCGTAAGGAGCATGGAAAGTATCCTGGAGGCAGAGGACCTCTCATCTTCGCTTTGTCACTTACTACCTGTGAAACCGTGGCCATTTAACCTTTTGGGGACTTTCTTTACCTCATCTGTAAACTAAAGGTGTTGGACCATTAGGTCCCTTCCATGTCTTTGTTTAAACATTGTAAGAAGTAATAAAGGCAAATTCATTTGGGGGAAGGCAAATTACTGTATGCTTGTAATAAAACTCAGGAAATAGTGGCCCCCTATATATAGGATTTGAGGTTCTATGCTTTTTCAAACCCCTCAAGCAATTATCTCCAAAGTGAGGGATATGGTTACCTGACAGGCAATAGCATGACCCCAAGGAACATGCAACCAATCAACATGAGAAGGTGAGTAGGAACCCACATGTCACATGATAGGCAGTCCTGAGTTTATCTCTAAAACAACCATACCTACTCATTACAGTTCAACACTCTTCCATTCTACCCCTTCCCAGCATTGGGAAAATTTCTAACCTTCTCCCTTCTGTGCTGGGCTTCGGCTTTAATGGCAGTTATGTCCTAACCCCAACTAGGGCAGTCACAATAGTAGTTATGCAGGTGTCATTGGGAAAATTCCTTACAATCCCTCAATCTCTCCTTAGCTTCCCACTCATGTCCCCCGATCATATCATGGCTTTAGCAGTTACCTACTCACTGGATGTCAGGCTCTGTGTTCTAGGCCAATGACTGGTGAGGAAAAGCCACTCCTCCCCTACTCAACTTTTTCCTTTGGGCTGGGACAAAGTGAGGGGAAAAGGAGTTGGGATCGGCCTTACAGATCTCATTAGATTATCTTTCCCCAAAAAACTCACCTCTTCAGAACTAACCTGAGGGCACCATCATTTTCCTAGTCAACCGGGTTTATTGACTCAGTGTTATCCTTGGCTCCCTCACTTTCTCACCCCATGTCTCCAAACAGTTGCCAAATCTTGTGATGTCTGTCTCTACAGCGACTCTCACATATGGCTCTAAACTCACACAGCCACTGCCCTTGTCCAGTCCCTCATTTCCTCTCATCTGCATTATTATAATGCCTTTAAATTGATCTCTTTATTTCACTTCTTTCCACACAAAAACTCATCCTTCATTCAACTGCCAAAGTAATTTTTCTAAAATGCAGCCATTCCCTACTCAATAAATCCCATTGGCTCCATATTATCTATAAGATCAAAAATAAACTCCTGTCATTTAAAGCCTTTCACAACCTTTTTAGCCTTATTATACATTAATTACCTCTCTGGACCAGCTAAACTGACCTTCCTGCTGTGTTCCTCATGCAAATAAAAACAGAACTAAAATTTGAAAGAAGAGATTTCTATTGAAAACCCTACTGAGTTGAAATCAGAGATAATTCACTTTTGCTTTTTTTTGCATTGTATATGGTGACTGTCTCCACTCAGCGAAACATGAACCCATTGACTATAATGATCTATTATTTGATTCTTATATTGTGCATCTTTCAAATAAAAATAAAAACATGACATATTGATAGCATTTATTAAGTGCCTACTATATGCCAAGCACTGTGCTAGAGACACATTTATTTAAAAATAAAGAAATTTACTTGCTTGGTTAGCTACACTGATCAAATCAAGGGTTTCTTTTTGTTTGCTTTTTACAAGTATGTCCTTAGGACATACACAGGGATACTTAAACATTTTTTTTACTTTAAAAATTATTTTTATTCTGACTTCAACAAACAGCAAACAAAACGGGGCACTTTCACATACACACCAAAATTTAAAAAAGAGGATTACATGAAACTGTAGCTCTCTAGCTTGCTTTTCTCTATCTTATATAAGTATATAAGATGTTCAACTAGTAGCTTTCAAAGCTGTCATGTTTGTCTCTGTTCTTTCTGGCCTTCCTTCTGTTCTCTATTAAAAAGATTTCTCAATGAATATCTTCCTTTATTTTTGGCTACCCTAGTTCTCCTTTATCATCTCCTCACTCCTCCAGTACAGAAAGAAAAAGAAATACTTTTTTTCAAAAATAAATACAATTGCATTGCTTTCAAGAGCATGAAGTTTTTTTCAACTATGAATAAATAAAATTAAAAACATTTTAAATATTATGTATTTAATTTTTACCTCATCTTTTAAAATTTTCACATACATTTTATGAAGAGCATGATAAATTTGTACAATAGCACACATATGTAATACAATAATAAACAAATATATACATAGGGAGGGTACACACTCAAAAAATGGACTGACAGCGATGTGTCATTAAAAAATGTTTGGCCACAACTGGCCTAGAGAAGCCCTGGGAGGTTCTCATCCACACAACATTCAGGAGGGAAGGCAGCACTCAGATGTCTACCTGTTGTGGGGAGCTATTGCTACTAGCAGATGAGGTACAGGACAGAGGCTGGTTCTCCTTGAGAGGATAGAAGGAAGGGGACAAGACAAGATGGGTTGATTCAGAGGAAGAGAGAGAAATGAACAGACAACAGTTAGCTGTCCACAGCTATCCAGAAATCAAACCTCCTCATCGCCTCTGTTAGACCAGTGTCCTTTCTACCTTCTAAATTTGCCCTAAGGGAAAGCCCCAGTGGCCATAACTCTATGGCTCTGGTCAGAGGATCTGGGTTTGAATTTCAGCTTTGCACTTCCCTACTTGTCTGACCATTGACATGTTACTTTTCTCATCTCTAAAATGAGGGGGTTGGGCTAAAAGTTCTTCCCCCACTTTGCTTGTTTGTGCTGCTCCTTCTTTTCCATTTCTACCATCCCCAAAAATGTTCATTGCAACAGGTCATTCCACTTAGGGTAGGATAATCATTTCTTCATAGAACACCCTTTGACCATCTTTGACCTAATGTATTATTTGTCTTTTAATAAATAAAGTTTGAGTTGCTAATTGCCGTTGAGTAAATTCTTGGCCAGATAATTAAAGGAACATCATTAAGAATTTACCATGTGGCAGGCGCAGAGAGGCAGATAAGTGGATAGACAGACAATGTATCAGTAGAACATTGGGCCTAAAGTTGGGAAGACTGGAATTCAAATCTAGCCTCAGATATTTACTAGCTGTGTGACCCTGGACAAGTCACTTAACCTTTGATTGCCTCAATTTCTTCAATTATAAAATGGGAATAATGATAGCACCTCCATCCAGGATTGTTATGAGGATCAAATGAGCCATTTGTAAAACACTTGGTACAGTGCCTGGCATGCAGTAAGTGTTAATTAATAAATTTTGTTGTTGTTCAATCATTTTCAGTCATGTCCAATTCTTCATAGTAGATATACATTCCCCCTTCTTTCTATATTCTATCCACTGAGCCACCTACCTGCCCTGATTAATAAATACTTTAATACATAAATAAATGTCTTTTTTCCAGGTACTGTGCTAGAAAGATAATGCATTCATCAAGTGCTTACTATGTGCCAGGCGTCATGTAGTAGGTCCACAAATACAAGCATGCGAGATAGTCCATGCCCCTATTCTAATGATTTTCATGGGGAAAATAATACATAAATTCGAGCTTGCCAAAAGGCTACCCATGCCTTAGCAGGGTTTGGAGCTAGTGTCTGCGATTCAGGTGGAGGTCTGGTTCTGGGCAACATAAGGCAAAAGCTTACTACTCATGTGACCTTAGGTTAGTCATTTAACCTGGGCCTTTCAGAGGGGGCTGGTCTAAATCAGTGGTGTCAAACTCAGAGAGAAGCAAGAGCCACTAGTCTAAATATAAGGATCCCTTTGACTTGGTTTCAAAATGTGATACTATCTATGTTTTAATATGTTTGTCTTTATTTTGTTAAATATGTCCCAATTACATTTGAATGTAATTCCAGCAGCACTCAGGAATGTTGCCAGCTGGATGAGGCCAGCAATTTCAACAAGGTTAACGTTGTGACATGACAATTCAGGTTGGAGTTCTTCATTCACAGAGTAATAGCTTTGCACATTAGGAATATAAGTTTACATTTCATTTATGACAAGAGTGTAACCAATATGGCACCCTGTATGGACAGACAGAGATAAGAGGGGGTTGGTCACTTCCATCACTGCTACCAACATCCCATATTGCCTCCAGAGCTATGATGAGCAATTTTGGAGCTTGGGCAAGTAGCACAGAGGTTGACCTAAATTGCTGATACTACAAAGAGATATCTGGATGTTAAGAGTGGAGAAATCAGGGCTGGCCTGGGTCAGGTTGCCTAAATCAGTGACTGATCTTTTCCTATTTTAAGGAAGGAATCTAGCTAACTATGGGTCTTAATCAGTTGTTTCTATGTGGATGAATGATGACAAGCACTATCACTACCTTCTAAATGTCAGTACCCTGGGGCAAAGTCCTAGAGACTCTGTCCTGGTTATTTCTCTGCCTCCTTCGCACCCACCTCCCTAAATTTCTTACCCCTTCCTCCCCCCCTATGTCCACCATGAACTCTGTGATCCAGGGACACTGGCCTCCTTGCTGATCCTCAAACAAGTCACTCCATCTCCAGACTGGACATTTTCACTGGCTATCTCCCAGGCCTGGAATTCTCTTCTTCCTCATCTTCACCTTTTGGATTTCTTTAGGTCCCAGCTAAAACAGTGCACTTCCTCTTTTGATTATCACCACCACATATGCACACACAAATGTTTATGCTTATACACATGCATGTGGATGGAGCATCAGCAATGGAGTCAGGAAGACTCATCTTCCAGTGTTCAAATCTGGCCTCAGACACTAATTAGTGGGTGACCCTGGGCAAGTCACTTAACCCCATTTGCCTCAGTTTACTCATCTGTAAAATGACCTGGAGAAGGAAATGACAAACCATTTCAGTATCTCTGCCAAGAAAACCCCAAATGGGATTGCAAAGAGTCAAACATGACTGAAACAACCGAACAACAAACATATGCATCTTGTTTGTACGTAGTTGTTTTCATGTTTTCTCCCCCATTAGACTGTGAGCCCCCTGAGAGCAGGGACCATCTTTACTTTTACTTTTCTGGCACAGAACAATCAGCTCTCGCTGCCCCATCCCCCACTTAACACATACAACCTACTAAACAGCATTGAATTGCCTACCTACCACGTGGCAGGCCCCATGTTAAGCCCTAGGCATAGAAAGACAAAAAGGAAGCAAGTCCATATACTCAAGAAACTTAACAGACTACAGGGAGAGACAACATGTTCATGTACAAGTACATACTGAAGAAATATAAGGAGAATAAATACAAAATAGTCAAATACAAGTTAATTAGGGAGAGAGGGCACTGGAGATTGAAGGATCAGAAAAGGCTTCCTGTAGAATGTATGTATTTGAGTTGTACCGTCAAGGAAAAGAGGGATTCTATGAAATAGTGAGAAGGGAAGGAAAAAGGAATACACATTGATTAAGTCTGTGCTAAGTGCTCTCATTTCATCCTCATAAAAACCTCTATTATCCCCATTTTACAAACTGAGGTAAACAAGTTAAGTGACTTGCCTGGGGTCACAGAGCTAGTAAGATTTTACAGATAAGAAAACTGAGGCAAATAGAGGTTAAAAATTACTTGCCCAGGGTCATACAGCTAGAAAGTGTCTGAGGTTGGATTCAAACTTGGACCCAGTGCTCTATCTATGGCACCACCCAGCTGCCTCTAGTGGTGAGATGTGTGGTGATCAATCCAGGCATAGCCATGCCCACTTCCTTTCCCTATAGCACTACCATTGCTGTTTGGCTAAGAAGGAGAATGTCCCCAGCATGCCAAGAGTCCATCTAGGCCCTGTTTATTTTGATAGGGTCCTTCAACAAGCCTCCATCTCCAGATTGCATCTTGTTCTGACTGCTCCCTAAGCCTCCCCCTCACACTTTACTTGCCCATTACATCGTTACTGCTTTCAGAGAGCTGCTCTCTATCTATCCTTATTAAACTCACTTTATTGACCTCTTCTCTTTCTCCAATTTGTCATGATTTTATGAATTTTAATTCTACTCCTTGTGGTATTTGTGATTCCACTAGCATCAAACCATCCTCGCGTTTTATTAATATGGTCTCCTCTCCATCCTCCAAGCTGCTAGTTATTATTATTATGTGATGTTAATGAAACTATTTAATAATATCAGACCACTGCAGTACCTCATTTGAAAAAAAAAATTGTCTTAACTTGACACTGAGCCATTAATAACCACTTTTATGTCTGATTTTTTTCAGCCAATTTGGTGATCCATTTTATAGTGGTTTGCATGATCTACATATCTCTAGTTTTCCCCAGAGTGTTGTGTAAAAGCAAATTCCTTTCCAGCATTGTGGTATAACATTGTGATAGACTTACTAGTTGCATGGCCTTTCCTTTACCTACCAAGTGTTTTGTTTTATCAAATAGATAAATTCTCAACTTTTCTTCGCCTCCATCAGAGATTTTTTTTTTAAAGGAAAAAAGAAATTCAAGGCAGCATTAAAATAATATAAAAGCTATGGCATAAAACTACAAAATCCGAGACAGTTAGTGCTGATACTATATCCTAAATTCATCGGACTGTATCTAGATACTGCTATTAATACAGAATTTTCAACCTCCCCCCAAAGAGCTGCTTATCTTCTATACCTAGTGAGCATATATAGAGTGGGCTACACTAAATTAGGTGCAAGAAGCTATCACTATGCTAGAATTCCTTGGCAATTTCAATCAAAAGATTAATTTCTGGATGAGTCCTTATAATATAGTTATACTGACCAATGCATCAATACTGATACTTTGGGCGTCTATAATAAACCTTCTATCCACAAATCTCCAGCTCCTTTAGAATCATTAATTAAACTTTTAAGCACTTATAGTAAAGATGTTACGTAAGGTTAGTTTCTCTTGCAGATGAATAAACTGAAAAGCAGTCTCTGAAACCCGAGCTAAATAGAATTGCAATGAAAAATGTCCAAATCAACATGGCTTCTCTGTCAGTGGCACTGGTCTCCTTGATGTTCCTTATACAAGGCATTCCATCTCCCAACTCGAAGCATTTTCACTGGCAGTCCCCCATGCCGGAATATTCTACCTCCTCATCTTTGTTTCCTGGCCTCCCTGACTTCCTTCAAGTTCCAGCTAAAATCCCACCTTATATAATAAGCCTTTCCCAATCCGCTTTAAAGCTAGTGCCTTCCCTCTGTTGTTTATTCACAATTTATCCTATTATATCTTATTTTGACATAGTAGTTTTCATGTTGTCCCCCTCATTAGACTATGAGTTCCTTGAGGGCAGGGATTGTCCTTTGCCTTTCTTTGTATCATCCCGGCTTAGCATAATGACTAGCACATAACAGGTGCTTAATAAATGCTTATTGATTTGACTTACTAAAACTATGAAACTATGAGAGTTGTACAGACTCAGAAACACCTGTCACCTTTTCTATGTGGTACTAAGATGATCCCTCTGTCGATGAAGCTGGGAAGAAGCTGATCCTTCCCCAGTACACAGGTTAACACAGGACAAGAAAGTCAGTAAGTCAACAAGCATTGATTGAGTGCTTACCCTAAAGGAACTTACATTCTGGAGGTGGGGAAAAGCAGACCGAAGAACATGGAGAGGAAGTGCCTGCATGGGAAGTATAGTGTTGAAGTCAAGAGAATGAAAGATGGCTGATCTGGGACCAAACTCAAAATGGAGGGTCAGGAGGAACTCACTAGTAGTTGACAGAGGCCGAAGGGTCAGAGAAGGCAGTGAGTCAAGGATCTGAAAAATTCATTGAATTTTGTCCTCTGCCTCTAATAAATATCTTGTTGATACTGTATCTAATACAGAGTTAGAAAGATCCACTCCTAAACTTCTGGTATTTCTAAGCCAATATTTTGAAGATAGTATTTCTACAATCAATATAACTCAATAAACATTTATTAAGCACTCATAACACGTCTTCACTGGGCTAGTCACTGCTGGACAATACAAAATGATCCTTGTCCTCAAGTAACTTATTTTGCATTAGGATGTACAGCATTTAAACAGAGAAATAAATACAATATAAGCCCATTGTGGCATCAAAACTCAGTGAAGAGCTTTGGGATGTCAGTGACAGATAACCCAGAAATTATTAGAAAAATAATCTTTCATTTATTAACTAAAATAATCCCAGAATACTTTATGAGTTTCACCATACTGGGGGTGAAGACCAAGAAGAAAGCCTGCTTTGTCCACACCTCCTCAAATGGGACAATGATTTCAAATACTTCCATGTAGTTACTGTTGTGACTGAAAGATGATGTTCCAAATCATGCATGCTAACATACTGTGGTGTCTGGAGAAATGGGAAGAAGAGTGATACAGTGGAAAGAGCACTGACTCTCAAGTCAAAGAGCCTCAGGTCAAACCCCATTTCTGATGCTTACTACCTGTGTGACCTTGGGTAAGTTACTTAAATTTCCTTGGCCTCAGTTTCCTCATATGTAAAATGGCCTATGAGGTCTCTTCCTGCTTAAGATCTTTGATCCTATAATACCATAATTTCATTAGTATTTGCTTATTCACCTTCCCTACACTGTTTGCTTATGCTTAGCTTTAGTCTGAGCATATATAGTTCAAAGGAAACATTGGGATTCATTTCCCATGTCCTAAAGGACAGATAACTATCCAGAAGAACAACAAGCTTTCCTCTACCCTGCCCTTGGGAATAAAATTTAAAATCATATACTTAAATATTTTTTAATTTGCCTCCTAAGTTGAGATGGTCAAGTCTTCCCATTCTAAGTAAAATAGAAGTTAAAAATTTTTGGAAAGAAAACAGGTGTCTGTTGATTGGGAAATGGCTGAACAAATTGGAAAACATGAATGTAATGAAATATTGTACTATAATCTGAAATTCAGAGAATCATGAGAAGATGCATATGAACTGATGCAGAACCAAGGCAGCAAATCCAGAACAATACACACAATTAGTTCAATAATGTATATGAAAAAGAAAAAAAAACACTAAAAGGAAACCAAACTGGGGGGGGGGGAACACTAGAAGGAAACTGAACTCTGAGGAATTATAATGATTAATCTTGTTCTAGGAGTAAAGAGGATAAAACCAAAGTCTCACTTTCCATAGGAAGGTAGGGGAGTAGAAGTGTGAATATTGCATGCATCGTCAGGCATAACCACACTGTAGGTTAGTTTTCCTTAACTTTTTTGTTGGTGTTGCTGTTATGAGAAATAATACATAGACATAGATGACTCTGATGTAAAAACAAAAACCATAAATAAAACATTTTAAGACAAAATAAAAAGTTAGTTAAATGATGCAAATAAAGCAAGAAAAAGTTTTATTAAACCAGTTGAATTAGGGAAAAACAAGTTTTGTTTTGTCATGGCAATCTGTCCAAAGAATGTCACTTCAATGCTGCTTTCATGTGGACTCTTGTTTTGCTGTTATTGTTTTGTTTTGTTTTGTTTATATATGTCCCTTGTTTGAAATGCTTTGCATAGTTTAACTAGAGGATTTCTTGCTCTGTGCCCTGAGGCTCTTTCCACAAAGGATACAGCTATGTATTTTAAATAATATATTTATTTATTTTAAATATTCTTTTCTTCTTAAATTTTGAGTTCCTAATTCTCTTCTTCCTTTCCTCTCACCCCTCCCCACTGAGAAGGCAAGCAAAATGCTATCAATTATACGTATGAAATCATGCAAAATAGTTCCATATTAGTCATATCACAAAAAAGCAAGAAAAATAAAGACAGCAAGGAAATTATACTTCAATTTGTACTCAGAGCTCATTAGTTCTCTCTACAGAGGTGGATAGCATTTTTTCATCATGACTCCTTTGGAATTGTCTTGGATCGTTGTTTTGATCAAAGGAGCCAACTCTTTCCCAGTTGATCATTATTACAACATTGCTATTACTGTCAGAGTAACAAGAATGTTACAGCATTGCTATTACTGTCACAGCAACAGCAATGTTGTAACAATGATCTCCCAGCTCTTTTTACTTCCCTTTGCATCAGTTCCTAGAGATGTTGCCTTGTTTTGTTTTTTTTTCCTGAAACTACCCTTCCCATCATTTCTTATAGCACAGTAGTACTCTATCACAATCATATGCCAGAACTTGTTCAGTTATTCCTCAATTGATGAGCATCCCCTCAATTTCCAATTCTTTGCCATCTCAAAAAGAGCTTCTATAAACATTTTAATACATATAGGTCCTTTTTGTTTTTCTTTGATCTCTTTGGGGTACAAATCTAGTACAGGATTTCTAGGTCAAAGGGTATGTACAGTTTTATATATAGTTGAATATAGTTCCAAATTGTTCTCCAGAATGTTTGGATCAGTTTCACAACTTCACCAACAGTTTATTAGTTTACCTATTTTCTCTCATACCCTCCAATGTTTGTCATGTCTGATAGGCATAAAGTGATACCTCAAAGTTGTTTTCATTTGCATTTCTAATTAATAGTGGCTTGAAATGGAAATGATAAACCACTTCAGTATCTTTGCCAAGAAAACCCCAAATAGGGTCATGAAGAGTTGGACATGACTGAAACAATTGAACAACAACAACAATAAATCAATAGTGATTTAGGGCATTTTTTCATGAGAACAGATAGCTTTGATTTCTTCTGAAAACTTTCTCTGCCTGTTTGTCAATTGAGGAATGACTCTTATTTTTATAAATTTTATTCAGTTTCTTATGCATTTGAGAAATGAAACCTTTATCAGAGAAATTTACTCTTAAAATGTTTCAATGTTTTTTTATTGTCTATGGTACCTTTTAGGAAAATGTACTTTCCTTGATTATCTCTTTTAATGGGCCTATTTTTGCTTTTGCTTTGTCTGAGATCATGATTGCTACCCATGACTTTTTTTTTACTTTAGCCGAAGTGTATTAAATTCTTTCTTTGAACCAATTCTTATGAGAGTGAGGTTCAAGCATTGCCTGTCACCTTAAGCACCTCTTTTATGTGAGAAAATTTTCTCCATTCTGTCCCCTTTCCCTCTTCTTCCTTCTTTCTCACCAATTCTTTTTTTTTTTGAGAATATTCCAACATAATTAGCTCATACCTATGCCCTCTATCTACGTAAACTCCTTTTAACTGCCCCAATCATGATAAAGTTCTTAGGACTTATGTGTATCATTTTCCCACATAGGAATGTGAGCAGTTTAACTTTATTGAGTCCTTTATGATTACTCTTTCATGTTTACATTTTTATGCCTCTCAAGTCTTACATTTGAAAGTCTTTTTTTTTTATTCAGCTATGGTCTTTTCATCAGGAATGCTTGAAAGTCTTCTATTTCATTAAATATCCACTTTTCCCCCCGAAGCATTATATTCAGTTTTTCAGGGTAGGTTATTCTTGGTTGTAATCCTAGCTCCTTTTCCTTTTAAAATATATTCCAAGACCTTTTTTCCTTTAATGTGAAAGCTTCTAAATCTTGTGTAATCCTGACTATGTCTCCATAGTATTTGAAGAGTTTCTTTCTGGCTACTTGCAATATTTCCTCCTTGACCTGGGAGCTCTGGAATTTGGTTATAATATTCCTGAGAGTTTTCATTTTGCCATCTCTTTCAGGAGGTAGATTCTTGCAATTTCTATTTTACCCTATGGTTCTAAAGTATCAGGGCAATTTTCCTTGGTAACTTCTTGAAATATGATGTCTAGGCACCTTTTTATCATGGTTTTCAGGTAGTCCAATAATTCTTAAATTATCTCTCCTTAATTCAATTTTCTAGATCAATTGTTTTTTAATGAAATATTTCACTTTTTTTCTATTTTTCATTCTTTTGATGTTGTTTCATCGTTTCTTGATGCCTCATGGAATCATTAGCTTCTGCTTGTCCAATTCTAATTTTTAAGGAATTATTTTCTTCAGTGAGCTTTTGTACCTCCTTTCCCATTTGACCAATTCTGCTTTTTAAGGATTCTTTCCTTTGGTAAAATTTTGTGCCTCTTTTGCCATTCAACCAATTCTGTTTTTTAAGGTTTTTGTTTTGTTTTAGTATTTTTGTATGTCTTTTTTACTAGGCTGTTAATTCTTTTTTTACAATTTTCTTGCATTATTCTCATTTCTCTTCCCAATTTTTCCTCTGCTATTCTTATCTCTTTATTTAACTCTTCCAGGAATTCTTGTTGGTTGTTATGGCTGTTTAGTTATTCAGTTGTGTCTGACTCTTTGTAACCCCATGGACCATGGCACACCAGGCCCTTCTATCCTCCGCTATCTCTTGAAGTCAGTCCATGTTCATGTTCGTTAATTCCTTGATACTGTTTATCCATTTCATCCTTTGTGGTCCCCTTTCCCTTTTGCCTTGAATCTTTCCCAACACCAGTCTTTTCCAATGAGTCCCTTCTTCTCATTATGTCACTGACATATTTAAGCTTCAGCTTCACTATTTGGCCTTCCAGTTAAAAGCCTGAATTAATTTCTTTAATTCTTGTTGGGATTGTGTCCAATTTGCATTTTTCTTTGAGGCTTTGCCTGTAGCTGTTTTCATGTTATTGTCTTTTCTGAATTTATGTCTTGGTCTTCCCTGACACAACAGTAGCTTTTTATGGTCATGCTCTTTTTTGGTACTGTTTGCTCATTTTTCCAGCCTATTTCCTGGCTTTGATGATTATTTTGAATTTGGATTCTGCTCACCTGGGGGTAAGGAGGCACTGTCCCATGTTTCAGGCTTTTTTATGCTGTTATTTTCAGAGCTAGATCTGGGGGTATGCAAGTTTTGGGTGCTTCCAAGGTGGTGTGATCCAAAGAGAGATATAATCCTGGTCTATGCTCTGCTTTTTACCTTGCTCCCCTGCAGCCACAAGTGTTAGTACTCTTCTTGCCCCTAGAATTGTAACCAGGGCCCCTGTTACCTTGTGACTGACCATAAGCACTCCTCTCCACCCTAGAACTCTGACCCAGAACTGCATAAGGGCAATAGAGTTGCCATTCAGTGCCAGCTAAGGGTCCCCTGCAATCTATTTCTGATAAGTTGTCCAACTTTTTTACTGACTCTGGGCTGAGAGCTCCCAAAGCTGCTGCTTCTGCCTCCCCTGATATAGCTACCTCCAAGGCCCATGGTTGGTGCTGCTCCTGAGCTCTGGGCTTACTTCCACCTCAGTGTTATGGACCTCTCTTGTCAAACTCCTAAGTTGTCTTAGGCTGGGAAAATGTCTCATTTTGATCTTTTGTTGACTCTCCAACTCAAATTTGATTTGAGAAATTAAAGTTGTTTAGAGGGGAATACTAGGAGAATTTAGCTGGGTGACTGTCTCTAATCTACCATCTTAGCTCCACTCACACCTACACCTTTTAACAAATAAGCAAACAGTTGTTGTTGACATGCAGAGCATCACAAATGTCAATCACTTAGATGGATTTTTATTAGGTAGAGTGGATTATTATAAGTACATTATTATCATTTCTCACAGCATTTTAGGAACATGGAATTTTAGAGTTGAAAGAGGCTCTTAGAGCTTATCTAGTCTAACTTTCCTATTTTATAACTAACAATTAGAGCAACTACTGGGTCCAGGAGACTGATAATATACTCCCTCCTTCTCCCTAATGGAAATCTCTGCTTGAGATCTTTGTCTATGGACTGGATCTGGTTCAGTTCTGGGGTAGCCTGCAACATGGCTGGAGAGAGTCAAAGCAAGAAACACATGTACACACACATATATACATAAAGATTATATTATATGTATACATATATATATATATTTACACACACATACATGCGCACACACATGTGTGTGTGCGCGTGCGTGCATACGCATTTATTTATTTGTTTGTTTGTTTGTTTGTTTGCTTATTTATTTATTGCCTATTTTGTCTTTGTATCCCCGGTGCTTAGCATAGTATGTAGCACATGATATGCACTTAATAAATGCTTATTAAATTGAATTTTCTAAACCATTGGGAGAAGAGCTATAAGCACATATAGTGATAGAAACTTGGACTTGTCTCTTATTAGAGAGGGTAGAAAGTATAATATATGTTAGATGTGGTTATTGTGTCAGTTAATTGTTTTAACTTTTTTTTGTTATGTGACAATTCAATGGTCAGGGAACATTTATGATGAAATGATTGGTATAAAAACAAAAGGCATCAGTAAAATGTTTTTAAAATACACTCTCCGCCTTGAATGAGCATAAACAGGTTTGTCATGTTTTTATTTAAGTAAAGATTAACCTGTCTTACTTTCCAGTAGATTGTTTTTTTCAATTTTATTTTAGTGTTAGGCCAAATATGTCTGGAAAGCTCAGAATGTGGGTTGTTTAGAGCCTTGTGGTCAAACAGGTTACTTCACAATCCTGACTTTCTTTGAATTATGGGAAGTGGTACCTTAAATATGGTGGACCTTATTTCAAGGAATGAAGGTAGAATCTGGGGAAGTTAATTGACTTGACTTGATAAAAGCACTTGTGGCTACATTAGTCTAGATAACAGAGTTTCCAAATCATACCACCTCTATGTACCCCTTCAGTTAAGGTTTCTCTAACCATTTTGAATGAAGGCTCATGGAGGCAGGGAGTCATTGGGCCAACTGCAAGAACTGAAGTCAGAGTTACTCTTTAATAA
Source organism: Phascolarctos cinereus (assembly GCF_003287225.1). Taxonomy (NCBI): domain Eukaryota; kingdom Metazoa; phylum Chordata; class Mammalia; order Diprotodontia; family Phascolarctidae; genus Phascolarctos; species Phascolarctos cinereus. The sequence continues at coordinate 111,426,649 of NW_027556402.1, read as the reverse complement.
AAATCTGCAGTGCACTGATAGATATCTTGTTATGGTATCCATTGGACTCAGGCTATATCTTGGAACCAAAAAAAAAAACTTTGAGGAGAAATAATCATTCTAGGAATAATGAATTAGCATATCTGCCCAGAACGATGTGCACTTATAGTCTTTTCAATTTGCCAAGAAATTATTATGAAGGAATAAGTCACAGGACCATAGATTTGGAGCTGGAAAAGACCAACCATCTCATTTTACAGATGAGAATCCAAAGCCTAGAAATGTTAAGTGACAGTTCACTGGATCACAGATCTAGAGTTGGAAACAACTTTATAGGTCATTTAGGACAACTCCCTTATTTTACTGATGAGGAAATGGAGACCTAGAGAGATTAAATGACTTTTCCAACTCAGGCTTGATGATGGTTATGTTTCTCCAAATTGAGTGTGATATTTTTTTTTCTACGTTGCCCTACCTTGCCTCTGAAAGTCATGGATAAAGCTAGGATTTGGATGTTCATTTTTGGTTCTAAGTCAGCCCCGTTTTCCTCAGTGTACTGCTGGGATTCTTTTCTTATGGTGCCAATTTATCATTTTAACTCTTTCAGCTAAATCAATATTAAAGAATCTATCTTTAAAATAAAACTGTAGAAAAGACACTTGTTACAGTCGATTTATTTTAATGAAGGATGTGATAATAACCAACAGCTTGCATAGTTTGTGAAGGAAATTAAATGACATGACAGACATAATTATTCAGTATTTTAAACCTCGGTTAAAAATTGAGATGCAAAATTCTCAAGAGATGTATCTGATAGCTAGGTAGTCAGTCAGACTTGGCCATTTGTTATTTTTATGATAATTGAGTCTTAAACAGATCCACACATCATGGGAAGTTCTGGTGGATATAAATGGCTAGAAATACAAATCCTTGGAAGTCTGCCTCATGATGACAGCTTGGCTAAAATGCAAAGATAAACTATTCAATAAAAATCTTACCATTTCAATTTGTGTGTGCAATTCAATATACCTGTATATAGTGGTTTCCACTTAATCTGTTTTCTTCACATTGTTTTATTTGAAGAAGACACCGTTTTGTCTAGGGATCCAAGCACTAGGGAGAAGCAGGAAATGACCTATCACAAAATGATACATCAGAAATACTAATAGAAAAGGTCAGTTGTCTGACCCAGGGGTAACTAACACCAGGGTAAATTCTCCAACCATTGGGGTTTTCTAACTACTAAGCTCCACTCAGGGAAATTGGGAAGTTAGGGGACCCAGGGAAAGAGAAATTAGACTAAACTTTTGTTTATACATAAAACTGAGTCTTTAAATTTATTCTTTCCATAACTATTTCCCTCCTATCTCTTTTCTCTATAATGTGGTAGAAGGAAGTTTTGGATATAGAAGGAGAGGAGGTGGTCTTGAATCTTACCTTTATTATGCTATGACCTTATATAAATCAGTTCTCTCTGGGCCTCAGTTTCCTCCCTACAGTTCCTTTCTCTGTAAAATGAAGGATTTAGGCTACAGGATAAGTCACGTGTATTGCAGTGGGATTCTTTTTTTTTTTTTTGGTACGGATTTGGCAAGGTGGCCATAGAGGCTCCATCCAACTTGGAAATTTTGTAATCCTGGTATTAAATGATGTCTAGATTCTTGCTACCTGGAAGGGTTTAAAGATTAAATGAGATAATATTTGTAAAGAACTTAACACAATGCCTAATACATAGTAGCTGTAGCACTATGTAAATGCTTATTCCTTTACCTTCTCCCCTTCCCTTTCTAGTTTTGAATCTACTGCTTCCATAAAGACAAATACCCTGGGGGGAACTACCTCCAATAATGCGTATCTAATATATTAGTGACATAGTAGATGAGTCCTAGGGAGTTGCCTGAAGGACATAGAGGTTAAATAAGTGTCAGAAACAGATTTGAACCATGCTTTTTCTGAATCCAAACCCAAGGTATTATCTGTTCTCCTATTTCTATGTGTTCCCATGGAGTCTTTAAATTTTATGGTGGTTTTTTTTTTGGAAGCTAGAACTATGGAATTATGGTATTTAGAGTTGGAAGGGACTATAATAATTTTGTGGTCCAACCTCCACTTGGAATTAACCAATGAGAATTTGTTTTGTGCAAGGCCTTATGCTATGCCCTGGGGATAGAAATGCAATGAATGAAATTATTCTTATTCACAAGGAACTTATGTACCTCACAAGCGGCTACCTCTTGTTGACTCAAAAGATCTCCAATGAGAATGAATTTTCAAAATTTATTTTATTAGTTATTATTAACATTCATATCTCTTGACCATTTATCAACTGGGGAATGGCTCTTATTTTTATAAATTTGACTCAGTTCCATAGATGTCTTAGAAGTGAGGCCTTTATCAGAGAAATTTGTTGTAAAATTTTTCCCAGTTTTCTGCTTTCCTTCTAATTTTGTCTACATTGATTTTGTGTTTTGCAAAAATTTTTAATCTCATATAATCAAAGTTAATACCTATAATCATGTTACTTCCCAGGATCTTCTTTTATCTCTTATTTGGCCATAAACTCTTCCCTTATCCATAGATCTAACAGCTACATTTTTCCATGTTCCCCTAATTTGCTTATTTTATTTTTGTTTCCAAATCATGTTTCAATTTTGATCTTACCTTGATATTCAGTGTGAGATGTTGGTCTGTATCTGGTTTCTGCCAAATTGCTTTCCAGTTTTCCAAGAATTTTTGTCGAATAGTGAATTCTTGTCCCAAAAGCTTGGGTCTTTGGGTTCATCAAACACTCGATTACTATGATCCTTTATTGCTGTGTATTGTGTACCAAATCTATTCCACTCCATTTCTTAGCCACTAATTGGTTGTTTTGATGATTACTGTTTTGTAATATAGTTTGAAATCTGGTTCCACTAGGCCATCTTCCTTCACATGTCCCCCCATTGATTCCCTTGATATTCTTGACCCTTTGTTTTTCCAAATGAATTTTGTTATTTTTTCTAGATATGTAAAATAATTCTTTGGTAGTTTGTTAGGTATGGGGCTGAATAAGTAAATCAATGTAGGTAGGATTGTTATTTTTATTATACTGGCTTGGCCTACCCATGAGCAATTAATATTTCTCCAATTGTTTAGATCTGTCTTTACTTGTATGAAAAGTGTTTTGTAATTGTGTTCACATAATCTTTGGGTTTGTCTTGGCAGATATACTCTGTGGTTATTTTAAATGGAATTTCTCTTTTCATCTTTAGCTGCTGGGTTTTGTTGGTAGTATATAGAAATGTAGATGATTTATGTGGGTTTATTTTATATTCTGCAACTTTGCTGAAGTTACTATTTCAACTAGTGCTTTAGTTGATTCTCTAGGGTTTTCCAAGCATACCATGATATCACCTGCAAAGTGATAGTTTTTATTCCTCATTACCTTTTCTTATTTCTTCAATTTTTTTCTTGTCTTATTACTATAGCTAGCTTTTCTAGTACAATATTGAATAATAGTGATAATGAACATCTTTGCTTCATCCCTGATCTTATTAAGAAGGCTTCAAGTTTATTCCTATTACAGATAATGCTTTCTCTTGGTCATAGTATGTGACCTTGGTGATATATTGCTGTAATCTCTTTGATAATATTTTATTTAAAGTTTTTGCATTGATAATCACTAGGAAAATTGGTCTATAGTTTTCATTCTCCATTTTTGCTCTCCCTGGTTTACGTATCAAAACCATATTTGTGTCATAGAAGAAATTTAATAGGACTCCTTTTTTTTTTTTTAAATAGTGTATGTAGTATTGGAATTATTTGTTCTTTAAATGTTTGGTAGAATTCACTTGTAAATCCATCTGGTCCTGGGGATTTTTTCTTAGGGAGATCACTTAAGGCTTGTTCAGTTTCTTTTTCTAAGACAGGGTTATGTAAGTATTCTATTTCCTTTTCTGTTAATCTGTGTAATTAGTGTTTTTGTAAATATTCATCCATTTTAGTTAGATTGACCATTTTATTGATACATAATTGAGCAAAATACCTTTTCATAACTGCTTTAATTTCATCTTCATTGGTGGTACATTCACCCTTTTAATTTTTGATATTGGTAATTTGGTTTTCTTCTTTTTCTAAAATCAAATTAACCAATGGTTTATCTATTTTATTGACTTTTCCATAAAATAATCTCCTAGTTTTATTTATTAATCCAATGGGTTTTTTTAAACTTTCAATTTTATTCATCTCCTCTTTGATTTTCAGGATTTCTATTTGGTGTTTAATTGGGGATACTAAATTTGTTCTTTTTCTAGTTTTTTATTACATGCCCAATTAATTGATCTGTTCTCTTTTTTACTGATGTATGCATTTAGAGATATAGATTTCCCCCTAAGTACTGCTTTGGCAACATTCCACAAATTGAGGTATATTGTCTCATTGTTCTCATTAACTTTAGTGAAATAATTGCTTGTTTCTATGATTTATTCTTTGATCCATTTATTCTTTAGGATTAGATTATTTAGTTTTCAATTAATCTCTGCCTCCATGGGCCTTTATTGAATGTAATTTTTATTATATTATATTCTGAAAATGATGCATTTAATATTCTGCCTTTATGCATTTGTTTGTAAGGTATTTATGCCTTAATACATAGTCAATTGTTGCAAAAGTGCTATGCATAGCTAAGGAAAAGATATACTCTTTTTTATTCCCATTCAATTTTCTCCAGAGTTTATCACACCTAACTTTTCTAAAATTCTTTTCATCTCTTCAACTTCTTTTCTTCTTTAATTTATGTTTAATTTATTTAGTTCTGAGAGAGGCATGTTGAGATCCCCTGCTAATATAATTCTACTGTCTATTTTCTCCTGTAACATATTTAACTTTTCATTTAAGAATCTGGATCCTATGCCATTTGGTGCATGTATGTTTAGTATTGATATTATCGCGTATCTTTTAGCAAAATGTAGTTTCCCTGAACATCTCTTTTAATTACATCTATTTTTGGTTTTGTTTTGTCTGAGATCATGATTGATATTCCCTGGTCATTTTTTTTTAAACCTCAGCTGAAGCTTAATAGATTCTGCTCTAGCCTTTTATTTCTATGCGTCTTTCTGTCTCATTTGTTTCTTGTAAGCAACATGTTGTTTTCTGGTTTGTAATCCATTCTACTATCTGCTTCTGTTTTATGGCTGAGTTCATCCTATTCTCATTCAGAGTTATGATTACTAACTGTGTATTTCCCCCATCTGCCCCCATCCCAAAAGTGATCTGCTGTCCCTTTTGTCACCCACTCCACCTTTTCTCTTATCTCCTTTCCCTCCTACTTTCCTGTTGGGTAAGATAAATTTCTATACCCAACTGACTGTGCATATTCCCTCTTTGAATCAATTTAGATGAGAGTGAGGTTTAAGTCTTACCTGAGACCCCTGCATTTTCCCTTCCACTATAAAAGCTCTTCCTTGCATACCTCTTTTATGTGAGATTATTTTTCCTATTCTTCTCCCTTCCCTTTCTCCCAGTGCATCCATTTTCTCATTACATTATCTTTTTTGAGATCATTCCAACATAATTGACTCACATCTTTACCCTCTGTTTATGTAGACTCCTTCTAACTGCCATACTACTAACAAAGTTCTTAGGAGTTACATGTATCATCTTCACAAATAGTAATATAAGTTGTTTAACCTTATTAGGTCCCTTATGATTTCTCTTTCATGTTTATCTTTTTATGTTTCTCTTGAGTCTTGTGTTTTAATGTCAAATTTTATATTCAACTCTGATTTTTTCATCAGAAATGTTTCAAAGTCCTTTATTTAATTACATATCCATTTTCTCCCTGAAGAATTATACTCAGTTTTACTGGGTAGGTTATTCTTGGTTGTAATCCTAGTTATTTGCCTTTTGGAATATCATATTTTAAGCCCTCACTCCTCCCCTGTTCCTTTAACATGAAAGCAACTAAGTCATGTGTGATCCTGATGTTGACAACATGGTATTTGAATGGTTTCTTTCTTATTGCTTGCACCATTTTCTCCTTGACCGGGGAACTCAAGAATTTGATTATAATATTCCAGGAAGTTTTCCTTTAGGGATCTCTTTTAGGAGATTGATAGATTCTTGCAATTTCTATTTTACCCTCTGGTTTTAAGACATTAGGGCAGTTTCCCTTTGTAATTTCTTGAAATATGATGCCTTTTTTTTATCGTGGCTTTTAGGTAGCCCAATAATTCTTAAATTACCTCTCCTCAATCCATTTTCCAGATGAGTTGTTTTTCCAGTGAGATATTTCACATTTTCTTCCTTTCCCCCCACTCTTTTAGCTTTGCTTTATTATTTCTTGATTCTCATGGAATCATTAGCTTTTACTTGCCCAATTCTGATTTTTAAGGAATTATTTTCTTTGGTTAATTTTTGTGCCTCTTTTACCATTTGGCCAATTCTGGTTTTTTAAGGTGTTATTTTCTTCAGTATTTTATACCTCTTTTACCAAGTTATTAGTTCTCTTTTCATAATTTTCTTGCATCACTCTCATTTCTTTTCCATTTTTTTCCTCTTCCACATTTCCATTCTCTTTCAGGAATTCTTGTTGGGCTTGTGTCCAGTTTGCTAGAAGGAACTCACCACTTTCAGAATCTTTTAATTTTTGAGTAGTTCTAATTCACAGAGTTTCCCCTCATAAAAGGGAAGTAATGAATCTTTCACAGTCTCATGATCTTTGACCCAAGGCAGTTCCAAGAGAATAGTTAAAGAGTTAAAAGATTATAAAATAATAGGACTTAACTGGAAGAAAGCTTAGAGATCATCTAGTTCAAACCTCTCATTGTACAGATGGGAAAACTGAGCCCTTTTTCACCAGTGCTCAACTTGGAATCACAATGAACAGAGTTTAAATGTTTCCACAGATGCTTATTAGCTGTCTGGCCCTGTGCAAGTCACTTAACTTTTCAGTCTGTTTCCTCATCTATAAAATGGGAACAATAATCATACCTACCTTATAGGATCAAATGAGATAACATAGAAAGTGCTTTGCAAACCTTATAGAACTATATCAATGCTAGCTGTTATTTTTATTATTGTTGTTGATAATAATTATAATAAAACTGGACTAGGATCACATAGATGTTAGAGTTAAGCTATAAATCTAGATCTTCTGATTGTAAATCCTGTGCTTTTCCTGTTCATATTACTATCTTATCCATCTTTGACCCCATTTCATCCACATAACTTTAGAAAGTAGGAAACAGAGATATCCGTATGGCCCTGTTATTATAGGAGAAATCACCTGTGAATCAATCAGTGAAATAAACTGATATACTGAAGGACACGTAATAAATCAGTGGTGGGATAAGGCCTAGAATCCAATTCTCTAGACTCTATCTCTATCTTCTTTTCCTTAGACCACATACTCACCTAGTGTATTGAAAATAGTGCTAGAGGTGGTGATAGATATAACTCCTCTGAATCAAGAGGAACAAAGTCAGAATAAATAGCAAGTATAAAAATTGAACATAGGTAAAAACAACACATAATGGATACTTATAGGGTGTAGATTAGAGGTATAAAATCTTGGCCCACAAAATGTAATTGGAAAACGTATAATAAAATGAAGTATAATACAACATAGATAATGTTAATATATAGTCTTCTAAATCTATATACACTACCTGCAAGGATCCATTTCTATTTGAGTTTGATATGACTGGTGTAGAGGGCACTGTCTCCAGTGTATTTGTGTTGTGTTGTGTTGTTACCAAGGATATAGCTGTGGCTGACCTTGGTACCTAGAGATCACCTATGAAATCTCAGGCAAGGTTGTCACAGGCCAACAGGTAAGACTTCCCTTGGTGGTCATGCATCAGTGGGGAAACCTATAATCACGACATCTTACTAGTGCCATACTATTGTGACATAAAAAGGCTTTAAAAAATTCTTAATCAATCTTATTTGAATTTGTCATTTCTCTGTCCTACCTTCTCCTCCATAGAAACTTATACCATAATAAAGAATTACCAAAAAATTGATCCAATCAGACAGCAAATGCCTCATTCCATAGCAGTAATATACTGCTACTCTACTCAGAGGAGTAAAATACATCCTCATCTTCAGTTTTTTGGAATCAAGATTGGTCAGGGTATTTATCTGAGTTCTGGTGTTTTTTAGTGCTTTTTTTCCCCCTCTTTACATTATTGTGTCCGTCATGTATATTGTTCTCTTGTTCTGCTAACTTTATTCTGCATCAGATTATACAAAACTTCCCAAGTTTCTTTGAATTTTTCCATTACATTCATATCTCCCAATTTTTTCAGCCATCCCCCAATTTGTGAGTGGCAATGTAGGTCATTTCACTTGATCTGAGTTTTATTATTTTAAAGTTTTATTTTCATTTACTTTTGTCTAACAACTGGACATATTGTTTACCTGGTTCTATAACCTGTGGTCTGTATCAATCCATAAAAGTCTTACCATGTTTCTCTGAATTCCTTATCTTCATCATTCTTACAGCACAGTAATATTCTATTACATTCAACAAAAATATGAAACTGAATGCCATGTGTGATACAATGGATCGCTCAGAGCCTGGGGGTTCACATAAACAATTCATTTAATTAAAAATATATTCACTGACCTCCAGGTAAAAGCAATCCATAAGGTGGCAAAAACAGCCCATGGGAAGATAAAGGGAAATAAAAGCCTCCAATAGGGAGATGAAAGCAATTGGCAAGGAAGTTCCCTGGTGTCTCAGGAGCCCTGCCAAAATCCTAAAACTGTCTTTAAATCCGCCTTTCACAAAGTGCTCACAGCTGGGACCCAGATCAAAACCACCTGGGGACAAAGTTAACTAAGTTGCACTAGATCTTCTGTACACAGTCTTGGCTTACAACAGGAAGTCAAGTCGGTGGTGTGGAAGTGTGGGGGTTAATTCAAGTTACCCAAGTTCCACTAACCTTCTGGCCCACAGCACCATGCAATTATGATGGCCAGGTTTGGCCATAGCAAAAGAGAAAATACACTTCTCTACCTTCTTTGTGGAGGCAGGGAACTATAGGTATGGAATATTGCATACATTGTCAGACAGAATTTCTCTATTAGTTACTTTGAATGGCTTTCTTTTCTCTTTCCTTTTAAACTTTTGTCACAAGAGATGGATTATTGGGTAGAGGAGAAAGGAGGGGTGAATTAAAGAAATGAAAGTGATATAAAATAAAAGATATGAATAAAAATGTGATGAAAGAATTTTAAGCAATGTGCTCAAGTCACACCAGTACATAATGTTTTAAAAATCCATATTCTATAATTTGTTCAGCCATTCCCCAATTGATGGATACCTATTTTTTTCCAGGGTTTTTTTTTTAATACTAAAACCGATGCTGTGCTAAATATTTTTGGCCATCGCATCCCTCAGAGTTTATGCCCCGCATTGGTGCTGCCATATCATATTATTGAGCTTTCCATTTTCCATTTCTTTTCTATTTTTTTTTTTACTAGTGTCCTCCTTCCATATCACCTTTAAATGCCCTTGGAATGATTTGCTTAGTTGCATCTCTCATTAACTTTTCCATAATTGTTTTCCCTCTATGGCTTCTTGCTGTTTTTGGTGTCAATCCCACTTAAAACCTTTCACCTCATTTCCCTCCATATTTTTTATAAATGGTTTATTTATTCATTTTTACTGTTGTTGCCCTTGCTTGCCATATCTCTATGTGTGGCAAGAAGAATTAGTGCTTGTTGGCTGAAGTGTGTATCTAGGTCTTTTTGGCTTTAGGTTGTGATTAGTAAAGATATCTTTTCTTTTATTCCTTTCCTTTTTTTGCTGTCATATTCATTTAAGCAGATCAGATTGGAGTTGTTTCAATTGCATGCTTTACCTTTTCATTTTTACTCTTGCTTCTAATTCTAATTGATTTTGATCTTTGCTCTTAAAAGTCAATCACTGTACACTGACAGCTAATTAAGAAATGAGTCTCATATTGTTATCCAGTCATTTCCTACCTGTAGGCACTCTTCATGTCCAGAGCCTCTTGACTCTGTTCTCAAAGAAAATATGCATGATATATGTGTAAGAATTTTGTATAATCCATACATCTTTATCTCTCTTGTTCCTTATTCTTGAACCATTTCCCCCAACACATTTTTCACCATTGCCCCTTATGCCTACCTTTGTACTGAAGTCACTGATTTAACCTGGAGGGTCCTATTGAATTATTCATATGATTTCTCTACCTCCCCATCCTCTACAACAGATGTTGGCACATAAGCTGCAATTATCTTTATGGCGGTCATTTTGTAAATATTTATCATGAACCCTTGCAATAAAAAGTGATTATCTCATGAAATGACACTTCTTGTTACCTTTGGATGCATAACAATACCAACTGTCATCTCCTTTATTTGTACTGAGAACCTGCAAACCATTCTTACATTTACTTGCAACTTCTTTTGGTCTTCTGGTTTAACTTGTAGTTCTGTTTTGTTTTTTTAGGGCAAGATTAATGTGACATGTTTCTTCTAACAATTTGTCTACTCGTTGGTCACTGGGAAAGAATTACTATAATTCAATTCAGTAACCATTAAGTACCTACTATGAGCCAGGCATTGTTCTAAGCACTGGGGATACAAATAAGAAAAAGAGACAGGCCCTGCCCTCAAGGAAATTACAATCTAATGGAAGAAGAGAACACACAAAAAGAAGGTGAAAAGGGGAGAGGGGAAGGGAGAGAGAGGGAGTATGTGGTTCTGTGGAATCAAAGCCAAGCAGAAAGTAAATGGAGTTTCCTGGAAGACTGTGAAGAAGGCTTTGGGAGGAGTTTAGTGCTCAGCTCTCCAATCAGTGGGGAGAGGCAACTAAAGGTGAGTTAAGAAAGTAGAGAGTATCAAAACCTGAGTCTTTCTTCCTGGTGATCGGCTTATCCCAGGTGTGGGAGGGGCACACCTGAAGTCAAGCCAAGCAGAGTAGCTGATAGAAAATGGAGAGACCTGGAAGCTACCTGGATCCTCACATTTAGAGCTCCTTAAACTTAGTTCATATTTACAGGGAGTTTAGGAACAGTTTGGTTCTTAGAACATGCTGTCCTGATTTCTACTGTATCTGCTGCCATTGCTACAGAAGTAGAAGGGGGCCAGGGGATGGGGTGGGGGTGGGAGTGGGGACCTCACAATGGACTGAAGTCTATGCTACAGTTTTTGTTTTGTTTTATAGATTACCATAGACAAAGGATTCATCACCAGGTAGTCAGCTTCTTGCTGATAAACTTGTCCATAATGATCCTCAGAAAGCAGATATATTCTGTTATAGGCACAATATTCAAAGGTATTCCAAGGTAGTCAACCTGTCCAGAGCTTGAATTCTGTTGGACTAGCCTTTGAGATGCAGGTTCAGTTCCATACCACAATGAGTCATTAGAGTAGGACTTTGTGAAGGAAGACTTTACATTTATCTCTATTAAATTTCATATTAAGTTTGGCTCAACATTCTGGCATGCCAAGGATTTCTGGTTCTCTCATCTGATGTTTTAGGTCTTCATAGGATAATAGATTAAGAACTACAAAAGGCCTCAGAGGTAACTGAGTCCATTTCATAAGTAAGGAAACTGAGGCACAGAGAGATGAAGTGACTTGCCTAGGATCACATCCTTAGTAAATGTCTGAGGTAGAATCTGAACTCAGGTCTTTCTGAGTTCTAGCCATTGTTACATCACATTGCCCCCTAGCTTTCCTCCTGTTTTTGTGTAGCCTCAGCTCTAAAGTCTCATTGGTATGAAATTCTCTCTTTTGGTCTTGAGCTCCCACCAACTCTGCCCTGCCCCTCATGAAATTATGAGATAGATCTCCACCAATAAGAGAGTCCCACAGCAATGAGCTTTAGGACTGGAGTTACTTTAATGTCTGTTGCAGATTTTATAAGCATATCATCTCGGCCTTTATGCAAGTTATTGATAATGTACTAGCCTGAGCACCAGTCCAGATCCCCTGACTTTCCCTGAATATTCTGCCAACAGGAAGCCTGGGACTAGGAAAAAGACGGCTAATTTTGTTTGGATTATTGAGAGTAGACAACGTCACCTTGCCAGTTCAACTGCTCTGCCTCACTTATTAACAGTTACTTTTTGCAGTATGAAGCAACCAAGATCTTAAGGATTAATAGAAATTCATTATTACAGCATCAATATTAATTCTTCATGTTCCAATTTTCCTTTTTTATGGCTAGAAAAGTGTTAATGTGGTGAGTTCTCATTGCGAATGCACAGTTTTTGTAGCAAATGTCTTCTATCCACAAATTTCAAATTCCTCTAGAATCTTTAATTAAACATCACCATAATGAGGATGGTTAAATATAGTTGGCTTTCAATTATCCTTGGTCATAGGCAACATGGAGAGCTTAGACCATAAAATACTTTCATCTGAACAAATAGTTTCAGTCAAAGAAGGGTGTGTGGGGGAGCCAGGAGAAAAATTAACAGATTCAAATTTCATCTCTTTTCTCCTCCTCTGCCACCCTCTGGTGAAGGTGCTAACAAGCACTGAAATGGCCAAAATGTGGGCAACAGAAAAAATAATGAATCTCAATTATCCACAAAATAGATATTCTGTTCCTGAATAAGGGAAATATTACAGGATCTTTGCTACTTACAGAACCTTTAAAATGTTTTCTTTCTTTTTTTAAAAAAATCACTTTTACTTCCGGCCTCAGACCAAACACTTGACACTTACTAGCTGTGTGACCCTGGGCAAGTCACTTAACCCCAATTGCCTAAAACCAAAAAAACAAAACAAAACAAAAACCCCCAAAAACAAAAAAAACAAAAACAAAATCAAATCACTTTTACTTCCTAATAACTTCCCCCACATCATGACAGTACATTCCCTTGTAACAAAGAGTAATTAAGTAAAATAAAGAAACATAATAACTATGTACTTGTCCAACACCTTTGCCACAAAAGGTGGGTATGCTTCACTCTCAGTATTCTGGGTAAAGATTAGTCATGGTATCAGTTAGAGTTTGGAAGTCTTTTGATGTTGTTTTCCATTTATGTTATGATGATCATTGCATGAATTTTTTTCTTTTGACTCTTCTTGCTTCACTGCATCAATTCTTCCCAAGTTTCTCTGAATTCTTCCTACTGCTCACTTCTTATAGCATAATAATATCCTGTTCCATTTATATACCACAAGGATGACTGGAGATGACCCCAGATGCAATGGGAGACCTTTAAAGCTAAGTATTCTTCACAGCCCTCCCTCACTTAAATCCAATTCACTTGTATGTCATGGCATCACCTTCCTGATGTCATGGTCCTGTTCAGGAACGAAGGACAAAAACCAGCAACAACAACATATCACAATCTGGTATGCCATTCCTCAATGGATGGGGCACCTACTATGTCTCCAGGTTTTTGTTATCACAAAATGTGCTACTATAAATGTTGTGTTTTGGGGGGATCTTTCCCTCTGTTTTTGACCTTCCTGGAGTACATATCCTTTAGCAGCATCCCTGGGTAAAAGGCTATATACTGTTGAGTGAATTTTCTTGCATAGTTCTAAATCATATGAAGCTTTGTAGAAAGGCTGTGGAAAATCACATTTTAAAAATGTCCTCTTTGTATTCAAGTCTATACAGCAAATTCTAACATGACCTTAGTTTAGAATTATTGAGATAGTAAATCTGTATTTTATTTTTAAAAAGTGATTCAGACTCCAATATTCATACATGGACTTAGAAATCTTGGGCAATCAAGTTAGTATTGCATGATAGAGTGGAAAAGGCCCTAGACTTAGAGTCAGATGACCTGAATTCAAATCCCGGTTGTGCAGCTTACTAGCTGGGTCACCTTGGACAAGTTAGTTCACTTCTCTGAGTATCCATTTCCTTATTTATAAAATGAAAATGTTAGACAAGATGACTGCTAACTTGAGCTCATTGAGGACCTTCCTGTCCTAGATTCGTCCTAGAAAGACCTAGAAAGATTGCTGAAAGACCCCATCTCTCTATTCTGTCCTTTGAATAAAGTCCATTGTACTTCACCCCATCCATAAATATGTCAAGCAGAACCTGACGTATGTCCTGTAAATTATGGCCTTCATAGAACTAGGATACACCAAGAATGATCAGTATTAGAGTGGAAGAACCTTTTCTAGATTGTATTTATCTTCACATTAGAAATGCCAAGTCATATAGTTTGCCTACTTTTCGATCCCCGTAACACTGAGAGGTTGCTTACTTAGTGGCTGAATGAAAGTAGGACAAAGGCTAAGTAGGAGCTAGATTTCTCGTTGTTTTGACAAATCTGATCTTTAGCGGCTGGATGCAAGAGGTGAAGTCAAGTAGCCTAACTCCCAAGGGTTCTGCATAAGATCTCTCATTCACATATGCTTTCATAAATCCCAGGGGTAGGAGATTGGATTGATGATCTCTAGGGACTCTTCTAGCTCATAGATTCTGTAAGTCTATGATTCTGAAAGTACTAATACAAAGTGATGGGTCAGAGGAAATGGTTCTTTTCATTAACTGATTTTTAAAAAATCGGTATATCTACTAACATCTAAAATTAACTATAATAGAAAGATATATCCATTACTAAGGATGTGAAAGCCTTGCCTTCATAGTAGGCAGTGCATTGTCATAATTTGAAAGTATTATTGGACACTCAAGTTTTGAAGTAATAATAACCAATAATCAGAGCCATATTTTAGTAAGGTGTGCCGAAAGGAGTACAATTATGATGGTGAAAGGCCTCCAGTTTATACCATGTGAGTACTGGTCTGAGGAACTGGGGGTATTTAACCTGGAGAAGTAAAGATTTAAGGGGGGCATGACAGATGACTTCAAGGACTTGAAGGGTGGACTTGTGGAAGGAAGAAGGATGACATTTGTTCTTCTAGGCCACAGGGGCCAGAACCAGAAGCAGCTGATGGAAGTCATGAAGAGACAGTTATGCTTGATACAGGGGAAAATTTTCCAACACTTAGAACCTTCTCAAAGTGGAATGTGCTGCCTTGGGAGGCAAGATCAAAGCAAAATAGAATCAGAGCTAAAAGGGACCAGAAACTGTCTACGTTCAACCCTGTCGTTTTACAAATAAAGAACCTGAGGCGCACATAAATTAAATGACTTGCTCAGGGACATGCAGAGAGTAAATAAAATGAGATCATTATTTGTAAACCTTAAAGTGCTATATAAATGCTAGCTATGAAATAAACCTAATATAGCAGGAACAGGATTTGAACTCAGGTCATCAGACTCCAAATCTGGTGCTCTTTCATAGAGATCTCCAAGAAGGAGCTGAAGTAGCCCTCACTGGATGTAGTGTAGATGAGATTAGTTTGGGGATATGGTCTGGATTAGGTGGCCACAGAGGTCCCTCTAAACTCTGAAATTCTGTGATTCTGTGAGTAACAGTAATAGCTGAAATTAAAAAGGCACTTTCAGGTTAGCAAAGCATTATACATACATGTTCTCTTTTAAGCTTTACAGTAACCCCATGGGTAGGTATTACAGGTATTAACCACACTTTGTATCTAGTCCAATTCTTTACTTTTATGTATAAGGAAACCGAAGCTTGGAAAGGTTAAGGGCCTTTCCCTGAACGTCAGAAGAGAGATTGGAACCACGCCTTCCAGATGCCAGCACCTTGGTCAAGATCTATTTTGTCCCGCTGTGTTCCATTTGAGAGTGAAGAGACAGTAGAATGAGAGGTCTTTCCTCCTCCACACCCTCCACCCTACTCCTAAAATCAGAATGACCTTGACAAACATTTGCTCTCCTGCTCTTTCATGTTGATATTTGATAAACCTTGAAGTCTGGCTCTGAATACGAGGTTCCATTTTGCAAGGGGCTATTTCTCTACTGCACGATGGAGTGGTAATATTAGAAGTTGACACAGTAGCTTTTCATGGCACAATGAAATTTCCTGGCAGGCTGCCCGTGAGTGGGTAACACTCATTTTCAGGAACCACTGTATTATTCTAACCTCTCCCACTATCTGCAGATGAAATGAACCAGAAGCCTAGGCTTTGAACTGGGTCATTTAATTGTTCTGACTTAGCATTTACACTTTCTTCAAAGTAGTAGTAAAGAGTCCTGCTTTTCCTCTGGGTCCAAGTCATCTCCAGGAGCAAATTGTGTGCCTTCTATTCATTTAGGGCATGTTTTAGTAAATGAATGAGACATAGGCAATCAACAGGTGTTTATTAAGTACATAGGAATTGGCACCTGTTGTGTACCAGCACTGTACTAGGCACCAGGGAAATAAATACTAAGAATGAAACAATCTCTACCCTCAAAGGGAATGTATTCTTTTAAAAATTCATTCATTCATTCATTCATTCATTTGTGGATCTCCCTAGATTACCCAGGCTGGAAGTTCATGGGCTACTCCTGGACCCAATGCCATGAATGATCAACACAAGAACTTTGGCCTGCTCTGTTTCCAACCTGGTCCAGTTTGCCCACCCTTAAAGCAATTTGGTGACTCCCTCCCCACCCCGCACTCCTGGAAGTTCACAATATTAATGCCAAACAGTGGAGATACCAGCTTGTCACAGATCATTGCAGCTCAAAACTGAGCTCAAGAGCTCTACCAGCTTCAGCCTCTATGGTAGCTGGTGTTACAGGTATGAGCCACCACACTCAGCAAGTAGCTTGCATTCTGATATACATATATAAGTATATAGAGAATAAACACAAATGAATACCAAGTAGTTAATTAAAATAATAATAGCTAATATTTTTATACCCTTTAAAGTTTATAAAGCTCATTTGCTCTTGGCAACAACAACACTTCATGGGTAGATGCTGTTATTACTTTACAAAGGGGGTAACCGAGGTTGAGAGGCTAAGACAATGTGCTCATAAGAGTCTGAGGCAGGAGATGCAGTCCTTCCTGACTCTAAATCCAGCACTCTTATCCACTGTGCTACTTAGAAGGTGATTTGGGACAAAGGACACTAACAGTTTGGGGAGGTCAAGAAAGGCTTCATGTAGAAGGTGATGCCTGAACTATGTCTTGAAGGAAGAGGTCTTACGGTGAAGAGGTGGAGAGAGAGGGCATTCCAGGCATGCGGGCTGGCCAGTGCAAAGGCATGGAGATGAAAGATAGAGCGTTGTGTGTGAGGCACAGAGAAAATGCCAGTTTGATTATATCACACAGTGTGGGAGGGAGAGTCATGTACGATGAGGCTAGAAAGACAGGTGGAGGTCAGATAGTGAAGGGCTTTCAAAATGAAACATGGGAATTTCTATATTATCCTAAAGGCAATGGGAAACCTTTGGAGTTTATTGAATAGAAGAGTGACATGAGCAGATCTGTACTTCAGGAAAATCATGTTGGTAGCAACGTGTAAGACACATTAGAGTGTGGAGAGACTTGAGATGGGCTGATTAATTAAGTGGTCATTGCAACAATCTAAATAATAAGGCCCTCGGGTGATAAGCACCTGAACTGAGGTGCTGGCTGGGTGAGCAGAGAAAGGGGTCAGGTGAGAGACACTGCAGATGTAGAAATAACAAGATTTGGTTGTGGATTAGATGTACAGGAAGAGGGGGAGTGAGGAGCTGAGAATAATGCCAAGACTACAAACCAAAGAGATTTGAAGAACAATGGTGTTTTTGGAAGAAATAGTAACATTTGGAAGAGCAGTGGGTTTCAGAGGGAAAAAATATGATGAGTTCTGCTTTGGATATGCCGATTTGGGAACTAGGAATGGTGTCAAATAGGCAACTGGTGTTATAGAACAAGCCTGAGGAGAGACTGGGGATGGATGTATAGATTTGTGAGTCATCTAAATAGAGATGATGATTAAACCCATGGAAACTAATAAGATCACCAAGAGAGGGAATACAGAAAGAGAAGAGGGCCTAGGACAGAGCTTTGGGGAATACCCACAGTTAGAGGGGGGGAGATAGATAGGCAGATAGATAGATAGATAGATAGATAGATAGATAGATAGATAGACAGATAGACAGATAGATAGATAGATACAGACAGACAGACAGATAGATAGACAGACAGACAGACAGACAGATAGATAGATAGATAGATAGATAGACAGACAGATAGATAGATAGACAGACAGACAGATAGATAGCAAAGAAGACTGAGAAAAAGCAGTCTTGCAGGTAAGAGAAACAGGAAAGAGTAATGTCATGAAAACTGAGAGGAGAGAGTATCCAGAGGGTGAAGGTGGTTAACAGTGCCAGAAGAAGAAGAGAGGCCAAGAAGGATGAAGACTGAAAAAAAAAATCAGATTTGGCGAGGTTTTTCTCTGGGAGTAATGTGAATCATGGAAAATAGGGGCCACGAATAAAATTTGGCATATTCTTGTCTTCAAATGAGTAAATTGAATTGTATTGTGTTATAGTATTCTATATATCACATGAGGTTTGTAGGACAGCATAGCATAGAGGGAAGAGGGACACTCTGGAAGTCAGGAAGAGTTATGTTCCTATGCTGACCTTGATGCATGTTTAATATATGAACAAACGCAAATCAGTTAGCCTCTCAGTGCCCCAGGAAAATCTTTAAGAGTTTCAGTTGAGTTACCAATATACGCTGACAAGGTCCACACTGGAAGTTCTCTATATGGATGAAATTATAGAAGAGGCCTAGACTGCCTTCCTCTTCCCATATATCCATCTATCTATCTACATACATATGCACATACACATTATTCAAATTATGTATTTATCTGTGGACTCAGGGGTTTCAGAAATGAAGAAAAAGTAAGAATTTCATAAAATTTTAAAGTGAAAAATAGCTCCCATGCTTAAAACATTAGTAATATACTAAAGTTCCTACCACTGGCTGCCATCAGTTGGACTTTCTAGTCTATTATGGCTCTGTAGGAGAGACTTGTGAAAGTCAAGAAGGCCTGTAGATTGGGGAACTGAAAGACGGGATAAAACTAACTGAAGCCTGGTTCAAAGGTGCCATTCAGATGCTTGGCTCAATGGTACACTATCCAACCTCACTAGATGGTGCTGCAGAGCAATTATGCTTGGTTGTTTGGTCAATGTGGATTTCAGTGACATTTCAAGATTAAATTATTCTCAATACAAAAGATTTTCATAAATTTATGTAGCTATATCAACTGAAAACATTTTAGGTGAAGACCTTTGGTCTTTGGCTTTTAAACAAAGGTTGGGTGGCAAAGTGGAAATCAACCTTAACACACATAAGGGCAGAAGGGAAACAGTAGAAATTTAGGAAGAGGATGGAATACATATGAAAGGGTTGTTCCAAAGCCAGCGAACTCTATAACTGCTTGAAAATGTTCTAAAGCAACTTGAGGTTGGGATCAAGAGGTCACATACTCTACAAAAATTGTTGGAACCAAAATATGAGCCAAGAACACTCTTCAGTAGCCCACTAGCAGTGCCATGCAATAGAAAGAAGCCTAGATTTGGAGGCAGAGGATGTGGGTTCTCATTCTACCTCTGCTACTTAACCACATCTGTGATCTTGAACAAACTCCCGTACTTCTCTGGTCCTTAATGTCTTCTTCCGTAAAATGAGAGAATTAAACTAGATGACTTCTAAGTTACTTGCGGCTCTATAGCAATGAAATATGAGCAAATAAATAAATAAAGCAAAGCATGAGCAAAGCAGAATGATTTTACGTCACTTACAATATCTTTTTATCTTTAAGGTCCACAAATTTGTTGCATTTTGTCTAATTCAAGGAAGGAAAGGGTAAAAAGAGATTAAAGGTTTTTTCATGGTCTCATTTTGGAAGAGCTTTTTGTCTTCTCAAAGAGCATTTTTAAAGGCCCTACAGGATGACATGCTAGAAATATATTTAACATTTTTAGAAAGTATTAAGAATAAATGCCTGATTATCAAGAACTGGAAAAGGAGGTGCAGATGAGCATGAATGAGGAGGAAGATATTTGAGAAAATGGGAAAGATATGGATTATTTCCAGAAATTTGGATCAAATCATGGCACAGTCAAGCCAGTAATGTTCACTGAAATCTATTTGTGCAATACAATGGTACTGGTCTTTAAACCAGCCAGTAGAGACTGTGCTGGATGATTCCTCCATGTTCTGGTCTGTTGGCTAAAGACTTGCTAAGTCATAACATTGAAAATGAGCATATTCCCCTTGACTATAGATGGATGAGTTTTGACCCAGGTTGTGCCCATGGATGCCCCCAAGGCTGTGTCTTGGACCCTCTTTTCTTCTCCCTCAAAACTATTTCATTTCTACCTCCTTATCTCTGCTTCCTGGTATCCCTAGCTTCTTTCAAATAGCAGTTAAAATCATACCTTCTGAAAGAAGCCTTTCCTGATACCCCCCTCCCCATGGTAGTGCCTTGCCTCTGGAGATTATTTTTTAATTTATATCTTTGTATTTATTTGTTTTCACAGTGTCTCCTCCATTAGACTGTGAGCTCCTTGAAAGCAGAGACTATTTTCCCTCATCACTTAGCACAGTGCCTGGCACAGAATAAATGCTTAATAAATGTTTTCTGATTTGTTGATTTGGCACTTGTCGAGTCAGAGAGTAATAAGGGAAGCCAACTTCCATGGCTAGAATAGCAGGAATGGTAGGAAAGGGAAAATCTCTAAGAAGCCTTAAAAGTAAAAAAAGAGATAAAGGATTTACAAGGCCAGGGGAAAAAAAAAGTGAAAAATATTCCTTCACTTTAGGAAATCCACTCTTGATTTCTTCCTTTGAAGTCTATAGGATTTAAAAGAAGGGAGTTTAGAGATCAACTAGTCTACTCTATAATCTTGTTTTACAGATGAGGGAACTGAAACCAGAGTCATAAAACAGCTTGCCAAAGATGGGGGGGGGTGAGAGGGGTCATAGGGTAGGGAGGGGTTGGATAGGAGGGGAATATTTGAACTCAGATCCCCTAATTTCAAAGCCAACCCCTTTCCATGCACTACTTTGCAGGTGGTACATTGAAAAGAGCAGAATCTCATCTGTCATTGTCTTCTAACCTAGGCTACTGCCACAAGTGTCTCCCCATTCCATTCCATTCTCTACTCAGCTGCCAAAGTGATATTCTTAAACCATAAATCTGACCATGTCACCCTCCCCCTACCCCACTCAATAAACTCTAGCGGATGCCTGTTATTTCCAGGATCACATATAAAACCGTCTGTTTGGCATTCAAAGCTTTTATAATCTGTCCTCCACCTACCTTCCCAATCTTCTTACACCTCACACCCACACCCACTTCTCCAATACTCTTTGATGCTGTTCCACTGGCCTCATTGCTCTTCCTGGTACAAGGCACTCCGTCTCCCAACTCTGGCCATTTCACTAGCTATCTTCCATGACTGGAATTCTCTCCGTCCTCATCTCCATCTCCTGGCTTCCTGCAAGACTCAACTAAAATTCTATTTTCCATAGGAAATCTTTCTAGATCCCCCTTAACATTAATGCCTCTTCTTTGTTGATTATCTCCAATTTTTCCTGTTCACAGCCTGTTTATACATAATTGTTTGCATGTTGTCTCCCTCATTAGACTATAAGCTCTGTGATGATCCCTGAAACAAGGGCAAGGATTGGTTTTTGCCTTTCCATGTATCCCCAGTGCTTAGCATGGCATCTGGCACACAGAAGGCACTTAATAAATGTTTACTGACTGACTTCATTTCAATAGACCAGTTATACATATATTGATTTACAACTCTAGGATTATAATTGTTTGTCTTATTATTTTTGTTTTTAGCATGGACATTGGCTGAATGTCTATATTTAATGACTGTAGAATTCAAATCAGACACATGCTGTTCCTTGTGAAGACAATTATCTGATTATTAAATACACAAAAGCAAATGTGATTTATTCTTGGACTACGTCTACACAGGCCATGCTGAGTAGACAGCTGCAATAATTATCCAAAGAATTTCATTTACAAATAGAGGGCATTCCTGTTCGGGTCCAAGTATAATTCAATGTTATCTAATTTAACAAATTTTTATTGTCTATATGCAAAGCATTATGCTAGGGGTTGCTGATAGAAAAACACAAATCAGTCTATGCCTTCTAAGAGCTTACAGTCTAGACCTCTGAGTTTCTTTCTACTTCCAACATTCCAAATTCCATGACTCTATTATTGAGGACACAGAGGATGGATTTGGGGACTATATTGAGGACATAGAGAAGGTTGGATTCTGGGACCTAAGTTATCTTTCCATTGATTAAAGAGATAACTACTCAAATTTACTAACAGTTTGACTAAAACAATGAAAATCTTTCATAGAATTTGATTCTATACGTTAAGTCTTATCAGCTTCTTTGAATTTTCATCATGGAGCATAAAAGATATTCTAAAATTTGGAAATTGCCAGAGGAAGAAGGCCTGTTTTGAATTTCTGAAATATATGAAAGTTCCCTACAACAAATGCTCATATTTTTAATATCTGTGTACTTTTGATTTAGTTTGTATGGCTATGTGCCATGGAACATTCTATGGTCTCTGAAAAATTGAAATTAGACATCACCCAAATAGCAAATGCATAGGCACCCAGTAGGCAAGAGCAGAGTGCAAACCATTACAAATAAGGAATTAGGAAGAAGAGATATAAGGAATATTATGAAAGAAACATGATCAAAACTGAAGTTGACCCAGGATCGTGTTTACAGCAAATGATACCTGAAAGATAGTCTATGTGCTTCATTGGCATCCTTGCAATGTTAAAAGACGAGACTCCTACCCACACACACCACCTCCACCACATCAGGCAGAAGGGAGGTGGATTTATAAAGGACACAGACCAGAATCTCATAGGATGGATGGGAATGGATGTGTTTTTTTTCTTTTGTTCCTAGAGAGAGGACTTGAATTGATGAGAATGTAACTCCATTGCACCAGGCAGCTAGGTGGCACAGGCCAAAATGTGGCTTAATATTCAAGGAGAATGTTGATCCCATTTCACTTTCTAGCAACACTCATGTCCCAGGCAGAGTTTTCTAAGTTGTGGACCAATGGTCATATTTTAATCAATAAAAATTGAAGTACAATGTGACTGTGCTAGGTGCTGGGGATAACACAAAGAGACAAAGATAGGGCCTTTGTCTTTTAGCAGGGGTGATAAAACATGGGTACAAAATGAATGAATGTAAATCAGAATGTGATAAGTATTCAAGATAATGAAAAAGTGCTAGATCAGATGAGGGACAGATCACTTTTAGCTATGAGAATTAGGATTCATGGAGAAGGTAGCATTTGAACTGGACCTTGAAAGATGGAGAGGAATTTGTTTATATGTTTAAGCTTTATTAATTTCTTTTCTGAACTCTCAACCTTGATCTTTAAATATATCTTAAAATTTTCAAGTTCACTAACCAAAAACAGATCTTTACAGGCTAGAACATGGTGACAAATTTAATAAAATGAAATTTAATAGGGATAAAAATAAATTTAATTAAATTTAATTGAGATAAAGTTTTACACACAGGTTCAAAAATAAACTCTGTAAGGAAAAAATAAAGAAGACATGGCTAGACAGAGTTTTGTTTGAAAAAGATGAGGTTGGGGCAGGGCTTAATAGACTTTAAGTTCAATGATGGCAGTCAGCAGGGTACCATAAAAAGGGTTCTGGATTTGGAGTCAAAAGACCTGGGTACAAATCCCAGCCCTGCCACTTACCACTTGTATGATCTGGGACAAGAATCTCAATATAATGAAGGGATTAGACTAGATGACTTAAAAGGTCTCTTCCAGCTTGAAATCTATGATTCAATGAACTGTGAGAAAACTAATGTGATCTGAGGCTGCATTAGGAGAGATACGGTATCCAGAAATAAGAAACGAAGAGGGAGCCCCCTTGAACTCTGCCCTAATGAGACCACATCTGAAATACATTGCATTCAGTCATAGACAGCATATTTTAAAGGACATTGATAAGATGGAAAGTGTCCATTTGAGAGCCATCAAGATGGTGAATGGTATTGTTTCATTCCCTATGAGGATTATTTGAAGGAATGAGGGATGCTTAGGCTAGAAAAGAGATTTATCAGGGGATGTGATTGATGTTTTCAAATAGTAGAGGGGCTTCCACTAGAAAGATGAATTAGATGTGCTCTGATTGGGTTCAGAGGACAGAACCAGGAGCAACTGGTGAATGTGAACCAATAAGGTGAAAAGCTTCCTAACAATCTGAGCTGTCCAAATGGATTGTCTTGGGAGATGGAGGACTCCTTTTCACTTGAGGTCTTTAAGCAAAGGTTTGGATGACCACTTGTCAGGTACGTAGTAAAGGGAATTCATTTTTAGAAATGGAAAAAGATTCTGAAGAAATTTGATGATGCCTATATAGCGGTGGTAGAACCTCTTCAATTTAGCAAACCTCTATTAAGCGTCTCTATGTGCCAGACTCTGCATTAGGTTCTAAAGATATAAGACAAAAAACCAAAAACAACCACACAGTCTCTTATCCCCCATCCCTCCCAGGATATACTCTATTGGATAATGTGGCTAACAGGCAACGATAGGATGGTATCGTGTGGTCCACTTACCAGCTGTGGACACTGTATCAAAGTAACAACAATTTGGGCAACTCCAGGGAAGATGAAGACTGGGAGGAAATGCAGGGGAAAAATCAAAATGAAAAATCTTAGTGACATACTTACAATTAAACAACCCAGAACTTGAATTGACCATTTTGTTATGCTCTTTGTGAGTGATATTTGTACTTTGAAACCTTTAAAATATTTAAGGCAAGAAGAAATGAAATGCACTGTGACCAGTTGAGGTCATACATTTAGGACAAAAATGATGAAATATTAAAATGAAAGAAATAAATGTTCAAACTGAAATACAGCGATTCTGCTGAGATGAATTATTCAAAATTGAGGAGCATGTGCGACCTCCAATCTATTATATAACAGAAGGGAAGAATAGCAAAGTTCATGTGTAGAGTAGTGCCAGGAGATGAGGAAATGATAGAAAGCATTCTAAGGACATTGTAACTTTATGCTTAGCTTCAAGGGTAGGAACGTTAAAGAAAAGAGAGGTACAATTGGCTGACACAGGGGAAGGGGAATTTTTCAGAATGGGAGAACAGGGACATGAACTTGGGGTTTCTTGGTAGAAAACCTGGTCTCCTGAACAAAATTGAATTGAGCGAGTTTAACTTAAGAGTAAGTAATTTTATTTCTCTGAGCAACTTCCTCATCTACAAAGTGAAGCAATTGGACTAGATGTTTAGCTAATTTGAATTATAGTTAAAAGGCAACTCATAACCTAGAAATAGTTGTACTCTAAACGTTCATTGGATTGAGAGCTAGAAGAAACCTTAAAGGTTATTCCCTTCCATTTTACAGATGAGGAAACTGAGGCACAAAGAAATGAAATGTCTTTCCTAAGGTCAGACACGTAGTAATGTGAATCGAGCAGGAGAGCTGTTCATGCACAGACTCAAGTTTCTATAGTGCTTTGGTCTAAAGAGAGTCTCATTCATTTGAGGAAATTATCTCTTCACTACATATTCTAAGGATTTATGCACAGCATTGTGACACCATTCACTTTGGATTCTGGGTGAGTGAGCTTGTAAAGCGCATAATTTAAAATGCTGGGGCTTCTTGAGGAATTGTCTCATGAGTAAAGTGAGAGTACAGGAAGATGAGAGTAGAAATAAAAATGGTAGGTATGTCTGGATTATGTTGAGGTTAGCCTGGGTAGCAGAAAATCAGCAGCATAGCCTCAACAGTCATCTCTCCTAGCTGGTTGTGATGGGAGGCAAGTTCCCCAAGGCTGTCATTGTGGTGAGTTCCCCTAGGAACTTCGTATGACGAGACTAATGTGACCCATTATCTTGTGATGTAGCCCATTCCCAAAACTTTAGCAAGTTTTTCCTGATGTAAATATCTATGCCTACCTGACCTCGTTCCTTGGGTCAGCATATCTTAAAAAGCCAAAAAGCTCAACATGAGGTATTTCTTGGCCACCAGAAGTTTAAACCAAAGAACTCAAGGTCAGACACAGAGTGGTGACAGAGGAGACATCGTGGTAAGTGAAGCAGAGAGAGTTTTTCTTTGTGTCTACACTGCCTTGACTACATCTGTGCTCACAATTTATGATCTAGCTGGTGCAAGACGCAGCCAGAAGTCCCTACTAGTGACAGGACACTACACCAAAAAAGTATCAAGTCTTGCACAAGCCCCACCATTTAACCACCAGATAGCCGTGCTTGCCAATAACCTGGACCTATTGAAAAGGAAAATCTGTCACTGGGAGTTCCACACTCACAGTGGATGTGATATAGGACTGTTACATAGGAGTCTGATCTTTTCTGTTAAATAGAATCAGCCTAGTAGCTAGTTAGTACTGTTTGACAGTTCAGCTTAATCTGATTGTTAAGCTTAAATAAAAACAAAATAACATAATTAATACTAGGTTCTTGAAAATTATGCCAGCTTAAATCTGCCTCTCTGAAACTTCCCCCCATTGTTTTTGGTTCTGTCCTCTAGGGCTTCACAAAACAATCCGTCCTTCTTCCTATTAAGAGCCATCTTCAAATTTAATTATCCATATTAAATTTCATCTTATTTGATTCAGTCTACCATATTCGAGTCTATCAAGGATATCCATCCCACATCCACCTTTTCCTTCTGTGGCCCCTCTCACCCACTGGTGAGTTCTTCCTGGAATCTTCATTTTGAGGAAGGGCCCGGATCAGCCATCCCTCATTCTCTGGACTTTGTCATTCTCGTGCTCCTTATGAGTGTCTCCCAGGTAATCTCCACTTTTATTCACTTTTATATGTTGTCTTCCCCTTGTTAGAATATGAACACTTTAAGGGCAGAGACTGCTTGTATTTATGTCAAACAATCAACAAATATTTATGAAGCACCTACTATGCTCCAGGCATTGCCCTTGGCATAGTGTTTGAAACATGTAAGTGTTTAATAAATTCTTGTTGGCTTGACTTGACTTGAGTGCCTCATCTGTTCCCAGATTTGTGTGATCTGCAAATCTGCTGAGCCTGCCATATATATCCCCATGTCATTGACAAAAAAAGTGGAAGAGCACAGGGGTATGTACAGATCCCTGAGATCTGTACTAGAGAATTCACTTCAAGTTTACAGTGAGCCCCCATTGGGTACAGACATTACCCTAGTTTTGAAACTACCTGCCTATAATGTTATTTTCCACTTGTTCTCTCTCTTGTCTACAAGGATAGTTCTAGACTTAGGTTTCAACTAAGCATTTAACAAAGTATATTATGACAATGGCGTTCCTCAATTATCTAGTCTTGTTATATTGTCAAAGAAGGAAATGAGATTAGTATAACATAAATCTGTTTTTTTTGATGAAGCCCTTTCAGCTTTTAGTGATCACTGTTTCCTTTTCTAAATATTCACAAACTATGGTCTAGAATTTTTCCAGAAAAAGTATTCAAAATCACTGACCCCTTTGCACTTCATTAGAAGTCAGGAAATTTGCCTTTCCCTAGTCAAGGGGCACCTCTCCAGTTTTCTTCATTTTTTTTTCAAAGATTACGACTATGGCTCAGCGACCACTTCAGGCATTTCTTTCAGTACCCAGCACTGAAAGGAGGGGTGTGGTGACTTAGCTCTGGTGATCTGTAGCTCATTATATTTCCCTCTGTCCTTTCATGGGAATGATCCTGTCTTTCAAGCAATTAAGAACACAGGTGGAATACTTATATTCAACGGATGTCTGGCCTATGAATTCTTGGGGGTCCTCAGTTGCTCTAGAACCTGGGAATAGATGATATAAAAAGAATGTTTAAAGTTGGAAGACACCTTAGAGATGATCTGGTCTCATTCCTTTGTTTTATCAATGAGGAATTCAGGGTCCAGAGATACTTAGTGACTTGCTCTAAGTCACAGAAATAATAAATAAATGTACTGGGATTCAAACCCAGTCCTCTGGTTCCAAATTCAAAATCCATGTCGGTATACTACACTTTGGCATATGAATATTATCAATATATAGTTCAAATTCAGACACTGATATAACTAACCTTCAGGAACTAGACTCAATTCCTGTCCTAAGGGAAGGGGTCCCTGGCAGAAAACCTTGAGATTTGACACGGAGTCTTAGCTGAATTTATTTTGTCAGTCTCTTTGTGAATGAAAAGACTGCCATTAAGACAGGGAACTGTGGCCCGGTGCCACTAGTTTCTTTTCTAGCACTCTGTCGTCTTGTTTAACCAGACACTTGAAGCTGGAAGGTATAACCAAGTAGAAAAGGAGAGGAAAAGGAAGGTGCCATAAGTGTAACCTGTGGCCCAGTATACCATTCTCTAGTCATATACATTCTGGCTTTATCTTGGGAAGCTACTCCAAAAATCAGCTCTAGCTCATTTTGCTCCTACCCAGAGTTTCCTCTGGGAATCTCAAAGTGTATAGCTCATATACTGTCATTGTCGTTTGTCCTTCTCAAAGAAGACCAATGACATCACAAGGGTGATATCTTGACTTGCCCATGAATTGGGTTTAAGTGAGGCAGATATGGGTAAAAGGGTGCCCAGATCTCATGCAAGTACTCAAAGTGACAATGCATATCAGATACAGGAAAGTCTATTTCACCCCACAGAATGAATGCAAAAAAAAAAAAAAGAAAAAGATAAACAAACAAATGATTAGTCCACAAACTATTAATGCAATTCTACCTTTCTGGTGAATCTTACCTGCTCACCAGGAACCTACATAGTTATATAGACTCACAGTCCTGCCCTGTTGTTGGGACTTCTTTGAAAAAGAAACAAACATGGAGTTTCTAGAGAAACAAATCTACTGCTCTCTCCCCTAAGAACTCTAGTTAATGAATTCATCCTCAGCCTCAATGTATTTTTTTGGGAGACTAGGCAATGGGGTTAAGTGACTTGCCCAGGGTCACACAGCTAGTAAGTGTCAAGTGTCTGAGGCTGATTTGAAGTCAGGTCCTCCTGATTTCCAGGGCTGATGCTCTATCCACTGAGCCACCTCACTGCCCTGATGATGTATTTTTAATAGGCACATCCTAGTAGAGGTCTGCAAATCCTCTTTAAAAAAAAATGATTTTCAGTGGGAATGTCCACCACTGTCCATGGGAAGACACAAACAAAGTCCCTAAAAGCCCCACCACCCCATAAACTGATCATGTTGGCTAGGTTGCCCTGATCAATGTGGGTCAAATCAGAGACCTGGCTGCCAGCTATAGAGAAGTTAAATGTGTAGGTGAGGGACTTGTAGGGGCTGAACCCTAGCTCACTTATATGGAGAGAGCTAAGGTGCCATCTTCTCAGCCCTGGCTCATGTAGCTGGTTTTAGCCTCCTCTGACAACCAGGTAAGGTCTCCTGTATTTATTTGCAGGCTGGACCTGGCCCCATAACCTGGCTTCACTGCAGGTATTTAATAAAGCTCTGGGTCTCTATGCTTTACTCAGGCATCCATGAAAGCAAAACTACTTCTAGCATTGGTTGGCATTGGTCACTGGCCCCTGAACTCTACTTGCTCCCCTTCCTTTCACCCTCCCTTGAGAATTCCTTTCCTTGTAATGATTGCTTAGCTCCCAGAGAACCTGCCTGAGGCTGTCTATACTCACAGACATACATAGTCACCTACCGGTATTTCTTCTTTGTCTTCTTTGTCTTCTTTGTCAATTTACCAGCTTTATAATTTAGGTGTTTTTTTTTTCATTTAGGAAATGCTTTGAGGAGTTTCCCTGCCCCATCTCCCCCACAATCCAATTGTAGCCTTGTTTGTAATACAATGTGAAAGAGAGCACATTCACTGAATTTGAGATCTAGTATGTTTTCCCTCCTTGTCATATGGATATCTTTTCCCCCTTAAGAAAAAAATAAGGCCAAATGGTAGCTGGAAAAAAAAAACAAAGAGGGGAATAAAGTCAAGGGAACAGACATTTAATGGCAATTCACAGACTTATAATCAAAGGGGACTCAACCATCCTTCTCAGTCAACTCCATAGCTAGCAGCAATCCTGTATCATGGAAAAAACAGGTGATTTTTCTTTTCCTTAGCAAATAATGGATGTGGCTATTAATAAGTTCAGGAAGCACTAGCTATCTATTTCATGACTTGATAATAAATTGTATTTTCGAAGATGGGATTACCTAATCTAGATAGGCTTGCTGAAACAGCAGAAAACCTGAGAGTCTCCTTTTCAAAGGGACTGAAACGGAAGAATCACTGTAGACTGTTTTCTTATAAATTCATACGAGTTTTCCCAAAGTGCTAGCCAAATGTTTGAAACAAAATATCGAAAAGAGACATGACAGCCATGTGTCTCTCATGAAAAGCAGTTTCATCTTAGTACAACCCAATCCAATTATTAGAATAGCTAGCTTAATTACTGATGGGGGGAAATCTGGCTTTTATCTATGGCAAGCCCAGAAAGTGAGAGAAAAGGTTACAAAAGGATAGGTAGTGGTGGCTCATACAGAGCCAGTCCTTGCACCCTTAAAAAGAGGTCACGGAGTTGTGCTAGGTTATGCTTTCAAGTTACAGAGTTCTAACTTTAATTTTCTGCCTGCTCAAGTAACCTAGGAAGCTTCTTGGCTCAAAGAAGGGTAATAGCCCTCAATTTCCAAGCAGAATCAATTGCACCATCAATTGCACCCTCTACCCCACCCCCTCCTGATCCCCAACCAAGTCCTACTCCAAATGCTATTTACTGAATTTCTTGCCCAATGTAGCAATTAGTTAATAGAGGCACATATGAAATTAATTATGAAGCAATTAAAGCTTTGCTGATGACTTCCTACAAAATGGATTACAAAAAACCAGATTTAATTCTAAAATCTCTTTTTGGATTTTGGGGAGAGCCAAAAAAGGAGATTCATGTGTTACAAAAATCGAATGCCATGGTTACTTCCAATTGCTGCCAACATGGGGAAGACACACTGCCCCCAAGTAAACAAGATAGGTGAATACAAGCCTAAAAAAATCAGGGGAGGCAGCCCCAGACATTATAGAACTTTAAAGAAAACATGGCTCCTTTTGGAACCATGCCTTAGACCAGTGACAATAAGGATGCCCTACCCAACTGGTCATACATTGGTTCCAAATCATGTCCATGTTTTGATCATGAACCGCTTGAGACATTTTCAGTAGACTCTAAGTCATAAATCACATTAAGGACTATGAATTCTTTACGGTCATATTATTGTCTGTTTTTGCTGGCATTAAAAATATTTCAATAACCATTATTTTGCCCACCTCCTTTAAAAAAAATATTTTACAGATGTGTATTTCTTTCATTGTCACTTCCCAATGATCTTCTCCTTTCTCTCCACCCTCCTCCCCCCACCCCAATCCCACCTCAGCCTAGATAAGTAGAACAAAGAAATACCTCTAGGTAAAATAGATTAAGATATTGGCCATTTCTAACAATGACCTATCTTGTGCAGCAGCTATAGCCCACCACCTCTTTAATAAGAAGAAAGTAAGTTTATTTTACCATCAGTCCCCTAGGGCCAAACCATTGTATATACTGGTGAATGTTCTGGTGTCCTTCCATGCAGTTCAGTGTCATCATACTCCAGGTTGTCTCCTAGGTCTCCTCCCACTCTTCCCATTTCATACAGAGCTCTCCATGTTTTCCAGAATACTTCATATTTGTCATTTCTTAGGATGCAATAAAACATTCCATTATATCCAGATGCCACAATTTACTGAGGTATACCCCCAGTTAATGAACACATTCTTTGCTTCAAGTCCTTTGCTACCAAAAGTCCTGCCATAAATATTGTTGTACAATGGAGACATTTATTTCCCTATCTGTGACACCATTGAGTCTTTATATAACCTTTGAGAATTAAAATGCAAACTTAGGCTCCAAAGTGAATGTACATTCTTATCTATTAAGCAATGATTCCCAAATTTTGAGAAACTGCAATACCCAATCATCTGATTATTTTGTAACCATCCTCAACTCTGTTCCTAAAAGTGCTGCATGGCGTATATTTATTATCATTAAATTGACCCATTAAATAAAAATAAAATAACATTATTAATAACATTAGCTTCTCCAAAACTATGCTAGAAAAGGGTGAACTTTTCAGATTCTATCCTAATGGAAAAGCTTCAAATATGGTCCCAGCAATAAACTATGGTCCTCTTTCTCAGGACCAGCCTAGATACTTGCAGAGAGACTTACCAGGAGTGTTTGTCACCAAGTTATAAATTCTCTGGCCATAGTATCCCATGAAACAAAGAAAAATACAAAGTAGTGCTCAGTCCCTTGGAGTGGGACTTCTTCAGCTTCTTCAGTGACTATGACAGGGGGTGCTAAAAATGGTTTGTAGGCAATCTGTAAACATTAACAAAAATAATGACAAAAATAACCTTTCACAAACCCCCTCTGTTTCTTCATTATATATATATATATATATATATATATATATATACACACACACACATATATATATGTATATATATATGTATATATATATATATATGTATATATATATATGTATATAAAGGTGGCCCTGGGTTTTCAAAGAGGAACAGACTCTTATAGGGCCTTCCGAACTGGAAAGACTTTGAGAACAGGTCCAGTGGTAGATTATATATCTGTTGTCCAAGGACCAGCTCAACAAAATTTGGAGATGCTCATCCTTAGGGTCAATTGAGTAATGAATTTGTTGGTCACAGCAACTCTTTGTTGTTATTGTTAAACACCTTTATTCGTAAGTTGGTTAGCAAAAGTCTCTTTGCCTTTAGTTGAACGAATCTTCAATATTTTTGTTTCAATGAACAAAATTTTATTTTCCCTCCCTTCCACTTCTCCCCCAATTGAAACACAAAATAAACACAAAACAAAATCCCTGCAACAAATAGGCATAGTCAAGCAAACCAAATTCCTGTATGGCCACAGAAACACTTAAAGACCACTAACTAAGTCATAGAAGGTTATGAATTGATGCCTGTAGAGCAAAAGCCCTATACTCATGAAGTCACAGACCTATGAAGTATTAAATAATGTTTACTACTATTGCCACCACCACCACAACCACCACCACCACCACTACTACTACTACTACTACTACTACTACTACTACTACTACTACTACTACTACTACTACTACTATTACTACTACTACTGTTATGAATGAAAAACTCCAAGAGATGGCATTTCTGAGTAATTCATAATCAATTTGTTAATTAGGCTGGTCAGCAGTCAATAAATTTATGGTCTATGGTTTCTCTTGGTAACCACCAATGGAGATACTGCATGCCTTAAATACCTTCGCAAAAGGGAATGTCCTTAACAAGTGAAAATCAGCCCTGATCAGTGGACATTTAATGAGGAGGTAGGCTAGAAGTCTTTGGCTCCTCCTGCTGAAAATGTGGCTTGATCACGAGACTCAGCCACCTCCAGCAGTCTGGAGAGGGGAATCCATCTCCATCCAGACCACTCTGGTTGGTTTTCTCCTTCATAAACTGTGTTACTCTAAACTCTAATGGAGGGGTACAAGGACAGGGAGTTCTCTCCCTGGGGTAAGGACGCACCCAGACTAGATTCTATTTGCACTCTAAACAGAAGTTAGGTCTCCTGGTTGGGTAGGGTCCTGCCCAAAATTGAAAGGCATGTTTCACTGAGGGCTAAGAGTACTCCCCTTAATCACTCATGTCCTTCAGAGACTAACTTTTTACAGGAGCTGGGGCTTAATGAGGAAATAAAGGAGAAAAGTCTGGATTCCAATTTAATAATTGGTTATCAATATAATAGTAAAATAATATTTTCTCTTACTACTACTATTACTACTATTGGTAGTGATAATAATGATGATGATGATGATGATGATGATGATGATAATGAGAGGAAGTGTCGTGTAGTGGTTAGAGAGCTGACGTCAGAGCCAGGAGGACTGCCTCTGACATATACTGATGGTGTGATGCTTGGCAAGTCACTTATCCTCTCAGCAAGATCAAAGACTACAAATTTCAGAGAAGGAAGATACTAACCTGCATTAGTAGAGGGAGTTTCCTCACCTGGGAGTTCTCTATACTAATAAAATTACTAGTTTAGTTTGTATTCCTGTTTTTGAGAATAATCCATTAAAGACCTTCTCTGGGGTCTCATTGTGGTAAAGAAGAGGTCTGAGGTTCTCTAAGCCCATGCCCCAGAACATGAGGTCTATTAGGTCCATGGATGTGCTAAAGACAGCTTGTGCTGGCTCTTGAGAGCTGATTGTTAAATTTTTTAGTGTGAGCAAACCAAGGCTTAATTTATTGTTTTGTTGATTCTCTAGACTTATGAAAGTGATACATAAAATATTAATAATATAGATTGAACTTTAAGTGTATCACATACTATTTTTAGAGGGGAAGAGAACTAGTTGTTAAACAGTTAGCATAACACCTCTGGGTAGGTCCTACCAAGTTGGAAAGATTTTGAGTGTATGGCCAGCAACAAATTGTATTATCTGTAAGTCTAAGAACTAGTTAGTTTGGGAAAGCTCATTATTAGAAAGTGTGTATATATAAATACACACATATGTATGTGTGCATAGATAGATACAAATAGTATGTGCACCCTGGTCCTCCTCTTCTAGTTCCCCTTTATGTGTTGTCTTCTTCCATGTGTGTGTGTATACACATATATGTATGTATATATGCATGTATATAGAGAGCATGTATATGTATGTGTATATATGGGCAGCTAGATGGCTCAGTATATAGAACACTGGGCCTGAAGTCAGGAAGATCTGACTTCAAATCCAGCCTCAGACACTTACTAGATGTGTGACCCTGGGCAAGGCACTTAACTCTTATTTGCCTCAGTTCCTCATTTATAAAATGAGGACACATTGAAGAAGGAAATGGCAAATTATTTGTATTCATGGGGTCACACAGAGTCGAGCATGACCGAATGTCTGAACACCAACAACAATGTGTGTTTATGCATGTACACACATATAAATATGTGTATATGTATATGTATGTACATATACATATATATGTATGTATATATATTCCTTAATAAACTTGGTGTTTGGTGAATGTAGCTATACCGGTTCAGTGAGAAATATGATCCCTGGTACATCCAGATCCTTGACAGATGCTACAAATGGACAATAACCTGATCTCAGAGCTAAGCAGGAGGAAAAGATTGCCTTTGGGAAACCACACAGTGCTTTTGATGACTCTAAGCTTCTCCCTGAAACATAAGTCTACCTTTTTAATAATGGTGTCCCAAGCCATGCTGAGTGTCTTTGAGTCATGGAATACCACAGTTCCTGAAGAATTAAAGTTGAGGGTCACCCAAAGGGTGTAGAGGAGACATATTTTGGGCTGCAACATGTGACAAACGAAGAATTGTAAATGATGTCATCAAAGATGTATAAGACCTGAAAAGGAAACAGTCTAGTCATATGACAAAAGTAAGGCGTAACTGGTAGAATGCCCACATACTCCATTCCTACCTACTCAATGTCAAGAGAATGAGGGGAAGTCCTTTGGCACATTGGGTGGATTCCCTATGGGAATTTATAGGGAATGTGGGCAAGATGCACAGGCAAAAAGCGGCAGGGATATTTGTTGGAGAAGGCAATACATCTTGGAGATCACAGATATATTAAAGTCAGTGTGACATGAGCCACATCATAGTGAAGTTCCATTGTATTTATAAGCCAAGTAATTTCATATATCAGAATTTAAGGGGTTCAGCAACGCCATTTCTTCCATTCCAACTAAAAAATAGAAAATCATATCTGCAAGAGTCCCATGACTATTGATATTAAAGTCGCATGACCTCTGACACAGGTGCACCTGAGGTAATAGGGAAGAACTGAAAGTATTGTCAAGGATACAGTTGCCATTGACCTTGTGGCAAAAAGTTACCATGGCCCAATCCTTTGCACCTAACACTTCAAGTAGGTCTGTATGTGGTCCCCACGTACCTCTTGTGCTGTCCCTTGAACACCAAAGATGCAGGAAAACACAAATATAGACACACAGCAAAGTTACAGGGCAACCAGCCATGCCAAAGCCTCTTTACTCTGTCATGACTAGGTTTCATCTAGGGCAGGGGTGCGGCCTCAAGGCCTCTAGATAGCTTCAAGTGCGGCCCTTTGACTGAATCCAAACTTCACAGAACAAATCCCCTTAATAAAAGGATTTATTCTGTAAAACTTGGACTCAATCAAAAGGCTGCAGCCCAGGACCTAGGAGGCCACAGTTTCTCTGCCCCTGATCTAGGGGAAAGAAGGGAATAAGCCTTTATCAAGCACCTGCTACGCCTAAGTGCTATACAGATATTATTTTAGTTAATCCCCACAGCAATCCAGGGAGGTAGGTGCTATTATGATCCTCATTTTACGATTGAAGAAATCTAGGCAGGTAGGGGTTAAGTGACTTACCCAGGATCACACAGCTAGTAAGTGACTGAGGCTGGATTTGGACTCATGTCTTCCTGACTCTTGGCCTAGCTCTCCACTTCCTGTACCACCCAGCTATTTCTGGCTCCTCTGGTCTTCTCCATGTCAATACTGTCTACTTGGCCCTATATAGCTATATGATAAAGACCATTTTAGGAACGCCAGCCCAGAAACTTGGTATAATTCTCCTCATTATTGCTGCCTATAGGCAGCTTTATAATGGGAGAGAGGTTGGTGCCATCATTAGGGCTATTGGCAGCCAGAGCTGCTGGCTCCCTGTTTTCTCAGTTTACTCACTCTGCTTCTGAATAGGATACTAATGTTCATATTAGCATGCCACATTTTAGTTACGCAAAAATGGAATATCAAATACAACCAGTACAAACTTATAGAATTTTTAAAAAATCATATGGCCAAGGAAAACCTAAAAGATCATCTACTAAAACCCTCCAATTTTATAAAGGGGAAAATGAGGGTACAGAATGGACAAATAATGGGCTAAAGACTTTACTTATGTGACCCTAAGGCAAGTCACTTAACTCTGTTTGCCTCCATTTTCTCACCTGTAAAATGAGCTGGAGAAGGAAATGGCAAACCACTCCAGTATCTTTGGGGTCACAAAGAGTCAGACACAACTGAGAAATGACTGAACACACACAAAGACTCTACATAATGGTAGATTCAAGTCAAGGTATCTTGACTCTTAGCTCAATGCTAATATATAAAATAAGAGGTGCAGACTTTGTGGTGTCTAAGATTCTTTCTATCTCTTCCTTCTATGACTTATGATCCTGTGCTGTCCTCAAATTTCTTCCTTTAAAAAAATTGTTCAGGTGAAAAAGAATAGATTTTTCTTAAGATAGAAATAAATACTATTAAATGCAATAAAAACTATAGCTATATACTCCCCTCATCAAGTTTTTGAGAATTTATTTGTAAATCAGATCCTGTTGAAAATTTCTTAATCAGGAGAGGCAACTGTTCACAATATAACACACTATGTTGTTTCCACTGTTTGATAGCATTATGCTACTAATTAACCTTGTCATTTGAATATTTAACAAGCTGTTCTTAGCAAATACTTCTCATTAAAGCACACAGGCAAAGTGATCTCATTTTACTGTTTATATTTTAAGGACTTGGTATCCACAGCATCTGAAAATTATTGCCGGCATTTCTGAAATTTTTAATAATAATTCCAGGAAGCCCAGGGACTTCTGGGTGACCATCCATGCTGGATTTTCTGGGACAGTCCCACACCTCCATTGAGGCTTTGCAAGAAGGATATCCTTTATCAGAGCAATATGGCCCTATTTTCAGTTCAGAAAATATGGTCATTGTAAATGTAAGAATTTAAGAGGGAAAAAGAAGTCCATCTCCTGGCAAAATATTAAACATCCCAATCTTAATCACCTCAAGCTGACTCTTCCCTGATTGGACGAGAGAGAGGCTTTCTTCTTCTTCCCAGGAAGTTTGCCCATGGCACTGAGGTTTCAGCTTTCACTCTTTTGCCCTTGAAGCTCCTTTCGGTCAGGGATTGGTTCATCTTTCTCCTTGAAGCCCCCAGGACTAGTACCGAGCCCATCATAGTGGGCACTTAATAAATGTTTGTTGTTTTTGCTAATAATAAGGATAACTGGCAATTATATAGTGCTATAAAGACAGCATGGAGTAGCAGATAAAGTGTTGGATTCAGAGTTGGCAGCTGTGATTCTCACTGACTATAAAAACCAAGGCAAGCCATTTAACCTTTGAATGACTCAGACAACTCCCTAGCACTGACTTCTCTACTAAGACATAGATAAGCAGTTTTTAACCTAGGGTCCACTGACTCGGGTATTGTGACATCCATGAATTTGAATGGAAGAAAATACGTTGTAATTTTCACTAATCTTTGTAAACCTATCAATTTTATATTATGCTAAATTTGTTCTTCTGGAAAGGGGTCCCTAGGCTCCATCAGAGTGCCCAAAGGGTCCAGGACACACACAAAAAGGTGAAGAATCTTTGTTGTTATTATCTGCTGTGTGGGGGGGGGCAGGGAGGAGTTCTTCACTTTGAGGAAATAATAGATTATAGGATCACAGCTCCAGAGCTGTAAAAGGCTTCAGAAGTCATTTATTCCAACCCTCTCATTTTATAAAGAAGGAAATTGCCCAAAGTCATACAAGCAGTAGATGTCTTTCCAGGATTCCTTCATCAAGCCCTATAAGCAGCAGTATGCTGGTCAATGTTTAACAACAGACTCTCTGGGGAAAAAAAATACAAACTACACATTTTTAAAGTTTAATCTGAATTGTTAGCATTTTTTAACTTTAATTTATTTTGACTTATCAATAATCACTCCCATTTTTTTCCCTTTCTCCCCTTTCCTTTCCACCTCCCTCCCCAAGACAGAGCACAATCTGATATAGGCTATATGTATACATTCCTATTAAACATATTTTCACATCATTATTAGCATTTTATCCATCACTTTCTTAAGTCCAGGAAATCAACAAAACAGTAAGTCCAGCCCTGATCTGTAGCATTTACTGATTTCCAGGTGCAAATGCTCAGTGAGAGGTTAGCAATCAACTCTCATGAGGTAGGAGCTGCTCTAACAAAGTCATGTCATTTGAGCCTCCCCACAACCCTGTGCCTATTACAGATATTTGAATCCCCATTTTACGGATAAGGAAACTAGAAATTGAGGCTCAGAACAATGAAGTGACTCTCCCACCCAGATTAGCACAGCTCCATCCTCAGCTTCTGCTGCAGAAGCCGATGCTTCCAGCTTCTCTCAGTACTGGGGTTTGCCACAGACGGAGATACAACCTGATTCAAATCAGTATTCTACTTAGTCTCTACTTTAAAACAATTATGTCTTGCATTTCAAATCTTGCTCATTTGTTTTGTGTAGTTATACCTTTTATTGATCAGCTTTTGAAATGTTTCCAATATCTAAGCTAGGGCTCTCAATACTTAAAGGATTAATTTGATTGCTCTGAGATAGACTCTTTTCTGTATTCCAAAATTATTACGCTTCCCACCTTCATCTAAAAGTTGATGGCACTGTTAGGCTAAATGGCCCTCACTTTAATAGTGAGCTACCTGGCTTGCCAGTTTAAATCTGAAAATATATTAAGAGGTATGCTCAGGGCCAAAAGCAAATCGTTGATCCTACACTTATACTTTTTTCTTGTACTATATTTGCATACATTGTGGCCCTTCCCTCAGAATGTAACCTTCTTGAGGGCAGGGACCCTTTTTATTTTTGGTCTTTGTATCCCCAGTGCCTAGCACATAGCAGGCATCTAATAAATGCATAGTAGCTAAGGAGCCACTGCACAGAGTGGGTCCCCCTAAAAAGGCTACCCCAGATCCAAGATCCTCTACATCTACTATGCTCATAGTTCATGAGCCCCCCAAAATGTGTCTGCCTTTAATGTTAGCCAGAGGACATAATTAGTTCAAAGCAAAGGTATTTAATAAAATGGCATAGTAAGAAAAGTAGCAACAAAACATCTCCAATAAACCTGGAGCACTCTTCCCTGAAGATACACACCATCATTTGGAAGAGTGGACAAGCATAGGAAATACACGTGGAGAGTCACATATGTAGCAAGTGAGTGTGGTCAGAGCATATAAGTAGAGAGGCATAACTCGTGCTTCTGATACTGCAGGGCCACTGATGTCTTCTAGTGATAGCATGCTGTTCCTATTGGACCTGCTCCCTGTTGACCTCTGTCAGCTAAATAGTAGTTTCTTCCAAGTGCTGTCAGGTACAGTCCTACTCCTCATGTGAGTGTGACAGCCCTTTTTCATGTGATGAGTGGGCCCTGCCTTGCGTTATTAACTCAAAGGCCAAAAGGCTTGTTTTTTTTGTGGGGGGGAGGGGTTAGCTCTTTAAAAAAAAAAAAAGCAGTCAACTTTTCCTTAATCAGAATACCGCGAATAGCCCTGGCAGGGCAGGGACTGTTTAGAGCTCTCTTCATATCACCAGTGCTTAGCATAGTGCCTGGCATGAAGTAGGCATTTCATAAATGCTTGTTGATTTAACTTTACTTACCTGCCTAGATCCACTTCCGGTCTCTTATGTGTATATAAAACCAGCCAAAGCCTAAATGGCTTTGAGCACAGCCTTGCATAGTTTGCTAAATTGCATTGATCCTGACCCCCTAGTTCTCAGTCCCAGGTTCTGTATTAAATTTCCAACAAAGAGCTCACAGGAGTTGTAGCAAGGTAAACTTCTTCCAAGCAGCCCCAGAATTTAGAAGTTTAAAAAACTGCAGAATAGATGGTTTTCTTCCTCTGTTGTAGTATAAACACAAATTAAGAAAATCCCTAATGCACAGTTGCAATTAATATTTCCAACTGAACTGAGGATTAAGGCACAAAGAAGTTGTCCTATTTACCATGATTTATGAGGTCCTAACTTCTCTAGCAGTTTAGTTCAAACAGCCTTTCTGAACAGTGAGAGAAAGCATTTCTAAGATAGACTCCCTTAAGCTGGGAGGGGAGGAGATGGGGGTAAGGCATCAGGCAGAAGCAGGATGGATAGGGGGTTGATCTCGGTGTTAGGAAGACCTTAGTTTCTGCTCTGTTTCTGATACTAGCTACATAACTCTGAGCCACAAGGCACTTAACCTTGTGGCCAAGGTAACTCTTAAGGCTCTGTTAGCCAGGACATTGATCTGAATAAGCAAAGAAATTATAGGGCTGAACCTTCCCAGTACTCCCCCCAAAATTGGGGGAAATTTACTACAGATATTAATTTGATTATTGACACATTGTTAACATTTCTTGTTACCCAAGCACAGCAGTAAATATCACCTGCACCTCTCCTCTAGCTTTCTTTAATCTCTTTATAAAAAATTACCTGTGTTCAAAACAAGTCCATTTATAAGTAGGGATTAAGAGAAAATATAGAAAAATTGGATTAAAATTAAAGAAAAAAACAAGAACAGTTTTATCAAAGGGCATGTTTGCATATAAAAAAAACAAACCTAAAAAATGAATATTTCAGTGCGGTTTAGCCATTAGGCACATTTTAATTGCACGATAATTTATCCCTTAGCAGTTTTCCCTTTCCATTTATATTCTCCTATTTCTTCCCTGTCGGGAAAGTGTTCAAACAGAGACTGAATGACCATCTGTCAGGAATGTTATTCGGAGAGGGAATTCTTTCATGGGGTGGAGGTTGGACCTAGCTGACCTACCCTGGAGTAGGCCAGTGTTCTAGGTTTCTCATTTTATAAGAGAAAACACCCATAGACAGACAGGAAGACAGACAGGCTTTCAAAGAATCATTGGCCTGGAAAAACCATCTAGTCCACCTTTTTTTTCAACATTGGAAGGATGGCTCTTTCAGGATTTCTCAAGGTTGATTCCAGATTCTTATAAACACTAAAGATCCTAATCCAAGGAAGGAAAAATAAAAACAAAGAGATGAGCTGAAGGGAATTAGTGGAGTGTTGTTATTTCTTGGGGAGATGACAAAAGTGGCGGGCCTACAGATTTTATAGATGTTGAGGAGCATTTGTTTGCAACAGAAATGAAAGGGGAGTGCAAGAGTCATAACAATCCAAATGGGGCTAGGAATTGGGAAGGGATGGGAAGACATGAAACAAGTGTTTATTGAGTACCCTCTTCATGCCAGGCACTGTGCTAAGGGCAAATGTTACTTTGTTTAAGCCTTACAACAACCCTGGGAGGTAGATATTATTCCCCCCTTTACAACTGAGAAAACTGAGACAAACAGAGGTTAAGTAACTTAACTCTGTTTACGGTCACACAGCTAGTATGTGCCTGAAGCTAGATTTCAACTCAGATCCTCCTGACCTAAGTCCAATACTCTATCTACTGTGCCACCCAGCTGCCTCAGGCACTGCTTCTGAGTGAGGAGCCTCCCTCAGCTAAGGTAGTTTGAACCTTCTCGGGAACAGTCATTGAGTTCCTGCCTAGAGCAGTATTCTAAGTGACTTGCTCAGGGTCACACAGCTATAATGTTGAAGTAGATAGAGGGTCCAAGGCAGACAGGGTAGGCAGGATGCAGGATGTGAGATGTGAGATAAGATGCAGGATATGACCAGCCATAGCTTATGCACTGATGTCCCCACCGTGGATTTATCTGTGTGCTTTCACAAAGCTCCCCCCAACTATGTGACATTCGGGAGCAGTGTTCCCCTTCCCCCTTTGCTGTTCTTCTTGCTTATCTGTATAACAAAGACACCTCCAGACTACCTGATATTTCAGGTATTCCAAAGCCGGGCTTGCCCTTCCTCCCCTTCTCCTGCTTTCCTCCCCCTATACTGTCAAACTGTATTTAGACCAGACATCTAACCTGCCTAATTGCTCTGTCTCCCATGGGAGCAGCACTGCTGAGTACATCACCCCACAAATGCCTTTCTTTAACATGGAGACTGTTAGAGTGAATTCTTTCAGGACACTGGGACCCACACATCCATTCTTCATCAATAAAGTCTGTTAAATATAATTTGTTTGTTAAAAATGTGACCTCAGCAAAAGAGTTTGGGAATTTCTGGTTGGTTTTACATTTGAAGATTTTTAGCGAAGGCAATTCTGTAGTCCGTCCTGCTGTTCTGATTTAACGTTGCCCTGTTGTTTCCATCTGGTTTCTTCTTTGCCTAAGTCTCTCATGCCGCACTTTTCACCAGTCTCCTCTTATTTTGCCCTCAAAGAAGATGAAAAACAGTTGTTTTTTTCTCCTCCTCGTTCAAGTTCATGTTGTACTCAAAAGTCTATGCAATCTCCCTTGATCCCTTTTTCTTTTTTTTGGTCAAAGAATCTCAACTCTTCTGAATTCTGGGTACTAGTAATGCTTCCTCCTTTCAAGAAAGGACCCTCTTCAGTTTCTCCTCATCTCTCTTAAAATGCATAACTTCAAACTGGTCTAAGTATGCTAATGTTGGTACCTTCTTAGAATAATCGAGGTGGACACACTTTTTTGTAATAATCAAGATTAATAACAGTCACGGT
The DNA here is from genome assembly GCF_003287225.1 of Phascolarctos cinereus. NCBI lineage: Eukaryota > Metazoa > Chordata > Mammalia > Diprotodontia > Phascolarctidae > Phascolarctos > Phascolarctos cinereus. The sequence continues at coordinate 111,383,399 of NW_027556402.1, read as the reverse complement.
ATCCCCATGGCAATTATGGCCACATCTATGCAAGTGTGTCTGGATCAAAGGGAACAAATAAATACATTTGGTCCCTCACGTTCACTCTGCCCACCTATTTGCATTTGCCCTGAGGCAGAGACCTAGAAGTCCTAGAGATTATATTTAGAAAACCCCAAGTCAGTGGCACCTGTGGACACTTTAGACCCCAAATTGCTTCCCTTCACTTGTGTAGATCATGGTTGAGATTGAGTTGGATACTGATTTAGGATTAAACAGCTCACAACAAATGTGAGACAAACAATATTCTATTCACAAAAACTAAAAGAAATGAAAAGAAATGCTAAATATTAATAATGAAATAAGTTCAGTGGTGAATGTTGCTGAGCGTGTACTAACCATAAATAGAATAGCTTAATTCTCTAGAAGCAGGTCTCAAAAAGAAGAGAGAAGACAATGCTTTTGGTGATAGAACTGGGAATTGGGTGACAGGCACATGGATCTCATGTGAGGGAAAGTCGGGACTGAGGCCTTTGGGGTAGGAATGAAAGTTTGTAGTTCTGACTATTGATGCTTCAAGGCCAGATTAGTTATTCCAGAGATGGATATATAGGAATATGACTCCTAAAGTGGGTCATTCAGAAGGGGGAAAATCAATTCACAGAAGAAAGGCAGATAGTATGCACATACTATCAGTCAAAAGTCCAAGTGAAGTCCAAGAACGATCTTATCAAGCGGGGATGTTATCTCATTCCCAGATTGGCCTCTCTTTGCGGCAGGCAATTAGTGGAAATCCAGGTATCCAGCAGCTGGCACTGGAGAGCCATTCAGCTGCAGATATCAGGGACCCAGGCACTGGGAGACTGGTCATCAGGGCCAAAAAATTCAACCAGTGGGGCTGGAGCGGGGCCTGGCATGGAAGGGAGGGCTGAAATAGTAGGCAGGAAACTGAGGGACAACGAAGGAGGAGCTAAGGAACTGACCTGGATTCTGATTCCTGGTACTCCACCCAGTGCCCTTTTTAGTCTCTCTGTGTCATAAACCACACACTTTTTCAAAGTGGAAGAGGTGGGGTCTCGTTTGATTTCTCTATTTGTATGGTTGACTTTCACAGGGGGCTGCTGTCAGCACTTGGATTGATTCCCACATTGATTATAAGAGATTCTGTCATTTTTACTGCTATTGGCAATTCTTCCCTTAATTATCCATTGTGGGAAGAAAAGGGGATCCTACATCCTGATCAAATTAATCCTTTTGGCATTATTGATTGTATTTTTCTTCAATAACAAATGAGTTCAGTAGATAGTGCCTACATACATCTTTCACTCAGAGGCCAGAGATGTGAAAGGCACATTGCCTAAAACCTTACTCTAGTTCCTTTCCTCCAATTATCCTTTATTTTATTTGTCATTATGAAATGAAAGACCTGTGGAATTTGAGGGAAATTTTCCCCAGACGTCAGGCTCCATCCAGATGAATTATGAGTTGGTTAACTAGTGTGCATGTAAGTGAGCCAGAAACACAGGGTGAAGTAAAAGCCAAACAGTGAACTCAGAAACCACATTGCCAGGCCTCTAGCAGAAATTGTCTATTTATTTTTCCATTCAAATATGTAACTGTCACAAGAAAGGAAAGAGACAATATTTGAGAAACATCTACACAGGGAATGGACACGTATTTCAACATTCATTAGCTTAATTTCATTAGAAGAAACTCTATGTTATAGGAGTCAGGACCATAAACTCTCTCTCTTTCTCTCTCTCTCTCTCCTCTCTCTCTCTCTCTCTCTCTCTCTCTCTCTCTCTCTCTTCTCTCTCTCTCTCTCTCTCTCTCTCTCACACACACACACACACACACAGAGACACAAACACACACAAACACCCCAGGCATTTTTATTCAGCACCCCCAGGAACAAACCACAGGGCACAGAAGTGATGCCACTAACAAGAGGCAGCTTTCTGTAGCAGACACCAATCTTTATTTTGCCATGGATCTGTCTTATTATTGATAGCTCCGTTGGGCTGGCATTGATCAGAGCTGGCTTCTCCCAGAGTCGAAATGTTGAAAGCTTTAACAGCAGACAGGCTTATGTTATACTTAATGCCAATCACTCTTTCCCTGAGGCAGTTCAAAGGCACATCCTTCTTCTGATCTGAATGATTAAGAAGGGCATTGGAAACACAGCAATGGCTGTCACTGTGCTCTAGAGGCGTTGCTAAGTGGTACTTTGCCATGCCAAGCCCTTGCATGTGGTTTCAGCTGTAGAAACAACTTTATCATGATAAAAGATAACTGCTTTCACTCCAGCAAGCCAAAGCAATCAGCTTGGCACAGTGGAGAGAGTGATGGGCAAAGCTGAAACTGACCGTTCTGGCATTTACTGCAAATACCACAAACTATACCTGGGTAAGCATCAGGAAATATACCCTAAAAACAATTTTTTAAGACAAATTTAGTTGATGGGGATAGAAAGCTCTGAGACCAAAGCCCTTTTTAGGTAGGAGAGGTCAATAGGATACTGCAAGGTGACTGCTGACAAGTCTGCCACTCTGAGAGAGGAAGAAAGAACTAGGCTAGGGCAGAGCTCGCCTGGATTATGGCTGCTGGGATAAGGAAGTATACCACCTCGGACTTCCTTATTTTAAATAAGTGTCCTTGCTAAGCTCAATTGTTTCTATTCTACTTAAGGGCTATGGTGAAGGGGAAATGAGTTTATTAGGTGTCTACTATGTGTCAGGCACTACACTAATATTTACAAATATTATTTCATATGATCTTCACAACAAACCTATAAAGTAGATGCTATTTTTTATCCCCATTTTGCAGTTGAGGAAATTGAGGCAGATTGAGGTTAAGAGATTTGCCCAGGGTCACATAGCTAGGAAGCATCTAAGCCTGGTTTTGAAAGTGCTATCAGTATCCTCCATATTTTAGTGCCCACCCCACCTTAACTGTTATGGCTCTGGCACTGGAACAGGAGAGAGAAGACCTAAGTTTATATCAACCAGATTTGAGCACTTATTGGTTATGTGACTATGGGAATCAATGAACCTGCCTGGATCTCAGTTTCCTTATTTATAAAATGGGGGTATCTTCAGTACCACAGGGTTGTTGTGATGATCAAATAAGATAATATGTGTAAAGCTCTTTTCAGACCATAAAGTTTTATATTGTCATTTTCACCATCTTCACCATTATCATCATTGGAAATGAGTAAAAGAAAAAAGTCAGACTGGCTAGATTTGTAACTATCTGCTTCCACCACTTAAAGGTACCTAGGACACGGTAGGTGCTTAACTCAGTTAACTGACTATTATTCTGGCCTGACTTCAGACACATGTCTTGCACATTGGGGGTAATCCCTGACTTACAACTGAACCTGGGGAGGAGCAGTTCTTCTCTTCCTTTGGTGGAAATTATATCTATAATTTTTACTACATGTATAAAATATTTTAGGATGGCAAAATCGGGATTATGGGAGTTCATTCTAATGCAAGGCACCTGAGGGAGGAATTCAAAGAGGGTCTGGGGAAAGGGAAGAGCTGGGAAAGGCTCAGTCTTTCACTAGGCTCAGGACTTGTAAGTCATCCCTGCTCTGCAAAGCTACAGGCAACCATTACAAAGAAAACAGGATCTAAGCCATCTATAGGTATAAGAAAAAATGCCCCAAGCCACTAATAACTAGGGAAAAGCAAATTAAAGTAAATCTGAAGTTCTACCTCATACCCATCAGATTAGCAAAGTTGACAAGAAAAGGAAAATGATAAATGATGGAGGAGCTGCAGGAAAATAGGCACATTTCTGTACCATTGGTGGAGCTGTGAATGGTACAAATACTCTGGAAAGCAATTGGGAACCACGTCCTCAAAGTTATTAAACTGTACATTCCCTTTAACATAACAATATAACTACTAGGGTCTATACAACAAAGAAATTGAAGGAAAGAGGAAAAAATCCTGTTACAATAATATTTAAAGCTACGCTTTTTGAATGTGAAAGAACTGGAAACTAAGAGAGGGAGGTACCTTTCAATTGGGAAATGGCTGAAAAAGTTATGATGTATCAATACTATTGTGCTGTAAGAAATGATGAAAGGGATGGGTTCTGAGAAACCTGGGAAGATTTATATGAACTGATGCAGAGTGAGTGAAAATAACCAGGAAAATAATTTATAACATAATAATACCGCAATAAAAATGAATAATTTTTAAAGATTTAAGAACTCTGATCAGTGCATTGCTTGGTTATGGTTCCAGAAGACCAATGCTAAGAATGCTTTCCTCCTTGCAGAGGTGACGAAATAAATATTCAGAACAGACACACATTTTTATATATGGCCAACATGGGAATTAATTTTGCTAAATTATGCCTATTTGTTACAAGTTATTTTTTCCTTCCTGCCCTCCCATGGTGTGAGGGGTAAGAGAAAAACTAAATGCTTGTTAATTTATCAAAATTTTATTTAAAAGATAAAACAAAAATCTCATGGGAAGTCCTAGAAGAGAGTACAGGATTTGAAGAAGGTAAAGAAGAGAAAATTATTTCTGGTAAGCAAATGAAATGCTGTGTTTTGCAAACAACCTCCAGGGAAGAAATATGGCCATATAATATATAACAAGATTAGGTCAGTTTAGATTAAGAAATGAAGGAGGCAAACGTCACCGAAGGGCAGAACTCAATACAATGCAAGCTCGTTGAGGGCAGGTATGATTTCACTTTTGCTTTTGTATTCCTAGCACCTAGCCCAGTGCCTACATCCAGTAGGCACTTAATGTGTTTATTGAATTGAATTGAATAAGTGGCTGGTTGATTACTTAAAAGGAATCAACTTTTTATCCAACCAAATAAAGTCAGAAAATCATATCAGGAGCAAGAGTAGGACTTCTTAAGGCCATTACTCTAGAATCACAAAATATTACAAACATGAGACCAGCAAAGGGCATTGGATATGGATCTTTATGTGATTTGGATGAGGGAACTAGAGATGTTCAACTTGGAGAAGGGAAGACAGGAAATCATGACAGGGTCTATACAACAAAGAAATTGAAGGAAAGAGGAAAAAATCCTGTTACAATAATATTTAAAGCTATGCTTTTTGAATGTGAAAGAACTGGAAACTAAGAGAGGGAGGTACCTTTCAATTGGGAAATGGCTGAAAAAGTTATGATGTATCAATACTATTGTGCTGTAAGGTAATTAAAGGGATGTCATAGAAAAGACCTGGGATTAGATCTGTCATGTTTGTGCCCAGAGGGAAGAACTAGAAGAAATGGGTGGAAGCTACAAAAAGACAAATGTGGTACTTGATGGACGTTAGGGAAAAGTTCTTGAAAACCAGAGCCATCCAAAAGGGGATGTGTTGCTTTGGGAATGGAGAGTAGTAGTGTCTCCTCCATTGAAGACATTCAAGCAGAGGCCAGATGTCTCCTTGTTGGTGTATGCTAGTGGGGACTCATTTTCAGATATGAGTTGGACTGGATTACTGCTGAGGCCCCTAACAACTTTGAAATTCCATGACTCTTTGTATATTAGGTAGCTAGGTGGCATAGTGCATGGAACACCTGATCTAGAGTCAAGAAGACCTGAGATCAAATTTGGCCTCAGACATTTACTAGCTGTGTGACCCTAGGTAAGCCATTTAATCGCTAAATTTCTTCAATTGTAAAATGGAGATACCAGCACCTACCATCCAGAGTTGTTTTCAGGATGAAATAATATTGTAAAACACTTTGAAAACCTTAAAGCACGATGTAAATGCCAGTTATTATTATTACTGTCATCATCATCATCATTATCATATTAGAGAGGAAAAGGATACTAAAGAATATCTAACCCAATCTCTTCCTTCACTTTACAGATGATGAAAGAGAGGTCATAGAATTTAAGTGTAAAGAGGGAGTGTAGAGTAAAGAGCACTGGATTTGGACTCAGGGGACCTGAGTTGGATTCTTGGTCCTTCTTCTTACTAGACTGTGACCTTGGGCAAGTTCCTTCTTCTACCTTGGCCTCAGTTTCCTCAGCTATGAAATGAGAGAGCTGGACTAAATTGTTCTTATGTTTTTCAAATGAGTGGAAAAGTATTTATTAATTGGTTTATTGATTAAGTGCTTACTATGTGCCAAGCACTCTAGTTCTATCACTTTGATCCTTTAATCCTAAAACCATGGAGTAGAATCCAGGTCACACAAGTCCTAGCCCATTTCTCTTTTCATGATACCACAATGGACAGATTCTTTATCATTCCCATCACCACCAGCATCATCATCACTTACATTTATATGGCATGGTGAAGATTGCAAAGTGTTTTACACATATTATCTCATTCAATGTATACCATGACTTAATGAGGCAGGCAATGGAAGTATTCTTGTTCCTGAAATGGCCTGTTCCAATGCCTGAGATGACCCTGGTTTCTCAGAGGTTATGCCAACAGATGGCAAGCTCTGGCAGGTTCCATCAATCTGGAAAGACTTTGAGTATGGATTCAGCAACATACTGTGTTTGCTATTTGAGCTTAAGCCTAGCTAAGTGCAGAGAAGCTCATATTCAGAAGTCTGGCTCCTGGGTAATAGCATTTGGCCACAACAACCTAACATAGAGATCAAAATGCAAAAGAGTCCTTGATCCTGCATAGCCGCTTTCTACTTCTACCACAATGATGGTGAGACAGAAGAAAAGGGGACAGAAGTGGATAAGAATTGCATTATTTTTAGGCTGGGATCCTTTAACATATCGTTTATCAGATGAAGCACTGGACCTGGAGTCAGGAAGATCTCAGCTCAAATCTGGCCTCAGACACTTATGGCTGTATGACCCCGGGCAAGTCATTTAACCTCTGCCTCTGTTTCCTCACCTGTAAAATGGGGATGATAATAGTGCAATCCTCATGATTTTGAGGATCAAATGAGATAATTTTTATAAAGTACTTTGCAAACCTTAATATGCTATATAAATACTATTATTGTTGTTGTTATTCCAAAACTCCAGCACCCAGAATTGAACAAAATAACTCCATTTGTGGTGTGACCAACAGTGTACAGAAGGCCTCTCTCCTCTTTATTCTTGGAAACTATGCTTCTCTTAATAGCTCATATTAGTATGACACTTTGTTTGCACGTATATGTATGTGGCTTATGTAATTCCATTGTCTCAACACAGCTACCTTGTGAGATAGGTGTTTTTATTCTTATCACTTTCCAGGTGAAGAAAGAAAGAAAGATGAAGAGATGAAGTGATTTGTTCAGGGTCGTACAGCCAGTGAATGTCTGAGGCAGGATTAGAATCAGGGGGTGTGCTGGAGGCAGCTCAAACTGGTTTCCAAGAACCTGATGGTTGAATTTTCAGTGTGAGCATTGACACTTCAGAAATCAGCAAATACTCCTAATTAAGTTTTAGTTTATCGTTTTGTAAATTGTGTAGACCTAAGAAAGGATGGCAAAAATGTTGAAAACACAGTTACACTTAAGAGTGGGCCCAGCAGCACAGGGTTCGTTCTTTGTTTGTTTGTTTTCTCCAGGGAGTCAGTTATTAAATATTTATCAGCACACCCCCTGAATCCAAGGATGCCTGGCTCTAAGAACAGTGCCCTATCCAGGATGCCCCATACACTCTAGTCGGAGCAAAAACTAGAGGAATCAGTCTCTAGAGTCCAGATGTTGTAGGGAGTACACAGGGATCAAAAACAGCTCCATGGTTTGAGGAGAGTGGTGAGGCTAGGGCAAATAGAGAGAGAACCAAGGGGAAGAAGAGTCGGAGACAACTGTGGATATGTATACCTCCTCTCCTGTGTCCACTGTGTCATAGATCCAGCCATATAAATGACTGCCCTATGCCTGTTCCTTCCTTTCTTCCCTACACAGAAACTTCCCTACACAGTTATCGTTGTCATGGATGTGGGTTCAGAAGTGGAAGAAGCTGTGAAAATCAGGAGTATTGGAGCCCTCAATACCAGGGAAAGTTGGCAGATGCATATGGCAGTCTCCCTCTGTCTAAAATATCTTCCTGCAAACTATCTGACATTTTTCACCTCATGTGACATACTGCCTGAAATTCGACCAATTAGAGTTGTTTGTATTAAACCAACATCTTTGATTAAAAATATGAATTCCTCTGGGAGGGTTGAGAGGCCATCAGTCATTCACACTGTGTGAATTACTTCAGTCAAATTAATTCCCTCACAATATCTGGTTGGGAAGCTTTTGTTAGGAGATGAAGAAACATGGATAAGTTCAGATTATGGATAACTTTGGAGAGGGTGGGCAGGGTTAGTTGGATGCCACAGTGGGAAACTCAGGACACTTCATAGACATTGGGCATGAAGAAAGGGTTGGCATTGGCTAATGGGAGAGGGGCACATAAAAGGAGGAATATAGTTGGTTAAGACAAACTGCCTACTTAAAAATGTAGACTACAACTAAAAACAAAAGTTTTCTTCTATTTCCTGCAATGAAATCAGACTAGGGCTATTAGTACAGTTAATTCAACTACATTTTGAGGTTATATAAACTTTTGAGGGCTACACTGAGAACTTAATCTAAATATGTTAATCAGTTCCAAAAAATTGACTTAGATCTGAAGATATTGTTAAACTGCTACTTTCACCACTTTATTTCAGTCACTCATCAGCAACTATCTGGACTACTTTAGCAACTTCCTAACAATTCTCTGAGTCTCATCTTTTCTAGCTCCCCTCATAGAGCTGCTGGAGTAATTTTTCCAATAAACAGATCTGAGTCACAATTCTGATCTCAACATATGCATGGGAGACACATTATTGGAAGAGAACCTATAAGGTTACATTACGCTCTATGAAATAAAAAAATTGTAATCAGTAAATAATACACAGTTGAATCTTTTCATCCTTGCTTCTTTCAGTCAATTTTGTGACTGTGAAGATATGGTTTGCTTTAAAAATTGTCTAAAAAAAAGTCTACCTATTCTCTTCTCACATTTTCATCAAGGATATCCTCAATACAAATTGAGACCATTCTCATAAAAATGGACAGTTTGAAGAAAAGTCCAATGAGTTGGTCCATCAATGCATATGCCTTGGTTAGGCACTGAAGACGGTGAACAAGAACTTGAATTTAATAAGAGGAAGAAAGCAGGTGGGATTGCATCTGGAAAATCCTACAGCATTTAAAATGATCCCAAGCAGCTCTCTGTGACAAAAACTCATCTTTTATTTTTTAAAACATTTATCTTCTCCTGTTGGTGCTATGTGAAGATGAAACACAAGAATCAAAATTTTGGGTGGCCCAAAGGGCAATGGAAAGATATAGTCCAGTAAAGTGAAAACTCCTTGAGAGCAGGGACTTTTCTTTTTTGTCTTCCAAACCTTAGCACTTCATATGATACGTTACATGTGGCAGATGCTTAAAAATATTTTTTGGATGAAATTGTTGACTGGAATGAAACAGTTGAGTGGATTGTAGCCTGTTACCAATTATGGCTTACATGGAAGAAATGTCATAAAAGTTATTATTCAAGACACATAGAGTTAGAATAACTGGACAAATCACGGTACAACAGAGAAAAAATAACAGATAATCTACATGCTAAAATGGTACCTACAAAGTGTTAAAAGAATGAAAGAAAATACCTTTAACATACATGGAGTACAAATGGGTGGACATAGATAAAAATTGCACAAGAATAAATGGGACAAAAGGGTATAAATGGGTTGCTTTCTGTACCTTTGGATAGAGTACCCCCATTGAGAGATCAGAGATCCATTGAAGTGAGTTAAAAACGAATCTCCATCAATGAGTTGAGGATTGCATTTATTTGCAACCAAGTCACAAAGGAGGAAATATTTTATCTATGGGATTTGCAGTCATGTTGAGCTATCCTAATACGATGTAATGGAAAGAGTGTTATATTTGGAGTCTGAGGCCCTGGGATCAAGCAGCTTTGTTTCTTCTCTTACTTATGTGATTCTGGAAAAGTCACATTATCTCTTGGTTTCCTCTAAGCACTATAAAAGAGAGGATCAAGCTAGATGACCTTTAACGTCCCTTTCAGCTCTGAATCCTATGAATTCCTATGCGTCTATGACTAACACGTCATTGGACGGAATAAGGAGTTTAAGCATGTTATCTGACATAACAGGATAGAAGAACATGAGGTTCTTTCTCAGCTATGATTTTGTCTGTTATCCAAAAACGGACTCATTAAAAAGGCTCAGCGTCTGAGGTTAATACTGGTATGTTCTATAGAAGTCCCCCTTGGTGACTCCTTACCATTCTGCTATGAAAAGAGTTGTAAACATGAACACTAGAACTGAGGGATGGATTCAGTAGTCTTTAGATCTCACATATAGTTGGACAAGAGTTTGGGTCTGGTTTTCATTTGCACTATGAGGGAATGATATCCTTAGGCAACAAGAGAAAAGTTTCTTAGCCTCTGTAGAAGTACATTTTGGGTGCATGATCAGGGTGGAGAAGGAAAACTATCAAAAATAAGGGAGTAATCACGCCATCTCACTGGCTCCAAAGCTGGTCTGTATTGCCTAGAAGAGATAGGTAGACAAAATAAACTCCACGGGGGTAGGAACTGCTTACTTTTTGTCTCTGTGTATCCAGTGCTTAGCACAGTGCCTGAACAGAGCCATAACTAGGGATTTTTACTCCTCAGAAAGGTGACATGAATCACATCCCCAAATGTTGTTGGATCATTGGTCCAGGGGAGAGAGAGCTCACAGAAGATATAGCCTTCATTATGCCAGTTGGTAACTTCACTGCTTAATCAGTTATTCTTGCTTACTAAGTGCAAAGCTCAGTTGCTTCTAAGCTTTTGAAGGATGTCAGGAGTAGTCAGTATTCTCCAAATTCTGGTGCCTGAAGCAAAGACCCAATTGCACTGCCTTGCTTGTAATTTGTGCTTGACACACAGTAGGCACTTAATAAATGCTTGTTGACTTGAACTGACTTTAATGCTGAAGATCAATTGGAATATTATAGAAAATATGGACAGAGAAGAATCATAAAGTTATTAGGTAGAATAAATTAACCAAGTACATCGGAGCAAACTGGGAACAAAAATTACTTTCTTCTTTACTCTGACCTTTAACTAGCCATGAACAGACAGTGTTTTAAAAATTCATTTCATACCCAATGACCTGAACTTCTGAAACTACGTGTGAATGCTGCTACTTGTGGGCTGAGGTACCCCACAACATTCCGTTTAGAAAGTTGATTGGGCAGAATTAAAATCTATGAGATTGGAATTCAATATGAAGAAATAGACACATGAGTAAGTCATTTTAATGAGCACTACTGGGAATTATATGCGCAAGTTTCTATGAATAAAGTTTAGAATATATTCTCTAAAATTAGAAGACATTATAACAAGGGCCATTAAGTCCAAATGATTTTGCTTACCTTTCAATAAATGCTATCCAATCAAGTGGCCCCTTCCTTTTCTCTCTAGGACTCTACCTAGTTTTATGATAGGAGTGTTTTTCTCCTTTCTCTTTTATGTGTTCTTGACTCCAGTGTTTTCTTTTGGTTTCAAATGCATCATTAGTGTATTTCCCTTGTAAGGGCAAAACACCCTTATTTTCTAAAAGTCCAAGTCTGGCAGAGAATTCAGAAAGAAAAGGTCTTGAATCTGACTCCTATACATGACCAAGCTTGCAAAGCTAGAAATTTGCTCTGGCTGATGTTCTGTTTTGGCAAAACACCATGGATACCCCAAGTGGCAAGTCACTGAAGGACATGGGACTTTTCAACTCCCTCTGACTGCCATTCGTCTTGGCCCCCCAGGGCCCAGATCTTGCCTTATGTTGCAGCTATTTTGGGAATTTAAGAACTTATCCAGCTCTAAGCTTGAGTAGTGACACTGATACCATCTTCTCCTTCACCTTGGCATGCAAGCTCAGCACAGTTGGCTGTTTTGACATTTCTGGGCTGAAATCCTTCTCCTTCTACCCAGATTTGATGTAAGTCCTGGTTCTCTAACATGTCTGCACTCATACCCATCAATTAGGGTGGCAGGATGCCCACTTAAACAGAATGGTAAGCCAATTTCAACAAGGCAATGTGCCAGTCAATTGCTGGTTTAGATAGGGGACTGAAGGAAGTGACACAGCATATCCATGAAGATCCTTCCTGGGGAACCGTGTTGCCAAACTGTTTCACTAGAGAGTATTGTTGTCTTTGTTAAAGCCTTTAAGCATTATGCCATCTTCCTTTCTTTCCTTTCTCTCTTTTTAAAGGCTTCCTAGAGAAGAAAAGATCATTGCAGTCTTTTGTGAATTCAGAAATTTTTTTTAAAAAAATTTTATCTTTTTCTAGCAGGATCTTTTAGTCTTTAGAGTACAAGTGTCTCCCTTTGGGGTTCAGAATGTAATGTGGGGCAGAAGGGTCCCCTTCTACCACAACTCCCAGACTAGCCGAAGGGAGTGTTCCCAAAGAATTACTTGGTCAGACCACAGAATCTGAGAAAAGCCCCTTTGTGTGCAGATTTTTAGAGAAGAGAAAAACTGGGCAAGTTACTTAATCTCAATGCCCCCAGGCAGCTCTCTAAAACCATAAATTGCAGAGAAGGTGCTGATTTGCATGGTATTATGGGTCTGGATCCACTTTTCCCTTACCCCCCAAAAGTGGCCATGAAATACAGTGAGTAGACAGAAACAACGTAACAAAAGAGGGTGTGTGTGTGTGTGTGTGTGTGTGTGTGTGTGAGAGAGAGAGAGAGAGAGAGAGAGAGAGAGAGAGAGAGAGAGAGAGAGAGACAGAGAGAGACAGAGAGAGAGAGACAGAGAAAGAAAGGAATGGAAGGATGGAGGAGGACAGAGACAGACAGAGAGAAAGGGAGAAAAAAGAGAAAGAGAGACAGAGACAGAGAAAGACAGAGAAACAGAGAGAGAGAGAGAGAAGAGACAGAGACAGAGACAGAGACAGGCAGAGACAGAGATCACCAGGTCAAGGAGATAGAATTTCAAAAACTTTTTTGAAAGTGTCACTGGCCTTAACAGCTTGAGGAAGAATAGTCTCTGGAATCACACATGTCCCTCCCAAAAAAGTTCTATATCAACTTTATCTCCAGCACAGGTACACAGTATTGCCCCAATGTTCTTTCCACAAATTAGGCATCATTTCCCCTTGTATCTACTCAAGTCACACACAAAACACCCCAGCTAACAGTCAAAAAGTTTCTAAAATTCTACCTCCTCCTTTAGAAAGTTTTCCCTCTACTTACAACTTCAGTAATGTGAAAATATGTTTAATAGGAATGTAAATCAGATTGTGTGCCGTCTTGGGGGAGGTGGTGGGTAAGAAGGGGGAGAAAAATTTTAAACTCAAAAGCATATGGAAGTGATTGTTGATAAATCAAAATAAATTAATAAAATAAATTTTTAAAAAGAGAAAGTTTCCCCCCATGAACTTCCTTCCCTCCCCTCTCTTCCCTTTTCCTCTTCTCTCCTTCCTTTCTTTTCCTCCCCTTTCCCAGCACTAAGGATAGCTCCCCCCCCCAAAAAAAAGTTTAGTCCTGCCCTCAAGGACTTTACATTCTAATGGGGGATAACAACATGTATAAATCAAACTCGGAACACACAAGATGAATACAGAGTTAATGGAAGTTAACCTTAGAAGGAATAGTGAACTTTGCTATAGGTTAAACAGGATGCAAAAGGTATATACAGGCTCTTTCTTCCCCTCTTAAAGAGGTTTGCAAACACAGAGAATATGCAAGGCAGTATATGGTTAAATACCTTATGAACAGTAGAGAAAGCAAGAACTAGAGCAGGGATGTGGAACCTGAGGCCTCAGGGCCACACATGGCCCTCTACATCTTCAGATGCGGCAGGCTGATTGAATTCAAACTTAACAGAACAAATTTCTTTAATAAAAGTACCCAAGGAGCTAGAAGGCCACATGAGGCCTCAAGGCTTCAGGTTCCCTACCCCTGAACTAAAGGATTTCCAAAGTGAGGAGGAATCACTGGAGTTGCCTTGGAATGCCACATGAAAAAGGTAGAACATGAACCATCTACCTTGAAGGATGCCACAGGCTGAAACATGCTCCCTCCTGATGTCACTCTCTTCATTACCTTTCAGGCCCAGCTCAGCTGCTAATTCTTCCATGAAGGAGGAATTCATCTTACCAGCTGAAAAGGATCCCTCTGCTCAAATTTTCCTACGATCCTTTGTCTCTGTCTCTCCTTTGCCCATGTATCACATCCTGCTTTGAAGCTTTCTTATTTGCATACACATCACATCCTCTGGTTAGACTGTACGTTCTTTGAAAGCAAGAAATGCCCCAGTTTTCATCCTTATATCTCTTAATACCTGGGGCATCATTTTCCACACCAGAGGCCATAAGTAAATGATAACTGCACTGACTTGGGATATGCAGAGAAGAAAAGAAAAAAAAGAAGGCAATTCTCCTAGAAAGGGAGACTAAAATTTAAAAAAATGAAGTTGAGTGAGTGATAGTACTGGCCTGGCTAGTCAAGGTTAGTCTAAAATAATGTTGGACTGATCCAGTGGAGCCAGATTATAGAAAGCCTTGAATGCCAAGCTAAGGAGTTTAAACTTTATCTTGTATTGGCAGAGGGGGAAAGTCCTACTTTTACCTCCTCCTCTTTGCATAACTATGAGTCTAGAAAAGGAGGAAGGAGTGGTTAAGTTTGGCTAGCAGAGAGAGAAGGAAGTAAATACTTCTTGGCCAGAGGGAAGGAAAAATGAAGAAGTTGAAGGACATAGCGAGGCAGAGAAGGAATATGGGTAGGGGAAGGAGAGAGTCTTTCCACATCTGTCTTGCCCTGACCTACACCTGTAGTGTCAAACTCATAGAGAACATGAGGATCCCTGTGAGTACCATATTGACTTAGTTTTAAGATGTACTATTATCTAGGTTTTGGTGTATTTTTATTTTGTTAAATATTTCCCAATTACATTTTAATCTGCTTCTGGCCACACTCAGAGGCAGTCTTGATTTGACACCTCAGGCCTTTATAAAATTGCTCCAACTAACAATGAATAACAAAGAAAAATGGTCCGTGAGCCAATGAAGTGAGCCTGGACAGAGTCGCAGAGGATCAGAGCTCTCTGCCCAGACCTTTGAACAGTCTTGCTTACACCCAGAAGGGGGAAAGCAACAGGTGGAACTAATATAATAGAACTGTATCTTTCTTAAACTTTTAGATTTGGAGCACGCCCAGCAGTATGCTGATAAATGTTTAAAGGCTCCCTCTGAAAAACAAAATTTGAGTACAACACATTTAAAGTTTAATCCATACTATTAACACTTCCTTTTAAAAAATAATATATTTTAGCTTGTTAAATATTTCCCAATTGCATATAAAAAATTTCAAAGATCATTTTTTAAAATTTTGAGTTCCAAATTCTTTCCTTCTCTTCCACCTCTCCCCCTTCCTTGAGAAAATCAGCAGTTTGATATCAATTATACATGCAAAGTCATGCAAAGCATATTTCCACGTTAGCCATATTACAAAAGAAAACACAGACAAAAAAAATAAAGTAAAAAGAAGTTTGCTTTAATCTATGCTCAGAGTTCATCAGTTTCTTTGGAGCAGGATAGCATCTTTCATCTTGGGTCCTTTGGAATTTTCCTGAATCATTTTCTTAATCTGAATAGCTAAATCTTTCACAGTCAATCATCCTTACAATATTGCTGTTACCCTATACAATGTTTTCTTGGCTCTGCTTTACTTCACTTTGCATGAGATCATGTGAATTTTCCTAGGTTTTTCTGAAACCACCCTGTTTGTCATTTCATATAGCACAATAGTATTTCATCAAAACCATTCATATACCACAACTTGTTCAGCCATTCCCCAATTGATGAGCATCCCTTTGATTTCCATGTCTGGGATAGACAGGTGGAGCGGTGGATAGAGCACCGGCCCTGGAGTCAGGAGGGCCTGAGTTCAAAGCCAACCTGTAATATATAACAGCTAGTAAAGCTGTGTGTGACTTCCGGCAAGTCACTTAACCCCAAATGCCTTGCAAAAAAATTTCAATTTTTTTCAGTTTTAAAAAGATTTCAATTTCTTTGCCATTACAAAAAGAGCAGCTTTATTTTTGTACAAATAGGCTCTTCTCTCTCTCTCTCTCTCTCTCTCTCTCTCTCTCTCTCTCTCTCCCCCCCCCTCTCTCTTTCTCTCTAAATTATTATTTTTTTAAATCTCTTTGGGATACAGACTTAGTAGTGATATTGCTGGGTCAAGGGGTATGCACAGTTTTATAGCCCTTTGGCCATAGTTCCAAATTGCTCTTCAGAATGATTGGATCAGTTCATAACTCCACCAAAAATTCATTAGTGTCCCAATTTTTCCACATCCCCTCCAGCATTTGTCATTTTCCTTTTGTGTCATGTTAGCCAATCTGACAGGTGTGAGGTGGTACCTCAGAGTTGTTTTAATTTGAATTTCTTTAACCAATAGTGATTTAGAGCATTTTTACATGTGACTATAGATAGCTTCAATTTCTTCTATTGAAAATTGTCTATTCACATCCTTTGACTATTTATCAGTTGGGGAATGGCTTTTATTTTTATAAATTTGGCTTAGTTCACTATACAGTTGAGAAATAAAGTCTTTATCAAAGAAACTTGCTATAAAATTTCTCCCAGTTTCCTGTTTTCCTTCTAATGTTGTTTGCATTCATTTTGTTTGTGCAAAAGGTTTTTAATTTCATGTAATCAAAATAATCTATTTTTCTTCCTGTGATGTTCTCTATGTCTTGTTTAGTCATAGACTCTTCTCTTGTCCATAGATCTGACTGCTACGGTTTCCCATGCTCCCCTAATTTACTTATGATATTACCCTTTATGTCTTAGATCATTTATCCATTTTGACCTTATGTTGGCATGTGGTGTGACATGCTGGTCTATGCTTAGTTTCTGCCAAACTGCTTTCTAGTTTTCCCAGCAATTTTTGTCAAATGGTGAGTTCTTACCCCAAAAGCTTGAATCTACACTAGATTACTGTGGTCTTACTGTGTATCGTGTACCTAATGTATTTCACTGATTCACCATTTTCTTTCTTTCTTTCTTTCTTTCTTTCCTTCTTTCTTATTTTTGGCTAGGTAATGGAGTTAAGTGACTTGCCCAGGGTCACACAGCTAGTAAGTGTTATGTGCCTGAGGCTGTATTTGAATTCAGGTCCTCCTGAATCCAGGGCCAGTGCTCTATCCACTGCACCACCTAGCTGCCCTCTCCCTGACCATTCTATTTCTTAGCCAATAGCAGATTGTTTGATTATTACTGCTTTGTAATGTAGTTTGACATTGGGAATTGTTAGACCACCTTGCTTTCCAGTTTTTTCATTGATTCCTTTGAAATTCTTGACCTTTTGTTCTTCTAGATGAATTATTATTTTTTTCCAGCTCCATAAAATATTTCCTTGGCAGTTTGATAGATATGGCACTGAACAAGTAATTTAACTTAGGTAAAATAGTCATGTTTATTATATTGGCTTGGTCTAACCATGGGCAACGAATAGTTCCCCAATTGTTTAAATCTGTTTTTATTTCTATGAAAAATGTTTTGTAAATGTGCTCATATAATCTCTGGGTTTGTCTTGGCTCCCAAGTATTTCATATTGTCTACAGTTATTTTAAATGGAATTTCTCTTTCTATCTCTTGCTGCTGGGTTTTGTTGGCAGTATATAGAAATGTGGATGGTTTATGTGGATTTATTTTAATATCCTACAACTTTGTTGAAGTTGTTAATTGTTTCAACTACTTTTTTAATTGATTCTCTAGAGTTCTCTAAGTATACCATCCTATCATCTGCAAAGAGTGATAGTTTTGTTTCCTTATTATCTGTTTTTATTTTTTCAATTTCTTTTTCTTGTGCTGGAGAAGGAAATGCAAACCACTCCAGTATCTTTGCCTAGAAAACCCTAAATGGGGTCACGAAGAGTCAGATGCCACCACCACCACCACCATCACAACAACAACAACTTATAATTTTAACAAAGGTTCCATTGATTCCTGTGTTTTCTAGTGTTTTTAATATGGTTCTTACACGATTTTTAATAGATGTTGTTTTAATAGATGTTATATTTCCGTGGGTATTGTATTTTGCAAAAGCTTTTTCTGCAGCTGTTAAGGTAATCACAAGATTTTTGTCGTGTTTTTGTTGATATGATCAATTGTGTGGATACTTTTCCTAACTTTTTTTTTTTGCTAGGCAATGGGGTTAAGTGAGTTGCCCAGGGTCAACAGCTAGTAAGTGTTATGTGTCTGAGGCCGGATTTGAACTCAGGTCCTCCTGACTTCAGGGCCAGTGCTCTATCCACTGAGCCATCTAGCTGCTCCTACTTTTCCTAATGTTGAACTAGCTCTGCATTGTTGCTGTGAATCCCTCTTGGTCATAGTGTGTGATCTTTGTGATATATTGCTGTAATCTCCTTTCTAATATTTTACTTAATACTTTTGCATCAATATCATTAGGAATATTAATCTACAGTTTTCTTTTCTTTTTTGTTTTTGTTTTTGCTCTCTTGGTTTAGGTACCAAAACCATATTTGTGTCATAAGAGAATTTGATAGAACTCTTTCTTTACCTATTTTTTCAAATACTTTATATAGTATTGGTATTAATTATTCCCAAAATGTTTGATAGAATTCATATGTAAATCCATCTGGTCCTGGGGATTTTTTCTTAGGGAGTTCATTTATGGTTTATTCAATTTCTTTTTCTAAGATAGGGTCATTTAAGAATTCTATTTCCTTTTCTGTTAATATGGGCAGTTTATATTTTTGTAAATATTCATCTACTTCACTAAGATTTTCAGTTTTACTGGCATATAATTGGGCAAATAACTCCTAATAATTGCTTTAACTTCATTTTTATTGTTGGTACATTCACTCTTTTCATTTCTGATACTAGTAATTTAGTTTTCTTCTTACTTTTTAAAAAATCAAATCAACCAGTGGTTTGTCCATTTTATTGTTTTTTTTTTTTAAAAAACCACCTCCTAGTTTTATTTATTGGTACTTATTATTTTCCATTTTATTAATCTCTCCTTTGATTTTCAGGGTTTCCATCTCGGAATTTTGGAAATTTTTAACTTGTTCTTTTTCTAGTTTTCTAGCTTTTTTTTTAAATCGCAGACCCAATTTATTGATCTGCTCTTTCTTTTATTGATGCACATGTTTAGAGATATAAATTTTCCCCTAAGTGTTGCTTTGACTGCATCCCACAAATTCTGGAATGTTATATCCTTGTTGTCATTCTTTTTAATTAAATAATTGATTATCTATGATTTGTTCTTTGACTCACTCATTCTTTAGGACTATTTGGTTTCCAATTAATTTTTAGTCTATGCTTCCATGGCCCTTTACTAAATGTAATTTTTATATAAAGGAAAAGTTCAGGCAAAATTTTATGAGAAAAGTCTGAGGAGAAAGAGATTGTCTTTTGTTAGGGATGTAGGAAATATGTGAAGGTTCCAAATATGAGGTATTACCTGAGTTCGACCTGAATAAAAGAAGGGACTTCATCAGGCAAAGATAAGAGGAAATCCATTGCAAGTACAAGGGGTAGAGTGAGAAAAGCAACAGGTTAGGAGAGGGCAGAACTTCCACAGGGGATGGAGAATGGTCCAGCTTGGCTAGAACATAGAGCATGTGAAGAATAGTTTGAGATAAGGTTGGAGATGGAGATGGAGACAAATTGTGGAGGGAATTGAATGTCAGGATCGGGACTTTTTTGTTAGGTAAGAGGAAGCTAGTAAAGGATTTGGGGTAAGAAGAGATGTAGTTAGAAAATTATAACAAGAAGATTAAGCAAGTGGCGTGTGAAAGGTAGAGTGAGAAAGGAATCGATTGGAGTCAGGAAGACCAGTTCAGAGGCTTTTACATAAATGGTCTTGATTAGCTATGGTAAAGGTAGAATTAAGAGAACATGGCAACTTATTGGATGTGGGGGATGGGGTGAGAGTGAAAGGCTGAAGATCACAAGATCATAGGATTTTTAGAGCTGGAAAAGACTTAGAGATCAACTACTCCAACTTCCTTAGTTTGTAAATGCAGAAATTTAAATCCAGAACAATGAAGTTATTTTCCCAAGGTCACAGGGTTAGACTTTTCAGTGCTCTTTCCATTATACCAGATGATCCCGAAATCTTAATGATTGAGATGATGGTGGTGCCATCACCAAAAATAGAAGTTGGGGGATGTCAAGTTTGAAGCATGGAAGAGAAGTTCAGTTTGGTTTTGTTTTATTTTTGGTGAGGCAATCAGGGTTAAGTGACTTGCCCAGGGTCACACACCTAGTCCGTGTCAAGTGTTTGGTCTGAGGCCAGATTTGAACTCAGGTCCTCCTGACTCCAAGGCCAGAGCTCTATCCCCTGCACCACCTATCTTCCCTGAGAAGATTAGTTTTGAACAAACTGAATAGCAGGTACTCATTGGACATCCAGGTGAAGCTACTTAGCGAAAAATTTTAAAATTTGATGGAAGCTCTCAAGTGATATCAGTATCTGGTGTGGATATGCAGATTTGTGGGCAATTTCCAATGAGATAATCATTAAAGCCAAAGGAGGGGGTGGGATCCCCAAGGACAAAAGTGTAGGGAGTCAAGAGGACAGGGTCAGAGGCAGGAAAGAAGATGTTCGCTCAAGAGGAGAGAAGATGAATAGTCAGCAAAATAGATCAAGGGATGTACAAGTCAGGGGGGAGAAGAACTAGGCATTAGCAACATAATAGGAACTAAGGGAGAAGAATCTAGTGGTCAACACTAAAATGCTCCAGAAGTCAAGGAAGATCAGGACTTAGAAAATATAAAAGGCCTCTGTGTTTGGTGAGAAATAAGCCTGGGGTGATCTTGAAAAAAAAAAAAAAGAAATTCAGTAGAGTAATGAGGACAGATATCAGCCTGTGAGGGGTTGTAAGGAAGAGAAGGCTGTATGATTTTAGATCACTTTATGGAAATCTGACAGTGAAGAGGAGAAAAGAGTTAGCATAATAGCTTGAAGGAGTAGTGGACTTGAAGTACTGTATTTGGTTTGGTTTTTGGATGGGGTGTTTAGGATAGGAAGAGTTGAGCACGTTTATAAAGACTTAAGGAAAGGGACAGGGATCCAAAGATGCAGGAGAACAGAGATGATGGATGGAGCATCATCCTGCAGAAGATGGGAGGGGATCAAGGTATGGAAGGAGAGGGATTGCCTGCCTTGACAATGGTTCCCACCCACACCCGGTATCTCACCCATTTAATGGAAGATTAATGCAACATTTTAAATAACAACTGGACCAAAAATCTCTTAATCATTTTACTATACTGCGTTTATCAGAAAGCAATGCTTGCAAAGACAAGAGTAGACCAATGGACAGAATATAGGTTTTACTGAAACTGTTAAAATTCAAGTTTCAATCCACTTGTAAAAAGAAGGTGGCGTGTATCTCTAGCAAACTTCTAGCTAGCTGCGAAACACAACCCAATAGTAACCAGAAGATAAATGCACTTTTTAAAAACATCCCTTACATTTCCCCCCTTTTCTTTAGACACTCAGGCATCATACTAGTCCAGGCCTGCATCATCTTCCACCTAGATTGTTAAGAACTTCCTAAATGATCTCCCTGCTTCCTATATTGCCCCTCCTCAATCCATCCTCCACCTAGATGCCAAAATAATCTTTCTAAGGCACTAATAGGAACATATTACTCCCTTGTTCAAAAGCCTTCACTGGCTCCCTATTGCCTTTAAGATAAAATACAAACCTCTTAGTCTGGCATTTAAGGCCCTACATAACCTGGCTCCAAGATACCTTTCCAGAATTATTGCACATTATCCCCCTTCATGTACTCTATAGGCTAGATTACTATTTGTTCTTCAAACTCAACATGTCATTTTCCACCACCATGTATTCCATAGGTGGTCCCTATGCCTAGAAGGTACTCTATCTTTATATCATCCTTCCAAAATCCTTCTCTTCCTTCAAGACTCAGCTAGGTTGTATCTTCTTCTCAATATAGCTTTTCCCTGATCTTCACAGCTAATCTACACACCACACAGTTGCTGAATCAATATTATTAAAGTCTAGGTCTGAGTGTATAACTCTCCTGCTCAAGATGCAACCATGGCTCACTCTTGCCTCTAGCATAAGATACGAAGTCTCCTGTTTGACGCTTAAAGCCCTTCACAATCTGACCCCAGGTCACCTTTCCAGGCCCAGTGCACATTATTTTCCTTCATGCATGCTGCATTCCTGACAAAATGGCTACCTGATATTCTCTGTGTATACAGCATCCCATCTCCCATCTCCTGTACCCCTCCACTACAGCTAAAATGCACCTCCTCATCTCTTTCTCACAGAACCCTTTGTATCCTTCCAAATACAGTAAGTGCCACTTCAACCAACCAGCAAGTGTTTATTCAAAATCAAGTAACAGCCAGGCACCAAACCAGGCACTGGGCATAAAAGTACAAAGCACAAAATAATTCCTACTCACAAGGAGCTTATATATTAATGGAGGAGACAACTTGCACATTTATAAAAATACACCACATAATTAGGAAGGAAATAAGTAAAAATATGTACAAAGTGGTAAAATACATGGTAGTTTGAGAAGAAGGAAGGTAGCAATTGGGGGTATCAGAAACACTCTGTGCAAAAGATGGTGCTTGAGCTGCATTGTAAAGGAAGAGGGGGTCTCTCTGAGCAGAACTAGGGAGGGCACACATTCCAGGGATTGGGGAACTGCATGGCTAAGGCCTACAGATGGCAAGGGGAAAGCTGCGTGTGAGGAACGGACAGAATGCCAGTTTGGCTGGATCACAGGTAAAGGAGAGGAAGGAATGTCCAGTGAGGCAGGAGAGATGTGTTGGGCCAGGTAGTGAAGGGTTTTGAAAGATAAACAGAAGAGTTTATATTTAATCCTAAAGGCAACAGAAGCCACTGGAGTGTACTGAGTGGGGAAGTCACAAGAACAGATAGATCTGTGCTTAACAAAAATAATTTTGGCATCATGGTATAAAATGAGTTGGAAAGACTTGAAGGAGGGAGAACAATTAGGAGGTTGCTCTAATGATAGAGGTGAGAGGTCCTGAAGGCCTGAATTAATACGATAGCCATGTGAGTGAAGAGAAAGGGGTCAGATGTGAAAAATACTGTGAAGGCAGAAAAGGCAAGATCTGGTAGATGATTGGCTATGTTGGGCCAGGGACAGTGAGGATTCTAGGATAATGCTACGGTTTTGAACCTGGAAGACTAGGGGGATAGAGGTGTTTTTCACAGAGGCAAGGAATTTGAAGAGGGTTTAAGAGGAAAGATAATGAATTTAGTTTTAGACATATTAAGTTCAAGATATCTCTTAAGAAATTTTAAGATAGCCAGTTTGAAATGGCCAGTGGACAATCAATGATATAGAACTGAGGCTGAGGAAAAAGACTGACTGGATATATACAGATATAGATATATATATATATATATACATGTACACATACATGTGCACACACACGCGCATGTACATGTACCTATGTATATAGACATACATTTGTGTGTGTATATATGTATACATATAATACACTTATATAAATCTATACATGTAATATATATAGATGCACACATGGCAAATGATGCACATGTACATATATTACATATATACACATGTATACATACATATATACACATATGTGTACATATATATATATGTATAAAAGCACTTTTGCATGTATATGTGTAGGTAGCCAGGTAATGCAGTGGATAGAATGCTGGGACTGAGGTCAAGTAGATACATCTTCCTGGGTTCAAAAGTGGCCTCAGACACTTACTAGCTATGTGACCCTGGGCAAATCACTTAACCCTGTTTGCCTAAGTTTCCTCATCTGGAAAATGAGCTGGAGAAGGAAATGGCAAACCACTCCAATATCTTTGCCAAGAAAACCCCATATGGGGTCACAAAGAGTTGAACACGACTGAACAACAACTTAGTTTTAGAGTATTGGACTTTTTTCATTGAGTCTTTCTCACTCATCTTAGTCCCTGACCTAGCAGAATATACTGGGCCTGCAAGCTAGACTTCTGTGGGTCATTTATGGGTTTCTTTTCATGCAAAGGCCCCTGAATATTGTTGCAGTGTTCGGATTATTCAATAAAAATCCTTGCAGATCAGTCAGAAGCGGGTGGGCAGATATAATTAGGGGCTTAGGACAAGGACATTTGAATATCAGCCTCTGAGAATTTAAAGCTCTTTAAAAATCAGAACCAATATTTTCACCACAAAAAAAGCTAAACCTTTAAGGCCTAATTTGCAAATAAAAGACCCCAAGTTTCTGGCATTTGCTTCCCCTAGGTGAACTCATCCTGCACCTCTGCTAATGAAGGTATTGCTGTCAATATCACTTTCAAGTTATTAGGTCCATTCAGGGTGAGATAAAAGGGTGGGGGTGGGGGAGGGGAAGGAGATGGTCAACAGGCAATCTCACTTTCATTTTAACACTCCCTGGAGGATTTTCATTATCCTTTCAGTATCATGTCTTGCCTTTTCTTTTCTCAAGGTCAGCTCTGTCTAGACGCTTCCCAGCTCCCACTTTCTGCAGCTCCTGCACACCCCCAATCAGCTAGAGACGGTCACCTCAGATGGTGCCCTTCCACCTGAGGAAGCAGAGTCCTAGCTTTTTTCTCTTCCTGGTGACCTTTCTCTGGGTGAAGAGGTCTCTTCTGCAGCAGGCAGGTTTGACTGGCTATGGTGATTGCTGGGCACAGAGATGCTTCTATCTTGTTAGGAGTGACATCACTGTACATTAAAGACATCATATCTCCTTTCATATTAAAATGCCTGTCAGTTCTCCAGCTCTGAGGTTGTAAATCTGCCAGGGTATCCTGTGCTTGGGGAGCTTTCATTATGAAAATAGGAAGATAAGCACTCTGTTTTACTGTCAAAGGAAAAAGAGGTAGCCTTCTAGTAATGAGATTACTTTAAGAAATAAATATACGTTTTCTTAACACTGTGTTCCAAGGGAAAATTTTTTCCAAAGATGGCCCTTCATTTCAATTAAAAAAATTCATCCTCAAAAAAGCAGGAGAGCAGAGAGTGAATATGAAGTAAAAGTAGAGTAAGATTTATTAATGCATGCATTTCACACTTGCTCTTGCAGTAAATCACAAGACTTTCCCAATGATTTTAGCCCTCCATTTATAGTTCCCAGGTTGAGAAGAAAGGAAAAATGAGAATTTAACCCACTTTCACCTTAAATTCACAAACAGAACAACCTCTGTGGTCAATAGAGTGTCTATCTTAACTCTAGGCAAAATAACCCTTGGATCATTTGTCAGCAAAACAAATCTTCAGTGGAGGCTGAGCTGCCTATCTCACATATCTATAGAATTGAGCAGGGAGGCAATTCAATTTATTAAGCATTTAAGTACGCACCTACTGTGTGTCAAGCCTTAAGGGAGCTGTTGGAAATAGAAAGACAAAAATGAAAACAAGTACCTGTCCTTGGGAATCTTACACTCTACTGCTGGAATCAGCATATACACAGACAAGTAAATACAAGTAACATTTTGAAGGGAGGAAGCACTTGCAAGTATAGGCATTGGCTTGATTGGGATGCCCAGTAGATTGGAGAAGAGGATATGGAAAGTCAATGGTAACATCCTAGGAGTTCATGGAGGGGGAGGAAGGAGAATACTGTCAAGTTCTACCCTTTTCTTGTAACTTACAATATCAAAATACAGAAATAATAATCAGCTACAGCTTCTCATATCTAGCTATCTTTATGCAACCTCATGTTAACTGCCTTTGTTCATTTTCTCTCTTTCTGGGCCTAGAAACATTTAAGGAATTTTGAAGTTTCTCCCAGCATAGGTTTGAACTGGAGATTCCTGGGTCATTAGCAAAAATTGCAATTTTTTTTTTCCATTTGTGTGACAGCTGTAAAATGAGTTAATGATTTTGAGGTCTTCATTAGCATGATCACCCAGAGGGCAACGACCCAAGGTGCAGTGGTGGGAGTGAGCAGGCTGTGACACATTAAAGATTAGTAGTTACAAAGATGAAGTGGTGAGAAGAATGTCATTAGAGAAATATATGAACGACAACAAAAAAAATGGTCCAGTCATATAGTAAGAGCAGCAGATAACCAATGGACAGTCTCTGTGTTCATTTGTTATCTCTACAACGTCAGGACAGTGTAAAGAGGTCCTCCAGTATGTTAGTTACTTCCCCAGTGGCAAATTTGTTGGAAGACATGGATATGAATTGCACAGAATGGGTGGGCTTGGATGGATTGTAATCAGCAGTATTGGAAGGAATATCACCCACAATGGTGAGTTAACTCTTGCTGGTAGTCAGCAAAGAGGCTAAGGATTCCAAAAAGTTGGTGACCACTTATATCCTACAAGGTACGAAAGAAACCACTAAGGTCAACCTTGTGTCAAGCACAAACTGGGAGGAAAACACCTTCAATTATTGGTCTTGGACTGGATTCGTGAAAAGTTAGAAACCTTATGTTTCAAAGACCATCAAAATCAAGAACTTTATACAAGAACGAAATTAACTTCTTCCCTTACAGTACCAAAAAGAGCAAAAAGCTAACGTTCATCAACTAGAATCAGTATAATTGTAACTTCTTGCTTTCAATTTAACACTGTGGACTGTTTTCATGCATTCTAAAATTTCAAGGGAAAAAAACCCAGCATTTATAGTTTCTGTCCTTAATTCAGTAAGTTATCACATTATGAATTGTAGCCTAATGCAACTGAAAATAGCCACCACCTCACAAAGCCCAGAAGCATGCAGGTCCCAGCAATATGATAGGCTGTCCAATTAGCACAAGCCGAAAAGGAGAAGCCTCCAGGGAGGTGGCTAGAGACCAAGCTTTCTTGTTGTAACTCTGCTGGTGCTCTCTGTGGCATATCTCATAATTACAGACCTGCTTTCCTTGACCTGCTCTGTAAATATCTCAATAGAGGAGGAAGTCTGGGTGAGGTTAGTCAACAATCCTGTGAATGCCTAAAAATAAATGAAGCCCAGGAAATAAGACCTTCTCCTCCTATATGGCAAAAAAGTCTCATTGGCAATACCAAAGAATCTGTTGGTGTTTTAAGTCTCTACCAGAAAAATACAAAAGGAAGTTCTCTTTTCTTTCTTTTTTTTTCCCATGAGGAAATTTAGGATGCAACAGAAAAGTTTAGCAATTTAGAATGGATGGCAGGGGGTAGAAGCCGCCAGTAGAAGGAACCAATACCCATGAGACCAAGAAGCACAGTTCAAACTTCTTCCTTTAGAAAATTCTCTAAAGTGAAATCTGGTCATGGATCATTCTTCTAAGCATCAAATCAAATAGAATCATGGAAAAGAATTAATCATCAGGAGAGAAAAATATGGTAAGTTTTCAACATTCGTTCATTTAATAAGCTTTTATTAAGGGCCCACTGTATGTGTCAGGAATAGCCCTTTGGCTTTTGGGGGTAATTTTATACAATCTGAAAGAGTGGCTTAGAGTTTGACTTCAGGTCCAGAACACTTAGGAAGGCAATGATTGTTTTTCCTCCTTTTTTCTTGGTGGAAATCTATAATCATGAGAAGGTATTCTTATTGTTTACTGGTTTCTGGAGAAGCCACTAATGTGAGTTCACAATATGTTCCACATGTTTCCTCTACATCCTTCCCGATCTAGTGCTTCATTATGTTGTTGGGGTAACCCTATATGTTAGCAGAGCTCTTAAGTTCTGGTAGATCCAAGGAGGTTAGGCTTTGAACATGGGCCTGGTCACAGTCTGTGTCTGAGGTCCAAGGACCAGCCTTTTTAAGTATAAAAAGACATCCTTAGCAGGTTCTCCACTAAGTAAAGAGTTCCTTGGTCTAGGCAAGCCTGTGCAGTCATGCAAACATATTTCCATATACGTCACGTTGTGAAAGAAAACGCAGACAAAAAAAAAAGAAAAATAATTTTTAAAAAAAAAGTATGCTTCAACCTGCATTCAGAGGTGGTTGGAATTTTTCAGCATAAGTCCCCTTAGGAATTGTCATGGATCACTGTATTGCAGAGAACAGCTAAATCATTCACAGTCTATCATCATATAATATTACTGTTACTTTGTACAATGTTTTCCTGGTTCTGCTCACCTCATTTTGCATCAGCTAATGTAAGTCTTCCCAGGTTTTTCTGAAACCATCCTGCTTGTCATTTCTCATAGTGCAATAGTATTACATCACAGTCATATACCACAACTTATTCAGCTATTTCCTAATTGATGGGCACCCCTTCAATCTGCAATTCTTTGCCACCACAAAAAGAGCTACTATAAATATTTTCATACATATAGATTCTTTTTAAAAATCTCTTTGGGCTACAGACCTAGCAGTGGTATTGTGGGAAAATTGGGACATTAAAGTACTATTGCTTGAGTTGATTCATGACTCAACCAATAGTACTTTAGTGTCCCAATTTTCCTACATCCCCTCTTTTTTCTTTAGCCACACTGATAGGTGTGAGGTGGTACCTCATGGTTCTTTTTAGTTTGTATCGATCAATAGTGATTTAGAGCACTTTTTATATGACTATAGATAGTTTTAATTTCTTCATGTGAAAAGTGCCTGTTCATACCCTTTGACCATTTATCAATTAGGGACTGACTTGTATTCTTATAAATTTAACTCAGTTCTCTATATATTTGAGAAATGAGCCCTTTATCAGAGAAACTTGCTGTAAAATTCTTTTTCCCAGTTATGATCATTAACTGTGTATTTCCCTCCATCCTATTTTTTCACTGTTTATCCTTCTCTTTCTTCTTTCACTCTGTCCTTCCTCAAAAGTATTTTGCTTCTGACTATCACCTCCCCCAAGTCGCCTTCCCTTCCCTTCTATCAGCCATTCTCTTATCTCCATCCCCTCCTACTTTCCTGTAGGGTAAGATAGATTTTTATACCCAACTGAATGTGTATGTTATTCCCTCTCTGAGGCAATTCTGAGGAGAGTAAAGTTCAAGTGTTGCCTACTTCCCCTTCTCTGTATCTTCCTATCCATTGTAAAAGCTCTTTTGTGCCTCTTATCTCATTCTACTCTCCCTCCCCCCCTTCTCCCAGAGCATCCCTCTTTCTGAGCCCTTAATGTTATTACTTAAACATTATCCCATCACAGTCAACTCACATCCATATTTGTTGTCTATGTATACTCCTTCTAACTGCCCTAATAATGATAAAGTTCTTAGGAGTTACAAGTATCATCTTCCTATGTAGGAATGTAAACAATTTAACCTTATTGAATCCCTGATGATTTATCTTTCCTGTTTACTGTTTTATCCTTCCCTTGAGTCTTATATTTCAAAGTCAAATTTTCTATTCAGCTTTGTTTTTTTTCATCAGAAATGTTTGAAAGTCCTCTGTTTCATTAAATATCAACTTTTTCCACTGAAGGATTGTACTCAGTTTTACTGGGTAGGTGATTCTTAGTTGCAACCCTAGCTCCTCTGCCCTCCAGAATATCACATTCCAATCCTGCTGGCCCTTTAATGTAGAAGCTGCTAAATATTGTGTTATCCTGACTGTGGTGCTATGATATTTTAATTGTTTCCTTCTGGCTGCTTGCAATATCTTCTCCATGAAGCAGGAGCTCTGAAATTTGGCTATAATATACCTGGGAGTCATCATTTTGGGATTTCTTTCAGGAGGTGGTTGATGGATTCTTGCAATTTCTATTTTACCCTCTGGTACTAAGATATCAGGGCAATTTTTCTTGAAACATGTCTAGGCTCTTATTTTTTTTTTTCATTGTTTTCAAGTAGTACAATAATTCTTAAATTATCTGCCTTTGAACTATTTTCCAGGTCAGTTGTTTTTCCAATGAAATATTTCATAATTTTTCTTTTTAAAAATTTTTTTATTCTGTTTCATTGTTTCTTGATATCTTATGGAGTTATTAGCCCAATTCTAATTTTTAAGGAATTATTTTCTTTAGTGAGCTTTTGTAACTCCTTTTCCATTTGGCTAATTCTACTTTTTAATTAGTTCTTTTCTTCAATGAATTTTTGTACATCTTTTTCCCATTTGTCCAATTCTTCTTTTTAAGAAGTTCTCTTCAGTGGATTTTTGTGCCTCTTTTACCATTTGGCCTATTATGTTTTTCACTGTGCTATTTTCTTCAGTATTTTTTTTGTTCCTCCTTTACCAAGCTGTTGACTCTTTTTTGTCATGATTTTCTTGCATTACGCTTATTTCTTTTCCCAGTTTTTCCTTTACCTCTCTTATTTGATTTTTAAAATCCTTTTTGAGCTCTTCCAAAAAATTTGTTTTGGGCCTGAGACCAATTTACATTATTTTCTTGGATGCTTTGGATATGGCTGTTTTGACTTAGTTGTCCTCTTCTGAGTTTCTATTTTGACCTTCCCTGTCACCACAGTAATTTTCTATGGTCAGGTTCTTTTTTTTAATTTTTTTTTGTTCTTTGATCATTTTCCTGCCTATTTCTGGACTTTCAACTTTATGTTAAAGTTGGCCTCTGGTCCTGGGGTGAAGAGGGCACTGTTTCAAGCTTCATATTTTTTGTGCTGCTGTTTTCAGAGCTAGTTCTGTGGGCCTGTAAGTCTTCAATTCTTCCACAGTGGTATAATCTAAGGAGAGGTGTGGTCACCACTCTCCTGGCCTGTGCTGTTGTCTGTGAGCAACCACAAGCATTCTTTTCCACCCTGGGACTCGCCTAGGGCTGCACATTCTAGTTTGCTGGTGCTCCTCCTCATCCGGTGCATGAGCAATGCAATAGACACATGGACCCAGTGCCAGCAAAGGGTCCGATGCAATCTCCTTTTGACCAGTTGTCCAACACCTTTGTGTCTGTGGACTGAGAGTTCTAGAAGCCACACCACCAATTTAATCACCCCCAACATCTGCTGCTGGCTTGCCTGGATATAGCCTACACTGGACTGTGCTGCACCCTCACCCCAGTTAGACAAACTTTTCTTGCCCACCCTCTAAGTTGTCTTAGGCTGGAAAATTGTTTCACTCCCATGCTTTTGTTGGTTTTGCCACTCCAGAATTCATTTTGAGATATTCTTTTAAAGTTATTTAAAGGGGAATTTGGAGGGCACTTGAGTAAGTCCCTACCTTTATCTGCCATCCTGACTCTGCCTCTCCAGGGCCTAAATCTTTAGTAAGGTAGGTACCTAGAAAAGAGGTGAATTTCTACTTCAAAGCTGGTAGATCAGGAGTTGGATAGGACCTCAGAGGACTTCTTGTCTAACCTCCTCATTTCACAGCCTTCATTAGGATCAGATTAAATGACTTGCTCAAGGACCCACTGGTAATAAGCTTCAGAGGCAAGATTTGAACACAAGCTCTCAGATTCCAAAGTTAGTGTTTCTTCTTCTACACCACACTGACCATTAGTAGTCCAATAGTAGAGGAACCATTGACTACATTATTAATGAAAAAACTCTATTTACAAACAGCATTTCCTGAGCTACCCATAGTTACTATTTTCACTATCTTTATTTCTTAAAAATCAATGAAAAGCTTTATAAAGCAAACAAAGAAACAAGATGTAGCATCTCCAGGGCCACAAAGTGGTGACCCTCATACTCTATATTTTTTGAGACCTTTATCTTCTTTACCTATAGTTGAAAAGTAAATAAGATTGGCGCTGCCAACAGTTAATAGCTGGCTCTTCAACTGTCTTTCTTAGTCTTCTGTGTTTAGTGAATGGAAGCAAGGATGAAAGGAGGGAACATGCCCCCACACAGTGCACAGCTTTACAGTAAAAAGATGTGCTTCCCTTTGCTCTCTTGAACCACAGCCCCTTACTTACTGGCTTGCTGCCAGAGGCAAGATATTGGAGAGGGTGCAAGAGTAACCTCATAGCAATTGGAGTACTCTGCTCTTCTAGCAGCATTCAGAGCAACTAATAAGAAGCTATTTTGTCATAAAGAAAAATCTGGGGAAGTGAAATAACATCTTTTTTTTCCATGTCTGAAGTTTCATAGGTGATCGTAGCCATGGCTGATGAGGCCATGGTCCTGGTTTCAGTCACCATAAAGGGCTATTAATTTCATTCCAGTCTGCCAACTTCCAAAGTCAATTCAATTCAGCTTAACTCAGTTCAACAAAACTTTTGTTAAATGCATGGTATATTCAAGGAACCATTTTAGGAGCAGGAACTACAAAGACCAAAAAAAAAGCTGGTTTTGCCTTCAATGAGCTTACATATTATATAATATGTAGGCAGATAAATATATACAAAGTATATGTAGCACATCTCTTAGATGTTTATCTTGAATCCCATATCACCTCAGTGAGTTCAACCCCCAAAGCATAACTACTATATCCGCTCAGAGTTCTAGAGGTATTTCTGAGGGGTGATGGGTGGTGTTTTTTTTTCTAATGCTCTAGCTGAAGGCCCCCACTTGTGGCCTTCTGACCATGATTATCAGCTGACAATCATTTAGCCTGACTGATTCAAATAGCTTTCAGAAAGGGATATTTACTAAGGTGGTACAGTAGGAAAAGTTAGTACAAAATCTCTCTCCCTACACTCTCCAGAGTCTATTATAACACAGTCTCCCCCTACACAGTCCAGGAAAAGCTTAGAGAGCACATATGGCAAAAGAGTTAACTCAGAGCTCCTGCTTGTTAGAAGTCCTTTTCTTTACTTCACAGAGGACTCAAGAAATTTCTTTTATGCATAGTGCAGGTTCTTTCCTGAGTTCTTTGTAGAACTGTGAATCTCATTCTGGTAGATCCTTGACTACAGATGCAAACACTTCTGTCAACCACTACTGTCCAAAGGGGTGTGTGTTAGGGAGAAGACCAAGGCTGAAATAGAGGACTCCTCTCCCCTTAAAGCAATTCTATGATCACTGTTCACTGAAATTCGAAACTCCATCAGATGCACAAATAACATGATTTGGAACTGGCCTTTTACAGACAACTCAAAGGGTCCAAGACTCTTGTTTTTGTTTTTAGGCAATTAGGGTTAAGTGACTTGCCCAGAGTCACACAGCTAGTAAATGTCAAGTGTTTGGTCTGAGGTCAGATTTGAACTCAGGTCCTCCTGACTTCAGGGCTGGTGCTCTATCCACTATGCCACCTAGCTGCCCCCACCTAGGGTCCAAGTTTCTTCAGCCAATCTGAACACTAGTCCTATCCAGATCAATCCAGTTTATTCAGGGACATGTCTCACTTAATCTAAAGTATTTGGTTGATTGAGACTTGTTCTTACCTTGGTGAAATATCAGAGCATTTTATTACCTGCTTTAAATGGAGTGGGATGATTTGATTGATTTACTCAATCAATACTATCCTTAACATATAAACAAAGTAATAGAAAATAATTTTGGGAGGAATAGAGAACTAAGAACTGGTGGAGATCATAAAAGATCTCAAACTGAGCTATGAGCAACTTCCTTCTTTCACTGGGGAGTTCTTCCTAGAACCTCCATTTTGAGGACAGCCCCAGACAGCTATTCTTTATTCTCCAGACTTTACCACCATTACCTACACAGGGGTGACCCTCCCCACTTTTCAGCTCCATTTTATGTACTATTTCCCCCTGTTAGAGTATAAATTCCTTGAAGTTATAGACTCTTTTTGCTTGTATTTGTATCCCCTGCTCTTAACACAGTGCTTGGTGCCTAGAAAGTGCTGCTTAATAAATGTATGTTGACTTATTGTTGATTTTATGCAGGCAGAAGGGAGAGAGAATGGATTTCAGATATGGGAGACACTTGTGCAAAAGGCATAGAGGAGGGAGTAAGGATAGTAGGGGTCAGGAATAGCTAGCAGCCTGGTGAATACAGACTTGCAGGCAGGCAGTCACAATGGGGATCAGCTCAGGGAGCATGGCTAAATCAACACAAGTCTATCACCACCAAGGAAAAACACTTCAAAAACCAAACTCTTCCTATAGAAAGGATGCTACTTCCTTTCCATATATTAAATAATAGTCTAGTAACTTCAGAGAATGTACCCCTCTTTCCAAGACAGTGAGAGAAACTAATCTGTCAATAGCAGAAATCTGCTTCATTAAAGGTATATATTTCCTAACTGCTGGTGCCATATTCTACAAGAAATCAATTAGATTAAGGACTAGTTATGCTACAGGCATTGTGTTAGGTATTAGGGATTTGAAGACAAAAAAGAAAACTCTCTGTGCTCAAGAATCTAAATTTCTGTGGCTGGATGATGGAACAGATAAGGAGATACAAAGTGGGAACCCACATATTTCATACACCATCATATTTTCCCAAGCTAGGATAACCTTTCAAGCATCTACTCCCCATTGCCCTGCACTAAAAAGGATCAACAAAACCCATATAGCACAATTGTAAATGGCCTCTTGAATGCCATGCAGAGTCCCAAGCAATCCATTCATAACAGTTCTTAAACAATCCCAAATTAGCCATCTTTTGTGAGGGTCTTGGCCTACCACGGCTAGCAGCTTGGCCATTACACTTATTCCCAAACATATTAGGTAAATTCAATAAGCAACATTTTACAAAGTTTATTATAGATTACCTCCTCCCTAGTGTTTATAAGGCCCTGTCTGGACTCAAAATAACTAGGAAGAATATTAAAATTAAAATTAAACAGTTGACAAAAGTGGAAGAAAATAAAAAGGAAACGAAAAGTGAATTTCCCCTTTCAAAAGATCAGTCTAATCTCAGGTGACCTTCTAGTGCATGTGGAAGTCTCCCCAGAGCAGACCTGCACAATTTGGCAGTAGGTAGGGGACAAAATTAAAATAGACTAAACTTCTTCCGGCCACAGATAGGTGAGACTAGAGACAGACTGATGATGATTGGTTGCTGTGTGTCATGGGACAAAAGGGAGACTGCACAGTGGCAACCCTATATTTTTCACAGGCCACCCAAAATTCTTTGTCAGGCTGCAAGCAGAACATGGCCCATATGTTGTATAGGCCTGCCCTAGAGCATAACTCTTTACCTTTTTAGTATCATGGATTGCCTTGGACAGCCTGGTAAAACCTAGAGACTCCTCAGAATAATCTTTTTAAATGAATAAAATGAAATATGTAGGATTACAAAAAACAAACAAAGGTTAGTGAAAATAAAGATGCATTTTTTTCTAATCCAAGTTCAAGAATCTATGCACAGATCTCTAAGAGATATATGGAAGCCAGGTTAAGAACCTCTTCCCTAGAGGGATAGGAGACTTGAAGTTGACTGGAAGTCACTGCCTTGCCAAAGCACCTGGGGAAAACTCTTCCATGCACGTGGACGACCTACACATGTATCCAGTGAATGCCTTGCCAATATGTAGGGCAATTGAAATAAAGAGCTGGTCACATCTGTCTAGCAGTCTCTGCACACACAGCATACTCCATTCTTCCTCAAAGGATTCCTACAAAACCATAGGACGTTCCAAATGAACAGTCAAACTCACCTGACAACATAATAACCAATCTAAGCTCAAAAAGAATACAAACCTAGATGAGCCCCAAACATATGTGGGGCTCCACAAAAGGGAATATCCACTTAAGTTTGATTGGAATCAGTCTTCCAAAGATCCTGGGTAAGTCCCCAACCTGTAAAACTCATGGCCTGGACAGATATTGTATTCTCACTCAGAGGCCCCAGCGCTGGACTAGTACAGACTGGGGAGTCTGGCAGACAGCCTGACCCCAAAGAGAGGATCAGGGTTTCTCTTGTGTTCTTTGGTTCATTATACCCCAACTCTGAAATTCTGGAGGAAATCCCTCAAGTAAATTTTGGGTATGGCTTATGTCTAGGCTCCCCCCTAAAAGGGATCTAGAGAGGTGTTCAATATGCAAAATAGATTAGGAAGATACTTAAAACACTAAAGACTCATCAGCATGCATTGAAAAAGAGAGAAAACATTTAGCAGTAACTTGTCCCTCCATTACACTCCTGGCAAGTTGATACGTAAAACATTAAAACACAAAACACTTTGTGAGACTACTAGACAGGTATTTTTATTTCATATCAAATCTCTGCTCTCTGAGCAATTAATTCAGTTGTCCATGTCTTCTGACCATCCAGGAAGGCAAGGCTCATTCTCCAGCCAGTGGTCATCTTGTCTGAGAAGCTGTTGTGGAGATGACTCCCAGCACTCATACCCAGAAGCTTCCAACCCTTGAACTTATGAGGTTGCTGCCAAGGATGGATGTATCTATCTCAGGCTCGATGATCAGTCACCTATTCTCAGAGAAAGAAACTAAGCAAAAGAAGCATCTGGGGGCTTGAGACCTAGTTCCACGGTTGCCTAGAAAACTAATACATAGTCTCAGTGTCATGTTCTCATAGTCACTAGTACTCTTCCTTCCCCTCTTGCTAGAAGTTTGAGGGATAGTTGGAGGAGCCCTAAAATCAGTGTTCCATGTGGCAGCCTCCCCCACCTCCCACCTCCGCAGATTTAGAGCTGGAAGTCACCTTAGAAGTAAAAAAATCACACACACACACATATGTACACACACTTTATTTTACACAGAAGTTAAATGATTTATCCAAAGTCGCAGAAGTGATAGAGCCAGGATTCAAAGCAGGCAGGTCCTCTGCATTCTTTCCACTGCACCACATGAAAGGTCATGGAAACACTTTGGGACTCAGTCTCTTCATCTGCAAAATGAGAGGGTTCTCCCCCCCCCATTCTAATATTCTATGATTCCATCCCTTTGTAAGCTCACTTTTTCCACAGCTCCTGTGAGCTACTGCCATACCCTCATTTGGGTATCATGAGCAGTGTTTCCATAGCGGCCTTCAATTAGAATGCTCAGTGAGGCTTCTAATCATCAGGAAACTCCCCCCTTCCCTTTTCCTACAGTGACAGCCAGTGGCTATTATGGCTACCTACATGGGAAAAACCCCTCACCCTGA
Organism: Phascolarctos cinereus; assembly: GCF_003287225.1. NCBI lineage: Eukaryota > Metazoa > Chordata > Mammalia > Diprotodontia > Phascolarctidae > Phascolarctos > Phascolarctos cinereus. Next base: position 111,346,649 of record NW_027556402.1, on the reverse strand, counting down.
CATATCTCCCCTGAGGTTGATGCCTGAAATTCCGTCATTTAGAGATGAATTCCTCTGGGTTATTAAGGAACTGTCATCTATTAAAATGCAAATTCAGTGGTGTAGGGGCAGAGGAGGAGAGAAGAGGGGGTGAAGATAACATTCTAAGCCTTATCAGCTATTAATATCTCGTGGAGAATGAGTTTTTATGAGATCTTTTCCAAGGTGACAGCTAGCTGAGAGCAGAACGGGAATGGGGATGCTCTGGGGAAACTGTGGAGAGAGAAGTTTAGAGAATACTGGATAGGAAAGATGAGAAGACAGGCCACATTCAAAGGGAACAAGGAAAAAGAAATTGGGAGGGCATCAAAACAAACTTTCCCTGAAACTTTGCCGGTGACTAGTTCTACTAATCAGCAATGACACTATCAGCTAAGGGGAGGTCCCCTCTTCTACCATTTTGTCCCTTGTTGTTTGGTGACAACTTTATTTTGATGTTTGTCCCAGTGGAGTTCCTTCTTGTTCTTTGCCATTTCAATCTTTCCATGTGTCTCGTATCAGGAGGCATGAACCTTAGCAGGCTCAGCATGATCACTTTTGCTATTAAAATGATCTCTGCCAATCACCCCATGCTACACTGCCTTGGTGGCACTGAGATCAGTCAGGAAAGGGGTTGAAATGTGCTTATTAACCTTGACCCAGCTGGTTCAGAGCTAGGTACAGGCAGGACTTTTCTTCTCTCTGGCGTGGCATTGTGTGTTGATCTATGTGAAATCGAGGGCCTCACATTTCCTCCAATAATACCTCTCAGCCAGACTAACTCCCTCAGGCCAAAGGAAACTTTGCCAACCACTGAAGAATGTAGGAGCTTTAAAGATGGAAAAAAGCCACGCACACAGCCTAGCCAAGCCTTTTTCCTGTCTAGCTAGTGGAGGCTAGTAAAATATTTGTCTTAAAGAAAAAATTGCCTCCCTTTCTGTTCTGAAAAAATACCCCATCCTCTTGGATTAAAAAGTTCTCTACACATTATTTTTTCCTTAAATTTTTTCACTTTCTTAAACATATATTACACCTCTTTTTAGTCTACATCTATCTTACCATTAATTAGCCCTGAGAGGAGGTATGGCATAAGGCTAGAGGGCCAGGCTTAGAGCAAGGAAGGCCAGGGCCCTAGACCTTCCTCTGACACATACCAGCTCTATGACTATGGGCAAGTCTCCTAATCCTTAATGTCCTGGGCAACTCTCGAAGATCAGTTGATGTTCCATGTAGTGGAGGGAGTTTTCAAAAAGGAATTCTCCACATCAGTGAAATGATACAGAAAATAAAAATAGGTGATACTGAAGAATCCTCTCTGATCATCAGAAAAGAAAAAATAGATCTATCACACATGTAAATATATATTTATTATGTGTATAATAAATATATACATATATGGAGAGAGAGTAAAATATATACATAATGAGTTAGGCATGAAGGAAATTACATCCATATTTATTATATATATTAAGTTAAACTATATATATGATATATATAGTGAGTGTACGTGTGCATGTGTGTGTGTGTGCGCGCGCGCGTGTGGGTGTGGGTGTGGGTGTGTGGGTGTGTGTATAACAGCCTTCTGATTGGTGTCCCTGCTACAAGTCTTTTCCCATTATAGTCCACCCTACCTACTTCTATCAAAGTGATTTTCCTTAAGCAGATAGCTGAGCATGATACTCATAAGCTTCAGCAGCTTCCTATTCACTCCAAGACAAAAGATAAACTCATATTTTTAGCTTGCAAAGACTTTTACAACCTGGTCCTGACCTATCTTTCCAACCTTGTTGAATATTGCTCCTCCTTCAGCAATCTGAGATCCAACCACACCAGCCTCCTCTCGGTCCCTAGGATAGGACGCTTAATCTCCTATCTCCACACCTGAAATGCATTCTGTCCTTCCCTCTGCCTCTTCCTTTCTTGAGCCCCCAACTTCTACTTGCATTCAACTACTGACTATTTCATGTTTATTTGTATTTATCCTTTCTATATTTATTATCTATACGCTTATATGTGGACTTATCTCTTCTCTGGGGAATATAAACACAAGCCAGAAAGCCAGTACTCCCTCAAGGAGCTTACATTCAAATGAGGAAAGACAACATAAGAAAGGGAACTAGAAAACAGAAAAGAGGAAGTATATTTGCAATGGAATGGTTTGGAGGTGGCTGGGAAGTGATGTGGAGCTCTGGTTCCATGCAAGAGAAATCTAAAGCTCCTCTCTCACAGCCTAATGTCTCAGGGGCAGAGTCCAAAGGTGTTGGTTGGAAGAACATGAGGAAGATGAGGAGGATGGCAGAAGTAACATAGTTTGGAAAATACAGTGGATTTGCCTCAAGTGATGTTTATCTGTAATTTACTACCATGGTCTGGTTTGGATAATGAGGAAAATCAGGTTTGTCTGTTTCACTGAGACTTGCTCATGTCCATATTGAAAACAGACCAGGATGGAATTGGGCTGTTTACTGGCGGAGAACAGCACAATGTCGAATGTCAAGTTTTCCATGTACTTCATACTGACTAAATCATAGGATTATGGGATTTAAAGCTGGAAGGGATCTTGGGGATTATTTTGTCCTGCCTCCTTCATTTTACAGATGTGGAAAATTGAGGCCCTGAGAGGCTAAATGCTCCTGGCCACTCAGACAATAAGTAGGGAGGTGGTATAGTGGCAAAAATGTGAAATTTGGAGTCATGTGCTCAGATTTTGAATCCTGGCTCCACTACTTACTACTGTGTGACTTTGGCTAGGTCATGGTCACTTGACTTCTCTGGGCTTCAGTTTTCTCATCTGTAAAATAAGAGGGTAGATAATATCTAAAGTCCCTTCCAGTCCTAAAATATGGCATAAGAGAAAGAGCATTGGCTCTAGAGCTGGAGACTCCAGCCTCTGATCCTTACTACCTATGTAATCTTGGCCAAATCACTGTATCCCGGGAACCTAATTGCTACTTTTATAAAAAGAATGATCTAGATTAACTGGCCTCTTCTGCTTCTAAATTTGTGAGCCTAGGTGATCCTAGTAATAGCTTATATTTGTACAGTGCTTTTTTGCCAAATTATCTTATTTTATCTTCTCAGCAACCTGTGAAATAACATCATCACCATCAATTATCCCCATTTTATGGATGAGAAAACTAAGTCTGGGAGAAGTTATATGTAATTTTTCCAGGGCCACATAATAAAGGTCAAAGATGGAATTCAAACCCAGTTCTCTGACTCCCGGCTCAACAATTTCCCTGTTGTCACAAACAAAAACCCCGAGAGCCAGAATTTCTGGGTAATTAGTAATCAATTATTAATTAGGATAGATAATAATACATTGATGATCAGTGGTTTCTCTCAGCAACTATAGATGCCAACAGAAACCCCAAAATGCCTTAAATCCCTTCTGAAAGGAAACTTCCCTGACAAGTGAAGATTAACCCTGTTTGGTGGACATTTAATGAGGAGGTGGGCTAAAGTCTTCAGCTCCTCCTGCTGAGAACACGGCTTGATCATGAGATTTACCAACTTCAAGGCATCTGGGCAGGGGAAATCATCTCCATCCAGATCTCTCTGGCTAGTTTTCTCCTTCAAAAACTGGATTGCCCTAAACTCTAACAGAGGGGACCAAAGACAGGGAGGTTCCTCCTCAGGCAGAAGCTCACCCAGACTGGATTCTGTTTATATTCTAAATAGAAATTAGGTCTCCCAATTGGATGGGGTCCAGTCCAAAAGTAATGTGCATGTGCCTTGAGGGCTAGGAGCAATCTCATCTCTCAGCCATGCCCTTCACAGGCTAACTGACCTTTTCAGGAGTTGGGTTTTAACAGAAATAGAAGGAAAAGAGTGGATCACAAATTAGTAGTTATTAATATAATTGCATAATATTAATTTCTCTTACCTACTATGCCAGGTTGTCTCACAGTTGCAGAGCCAGGATTCTAATAAAGGCCCTCTGACCAGCCAAACCAAGAAACCTTGAAGCCTTACCCACTAAGGGTTGGAAAGAGTAAGACTTGTGAAGTCCCTTGCACAAGACTGGCCCATAGAAGGTATTCAATGAAAACTTGCTGCCTGACTGGCTGAGAGTAGGGAGACAAAAGTCAAGAAATCTAACTATTCCTAAACATTGCAAAAATCACCCCCACTAGGGGCAGCTAGATGGCAAAGTGGATAGAGCACTAGCCCTGAGTTCAAATCCGGTCTCAGACAAGACACTTGACACTTAGTAGCTGTGTGACCCTGGGTGAGTCATTTAATCCCAATTGCCTCACACACACACAAAAATCACCTCCACTCATATTTTTTGGCCATAGACAAAACTGTGGAGTAGTCAAAGTTTGTCTTCGTTGGGTTTTGCATCCCACTTTGGAAACTGTCTTAAATCTTCAGGAGAAACAATATTGATCTTTCCTGAAGACTCTAGACTACTGTAAAAATGAAATGAAAAACTTGGGGAGACTCTCCAAGAGTTACTTTGGGGAAGGATGTTAGGTTTATACATATGGGACCAACAGAACCAGTTTCTCTCTTATCTTATGTTGACAACTTGTACTCCAAAGACTTCTTGGGACAACTGGCCAAAATTGGAAAAGGGTATCCCCAGTACAGGCACAAAGCAGAAAATAAATGCTTGTTGACTTCGCTTGACTGAAAAGAGGTCTCTGGTTACCAGGTACACACACCCCAAAATAAATATACAGAAAGACTAATAAATAAATGAACAAATAAATGGATGGATGAAGAAATGAATGGATGGTCAAATAAATGAATGAATGAATAAAAAAAGGCAGCAAGGTAGCCTAGTGGAATACTAGACTGGAAGTCACGGACATCCGAGTTCAAAGCTTGCCTCAGACACATGCTAGCTGTATAACCTTGGGTAAGTTACTTAACATCTCTCAGCCTCAGTTTCTTCATCTGTAAAATGGGGATGATGTTACCACCTGCCTCCCAGGGTTTTTGTACATCAAATCATATATAAAATGCATTGCAAACCTTAAAGCACTACATAAATGTTAGCTCTTATTCCATGATGATTTCCTTGGTTGTGTAGGTAACAGATAACGCATGTCCAGATTTTATTGAACCTCAGATGACTCCAACCTCTTATGGAGAGTTGACAGTGATGCTCAATTTGTACTGGAAATCCAAGTGGCAGTGGATTTGCTTCTTTTCCAAGTGTCCCTTCTCACAGGGCAGGCCAGCCAGCTTTGTTGAGACATCAGAACATCCCGAGGGAGAGGCAGGAGGCAGAATGTGCCAGGCCACCATCTTGACCATCATCTCTCCTTTGCCATTGATAGACATAGTGCAGGACCCTGAAATCAAGAGCCTTGAGAATACTAATGCTTCCAGCCTAGTGTCCACAGACATCATTTGTGGGAAGCAATGCCCATGGAGATGCAGCTTGGCAATCACTTCTACAGGTGCTATGCCACATCTATTGAAGATTCAGAAAAGAAAATTCTTGCCACCGTCAAAGAGTTCAGCATCAGAAGCTAATATGATTTTACCAGTGGAAATGACATTAATGAAGAAATATTACCTTCTATTTTGCCATTGTATCCTAAGGACCATGGGACTTTATCATCTGAGTTATAGCTGAAAGCGTATGTGTGTGTGTGATCTCCTCCATTAGAATGTGAGCTCCTTGAGAACAAGGGCTGTATTAATTTCCTATTTGTATCCCTAGCACTTAGCATAGTGCTTTGCACACAACAGGCGCTTAATAAATGTTTCATTAACTCATCCTTTATAGTCACAGACCTGTGATTCCATGGCAACACTTTTCTACATATCAGAGAACTTGTTAAGATGATCCCTTAAGATTCTTTATCATAGACTTATAAAATTAGAGCTAGAATAGATCTCAGAGATTGTCCAGTCCAACCTTCTCATTTTATAGAAGAGAAAATTGAGGCTGAGGCAGGTTAAGTGACTTGCTCATTGTCATTGATACTGGTAAGTATCAGAGATAGGGTTTGAACCTCAGTCTTCCTGGCTCCAAGTCTAACATTCTTTCCACTGCACCATCCCACCTACCTTTAGGGTTTTTTAAAAAAAAGTCTTTTTTTTTAACTACATGAAAGCACCTATGTCAAAATTTGTGGCATTTTTAGTTCCATTATTTTCCCTGTTCCAATACTTTTAAAGATGTTTTCTGCTAGAAGAGATGTTGAAGAAAAAAAAAAGATTTTCTTTTAAATTTTTTTATATTCACTGGCTAAAGGCCTGAAATTCTTTAATTTGACCCAGCTAGGGCACAATATACTGTCTTTTCGCGGAACCACTGGGCTGGTGAAAGAAACTTTTGCACTTCAAAAAGCATATGGAGTTGATAACCCACCCTGGAAAATCAAGGACATCTGGGCTTCTTCTTCTTCTTTTTTTTTTTTTAACTGCAAACATTTTCTTGAAAATCTAAATATAAAGCACTGGTCCAGTTCATTAATATTTTGGATCAAGTGTAGTTTTGATGAATGCCACAATAGAAATGAAGTGTGCTTGCTAGCCCTTATATACTTGAAAAAAATCATATTTTTTACATTATCAGCGAAAACCACATTTGAAAGGAACATTTTGAAAATTGAAAGCAGGATTTTAAATAAATCTGGTAGCAGGTATTTCGGCCAGGAAAATTCTTTCAAGAAGAAGAAATACAGTTTTAATAGTAAAGGGAGCAAAGAGTACCAGTGCAACCCTTAAGTTGCACACAGTTTTTAGTATACCTAGATGGACCCCGAAGTGTCACAAACCCCTTTATTTATTTTAATTGGCCACAAAATCATCAATAGCTTTCCTGCATGCAGATCTCGAGATGCTCTGTACTCAAGGCCCTAGAGCTGCTCTATGTATCACTGACTTTCAACATTAACTATAATTCATAAAGGCCACTACAACTCTTTTCTTTGTAGCTTGGTAACCATTTATGTTTGAGGTGAAGATGTTAATATGGAAATTTTGTGAGCTAGGCAAGACGACGAACTCTATCATTCTAATTTATGACCTTTCATCTAAGGCCAAATGTAAAGGCAACTTCAATTGTTTTATATCTCAGGGCCAGCACATAGCAGATGTATGAAATTTGGAGTGTTAGACATAAACTTTTATTACCAAATTATAAATAATTTCTCCCACTTATAATGTTCACCTTTCAAGTTCATTTTGATTAAAACACAAGGGCAGCTTCCCACTGATTTCACTAAATTATAAAGCTGAGAGGGCTTTTCTGGCATTCGCCATGGAGCACCAAGTGCCACAGTGTTAGAAGGAATAGACTTCAGGGAGAGATCCACTGCTCTCTCAGAACCTTGCCTTCATAAAATAGGGGACCAAAGAAATTTTAACTTAAAAAAAATCAAGCTTGAAGTGGCAATAATGGAAGATTAGAAGACCCATTCCAATCCAATCCAAAGATATAATTCAACAAGTATTTATTAAATGCTTATGAGGTACCTGACACTGGGGCTGGGCACTGGGGATAAAAAAAAAATAGCCTCTGCCCTCAGGGAGCTTACTTTCTACTGAGAGGAAACTTGTATACAGCTAAGTAAAGGAAAAAGGATAACAAATAGCTGCATGGGGAAGGGGGGGCCGGGGAGTTGGTGGTAGGGGGCCTGTTGGGAAAGAGGCTGACAGCTTAAAGGCTCAGGAAATACCCATGGAGGAGGCAGCACCACAGCTGAGCCTCAGAAAGAAGCAGGTAGTCCATGAAGCAGAGAAGGAGGCCATTCAAGGCAGGGACAACAGAGGTTATTACTTGCATATATTTATATCATCTGTATCTATATCCACACATGCAAGTATATACATATGAGCATATACATACATATATATATACACACACATACACACACACACAGAGTGCCTGTCTGCATGCATATATGGGCACACACATGTATATACATGCAAGTATGCACATTGTATACATGCAGTTGCATGAATGTGTATGTATACATATTATGATATATGTATATACATGTGTATGCATATATAGGTAAGTATATACATATAAGTGTATGCATATATGCATACATATATACATATGTATGTGTCTTTATAGGTCTAGATGTCAGTAATATAGATCTCTATAGATATAGATATGTATATCTATTATATAGATAAAGATTAGATAGATAGATAGATAGATAGATAGATAGATAGGTAGGTAGGTAGATAGATAGATAGATAGATAGATAGATAGATAGATAGATAGATAGATAGATAGATAGATAGAGCAAGTGAGCAATCTGCTAGGCCCGAAGACAAAATTTAAAATAGCCCCTGACCTGAAGAAGAGTAGATTTACTGGAGAGGATATTTCTTTGAGGTCTTGGGCTCCCAAAATCTGCTATATTGACAAGTTAATCTATCAGGCAAAGTCTAATAATTGATATGCTTAAATTATTTCCCATAAATAGCTGGATGACCCCTTGTCAGGAATGTTCTAAAGAATGATGATATGATATGAGATACGAGATGAGACGAGATGAGACAAGATGAGATGAGATGAGATGAGATGAGATGAGATGAGATGAGATGAGATGAGATGAGATATTTTGGTCCACATGGGACTTCATAGCCTCTGAGGACCTTCCCAACACTGAGATTCTGCAGTTCTGTGAGATTTATGGAGAAGCTCAACAGTCATTGAAGAAATGAACAATCTTTTCATTCTTTGATCTTAGACTTGCTCTCTACCAAATAATTCCCAGAGCTCTTTTTTTTTTGCCTTTTTGGTTAGGCAATCAGAGTTAAGTGACTTGCCCAAGGTCACACAGCTAGTAAGTGACATGTGTGTGAGGCCAAACTTGATCAGGTCCTCCTGACTTCAAAGGTGGAGCTCTTTCCACTGTGCCACTTAGCTGCCACTCCACAGTTCATTTTTGAAAATAGCAGAAAATGGCTCCAACATGCCCAAAGGTAGATGTCACAGTTGAACAAGTTTTACTAATGTCCAAACAGTGTTTGGAAATCTTGGAAAGAAGGTACCCATTAAGTGCACAGTAAGAATGCTTGAGGAGGAAAGTGAGTTGGAAAGTGCATTTTGCTTGAGAACACAGAATTTAAACTTGGGATGCTGTATAACAGACACCTGGCTTGGCATTCAAGGTGTGCACAATCTGGCTCTTACCTGTTTTTAGCTTCATTCTATACTAACTGCTCTTTCTTTCTATCCAAATCAGACTACTAATCATTCCCAAACTCAACATTCCCTCTCTTTCCTGCACACATTCTCACTGAGAGTTCTCCATCCCTGAAATGCCCTCCTTTCTCATCTCTGTCTTTCTGAATCCTTGTCTTTCTTCAAGGTTTCCTTCCTGAAGCCTTTCCTCAGATCTCCAGTTGTTTGTGCTCTGTCTCAATTTACCCTGAATTACATCTGTTTGGGTACATAGGGTATGCCCTTCCACAGCGCCTTAAACATAGTAGGAATTTAATATATGTTTATTGAATTGAGTTCAATTGAAGCTATGAGTTTTGGGTCAGGAGAAGTTAGTTTGTAACTTTTGAGAGGTCCATTCAAAGAAGGAGGGATCTTAAGGCAGCTGAGAGGGTCCCAAGGCACTCTAGTATTAGTCCTACTTTTCTATTTGTGTCTACAGCATTTAGTACAGTGCTTTGCACATAGTAAGTGCTTTACAAGTGCTTTTTTTTATTCATTCATTCATTCATTCATTCAATTCCACCAGATTCTTAATTTTATCAAGTAGCATTTTGGTAAGGACAGACACAAATTGGAACACATTCAAAAGGGGGGTATGATAAAAGAGCCGGAGACAGTGCTATATTTGGATGAGTTAAAGAAACTGGAGATGTTTGGCCTAGATAAGAGAAGACTTAGGGAGGACATGATAGCTATCTTCAATTATTTGAAAGGTTGCCACATAGAAGAGTGATTAGATTCATTCTGATTGGCCCCAAAGGACCAAACTAAAAGCAGTAGATGGAAGTTGCAGAGAGATAGACTGAAGCTTGATGTAAGGACAAACTTCTTAACAATTAGTCTTCCAAAAGTCACATGGGTTGCCTTGGGAGATGGTGGTTTTCATAGGATATTTTCAAAGAGAAGTAAGATGACCACTTGAGTTGTATTGGCAATTTCTAGCTAGGTACCTGTTGAACCAGATAGACTCTGAGATCCCTTTCAGCTCTGAAATTAGGTGATTCTATGATATTTGGTTCTGTCAGCTGCTACTAACTCAGCCCACTACCAGTTTTTTTTTCTGTATAGCAATTTTGCCAGCTGATGTAAACAAGCAATGAGAAAGAAAAATAGGTAAGAGGATCCTATTCTTCCTCAAATTTTCCTAGAGCACTTTTGTCTGTATCTCTCCTTTGCCCCCATCTCTTTGTCTTTTATTACATGTGTCTGCATAGTAGAATATGATTGAGAACTGTACCATTTATCATGTTTTCATTTGCAGCACTCAGCAGTGTCTTGCACACAGTAGGAGTTTAATAAGTGTTCACTAAACTGAATTTGTTGAACAAGCAAAGTGTCCTTCAGAGTATTTGAGTTAGACACCATTGCCTAGTAAGGTGAATTATGACTTGGTCTCTGGTGTAATTAAAATTTCTGAATTCTAAATTGCTCTCTTTATAGTTCCATGAGTTTAACTGTATCTGATCACTGTACTTTCTTTCCTTGCCTTAATTTTATTTAAAAAATTTTTTATTTGTATTATGCAATTGACATTTTAATAAACAGAGGAACAAACAGGATTTAATATGAAGTTGAGAACTTCTATCATACATATTTTAAGTGTAATCTCAACAGATAGTGACAAAATTGCACTCTTTTGTCTCCTTCTGAACTTCCCTCTACTCTTTTCTGTGTATTTTTAAATATTTCATTGACACTCATTTCTTTCTTTTTGTGCATCATTATCACTTCCCGCTAACTCTGTCCCCACAAACAAAATCCCTGTCTTCTAACAAATAAATATAATCAAGCAAAACAAATTTAAACATTGGTGGTAGGAAGCATGCTTCATTAGCAGTTTTTTGAGGTCACATTTGGTCATTTCAGTGATCAGAGTTTTTAAGTCAGAGTTGTTTTCCTTTCCATTATTATTATCATTATTCTGCTCAGCTCCTTCTGTATCTCATCATACCTATTTTCAGATTTCTCTGAATCTGTTCCTTTCATTCTTTCTCACAAAGCAATAACATTCTATTACATTCAAATGCTATAATTTGTCATCCATTCCCTGTTGATGAGAATGTGTGATGTTTCCAGTTCTTTACTATAACAAAGAGTGCTGGTACATACATACACAATATACATATGTATATATACACATAAACATATATATATTCATATATGCATATATAAATGTGTATATATGATATTACATATAATATAAAGATATTATATGTATGTATAATACATACAACATCTGTATACACATGCACAGTGTGTATATGTTCGTGTAACGTATTATACATGCACATATCACATAAATTTGTGTGTACATGCATACATATACACATGTGTATACACTCATATACATATAAGTACATATATATGCATGCATGCACATTTGTGCATGCATATAGGTATAGGTATAGATATAGCTATATAACATTTGTGACCACTGTGTTTCTTCAGGCTCCTGGGGCTTCCTAATACCAGATGCACAATTGTTAGGATAGTAGTAATAATAATAAGAGCTAGCATTGCTATAATACTTTAAGATTTTCAAAATTCTTTACACACATTATCTCATTTGATCCTTAAAACAACCTTTGTGGTAAATACTATTATTAACCTCATCTCACATATTAGGAAATTGAGACTGAGAGGTGAAGTGATTTGTCCAGAGTCACACAGCTAAGAAGCATTTAAGTCAGGATTTGAACTCAAATCTTCCTGACTCCAGGTCTGACATTCTATCCATTGTGCCCCCAGCCACCTTGTAATCAATCAACATGAATCCACCTCTTAGAAATTAGGCTTCCTTTCAAGTGTTGCTCAGGTGCGCTCTCTTCCATCAGGCCTTTTCTGATCCCTCTAGAGAGTAAGTAGCTCTCTGACCCTCTTGAAATTATTTTGTATACACTTCAAATCCACTTCTTTGAGCATATGCTGCAAACTCTCAGTAGTGTGTAAGCTCCTTGAAAATAGAGAATGTTTTGTTTTTAATGTTCCCATCCTAATGCCAAGAAATGTCTTGCTCTTAATAAATGCTTAATAAATCTTTGTTGAATTGTAGAGATGACATTTCCTGAAAATGTGTTTATAACAATAAGTCCCAAATACTTCGTCAAGGCTAGCTGTTATATAGGAGTTTGGAGGAAGGGGAGATTATTTGGGCCGCAGGGTGATCACACAGAAAGATTAAGTGACTTATCCAAAGTCCCACTGCTCTTTAGTGGCAAAAATAGTACTAGAATGTCTTTAGACTCCTCTAGCCCAGTGTGCTTTCCCCTCTACTCATCCCTCCACTGCATATCTCTTATATTGGTTTCTAATATTTTTACTTAACTTCTATCATCTTATCTCTTTAGCTTGATTTTAAGTCCAGGGATCCAATGTTATCTTTCTCTGTGTCTCCTCACAGTGCCTATAGGGTACAGTACCTCACGTATAGTAGGGACTCTGTACTGTGTCAAATGACATCAAGTGTTCTAAAACTTTTAAAGCACCATATAAATATCCATTTATGGTCACCATATAAATGTGCCCCATCTCTAGCAAAACTTATGAAGGAAGGTGCTATCCACCTCCAGAGAAAGAAGTAACATATAGAAGTATGTATCATATGCTTTTACACATATATCTGTGTCTAATGTTGGCCTTCTCTAATGCAAGGTGGAGAGAGAGGGAAGCAAACAGCTCAGAATTCAAAATGTAACAAAAAAAATGAGAGAAATAAAAAAAAGAGATCATATTGAATGAGAATCAGTTAAAGTGACTGAGAATGTTTAACCTAGAGAAGAAAAGCCTGGAGAGGAGGAGGACCTGTCTTCAGATAATTGAAGAGCTGTCATGGGGAGGAGGGCAAAAGACTTATTTTGTTTGGCCCCAGAAAATAGAATAAGGAGCAATGAATGAAAGTTACATGGAAGTTTAGGCTTGATATAAGGAAACATTTCCTCATGATAGAAGCTGTCCAATAATGGAAGAGGCTCTTTTAGGTGGTGGTGAGCTCTCCCTCATTAGAGGCCTCTAAGCAAAGCCTGGATGATCATTCATTTTTTATGTTAAATAGCAGGTTCTTGTTCAGGTATGAATTAAACTAGGTTTTCTATGAAGTACTTTGCAGCCCTAAGATCTGGAAAGAGAAGAGAGAAGGAAGTAATCAATTGGGCAAATTCCCAGAAGATCCAGAAGGAAATGGGGCCCAAAGACAGATTCAAGAGATAGGCCTTGAGGAGGACTGAGTTAGAATACTAACAACTGGAAACTGAAGCAAAAAGGACAAGATGGGTAAAAATGCAAAGGGATTCTTAAGTGTGCAGCACTGGTGATGATCAAGCCCATGGTGGACGGCCTGAGTTTTTAAGAAAAGTAGGGACTCAATGTGCTCTATTAAAAGGGTTGAGGGTCTTGTAGAGCACTTGAAGATAGAGAACAAAGTCTGGAAAAGACACCCTGAGGGATGCTATTATGGACCCTAAGATGGAAGAGCTCCTCCCAAGGTTTCCATCATTTATACTTCAGCAACCGGTTTCTATTTGTTGATCAGAATCACACCCAGAATAGCACTTCCCCATATTCCTTTCTCTTCCTCTTGAAGAATAATATTGTAAGCTGAGTCAACAATTTATCCACTGCTCTGCTTTTAGGAGAAAGTGCTAACAGATGTCTGGATAAGTGAAATTTCTTCCATTCATATGAAAGGCAGTTTGCTAGGCTCTGAGAACACAAAATAAAAACAAAATAATCCTCATCCTCAAAGATCTTATATTTTACTGGAGAGATGCTATAGATACACAGACAAGTAAAAGTTGTCGTTATTTAGTCATTTTCAGCTGTGCCGCTCTTCGTGACCCCTTTTGGGGTTTTCTTGGCAAAGATACTGGAGTGGTTTGCCATTTCCTTCTCCACCTCGTTTTCCAGATGAGGAAACTGTGGCAAACAGGGTTGCAGAGCTAGAAGTGTCTGAGCTCAAGTCTTCCTGACTCCAGGCCCAGCACTCTATCTGCTGCACCACCTAGCTGCCCCTACTAAAAGCATATAAGTATATCCAAGGCATATAAAAAGTAACACCAAGTCTCTTGTCACTAATATATCAAAGCTCTGTTCCAGACATGTGACCTATTTCACAAGCTCACCTTCCACCCAGGATGGATTTCTTGTATCCATCTATTACACAGCTTCCAAAATAGCTTTCATAGAACACCAGTCTAACTACATCACTCCCATGCTCAATAATGTTCAGTGGCTCCTATTGCCCATAGGATAAATACAAACTTCTCAGCTTTGCGTTGAAAGCCTTTTATGGTCTGCCTCTAACCCACCTTTCCAGACTTCCTTCTGGTTCCTCCTGTTCCCCCACACTGCTCTCCAGTCAGCTGTTCTCTGAACATGAGCATTCCATCTCTCACCGCTGGGTCTTCACAAGGACATTTCCCATGTTGACAAGGCTCTCCTTCCTCACCTCTACCTCCTAGAATCCCCAGGTTTGTTTCAAGGTTCCGTTCAGGTGGCACCCTGTTATGTGAAACTTTTCCTGATCCTGTTAGTGGTTAGTGTTCTCATTCCTCCAATGATCTTGTATAACAGCACTTCCACTGAGGCTCACTCTCTCAACCCTTGCTGGCGCTCTGGCAGCCTAGGGTTTCAAAGAGTGACTCCTACAGTGGGAACACTGAGGAGCTGAGAATGATCCTATCAGGAGATATAACTCTACCCTATTGTTACTGGTTGATAGGAATTGGTTAATAAGTAGACAGACTTAATATTCATCAAAGAATAAAATAGGGAGCTATATGTTTACTAAAGGTATTTGACCTAACATGAAAGATGTCCAGGAGCACAGAGATCAAATAGAAGAGGGATTCCCTAGAAATGGTAATGTCCTCCAAATGCTTCTACTTGTGGACCACATGGTGACATCAAGTACCACAACATTTCCAAAGTCTCCTAAATGAGATCTCTTGTTATTTGAAAAAGTTCAGACTAAATATCCACGAAAGAAACCAATTATGTATTACTTATAATAAAGTAGAACAAAATACCTATTGTTGAGACTATGCTGTGAAGTTGGATAGATAACCCTCCGAGCTTTTCCATCAGTACAAGTATTTTGGACACACACTGTCATATGGAATATGAGTTGAGTCCAGAATTAAATATGAGGGAGAAGGTAGCCTAAATTGCAATTGGGAAATTATATGGTCCCTATTAAACTACTCTAAGCTTTTCAATGACACACAGGCCCTTCTTTTTAACAACTATGTTCTTCCAATAGTATTGGATATCTTTGAGTCATGAACTACCACAGTTTCTAAAGAATTAATATTGGGATTCACTCAAAGGGCAGAATAGAGAAGCACATGGTGAGTACATAGTGAATACACTGTAACACATTATTAGAAAAGAACTTCACAGATGTTCTATAGAAGATGTCACAGAGAGATGTATGCCTAAAAAAAAGATAGGCCAATCAGGTGACAAGACCAAAAAATAACTAATTGATGGACAGCCAACATGTCCCATTGGTATCTATGCAATGTCAAGAGAGGTAGAGAGAGACCCCTAGCATGCTGGGTGGACCCTCTTTGAAATATCTATTGGAAGACATTGACAAGAGTCGCACAGGATGAAGAGGCACGGCTAGGTTGGGATCTGCATTATTGGAAGGAGTAAGTACCCACACTGATGAGATCACAGGTCCATTTCAGGGTGGAATTAAATGGACACGGTAGAGAATAGGGAAGAGCATTTCATTATTATTTCATACTTTGAGTCAATAATAACGGGATTAGCGAGTGGCTGTGTTTCATTATCAGTTACTGGAAAATACTTTAAAATGAAAACATAGAAACAAGAAGTTTTTAAAGTATTATTTTGTATAATAAATTCACAAAGTAATATGTGGGGACTAGCACATCTGATTTGAGCCACTTATCTTGTGTTAACATGACAGGCAAAGGGAACTTGACATTGGATTTACAGTCAGAAGAGTTGGGTCTGAATCCTGGTTTTGCTCTTGCTACCCATGTGAATTTGAGTATATCACTTTTCTTCTCGGCCTTAGTTTCCTTATCTGCAGAAAGAGGAGGGTTGGACTAGATTATTTCTAAGGGCCTTTCCAACTTTGTATCATATCCTATCCAAATTTCCAAATGCATAGTCTAAGCTTAATTTGGATGTTGTAGTGAGGCTTTAAGAGTTCCCAGGACACTCAATCTCCAATGTTATCTGACTGATTGGAAATAGGGTCACCTATTATAAATAATAGATTCTATTAGAAAGATTCAGCCATGAGGTAGCAATACTACTTCTCCTACAGTATTTGTAATATCATACAAAATAACAAAATGCAAAACACATACCATGAAATTAACTTGTAATGATGGATCAAAAAACGAAAATGTAACTACTGACACTGAGTAATTTAGTGAAATATGATATCTTCTTCAAAGACTAATTTTTAGGGGTACAATTTTTTTTATCTTACAAGGCTTACTTTTGTAGCTAATTAATTAAAGTAACTGGTCTAGGAAGTTTTTCCTTCACTTTTTTTCATTTATAATATCACTTCACTTTTATGTTAAAATGTAACCTTCATGTTAAAGGTTTGTTCCTGACACAAAAAGCCTGAGTAAACTTTGAGAACCTTCGTTCATTCCTATGTTGCCCCCATCGAGATGGAACTTGGGAATGTCATATCCTAGTGTTCTTCTAAGGTAGACATTAGTGTTTCTTACAAGCACGTATACTCACAAGGTTCAAAACAAAGACAGTTTTATTTACAAATTAGAGGACATGGGAAGAACTCACATCTGAGCCCACAGAACATTAAGAAGCACACTCTTCACTGGGCAACTATACTCATCTAGAGACCTAGTCTGTATGACTTAACTGTAGTGACTGGAGCAGTAGCAAAAAGGGAGAAGTCTGGAGTTTGCCCCTTGACATCAGGACTCCCCTCTGTCTACAGTATGTCAATTTGTCCCTGACATGTCCTGAAGATTCTGCTTCCTGTCCTCTGTAGTTCCACCTTCTGTAAAAGTTTCCTGTCTCTTGTCGCTCTCTGTCCTGTACCTCAGTTTTACATCTTGTAGCCCAGCTCGTTTGCTGGCTTATAGTTCTGCCATTCCCTAGCAGATGGTATTCATCACCTTCCTAAGGGACCAGCTGTCTGGCAGCAGGCCCATGAAGAGATTACTATGGAGCCTTGGCCAAATATGCCACAGCTCAAAAACACACCTCCAGGCCAGAGTGGTTCAGTTAATAATAGTTCACATTTATATGGCACTTCAAGGATTGCAAAGAGCTTTACATATACCATATTATTTGACCCTCACAGCAACTAAGTTCTTTTAAAACCTGCTTTTATACACATGGGTACCACAGCTCCCTGTCCACTTTCCTCAAGGACCCAAGGACCTCTCAGGGCACTATGGGAAACACTTTAGTCTTTCGAGACTCCAAAAGATCCCTGTTTTCCCCTCCCTGATGGCTTAAGGTAGGTCAGTCATGTTTCCCTCCTCTTTCCCCAAGTGCATGAGTAGTATGCTTTGTGCTTACACTGGCACCGTCTTTCTCATATCTTCTTCCAATGCAGGAGGGATGGGATTTTCAAATTATCTCAGGGAAATTTTCTGAAAGAGCTCTAAAAAGAAAGGGAGACAGGTAAAACCAGTGGCTCTTCATATAGGTATTTGACCTAAGGGAAAAGATTGGCAGAGTAGCTTTTAGCCATTTCAGTACTTAGGGCAACCAGAACAAAATATACCCTCCAATCAACTTTTAAAGACTCTGAAAGAACATCACTCTCTCAGGGAAAGACAGAGACCCCAGGGCACAATTTCCTCTAGGTGGAGATTCTAAAACAATATAAAACCACCTCTGGGGAGATGGTGTGTGCAAGGGAAGACATCTGGCAGCTTCTATTTTAACTATTTATCCTTGCTAACTAGATGTTAAACTCAATTGTTTCTATTCTGCTAAAGGAATGCAAGCGCTATCAATTCCTGCTAAATTTTGGTGTTCCTCACTCCAATCACCTGACCCTAGTTATAGCTCTGGAGATTTGCAGCCCTTATTACAAAAGACCTTCAAATAAAGATGTCTGAATATAAGGATAAACATTTGGCTGTGATTCTGGTTTTTATATCCCAAACTAAGGTTTGATAGATTTAGGAAAAGAATTCTCCTCCCTTCCAAAAAACAAACACCAGATCTCTGAGAAGCTACCACATTCTTTGCCTAGTGATGAATAAAGGCTTCCTTGCTATTCTTTTGACATGCTCACACATGCAAAAATAAGTATTGTATTGATTGGAGACAGTGGAGATCTAGAAGCACTAGATTATAAGATTTAGGTCTGGAAGAAGCCTTAGGGGTCATGCACTCCAACCTTCTTATTTAAGAGAGAAGAAAGCAGGCTAAATGAGACTGTATTACATAATCATTGAATGAGCTATACAGTCCAACTTACATTTGTAAAACTGTACTGTATGACATACGTGACAAGCAGTAATCAAGCCTTTCTTTGAAGATCTCAAGCAAGGAAGAGACCTCTATCTCTCATTGCAACCCATTCTTTAGATAGCTTGCCCAAGATTCTGTCAGAGGTAGAATTCCAACTCAAATCTCCTGACTGAATCCTATGTTTTTTTCACTACACCAAGCTGCCTCTTTTAAATCCAATCAGGCACTGGATATATAAGGAAACTGACTCTTATTTCCCTCTGCTGGAAGCCCTAAACAAAACCTAGCATTTGTTTTCTTCAACTGATTAAGCTAAGTGCATAGTAAAAAAGGAATCAAATTTGTGTAGGCGGTAATGTAGTATTTTCCACTTTCAACTACTAGCTTATTTCCCATATTACTAGAGTAAATATAAGAATTTATGTAAATTTATAAATTAGATTCCCATAGTTGCACATGATCTATGCAACATTTTTGACTAAATTGATGTAGGTCATTTATAATTAAGTCCTTTTCTGAGGTTTTGTTATAATAACAGGACTACTGAGTTCTTGAAGGTAATGGAGTCGGGGAACCAAATATGATGTGATCTGGGGGTGCTAGGAACGCCAAAATGAAAGGGTACAGGGGAGGGTCTGCCTCAAAAGAATTTGACCACTCCAGCCTTCTTTCAGTCAGAGTAGTGAGGTTTTATTATAACACCAGTTCAGTAGGCAAGATTCTAAGAATCTTTGCAATTTAATGGGGGTAAGATTGGTACTTTTATACAGAAAAAGTGTAAGAAAATCTGGATGGGATCAATGAGTGGCAACTAGCCTGGGGTGGGCCAGGTGCAGACAATGAAAGGCTGGGTTGGGTTCTAGGCCACAATGAAAGGACAGTTGAAAGGATTATACTGGGATGGACCAGATGTCTCAGGGAAATACCAGGGCTGAAGTGTGAAAAAGTTCAAGGACTGAGGAACCCCTTTTTATAGGGGTTCAGGTCTCATATCTCATCAGTACCCCCCTCAAAAATACATAAAACCCTAAAATCATTTATTTTACCCACTATTATTGCAATGGAAACAATAACTTGCTAATGACTTAGCCCTACCTACACTTTAGTACCTCAAAGGCAGGTTAAAAATTTGACCTTGCTTTTTCTCCTTTCTCTCTAAATCTTTCTTTCTCTAGTATCTTTCACTTTTCTTTCTCCCTTCTTTCTTTCTTTTTCACCACATCTCTTCTAAGAGAGTGACCCTTTAAAGGAATAACAGTTTATGTATTTGGGGGCATGAGTCTATTTTTGAGATGAAGCAGTTGCTAAATTAATAGTTCACTTGTATAAGGCATAGATGTGCTCTGACTTCTGAGAAAAAGTTACTCTGAGAGTCCTGAAGCAGCAGCTGACTCTTTTTGAATGTGACTAGCTATTAAATGTTGATACAAATAGAGAGCAAAGTATGTTTCAGCGATATGTATATGAAGAATTGGGTAACTGCTTAGGTTAATAACTAGGAAAATATGGGCACCAAAACTGTTCTATGACAAAAGTTGGTTGTTTGGTTGATTGTTATCTTCTGTTCTCAAAGAGAAATGGCATTACTATGCTAGAGTAGATTCAGTGTGTCCAACTGTGGCTGATCAGACCAATATGAGCTTGGAATGTTCTACTACAGGTGGGGCATAAATAGTCCATGTCAACATTTGAGGTGGATTCCTTAAATTTTCGCACCTCACATTTCTTTTGAACTATTTCAATTCTGCTTTGCTCATAGAGGATAGCATCTTTTCTGATGAGGGCATGCCATGCTGGATGGTCCTGTGCCAGTGTGTCTCCCATGTGACACAATCAACCAAGCTGTAAGCACTCTACAGGGCCTGCTTCAGCTGCCTTCGTGGAAGGCAGTCTCTTGGAACAGACTATTCTCATCCGCCCATTCCATCAGGGGAAATCTTCACAGGTTTGGGGTAGATACCCCCTAACTCACCAATGGGTTTGAGACCCTTCATCTACCCTCAACCTGATTTAGCCTGTCTGCCAAAATGGTTTACTGGGCTATCATCGCTGCACGTGCTATAGCTTCTTGGAGCCACAGGTGAGTTAGGTGGAACAGGTGGACACCAAAGGTGGAAAGCATCCCTGAAAAGGGCTCAGCAGCCTTCACACCAGAGGTACTAACTAGTCGTCACTGAATACACCATATAACCCATGACAAAAATAAATTTCCTAAGTATAGACAAAAGATAAGTATTTGGTTACTAAATATAAGCTAAAGGATTCATAGATACATAAGAATAGATTTCAGAAAAGCACGAGCAAAGCTTGAAACTGAAAGTGATGGGAAACTATAGATGTACTTGAGGAGTAAGTCCAGCTGAGCAGAGGAATAATAGCCTGAGAGCTTCACCAAATCAGTGAAGTCACCTCTCAGCTTAATTAGCTTTTTTTAAGCACAGTATGAATCAACTTAGCAGTGAAAGCATTTAACATTCATGTCATATTCAATCATCAAGAAACTTTCATGAATAGTTTCTATGACAAAAAGAGGGCACCAATGTTTAGAGTTGTGAGCCTTTCCTCGTGAGACTTTCCTCACTTGTTCTTCTTGACCACTTCTCTCAATAGATATTGAGTGCATTGGTGGGAGAGAGTAACTCAGGTTTATGTATGGATTTTGATGGACTTATTATTTCTGCATTTGCTTTACTGTGTTATCTATGATGCTACTATTATACTGTTTGTCTTATTGCTAAGTAAATGATTATGTTCAAGATCAAAAGGTATCATTATTGTTAGTGGCTATTTAAGTATAGAGAAGCACACCAAAAGGGAGATTGAAAGCTACAGTCACGAGTAGGGGGATTATATTTCCCCTCACCACTGGTACTGGTATAACCAACCCACATGGTGGTGGTTTTTCTCTGAGAACCTAGTGTAAAGGTTGGAGTGACGGTGTCAGTCCAGAGACAAGAAGGGAAGAGATGATACCCTATATGAGAGAAGAGACAACACTACAGTGTGGGTGGTCACCCCATGCACGCATTGCATCCCTTTTCCTCTTTTTCTCCATTTTTTTTCTCCCCGGTTCCTTTTCCTTCTTTCTCCCCTCTATGCATTTACCCCTTCTTCCTCCTTCCCATTCTTCAATCTTTCTTCTCTCCCCCTTTCTTTTGTCTCCTGTCTCCCATCCTTATTTCCTTTGCTTCTTGGCTGCTTCTCTTCTCTCCCTCCCTTTTCTCCTCCCTCTCCATCGCTTCTCTCCTTCCCTTCTTCACACCCTCCTCCTCTTGTCTGCCCCATCTTTCTCTCTCTCTCCTTTTCTGCCTCTCCTCTCCTAGGAATCTTAGGTGACTTAGTAGATAAAACTGGAGATTGAATGCTGCCTTAACACCTTGGCCAAGTCACTTTAGACTCTCTGGACCACAGTTTATCATCCAAACCAGCTCTAAATCTGTGATGATCACACCCACACCACACACCCATCACTGGGGGTAGCCCTGTGCCACCTAGGTCCATTGATTTGGACTTCCTGTGTCTCTCAGGCACTAACACCTCCGCCCCCACCACTTTAAACCCGTCCCTCGCTGGTATTGACCACGCCCCTCGCTGACTCGGTCACGCCCCTCACGGGCCTTCACCCCGCCCCCGGCAGCTTAACGACAGTTACTGCAGCCGCACGGGGAGGAGGCAGGAGTCAAACTCTTCTGAAAGAGCTTAGGCACTTTTAGAGGGAAGCCTTTTTGTCCCTGCGGGCTGACCGTAGCCCAGGAGTGCCGCTATTGGTCCGGCGGAGGCGCGCGCACCGAGGCTGCTTCTGAGCGGGGGTGTGCGCGCTCTTGGCGGGAGGCGGAGGCGAGGCCGCGGCTGGCGTTGGCCCGAGGTGCTTAGAGGTGAGCGGCGGCGGGGCCGGGAGGATGCCGGGGATTGTCCCAGAGGCCTGAGAGACCCATGGGGGAGGGGGCGGCGGCGTCTTCCTGAGAGAGTCCCCCGGGGTGACCCGAGCATTTTTGGGGGCCGGGCTTTTCCCTCACGGGGCCTCCGGCTGGACTCTCCTGGGTTTTCCGAGGCGGTGCCGGCGGCTTCTTCCCCCCGAAGCCCAATACGACCTTCCCACCCCTCGCAGTCTGCGAAAAGCGACCCCCTGGGGCGAGCGAAGGCCTGGTCAGCCCCGGCACGCACCTAGCACGGCCATCGCGTGGGAAGGAACGACGCACCCGGGCTTCGGGGCAGGAACGAGCCGGGCCTCCAGCCTTAGACTGCCGGAGCCGGGGCCTGGCGGGACGGGCATACTGAGCCCCATGATCTCGTGTTCAGAGCCCAAAGGGGGCGTGGAGAGCGATCCTCTGGAGCTCCTCACCTGGGGCTCCTGAGCTCGTAAAAAAAAAAATAATTTTGCTGTTTCAGTATACTCGAAATCCTAGACGTCTTACTTTGTGACGTTACAGACATTGCCCCGAGAAGGGGCTTTACCCTTCAGAGGGGCCTAGGACCCCACAAAGTTAAGCCCCCCTGCTCTTGCCCATCTGCCTCCTTTTACGAAGCAGGAAACGCTGTGGGCACCTGAAGACCAGCTGTGCTCCTTCCCTTCCAGCAGGTTGTCCACTTGGGGCTAAGATCTCCAGCCACGGTCTCTTTAACCAGGTCCTCTTGGATAGACTGAGTTCACGCAGGAGAAGTTATGTTTGGAATGAGTCAGAAAACCCGGACTGCAGTCCTGTGAAGGACCCCCTTTCCTTTGGTGTGCTACATTTTTTTTTCTTTAATAAAATCAAGGGATTGGGTTAGAGTCAATTTAGCAAGTTTCACCCCACCCCTTAGAGAAGTATAGGAGATGGGTAACTGACCTTGGAGTTACTAAGAACTCGATTCCAAGTCTTGTTTCTTGATACATCCGGTCTTAGTGACTAAGGCAGGTCATTTAACTTTTCAGTGCCACCGGACAACGTTTCTTTAGAACAGTTTAAGCTGCAGAGTTGTGGGTTTTCTTTCCTAGAGTGAGTCATTTAATAACACCAAGGAGAAAGCAATTGTTAAGGGGCTACAGTGTGCAGAAGTAGTATATGGGGTATTGTGGAGGACCGGGGTTGGATTCGGGAAAACCAGACTTCAAATTCTGCCCCGAGCTATACTAGTCACCATAGGTGAGCCACTTTAAACTCGGTATCCCCAGCCTCCTTCGAAGACTAAAAGTTATAGATGAGTTGCACAGATGCGCGTTTGGAGACAGTTCTCCCTCTCCACCAATAAAATCACAGGTTAAGACTAGACCCAAAATACAAAAGTGCATAGCATAGTCAGAAGCCCTGGTGACCAATGAAGTTGCTGGCAGCTCCAAATTCTGTTTCCTTGATTTGATCCCACTTTATTAGGAAGAAAAGAGTGTAGGGTTGCTGGGTAGGGGATGTGGCAGATGAAGTTAAATCTGGGTTTTCTATTCTGGTCTAAGTTTGAAGGTGATTTTTTTGGGGGTCTTATTTGCTATTTAAAGGTATTTAGTTAAGTTTTTATTATGAATTTGTAGCAGTTTCCTATCAGGGTTAGGTTAGGTTTTTGGAGATGTTTTATGAAGATTGCACTTTGGGGATATTTTCCAAATTAGTGTTTTGTTGGCCATTGTTTGTCTGAACTTTTGTTTATAGAGCCATTAGGAATTTTAAAAGTTTGTTGTTGGAGAAATGAAGTTTATTTCCCCCTCTTGATGGAGTTGGGGAGGACCAGGGGAGCAAATGTTGTGTTTATGGACAGTCATTTTGCCTTTAGGTTTTGACAGTGTTTCTTAGTTACAAGGGAGAGTTTATGGGGACAAGAGGGAGAATGGGAATAAAAATAACTAGTACTATGTCATAATTTAAGGTTTGTGAAGCACTTTGCCTAAAATTGGAAAATGACTAGTATTAACAACAAAATGCATTAATAAAATTCTAAATGCTATTGGAAATAAGTATATTATACCTGTAATATATTTGTTGTATTGTATACTGTTGTTATTTTGACTCCAGATCCAGCCCTCTTTCCACTGTATTTAGTCATCCAAAGGACCTTAAATACTGAACAGTTTAATAAAACAAATTGTATTGGCTTGAACTAAAAATCAAGAGAGACTGATTTGATATGGAATCCCTTTCAGTCTTTTGATATGGAATCCTTAGGTAGGACCATTTGAAAAAAACAACAGCACTTTAAGAAGTTTCCTTGTTTGCTGTCAAGGTTACTCTTCCAGTAGCAAGCTTTAAACTTAACAAACAAACAAACAAACAAGGCTTCTCTCTACTTTTCTCTTGTCATTATTCAATATTTGTTAAATATTCCCTTGTCTGGAACTAGTACTTGAGGAAGATTACAAGACTTGGATTTTGTTAGTAGCTTTTAGAAGTGCATTGCTCAAACCTACATCGCATTTGATTGGAGGAAAAGGAATAGTAGAGTTCAGACCTAACCTTAACTAGTCAAACATTATAAGATATAATAATATTTTTGATGATTATCATAGAGGCTACATGATATGGTAGTATAGTTGATAAAGAGCCAGCCTCAGAGTCAGGAAAACTTGAGTCCCAGTTTTGATGTAACTCTGGCCAAATCACCTAATTTCTCAGTGCCCTAGGTTATTCTCTGAGACAGTAAGTTATAAAACATCTGCATTGGTAGAGAGGAACTTTCTCACAGGGAGTTCCCTATATCAAAGAAATTACAAGGTATGTAAACAGCATCTTACTTATTAGGTAAGTCACCTTATAGGCCTTATTGTTGCTGCAGAGTTTTTTGTTTTTTGTTGTTTTTCTTTTTTTAGACCAGATCTGTGATTTCATTGATGAAGGGAACCCAGAGTAAAGAGACTGCCTCTACATTGCAGAGCTGGCTTGCTCTCTAATTTTTTTGTCATAGTTGCCTTGGGGCACATAAAGGTTAAGTGATTTGTCCAGGGTTACACAGCAGATGCAGAGGGTTGACAATGATCCCCTATCTCCATGACTGAAGCCAGCACTCTGTGCACTTACTCCATCATCCTGCCTCTCTTCAAGTATTATTATTTTCGTTTTACAGCTAAGGAGACTGAGGCTAAAAGTGATTACATCACTTGCTCATGATCACAGTGCTATTAAGTATCAGAGGTAGAATTCAAGCCCATCTTTTTTTGTCTTCTTAATTTAGCGCTCTATAGGTGTTACACAAAGCTGTAAGGGACGTTGGAGAACATCTGTTTCAGGGCCCTAATTTCTTCTCCCCTCACCCCCAATTCATTCATTCATTTATTTTTAGTTTTCAACATTCACTTCCATAAGATTTTGAGTTCTAAATTTTCTCCCTTCCCCAAGAAGGCATGCAATCTGGCATAGGCTATACATATACATACATATTAAACATACATTAGTCCTGTTGTAAAGAAGAATTGGAATCGATAGGAGAAACCATGAGAAAGAAGAAACAAAAAAAAAGAGCCAATAGTATGCTTCGATCTGCATTCAGACTCCATGGTTCTTTTTCTGGATGTGGATAGCATTTTCTGTCATGAGGCTTTTGGAGTTGTCTTAGATCCATTGCTGAGAAGAGCTAAGCCTACCAAAGTTAGTCATAGCACAGCGTGGCTGTTAACATATACAATGTTCTCCTGGGTTTGCTCACTTCACTTAGCATCGGTTCATGTGAGTCTTTCCAGGTTTTTCTAACGGTTGCCTGCTCATCATTTCTTATGGAACAATAGTATTCCATTACATTCATATACCACAACTTGTTCAACAGTTCCTCAATTGATGGGCATCCCCTCAATTTCCAATTCTTGGACACCACGAAAAGAGCTGCTATAAATATTTTTGTACAAGTGGTTTCCTTTCCCCATTTTTATGATCTCTTTGGGATACAGACCTAGAAGTGCTGTTGCTGGGTCAAAGAATACGCACATTTTTATAGCCCTTTGGGGATAGTTCCAAATTGTTCTCCAGAATGGTTGGATCAGTTCACAACTCTACCAGCAATGCATTAGTATAACAATTTTCTCACATCTTCTCCAACATTTATCATTTTCCTGTTTTGTCATGTTAGCCAATCTGATGGGTGTGATGTGGTACCTCAGAGTTGTCTAAATTTGCATTTCTCTAATCAATAGTGATTTAGAGAGTTTTTTTAATATGACTATAGATAGCTTTATTTTCTTCCTCTGAAAACTGCCTGTTCATATCCTTTGACCATTTATGAATTAGAGAATGACTTGTATTATAAATTTGACTCAGTTCTCTATGTATTTTAGAAATGAGACCTTTATCAAAGACACTGATTGTAAAAATTGTTTCCTAACTTTCTGCTTCCCTTCTAATCTTGGTTGCATGGGCTTTGTTCTTGCAAAAACTTTTCAATTTAATGTAATCAAAATTATCCATTTTGTATTTCATAATGTTTTCTTTCTCTTGTTTGGTCATTAATTCTTCCATTCTCAGTAAATCTGACAGGTATACTGTTCCTTGCTCTCCTAATTTGCTTATAGTATCATCCTTTATATCTAAATTGTGTATCCATTTTGACTCTGTCTTGGCATACTTTGTAAGGTGTTCATCTATGCCTAGTTTCTACCATATTGTTTTCCAGTTTTCCCAGCAGTTTTTGTTAAATAGTGAGTTCTTAACCCAGAAGCTGGAGTCTTTAGGTTTATCAAACAGTGAATTACTATAGGCATTGACTACTTTGTCTTCTGTACCTGACCTATTCCACTGATCCACCACTCTGTTTCTTAACCAGTACCAAGTAGTTTTGATGATTGCAGCTTTATAATACAATTTAAGATCTGGGGCAGCTAGTCTAATTTCACACATAAAGGCATCAAGGCATAGTAGATGAAGAATTGTTCTCTTAAGACAGAAAGCCTTGAGTTCTCAAATGGTAGGTCATTTAACCTCTCGGTGCTCCCAAACAAAAAAGAACTGTATTACCCAACTGTCCAGTACCAGTTGGGTATCCAGTGGGGCAGCTCCTACTACTCACAGGGTTGTTGTTTGTTCTTCATTCTCGAAGAGGACCATGACATTGTGGAGGTGGTGCCATGACGTGCAAGTAAATTGGATTTAAGTGAGTGAGGACTGTGCAAAGTCACCAGTCTCACTTTCTCCCCTGGAGCCATCTGGATCCAGTGGCCAGATACGCATCAGGACTACTGATGAGCAGTACAGCTCTTTTCTATCTTTCTTTCTCTTGCTCTCTTAAATTCTGTTTTTTCTCCTTTCCTTTCCCTTTTCCTTTCCTTCCTTCTTTCCTCCCTCCCTTCTGAAACTTCATCGCAACATTTCTTGGGGTTTACAAGCTAGATTTCTTTCTTTAGGGTGGTGCCTTAAACCCAAATCACTCTGGCTCTCATTCATTGGCCAACAGTAGGTCCTAGACCAAACCTCACTTGGTCATTGTTTGAGCCCTGATTGATTCCAGTGAATTTAACTAGGAATTGTTTTGGTTTTGGCCAGAAACTCTGAGGGTCTTCCCTTCCCAGTTAGATTTTTTTTTTTCAGGACTAGGTTAAAGAGGCCATTCTTTGCCTCATTTTTTTTTTATCTAGCCTTAATTCTGGATGGGCATTGTCTCAGTCAAACTGAGACCTGCTAAAGACCAAGGTCTTCTCCTGCTTCTGGGGCTATCTCCAGTCATCCTGATGTGTATCTGGCCACTAGACCAGATGGCTTCAGAGGAGAAAGTGAGGCTAATGACTTTGCACAGCCCTCACTCACTTGAATCCAACTTATTTGCATGACATGGCATCATCTCCATGATGTCATGGTCTTCTTCAAGAACAAGGACAAACAACAACAAGCTTCCAAACAGCTTTCTAAAATCACAAATTGCAGAGAATGTGCTGATCTGCATATGTAAATACAAATCTGGTTAAGAAGAAAATCTTTGGAGGAAACTGAATCCCAGCAGTATTCAATGGCAGAACCTGAATTCAGAACCCCTTAGGTCCTCTAATTCCAAATTCACTTTCTACTACATCCAAGTGACATAATGTATATAAAGAAATCTGCAAACTTTAAAGTGCTACCTAAGCATTAGTTATTACTGTTATTTTATTATACTTCAGGACTTTTCAGCTACCTACAGTTTAAGTTTAAAGGTAGTAAGGGGAACAGAGAAAGTACTCTTGGCTACTTTACACTTGATCAGAAAAGAGAGACCAGAGCTAAAGTCATCAAAAGAACTCTGGAGATCTCTTCCTCAATTCTTGATGCTACCTTTAAACACCATCTCTGTCAACCACTATATACTTTGGATTGCACTTAATATTTTCCCTGCAGCTTGCTGGTGTTGAAAATGTGTTTGACCTAGAACTATATGAATTGTTCCAAGTGAAAATTTACAGATTAAATACCTCCCAGGAAAGAGAATGGTCACTTCCTGCTTGAGTCTTCCCCTAAGGATATTGCTCAAAGTAACAAGTGGTTTTTTTTTCTTTTTTGGCCACTGTATCTCAATACTAGCTGTTTTCCTAATTTACAATTCTCTCGCATCTCAGTCATTTCTCAGCATTTTTCAACCACCCCTCCCACTGACTGTTTCAAATTGTGCTTCCTAAATATTTAGAAATGGGCTTTTGGTATCCTACAAATAAACCTGTTTTCTTGCCTGCCCCTTCATTTTCTTTTTAAAAATCTCTGCAGGGCACTGGTGCAGTGCAGTGCAGTTTGGTGAATGATGTGGTGCTGGATATCATGCCAGCCTAAATGAAATGTGCTGACTTTAATTAAATAAAGCAGTTCATTTTAAACACTGGGGGGGGAGGGGAGATGATGGTCATCATGCCTATTATCTAGAGGGAGAAGTTCATAGGAATGAACTCTGGACATAATGACTATTATAGTGCTTTGACATAGTAGGAACTTGCTAAAGTTTTCACAGTTGTTGAAAAGAATCATAAGATTTAGATCTAGTACAATCATCTAGTATGACCCCTTTATTTTACAGATAGGGAAACTGAGGCGCAAGGGGTTATATATCTTGATTAGAATCACAAAGGTACACAGGCTTACTCTACCCTTTTCTAATGGTCGTATAGAATAGATAAGGCTGCTCATACATAAGCAGAGTTGCCAATTTTAATCCTTCCAGTAAGACCTCCAGGTCTTATCATCTGCTCTGCCGTTGTATCCTTAGATCTACTGGGCTTTGTCTTCCCTGCTGCTAATGCTGTCCAGACCTATAGGAACTGCTGTCTGACTTATTGTGTCCTAAGGACATGGGTTCTGCCATCCTATATCTGAACCCTTAGAACTTTTAGGCCTATCCTACCCTGGACTGAAATCTCATGTGTGAACTCCTTGAGAGAAGGTACTGTCTTACCTTTCTCTTTGTATCTCCAGAGCTTAGCACATCACTAGTGCTTAGTAAATCTTTTTTGGTTATTCACTCTAGTGTGAGAGGGTTGTTCTGTGTGAGCTCTGAGATCCTTTCCATCTCTAAATTTGTGAATATATAAGTGCAGAACTGAGATTTCAACCCAAATCATCTTATTTTCTTTTTGTTTTTTTTCCAAATCATCTTATTCCAGATCCAGTGCTTTATGCATTACACAAGTTTTAAGGTAAATGTGCAGAAAATTCCTGATCCTCTTGTGGCTACTTCATTCAAGAATTTTGTCATCTTCATAAGCTAATATCAAAAGAGCTATGCCTTCAGCTTTATTCAGTTTAGAAGATAATTTAAAATAACTTAAATCTTCCAATGGAAAAAAATTATAGTGTCATTTAAAAATTTACCTGTATAAAATGATCATTGGCAAACTAGTAAATAATAGTAATGACTTAAACAGATAATAGAGATCAATGTAAAAATATATAGGTCTACTTAAAATGAAAGATCAATGTATTTGAGGATACCAGCCTAAGAATTTTTTTTAACTATACACTTCATTAATATTTGCCTTTTACATGTCTAGTATGCTGAATACTTATAAGTGATAAAAGAGACTTTATTATTGTCCCTACCTTCATGGAGCTTATATAGATTTTTGGAGGGATACCAGACTCACACACAAGAAAAAATTGAGAGCAATGCAAGACACTATACAATGAAATGCAAAGTTGAACATAATAAAATTCCAAACTGATTATTGGCTGGAGTTACAAGGGAAGGCATGGTGGAGAAGAAAGTAGTACTTGAGAAATAATCAGTAGGCTTTTATTGAGCATCTACTGTGTTCCAGGCAGCACTCAAGACACTGGGGACAAAAGACAGAAAAAGGTCTCTGCCTTTATGAAGCTTACATTCTATAGTGGGAGACAATATAAATACATATAGGCTTATACAGTTACATATATGTATATGGATGTATAAGATTAGCTTATTGTGGGCACAAGAAGGGGAGGCAGCTGTTGTTGAATTATTATTCATGGTACTTATTGCTGGAACCTTTTCTAACTCTATCAGTCTGTCATTGTCTCCAGAAATTCATCTTCCTATAGATCAAATTAGCTTTGAAACTCAAATCTCCTTGATTCCCAGGTGGACATCAGGAAGTTCCTTCTAGGTCCTCTCTGTAAAGAGGGGAGCCTAGGGCAAACACCTCATCATTTCCCACCTGGCTGCAGGACTTCATTATACCCATAGGCTGGGTACCCTCCCTCTTTTTAGTTTCGTTTTGTGTGTTACCTTTCCCCTTTAGACTGTGAACTCCTTGAAAGCAGAGATTGTCTTTTGCCTTTCTTTGTATTTACAGAGTTTAGCACAATGTTTGGCTCATAGCAGGTGCTCAATAAATGTTTATCGACTATGTTAGCAGTTGACTGAGTGATAGATAAATTCAAGCTTTCTCACGTTGCTGCTAACTTGAAACATCTGTTAAGGTTCTTAATAATATTATACATCTAATTCATTCATGTATTTTAGTGTCGTCAAAGTGTGCAAAGAGTGTCATCTCTTTTATATTTAGAGAAACTGAGGCATAGTGAGGTTTATTACTTCTTGACTTTTTCGTTTTTGGTATAATCTCAGAATTTAAAGGCAGACTTTCTGAAGTGGTAACCTTTATCACTCTCTTTTAGAGAAAGTGTCTAGCTTGTTGCTATGAAACATCATTTATCCTGGGCTTAAATAAAGCAGTTTGTCCATAAATAGGTTGGGTTTTTTTCCCCCCTCTTTAAAAGTGAATGCACACACACAAAACCACCTTCACTGGTCCTAAATTTACTGTTACAATTTTTGTTTTTTAGTTTCTTCTCTGTACTTAGTACAACTTCAGTATAATTTTCATACAGTGTGAACCCAATAGGTATTGTTTCCAGTTATTCTTGTAACATGCTTTGAATTATCAATTGATACTGCTTTCATGTTACCAGAACTAGACAGTTTAGTAGAAAATGGAATTGGTTAAATTGTTTGTGAAATATGGACAAAATATTTAATTTGACATTTCATTTTTCTTTACGGGTCCCCTTCTCCCTTTTGTTTTTTCAGTGTCTTGTTAACAGAATGTAAAATTGAAGAATGGCTTTTTTTCCCCTCTTATGAAATCAGGCTGGTTTGTAGGTCTCCCTCTGAGCTGGAGGAGGAAATGGCAAACCTTCAATATTTTGCCAAGAAAACCCCAAATGGGGTCACAAAGAGCGGACATGTCTGAAACAACTGAACAACAAACTCTTACATAAATTTAATTTACTGAGATGATTGCCATGCTTCTTGAGATGATTGCCATTCTTATTAATCTACTCTTGCCATGTATAAAAGCTGTAATTTTAATATATTACAAACCTTTGAAAAACAGGACTGGATTTTATTTATTTTTGTAGTCCACAGTGTCTTACATATGATAGGTTCTCAATAAGTATTTTAATGAAAAAAAACCTAGCATTTATCAAATGCCTACTATGGGGTAAGTTCTGAGGATACAAATGGAAAAGTTAAGACTGTCTCTCAAAGAACTTATGTTCTAATAAGGAATACAACACATCTAAGAGAATGGGGACTAGGGAAGGGAATTCTGGGCTTGACAGCCAGAGACTGTGACTGGAGCCATCAACAACCACATGTTAGGCCAATACTAGAAAGATCTAGTATCAATGGCAACACTATATTGATTAGGGAAAGAGTTTACTGGCATAGCTTTTGCCCTGAGCACTATCCTGGTTAGGCCCCATTTCCAGGTAGATTACTGGATGGGATATGAAGCATGGTCTTGGACCAGCTAAATATAGTGAATTTGATGAGTTTTCACTCATCCACATCAGTATAACTTAGTCCCTGGGAGAGTGCCAAAACTGAGTGGATTAACTTTGCCCAGGGAGGTGGGGAGAAATAGGACAGGGACAAGATAGATGTCATTGTAGATTGAAAAAAAAATTTACAGCTTGTTCAAGTAGTAAAATCCCCTGTTCCTCACTTTATCAAATCTCCAGATAACTGCCCTAAAACTAAGCAAAGCCCAAATTATTAAAAGGATAATGTTGCATGTTAGGCCTCTGCTATTTTGTAAAAAAGAATTTATCAGTGAGTAATTTTAAAAATGCCTCCATTTCATTCTTTTTCAAATTTTAAAAACTGTTGAAAGCATTTTTGAGGGGAGAAATTTTTTTTAAATTATATGCCACCTTGCAATTTAGAAATTAGGTGGATGCTGAATTTGACCAAAACAAAAGAAATTAATTTCAAAATCAGGTTTCATTTGATTTGCTTTTCAAACCTTTCTATTGTAAAACAAGGTGAGTTAAAGAAAAATGGTGAACCGTATTTTACTTGATGATTTAATATGATGGTTTTGCATCTAGTGGTGTTTTCCTGTCCCTCTCCCTTTTTTTTTAAAAATAAATAGCTACCAATTTTTAACTAATGTTTTAATGTAGAAACCAAAATCTTTGAATACATTGGGGACTTTTCAATTTCTTGCAGTTTTCAGTTTATATTCTGAAATTTTATTTTTATGTAGTTCTTTGGCAGTTTATTTCCTGTAAGCAATTTATCCATGTTTGTTTTCTTTCTTTGGTGGATAATTAACTCTTATCTTTTTCTTTTTTGTTCTCTAAACAGGATTGCTACAATGAGTCTACGGAAGCAAACTCCCAGTGATTTCCTAAAGCAGATCATAGGAAGACCAGTTGTAGTCAAGTTAAATTCTGGAGTTGATTACCGAGGTAATGGTTTCTTGCCTACCCACTTTATGTATCTTTATAACTAAATAGTGTAGATTCACTTTTTTGGAGGTTTTTTCGAACTTCCAATAGGTGGACAAAAGCTGTTGGTTATTAACAGATTGTATTGCTACCTGTTCTGCTTTAGCCAGGGGAGATTTGGTACCATAATGGCAACATTTTATATACTTTTGTCTTGGGCTGTATTAGACTCAAGCTTTCTTTTCCTGAGCTCTTTGAATATCAGTACCTTTAGTGATACCCAGGACAGAGTGAGGAACAACTCTGGAGTTAAGAACTTTGGGTATTAAGATGATGTCCTGGGATTGTCACAAAGCGTTTGACCTTCAGTATTTCTGTTTTGAAATCAGTGGACCAAACAAAAGATGATGTGACCCTAAAGCAATCTTTGTTCTTAAGAGATGAACATTAGAATTCTGTAGTTCAGAACCTTAGTCCCCAAAGACTTTTTTTTAAACCTTGAAGAAATGGAGTGAACACTGAACTCAGAATCAGAAGATCTAAGTTCAGGTACTGATTGTTACACTTCAGAACTATAGCCAAGTTTTGTCACTTAACCCCTATAGGCTTCAGTTAGTTTGCCATCGTAATAAAGATTAAAAATACTTGCACATACTGTTGATATGAAGAAAAAACACTTTTGTTAATTCTCATTTGTTGAAATTAAATATGTTCAGATTTGGGGGATCACTTTCATTACTAAATGAATCAGTTTAGCCATTAATTCTTCCAAAATTGCTAGATCTGCTGTTGGGGTGGGGGTAGGAGAGTTCTTTTATATTGACAGTAGTTGCCTTCTCAGACAAAATGAAGACATTTTGATGTATAGGAAATGTATACATTATAGATAATTCAGACTGGCAATTCCGTCTTTATTCCATATTAAGGTTTTGTTGACTTTGAGGGGGCCTAAATATTCTGGTTAACTGGCTTAGTTTTTTATTTAGCATATTTAGACACTGCCTTCGTGACTTAAAATGAATAACATAGTTCAAGACTAATTGAATTTTATAGTAGAATTAATGGACTTATACTGTGTAGAAAGGCAATATGAAATATCCATGCATTTCTTCTTAGCCATAAACTTTCAATGAGCCCAGAGAAAGTAATAGGCTTTCTGGGACTTGAATATATGAGCTAATTGATTAGTGAGGGGACAGAGTGTTCTGTATGTTCTGACAGTGCTGAGCATACTTTGGATGTGCAGGAAATAGATCATTAAAAGTAGTTTTTGTCTTTGCATAATGCTATTGCCAAATATTATTGCACTATTAGAAAATATTATTGCAAACACTATTCTTTTTTTGTGTGGTTATTTAAAATGCTCTTGGTATAACAATCTGTTTATGTATCTGTTTTTAAGAGGGATGGGAAGAGGTTCTGATTTCAGCCTTCTCCACATCTAGTTTAACTGATTTTTTTCATCTAGATAGATTTACTAGCTGTTGCTATGGGGAAAATATCTTTTAATCAGAAGATGAAAATTTTAACTGTAAAACACTTTTCAAAGAAATTTGCATAACTGGAGGTGGAAACCATTAAAAGCATGTAAACTATGTCTCAGAAAAAAGGTCCATTCATATCTGTAAAGAAGTTAAACACTCTAAAAACAGGTCTTTCCTACTTATTTTATTTAACAGTATGTAATTTTAATGTTATTAATTATGTGAAGCCTTTTTTTTTAAACTTTCCAAAAACAAGATTCTGATATTCTTTAGCCTCTTCTCATTCCTCAGTCACAATTTTGAAAAGGATTCTTTTTCTTGTTGTTTGAGGTATAATTGGGGCACAGGCAGAGAATGAGGAGCATATTTGCTTTAAAAGAATTTATTGACTATTGATCCATTTTCCTTTACTTAAGAGAATTGAATTCTTCAGTTCTTGTTTTACTCTGCAGATTTTCTTGGAAAGTATCACTTTAATTTAGAGACTTTGAATTAGAAGCATACAAAATTCTATCCTGAAATGACAAACTTAAAGTAAGAAGTTGGCATGTAAAAGTTGTGCAAAATTTATGTCACCTCAGTATGATTAAAAGAATATACTAGAGTGGTTTCCTGGAAAGCTACTTTGGAATGCATTTCTACTTTTCTATAATAGCTTTGATTTGAAAATATATTGTAACTGTAACAAAACAAAATGGGATGTGTCACAGTGCAATATGTTGTTGTGTATTCTCAAGCTGCTCCTAACTGTGAGTCACCACTTTGAGATGTTCTTTCAGTAGCACCTGCTGTCTCCTGTTCTATTATTTCAACAGACTGAGGAGACTTCCACTTAACACTGGTGATAAGTTCATCTGCTGCTGTAGACATTGTGAAAGGCTGAAATAAATTAGCCAGGTCAGGCTTTTTGATTGAGTGTTTAATGTGAAAGACAGTGCCATTGGAATGGAGCTGTATGAGAGAATGGCCATTTACTGCTGTGTAATTGTAGCAGCTTTTCACATTTTTAGCTTTCAAAATAGGAAAGGTGCAGTGATTAAAAATATTCTGAGGCTTTTAAAAAGATGAAGAGTCATTGTTTTACCTGGTGGTTATGAATGCATACACACTTCCATGTTGTGTTCTCTTCAGATTTTATTTATATTGGCATACAGAAAGGAATTTCAAAATTTTGCTTTATCTCTTACTGTTTGAATCTATATTAAGTCTGCAGTATCCAGTGGAACAAAAGAGGGTTGTCATGTATATGATTTTCAAGTGTGATTTACTTTGTATATCGTCTATTTATTGTAATGTGTCTGTAGGTGTCCTGGCTTGCCTGGATGGCTACATGAATATAGCTCTGGAACAAACAGAAGAATATGTCAACGGACAACTAAAGAATAAGTATGGGGATGCATTTATTCGAGGAAACAATGGTAATGTTCTTTTTAATAACTACAGCTGTGCTTCTGAAATGATTTTTTCATAATTGCAATCAATGTTTCTGTATGTTTTAAATCAAAGTGCAGTTTCTGTTTTCGTGTCTGTTTATAGTGAGGCATGGCAGTGAGATGTTTAATTAAGTTTGTGCTTTCATGGGTACTTTTAATTTAGAGCTAACTGAGCCTAGACTTTACCTTATAGAGTAGGGGTTTCCAGCCTGGGTTACGCAGAAGTTTTCAAGGGATATGGAGATATTTGATAAGTATATTATCTTATTTAAATTATCTCTTTTATTTTTACATGCATATGTATAATAAACTCTAAAAAACATTTCTTTCACATTGTATAGGGGACTTGGGAAGGTTGTGCTGAAAACCAAGGGATATGAGGGCTAAAAAAAGGTTGGGAACTTTTCTGTGATATGGAGCCCCTTTGTCTTATAGATATGAAAACTGAATCCAAAGAGATCACACAGAAAGTTAAAACCTAAATCTTTATACTGTCAGTTTCTGCTATATGACGACTTATCTCTCAAACTTTAAATGACTTGAGAAAATTATGTTTTGAAGCTGAGTGTCCTTGATTCATCATTGACTTGAGTAGTATTGGCAGTTAGTTTGTCTTAAACTGTTCTCTGTGGGACACATCAGATACTTTTTGAGTTGTGCTTTTAAGAATGCATAGATTACATATTAAGACATAATGTGTCAGTGGGATATAACCATAACTTAATAATGACATTCATAGCATTATATTAGTTAAAAGAATACTCGGTCACAGTTTGAAGTTTAAAACCTTATATAAAGTTGGCATCTAAATTAATGGTAGCTATTTCTTATATAAAGAGGCAGTGTGGCATATTGGATAAAGAGTTTGCCTTAGAGTCAGAAAGACCTGGTTCGAGTCCTGTTCCTGACATAGACCGACCGTGTGGTCCTGGCCAAGTCACTTTCCTTCTCACACATGGATTAAGCTACTCTTTAAGATTAAAAGATTGCAGAGAAGGTACTGACCTGCATTAATAGAGGGAATTTCCTCATCTGGGAGTTTCCTATACCAATGAAATCACAGGTCAAGTACCTATTCTCTATCCAGTTTTTTTTATGTATGCCACATCAATAAGAACTTGAGTTCTGATTTTTTTTTCAAATACTAATTTGATGCTCTTTGGTCTCGCACAACTTGTTTATTTAATCCATTGATTCACAAGCCTTCTTGCTGTGATGTTCCACCCAAGCCGAGTTTTGAAGTACATACTTCATTCCTTTAGTACCATGTTTCTTTGTGTCAGAGCTTTTGTCTTTTTCTTACTTTGAAAGTACCACAGACAGTTATTTCTGTATATCTTGTCTTCTCATTTTGATCCCAAATTCAGAATTCCAAATTTTTGCATTTTATTTTTAAAAATTATTTTATAACATTTCGTGTCCCACAAGATAAAGAATTCTTCATTTATTCTCATGTCTTCATCTATAGAAGAACATTTATCATACCAAAAGTTCTTCTTTGATGCCTCATTCTGACACAGAGCTCACTCTAGGCTATGCTATGCTGAGTATAAGCTCTGACAGATCGTACAAACTGTAGTGAATACAGACCTGGCAGTGGAGCAGGTTGGCTAAATGTGGAAAAGGTTCATCATTGGCCACCCTGTCTTGTGAACCTGTTGGCCGCAACAAGGGACTTTGGGAGTAGCTCCAGTCTTGCATCCCTCAAGAGAAATCCCATCAATGAAATCACAGAATTTCTGAAATATTGAATGGCATTTTTTGATGACCTGCCTCCAAAGAACAGTGCTAGTGTTATAATCAACTCTTAATTATTTCAGTGTCCCTAGGAAGACTTCTTCATTTACTATCTGAGTCTTGACGTTTTTTTCTCCATCCCTAGCCAGTCACCTTTTCCTGCCCCACAACTATCTGTGAGGCCTCTCTTTGTCTCTAACTTTGAGGTGTGATTCCCTTGCCTCTTAAAGGAATCTGTGGCTGCCTCTTCCCACTTACCAGCCTTTTGTGGCCAGCTTGCCTTGTCTGCTGACTGCGAGTTCTTTGTCAGAAGAGCAAAAGATCCATACTCTGCTCAAGGGGAGAGAGAGGCATACAGTTTTCTGCACATTTACTTCTGGCACAGGAAATGCCTTCAAAGATACCTATTTTGAACAACTCAGAATTTTTAAACTTTTGTGGTTCCTTGATCCAAATATTTAGAGCAGATTATTTAATGACTAGTGGTTTTAATCTTTGAGTTATAGTCAGGGGGTATTAGTGCTTTTGAAAATTAAGGACTCTACTAATACCAGCTGTTTTGTGAGTGATCTTCTTTCTCCTTCTATCAACTCCCTTTGAGGATAGGTGTATTCTCTGCTGAATTTGCTTATGACCTTTCCTATAACCTTCTTAATGGCAATCATATTAAAATTCTTACTAATTCATAACCCAGATGCTTTGGAACACCTTTTCTTAGGTCTTGGAGAAGAGCCAAAGTTCACTTGGTTAATCTATATGACATTTTTACCTCAGAATTTCATAACGACCATTGTCAACAATAAACTTGACATCGCTAAGCTA
Organism: Phascolarctos cinereus; assembly: GCF_003287225.1. Lineage (NCBI taxonomy): Eukaryota > Metazoa > Chordata > Mammalia > Diprotodontia > Phascolarctidae > Phascolarctos > Phascolarctos cinereus. Next base: position 111,307,495 of record NW_027556402.1, on the reverse strand, counting down.
TGCTTCAAATAACAAGGGATGTTTCTTGAATCTGTGACCAGATCTATATGACCACCAGATTTACATGACCACCAAATTTTGGCTGATACTCACAAGCCAAGTCTTTTGGGGAGGACAGATTGAGCAGTTGGATAGACATATTTAAGAAACAACCATTGTATATATCATTCACTATTGATTTCATAGCTTTTAACCTGGTTTTAGTGGAGAGTATCCTCATAAAATGGCTTTGGACTAAGAGCTCTTAACCATCTCTGTGTCATGGACCCCTTTGTAAGTCTGGAAAAGCCTATGGACCCCTTCTCAGAATGATATTTTTGAATGCACAAAACAAAATACACAGAATTATAAAGGAAACTAAAGGTTTGTGGAAATAAAGGTGTTAATTTTTTTCTCATCCAAGTTCACAGACACCTTGTCCATGGATCCCACCCAGGTTAAGAATTGTAGATGATCTCTAAGGGCCCTTTCAATAGCCTATCAGCTATGCCCCCCACAGCCATGAGGGGGAGAAATCATTGTAGAGAGGGGGTCCACTTTCCTCTTAACTGCCACCAACATCTGCCTGTCAGAAAGGAGCCTTAGCAGCACCCCTCATACCACTGGTCCTCCTTCCAGCCCAACCCTTAGGGTCCAGCCGTTCCCACCATCTGCCACTCATGGAGACAACAAACCTACCTGACTGAAGCAGTGAGGCCCTCTGAGAGAGAGATGGGATGCAATTTGTGCCAGACAAGTCACCCCATCACTACCACCTTGATTTACCATCTTCCTTGAGACCCTGATGGATGTAATCAAGGACATTGAACTCAAGAACCTTGGCAATAGCAGTTCTTCTCAAACCACTAGACCTACTTCCAGCTCCACCCTGCCAGCTATTATTGAAGGGAGAAATAAGGGAAGGGGCACTTTTCTCATAATCACCCTGGGCAGCAACTTCTGACCAGTTACCACCAATAGGCACAAGAGCCCTGAGAGTAGACGCACCCCCAAGCACCTAGCTTCACAGCCATCATCTGGGGAAGGGGCCAGACATTACCATCAGTTACCAGTGAGCTGCCACACATGGGTCAAGCAAGCCCACCTGGTTGAAACAGCAGACAGGGCACCTTGAGGGAGAGACAAGAAGCAGTATGTGGTAGGCAAGTCAAATCACCATCTACTCTTGGTCCCTAATAGAGATCCAGGACCTTGAACTCAAGAGCAACCCAGAAAAGAAAGTTCTTGTTAGTAAAATCCTTGGCACTTTTGGATGGTCTAGCATCAGAAGCTGATATGATTTTATCAGTGAAATGACATGAAAATAATAACATTAATAGTAGCATTTTTTATTGTACCTACTATGTGCCAAGCACTAATGTTAAGTGCTTTAAAATATTATCTCATTTAATCTTTGCAACAGTCTTGGGAAATAGATGCTACTACTATCCCTGTTTTACAGTTGAGAAAATTGAGGCAAACAGAAGTTAAGTGACTTGCCCAGGGTCACACATCTAATAATAAAAATGAGGCTTTAACATCTGTTTTGCTGCTGTACCCTAAGAACCATAAAACCTTTCCATTTGACTTAGAGTTGAAATTTTTATTCTTTCCCTATTTGCTTGTGAGATCTTTGAGAGCAGGGATTGTCTTCTATTCGTATCCCTATTTCGGATAGTAAGGACTTAATAGAGGTTTTATTCATTCATTTATTTTTCCCCATCAGTTGGGTGCTGAATGGCAATAATCTTAAGGATTCAGAAAACTTTCGCTTTTTTGGGAGCATGAACATAATACTTTGTATTTTTGTAAAATTTATATCCCCAGTATGTTAACCTGAATTAGCTTATTTTATCACTGTGAGGTGTGATAGCTTTTGGCATCACTGTGAGGTGAGTCTTAATATTATATAAATGTCACAGTGAGTAAAGATCCAGAGCCAAAATCAGGATGTGCTACTCTGGACTTCAGGCTCAAGTCTAGAGTTATTCATGAAGTAATATGTCCTAAAATTCATTTTATGTTGTGAATTGAGTGTTCTTTTGAAATTCATTTTTTAAAATTAGGAAATCAAAATATATTTTCTATAAAACTTGCTATTGTAATTGTTTTCAAGAACATCCCTTTTAATCAATTTCTATTTTCTTTTTCAGTGTTATATATAAGTACACAGAAGAGAAGAATGTGAAGATACCAGGAAAGGAATAATTTTTGTATTTTCATATATTTTTTAAAAAATTTAAAAAAATTTTTGTTCCTATTTTTGTTATGTAAATTTTCCTGTTTTCGTTATAGTTTATGTACTGACTTGAGGGGAGGAAGTAGAGCTATTTTAAACATACATAAACTAATGATTTCAGTTGTATATAGTTATTTCACCTTTTAAGTTTTGGTAACTTTCTTATAACTGTGTCAGTGATAATGAATTAAAAAAAAACTAAAAGGTAACAGGTTGTTACCTGCTGCTGAAAAAAAAAATTTTCTCCCAATTTAAAATTTCAAGTAATGAAGTCTACTCTGAAGAAGGTTTTTTTATTTCTCATACCCTTGACTGAAAGTAAAACAGTTGGATGGGATGATCTTTCCAATCAGGCAATTTCAAAAAGTGTTACCACTTGTTTTATTGCTTCTCTTCTCTGCCAAGCTACAAGTCACACAAATATATTAATAGAAATGCCCTATTAAAAGATGTCCAACTTGGGTCTGAAACTTTTTTAAATGTCTGTAAATTTTAAAATGTAGGTGCTAAACAAATCGCCTGGAAGTAGGGATTGGGGGAGGGAGGAGAAAGTGAGAGAAGGGTGGAGGTAGGCCAGAATTAAGTAGTTTGAATCAAATGTAATGGTAGCATTTCCATAAAAAGAATGTGAAGGAAAAGAACTGAGTATGAAAAGTAGTATGCATAGTAACTCTGGGCCAATTAAGTGAAAAAAATTTTCATTTGGTAAGTCTGTCAGCAGTTATCCTGGTATCTATCCACTCCCTTCTTCCCTGAGACTATTCTAGGTAGATTTTTTAGATATCCTCGTTTCTTTTCCTCAAGCAAAAATGACATCAGTATAATCTGTTTTTACAAACACAGTAGGGGACAGGGCATCCCTGTATATTTCTACAATAATACTTTTGATTAAAGCAAAGCCTAGTATTTTCTAAACTCCTTTAGGTTTGAAATACTAAATTATGATTTGGAAATAATCCTATGTTAACCTTCTAACATGTTTGGAAAGTAATTTTAGGGAAGCCTTTGCAATAGAAGTCTGAACTAAATTTGATCGTGGTTTTACCCAGTAGTCCTGCCTCAGACTTCTGCTTTCGTGTTGTTTGGCACAAGATAGTGGTTTTAGGTAATATGTGTCCCACCAAGTGAGGTTTTACAATTTATTAATGGGCTTCCCAAAACCCTGTTTTATTCTCTGAATGGTTTTATGGTGGCTTTAGGAACAACAAATACATCTAGGCACTGTGGTTGAATGAGCACAAGACTATTGTGCACATGTCATATTGGCCTTCCTCTTTCCTTCCCTTCCTTTGTCTCTACTCTAATATAAACAGGTTCTTGGTTCCAGGAACCAGTGGTATAATTTTAAACAGTTCTTTCCTTGCAAGTTGGTGGTGGTAGGGAGAAGCCAGTGGTGTGTGGGGTTTTTTTTTTGTTTTATTTTGTTTTAGATCAGGGAATAATTTGAAACAATTATTTTTTAATTAATAGCAGGGGAAAGGTGAAAAGAAACATTTCAGAAGGCTTTGATGAGTGCACACAGAAAATAAAACACTTTATACTATGCTTCGATAATTTATCACTTTTTGACAAGGGCTGAAAAGGGTCCAATCTGTAAGTACAAATCACCAATTTGCTCTTTTTATAAATGACTTCTTTTAAGGAGAAAATGGATGTTCCTCCAAGTGGAGCATGCATTTTCTCATTTGTTTTGTAGAATGTGCAAGGCAGCCAGGTTACTGTGTCCCTTCATTCACTGAAATTAGCTGCTTCTAAAAGCAATTCCATTTTTATCTCCCACAAATCTGTAGCATCCTATTTTTGCTAACTTCCTCCCGACCCCCTCCTTGGTATGTGTCTTTATTTCCCCCTTGCCATATCTGGATTTTAATAGATCTATAGCAGAGTGCTGTTTTCAGCCAATGGAACTACTTTTAATCAAGATCTACTTTGGGAAATGCTACAATTTTTACGGTAATAAAAGTACTATAATATGCAATTGTACTGGAGCAAGTTGTCCCCTGTGTATACCTGCACATTATAGAACAGTGGAACAAAGTGTAAGTGGTAAAATTACTTTCTTCTTAACTTCAGTCTCCTAGAGGTCAGTGACTGATTTTCATTTGCATTGTAGCAAAGACATTTGTTCTAAGTAAATACGTTTTCATTGTCCTTGGGTCCTAAAATCCATCCACGTGCCGCCCCCATAATCTCAGGCTATGGCAAACATATTGCAGCTAGCAGACAATTGTGCTTAATTTTTAGACACTCTCACTGTACTAATCGGTTTGTCTTTTGAGCCATCTCCTAGCTAATCTTTCAAGAAACTAAATTGATTCTTACTTTAGTACTGCTTATCCCCAAAACAGAGCTGTTGAGTACAAATACAGATGGCTGGCACCTGGAATGATTGCCATGTTCTCATTACAGCATATGATGGCAATTTTTTTGCATGTGTTTGATAAGGAAACGTTACAGTATACATCTAAAGCATAAACATAGGTTCTTATTTAGGACCATAGGGCATCCATATTAGTAATCTGACAAATAGTAAAAAATAATAAGGAATTTAGTTGCAGTTTAGAAATAGAACCGCAAACTTGTAGGGATACTTAGATCTCAGTCCATCCTATTCAAGTATTCTTAACCCCAGGGTTCATGACTTTTATTTTTAAAGGAGGAATATTTTCTTTTTTTCTTAATATTTTAATTTTTTCTAATTATATATAAAGATAATTTTCAACATTCTTTTTTTTAAATTTTGAGTTTGAAATTTTTCTCCCTCCCTGCCCCTTCCTCCAAGACACCAAGCAATCTGACATAGGTTATGCAGGTACAATCATGTTAAACATTTCCATGTTAGTCATGTTGTGAAAGAAGAATCAGGAAAGGGAAAAGCCACAAGAAAAAAAATGTGAAAACAATGTGCTTTGATCTGCATTCAAACTCCATAGCTCCATAGTTCTTTCTGTGGATGTGGATAACATTTTCCATCATGAGGAATTGTCTTGGATTATTATATTGCTGAGAAGAGCTAAGTATTATAGCTAATCATCACACAGTGTTGCTATGTACAGTGTTCTCCTGGTTCTGCTCACTTCACTTTGCATCAGTCCATACAAGTCTTTTCAGGTTTTTCTGAAGTCTGCCTGCTCATCATTTCTCATAGAACAATAGTATTCATTACATTTGTATACCACAACTTGTTCAGTCATTCCCCAATAGATGGGCATCCCTTCAATTTCCAATTTTTTGCCGTCAGAAAAAGAGCTGCTATAAATTTTTTTGTATATATGGGTTATTTTCCTTTTTTTATGATCTCTTTGGAATATAGACCTAGAAGTAGTATTGCAGGGTCAAAGGGTATGCACGGTTTTATAATTAACCCTTTGGGCATAGTTCCAAATCATGAATTTGTTTTAAAAAAATACGTTTTGACAAGTCTGTCAATATAATTGGTTTCCTTGAGTCCTATATATTACTTATTTTAAAACATTCTGAGAAGGGATCCCATTGCCAGAGGTCCGTGACAGAAACAAGGTTAAGAACCCCTAATTTAATCCAACCTGTACTTTAGTAGTATACAGCATCAAGTAACTATTTAGCTTCTGCTTAAAGACCTTCCAGTATGGGGAAAATTCAGTACCCCCCAAGGCATCCTGCTCTATTTTTATGTATTGGCCCCAAGGGCCTTAGAGGCAATAATATGTTATTCTGTAGGAGTACAAATCATAGGGGAGAAATGGCATAGATTATTAGGCCTAGTAAGAACTGATTGGGCCTGCCCAGTAGAAGATTTCAGGCCCAAAGTCAAGTTGGCAGACTTAGTGAGGACTGATACCTCCCATGCTTACATTGACTTATGCTTTTTTTTTTTTTTTTGCAAGGCAGTGGGGTTAAGTGACTTGTCCAGGAGACACAGCTAGTAAGTATCAAGTGTCTGAGGTCACATTTGAACTCGGTCCTCCTTACTCCAGGACTGGTGCTATATCCACTTTGCCACCTAGCTGCCCCACATTGACTTATTCTTAAAGTCCAAGTTCTTGTGTCATCAGTGAACTTTTGAGTAGGTTTCTGCCATTGTTTCAGGTAGATACTGGTGCAAGTTTGGCAACTAGATTATTTTTCTTTAAATCAATGCATTGAAAGATATCTTTTGACAAGGATAATTATAGTAATTGACATACTGTGTTTTAAGGTTTGGAAAGAGATTTTTCATTTGTACCTGTATATAACTGTCTCAGGTGCTATTATCCATTGTTTACAATTGTGGAAACAGGTTCAAAAAGGGACAAACTAATGAAAAGGAAGCTGACTGACTTTTGCAGAGACTATTCAGGGCTCCTTAGCTGAGTACTCTTTCCTATCTTTACTAAGACTTTATCTGAGCTATTGAGCTAAATCATGCCTAAGAATTAGAATCCTAACCAACCATCATTAGCTCCTACTGTCGCCACATTTCTCCAACCTCCCTCATACTGACTTCTAGCTTGTTTGTGCCAATTCAGAGTAATGTTGCCATCAGTGTTGCTGACTGAAGAGACAAGTGGGTTCTGCTCCTAATTTATTAGTACTGTAGGCTAAAGGGAAGCTATTATGGGTGCATGCAGACATGATAGACTGTAATATAATACATGATATTGGAGAATCTTAAGTAATCCAGATGTATCTAGACTATGTTACTCTGCTGTGGCCCCACAATTTATTTAGGAACTAGTTGGGAAGTCTCCAAATAGTGAGTTTCAGATGAGAAGGGCAGAGAGATGCTGAGCAGAAGTTACAACACTGTTAGGTAGCTAATATTTTTGGGCAAACATAACTTCACTAGTATAGCTTTTAATTTGGAGAAAGATATCTCTAAAATCTGAACCCTGTCTCTTAAAAATAAACTTTAAAACCCATACTTTCATATATAATAGAACTTTGGTCATTGGGTAGTCTGATTTATTGAAGTCTAAAGTAGTGTGTTTTTAGATTATTATCCTATGATCTTGAGTTCGTGTACATATAATATTCCACATCATTCCTAACACAGGGTTACCAAGTAGAGGTTCTGTAGGGTTATGCTGATGAAGAATAGATAAAATTCATTTGCATTTGGCATGTTGGTGTCCAAAAGGATGCTATTAAGATGTAAAAAAGTTCTTTTAAATAGGTTAAATATCATCCCTACAGCCTTGCCACTGTTAATTTCCTTAGCAAATCTTTTCATAGATTTCATATTTCATTCATAGAACTCATCGTAGGCTAAAGTTTCATCAATTCTAATTCAGGAGGATCTAAATGAATAAGACTTTACTATATTGAAAAGAGAGTCCCTTCTTTGCCAAAAATTAGACTGAGGGATCTCCTGCTAAAATTATTGATTTTTTTTAACCCCAACTGAAGGGATGATAGTGACTACTGTTGCTTCTGTAATTTCAGGTACTGATGCTATTTTTATGGGAGAAATGTAAGAATTATTTCAAAAGTAAACAAGCAAAAATGTCTTGTCCATTTTTGTAAGAAAGTTCTTACCATTTATAAAATATATACCCTTTAGAACTTAGGGTCTACTAGAAGGTTGCTGCATCTAAATTGTCTCATTTATTTTGTGTGTGGGGGGGTGTTTTTTGTTTAAGAGCTTTTTTCCTAGAAGCTTGAAACATTTAACAAATTTCTCATATAATTGCCACAGTAAAATTGCCACCACCATCCTTTCTAGAGAACTATTGACCCATGATGACTTTTTCTGCCTCTTTAAAGTTGTGAGGCAGAGGAACACAATTTTTCTGTTCTGTTCAAAGTTACTAACTATATAGGGAATCAAGTCTGTGGCCTTGGTTTCACTAGCCAACTGAGCTAATCCTCATATTATTCTCCAGAGTCTATGAAAAATGTGATTACTTTTTTATAGATGGGGAAAACTGAAGTAGAGAGTTTAAGTGGCTTGCATTTTACCTGGTGAAGTCAGTGAGATTGGAATTCCACAGTTCCCTTGATGTGCTGAGTGTTGGACTATATGACTGACTTCTGGTGTGGATTTAGTAAATCAGTCATCCATTCATTTTCCCAGTTGAAATAAACCAGTGTAGGCAGTCGTCCTGATATGTACATGTAGGCTGCTGTCCTTTGCATTCAAATATGTTACTGACAGTGATTGTTATTTCTGTGTGGATGTGTTTGGAAAGGATCGGTATGCAGCCAAAATTTGCATACTGCACAAAGATTTTAAAGTGATCCTTTGGTTTATCTGCCAACAGTATTTACAAAACTTAGTTTTAATTGGGTTTCTGTCTCAGGAATTCTGTACTCATTCACACCACTGCTAAAAGCTCTATCATAAACTGTTGTCCATGAATTCATTACTGTGCCATGTTGCTTGAAGCTATACCTCAGTGTGACCCAAGATGTAAGGTCCCTTCTAGCTCCAAATCTGTGATCCTATGTACAGATAAGTGAAATGGACTAAGGCTATGCCCAAGGGTGAGTGCATCTTGTGATCTTACTCATTCATCCTGACTTTTCTGGCCCAACATTTAAACTGAAGTTTCTGTTGAATGGGTATATATGCCAGCTTTTCTCCAAGCTACCTCTGGATACTAATCTCTGATCCTTGATCTCTACTCACTCTCACTTCACTACAATTGCCCAGCACTAACTTCCTCCTGCTATTACTCTTAACTGCTCTCTCTTTGCATCTTACCTCAAACCCTGAGAGCTAAAGTTTATTTTTAACTGTTAATGGAATGGATTTAAATTTACTCACTACACATTTCAGACCATTCTCAACATGTATTCCTATATTAGACTACAACACAACAGATGAATTTATTCCTAACCTTTATTTTCATCCTCATTGTTTCTCAATAGCTCCTTATTTTCATATTAATGTATCACCTCCCCTCCAATTAGAAAACTCCTTTGGGACAAAAAAAAAGTATATTCAAGTAAAAAACACATTGGCAATGTTTGAAATTGCGTATCTCATTCCATACATCTACTCTGTCATCTCTTGGCAAAGAAGTGGGATGCATGGTCCACCATCACTTCTCTGAAATCAAATTGGTCACTGCCATTCATCAGTACTGAAGTCCTTCATGTTGTTTTACTTTGTATTATTGTAGTCATATAAACTGTTCTTGTTCTGCTTGCTTCTCTCAACATAACTTCATATAAGACTTCCCAATTTTTTTTCATTTTCTTCATGTTTATGATTTCTTACAGTACAGTCAAATTACATTGCTTTCATGTACCACAATTTGTTCAGCCATTTCCTGATTGATAGGTATTTACTTTCCTCTAATTCTTTGCTGCTACAAAAAAAAAAGAGTTGTGCTATTGTTTATTTTTTAAATACATGACACCTTTCCCTTTCTTCAGCCTGTTATGCCTAATAGTAAAAAATTGCTAGGTATGTTTAAAAATTGCTTTGTGTGTTTAATTATTTTTTTAAAGTATAATTTCTAATGGTTTTCCCAAGTGGTTGGACCAATTTACAGCTTTACCAATTGCTCATTGGTGTGCCTCTCTTCCCATAGCCCCTCCAATATCTACTGTATTCATCTTTTGTCATCTTTACCAAGCTGGTGGGTTGTGAGGTAAAACCTCAGAACTATTTTAATTTGCATACTTATTAGTAATTTTGAGTATCCTTTCATGTAGTTATTAATCTCTTGTATCTTGTATTTTGAAGACAACCTGTTTACCTTGTAGGGAATGGCTTTATTTGTATGTATTTGTTATCAGTTCTCTAAACATTTTAGATATTAGATCTTTATCAGGGATATGTGCTGCAAAGATTTTTGTCATTTAACTGCTTCCTTTTAGATTCTAGTTTCATTGATTTTGTTTGTACTAAAGCTTTTCAATTTTATGTAATTGATCACTTCTTTCCCTTGTTTAATTAAAATTCTCCCATTAGCGATACATATATATATAGAATAAGGTAACTCATTCTATTTTTCTCTAATTTTTTAATGATGTGACCTTTTACATTTAGGTCATGCATTCATTTGGAGCTTTTTATTGTACATAGTGCAAGATGTTGACCTAAAACTCATTTCTGTCAAATGAATTTACATTCTTCCCAGGAGTTACCCCAGTAATTGATGTCCTTGAGTTTTCAGTAGTTTTCAGGAAAAATTAATGATTATGCTTTACTTTCCATCAAGACCAGGCACTTTGAGAACTGAGGAAGAAAGGTATAGAAACTGCACTTTGAGAACTGAGGAAGAAAGGTATAGAAACTGAAACTATTTAATAGGTCCTTTAATCAAAATGTGTTTGTATTTCTGGAAAGAATCAATTAATTGGCAAACATTTATTAAGTGACTGGACTATGCCAGACACTGCTTAGTGCTGGAAAAACAAAGGACAAAAATAAAAGTTCCTGTCCTCAAGTTTATTGAGAGAGATACAGAAGTATCTTGTATATACATGTAAGGGACTCAAGATAATTTGAAGCACAGGCAGGTGCTAGCTCCTTGAAGGTCAGTAATAAGTTTAAATGAATTGTAAGAAAAATAAAAGCAAAAAAAAAAACTTTCTACAAAACCATGTTTGCCTAAATTCTGTTCTGCCTGCCTGGAGTGTGACAGTTGGGTGAAATCTAGTTCTTTCATTCATGGAAAAACTAAACTAAGTCATTTGGTTGCCAGAAGGAACATATTGAAGACATCTTCATTAAAAACCAATATTACACATTAATAGCTTTTTAAGCTATTAATACCTATACTACACAAAATGTGCTCAACTTGCGAAAAAACAGTACCAAATTCCTTTTGTGAGACGAAGGTACTCTGAATACCTAAACCATGAAGGATAAAACAAAGAAAAAGAATTGTAGATCTATCACTAATGAATATCGATAAAAAAAAATTAAAACTAGCAAAAAACACTATAGTGATACATGTACACATACACATGCATATTTAAGTCACTGACAAAGTTGGAGCAGCAAGGTGGTACAGTGGATAGGGTGCCATGCCTGGAGTCAGGAAGACACATCTTCTTGAGTTCAAGTCTGGCCTCAGACATTTAACCAGTTGTGTGACTCTGGGCAAGTTACTTAACCCTGTTTGCTTCAGTTTTCTTATCTGTAAAATGAGCTGGAGAAAGAAATAGCAAAACACTCCAGTATCTTTGCCAAGGAAACCCCAAATGGAATCACTGAAATAACTGAGCAACACCTGACAAAGTTGAATTTGTAACAGAGATGCAAGGACGGTTTAACAGTAGGAAAACAATTGAGATTAGCAAACATTAAAAACAACACCCCAAAATTTGTGTTACCGGAATAAATAACTCCTCTCCACTGCTACCTCACAGTTTCAGAAAAGCTATTGATACTGATAAAACAAGAAGAATAAAAAACATTGCCAAAGAGGAAACAACATCCATATTTACTGATGAAAAAAGTAAATGTCTTAGTTCTGTCCTCTGTAACCAAGAGAAATGGAGAAATACAATTGTGTGCATTGGATAGAGAACTGACTCTCGAATCAGAGGACCTGGCTTCAAATCCTGCCTCTGATAATACTTGGGTAAATCATTTCAACCCCCTGGGCCTCCGTTTCCTTACCTTAAAGCTGGTGGCATCTGAGGTCCGTTCCAATTCTAGATTTCTGATCTTGTGTTTTCTTTTTGCTACTACTCTTACCTTCGCTGTCTTGTGAGTGACAGCTACTAGAACTTGCAGAGCAGATATTCAGGGCTAAATCTGCAGCTAGGTGGCATGATGGATAGAACGCTAGCCCTGAAGTCAACAGGACCTGAATTCAAATCCTGCCCCAGACACTTACTAGCTCTGTGACCCTGAGCTTAACTCTGTTTGCCTCAGTTTCCTCATCTGTAAAATGAGCTGAAGAAGGAAGTGGCAAACCACTCCAGTATCTTTGCTAAGAAAACTCCAAAGGGGATCCCGAAGGGTCTGACACAACTAAAATGACTGAAAAACAACAAAAATGCATTGCTTAGCTTCTTACCTAGATTCTCTCTCCCATATTCTCCACCAAAAAAGAAAATCTCAAGCCATTATTTCTTAGTTGCGTTCATTCACAAATATTTGTTTCCTGAAATTGGATAAGCTAATCATTCTCCAAAGCTCAAATATGAAGATTTGAAGGAGTTTAATAGACTGTGTTAATGACCAAACTACTTACCAGATGTGAGTTAGGAATGCCGTTAGTCATAGTTGATGTGTTGGTTTTGCTGATCTGTTTTTTTTTTCTTTTATGTTACAAGTGATTGCTCCATCAGTAGAGGAGGGATGTATTTAGCAGTGAACACATGTACCAATGAACAGGATGTAAAAACAAAAAGTTTAGTAAATATTAGAGATTAGAAATACTATCCCTGCCATATTATCCATTAAGCATTCAGTGCTTACATAGTACTGAGGTAAGTGCTATGAGAATCTTAGAGGATGAAGTATGACACCTGCTCTCAAAGACTAAAGTAGAAATGCTACATTTTCATTCAAGTATGATTAACACTAATCCAGGCAGCTATATGCCACAGTGGATAGAGCACCAGGTCTGGAGTCAGGAAAACTCATCTTCCTGAGTTCAAATCTAGCCTCAAGCACTTATCAGTTGTGTGACTCTGGGCATCACTTACCCCTATTTGCCTTAGTTTCCTCGTCTATAAAATGAGGTGGAGAAGGAAATGGCAAACCATTCTAGTATCTTTGCCAAAAAAAAAACCCAAATGGGGTCATGAAGAGTCAGGACTGAAACGACTGAACGACAACAAACACTAATCCATTTGATACTGTAAAAACTTTACTCCAGATAATATCTGTTCAGCATACTTACTACAATATTATTATAGAAAATAAATTAACTAGCATAACACCATAAAAGGATTCATCTGCATCCTTGGTAAGTACTTTGCTTCCAGACAAAACCACTCTAACATCAGCTTCACTATTATTTAGGTGTTGGTAAAAAAAAAAAGGCATAAGTAGCATCTATCTAAAACCAAGATCTGGCATTATAAGTTAGATACCTTTCTAGCAATATCAGAGGTAAAGCAAGGATGTCCATTGTTAACTATTTGATATAGTACTAGAGATATTAGCTATAGCAACAAGACAAAAAAAAACTTGAGGGAATAAGAAGAGGAAAATAAAAAGTTGCTTTTTGCAGCTGATGTGATGATGTACTTAGAGTTAATTGAAAAGTAACTTCAGCAAAGATATACAGAATATAAAATAAATCTACATAAATCAGTATTTCTGTTACTAAAAAAAAAACAGACCAGGAAAATATAAAAAAAGATATTCTATTTAAAATGACTACAGAATGCATAAAGTACTTGGGAATCTACCTGTAAAAACACACAGCAACTATATAACTACAAAACACTGTAGAAATATAGATCTAAATAATTGGAGAAATGTTAATTGTTCATGTTTTGACGGTCAGGTCAATAAAAAATGACAATGCTACAAAATAATTCAACTACATTCCAATCAAATTACCAAAAGGTTACTTTATAGCCCTAGAAAAAAATAGCAAGTCTAGGGCAACAAAAGGTCCATAATCTCAAGGGAAGTGATGGAGGAAAAAGTGGGAAGGAAGGGGGGCCTAAAAGTACTACATCTCAAAAGTACAAAGTAGTAATCACCAAAACAATTTGGTATTACATAAAAGCTTGAGACAGCTAGGTGGCTCCATGGATAGAGTGGTGGCCCGAAGTCAGGAAGATCTGAGTATAAATCTGGCCTCAGACGCTATCTGTGTGACCCTGGACAAATCACTTAACCTGTGTTTGCTTTAATCTACTGGGGAAGCAAATGGCAAACTATTCCAATATCTTTCCCAAGAGTACCCCATGGACAGTGTTGGTGTCACAAAGAGTTGGACAGGACTGAACAACAGAAAAAAGTCAATCAATAGAACAAATTAGATACACTACATATAAAAGCAAATAAACACTTTAGTGTTTGATAAAACTAAGGACTACAGTTAGTAGAGTAAAAATTCACCGTCTTAACAAAAATTACTCAGAAAACTGAACAACAATCTGCCAGAAACTAGGTATAGATTTATATCTCACACTACCAAGATAAATTCCAAATGGATATATGACTTAAACATAAAGAGTAACATCATAAATTAAAGGAGCAATGAAGAAATTAACTATCAGATCTATGAATAGAGGAACAGTCACAACCAAATAAGGGATGGAGATGATCACAGAAGATAAAATGGACAATTTTGATTAAATGAAAACGTTTTTGTAAAAACAAAACCAATGCATCTATAATTAGAAGAGAAACAGGTAAATGATCAAATAATTTTCATAGCAAATTTCTTTAATAAAGGTCTCATGTCCAAGATATTTTAAGGAACTGATGGAAGTTTATTTTAAAAAATTGGAAAAAATGTTTCAAATCCTAATAATCAGACAAATGCAAATTGAAATACCCAAGGTTCTACCTCACATCCATTAGACTGGCAGTTGACAAAAGCAGAAAATGGCAAAAGTTGAAGGGACTACAGAAAAATAGGTCCATTAATGGACTATTGCTGAAACTGTGACCTGATTAGTCCAGCCATTTTGGACAACATATTTGTAATTAGGCCTACAAAGTCATTGAATCTTGCATACTCTTTGATCCAGCAATACCACTACTAGGTCCATAGCCCAAAGAGATCAAAGAAAAGAGGAAAGGCCCCATATGTACAAAAACTATTGGAGCAGCTCTTTCTGTTGTGGCAAAGAACTAGAAACTAAAGGAGAGCCCATCAATTGGGGAGTAGCTGGACAAATTAAGTTATATACATCTAATGGAATATTATTGTGCTGTAAGAAATGATGAAAAGAGTTTCAGAGAAACCTAGGAAGACTTGTATGAACTGATATGGAGTGAAGTGAGCAGAACCAGAACAATTTCTACAATAAAACTAAAAATTAGAGATTTGGAAAAATTTAAGAACTCTGATCAATACAATGGCTAACTAAGTATAATTCCAAAAGACCAATGATGAAGCATGCTAACCATCTCCTCCCAAGGAGCTGATAGAATTAGGGTACAGAATAAGACATTCAGTTTTTGGACGTGATCAATGCAGGAATTTGTTTTGCTTGACTGCATCTTTATTACGAAGGTTTTGTTTTTATTTTTCCAAAAGAAGGTGAAGTGAGAGGGAGAGGAAATAGATCTTTGTTCATTAAAAAATTTTAATTAAATTTTTTAAATGGGCATAGAAGCAATATCGAGAAGTTACTAAACAATTCAAATATGTGGACATCTGCTAGGGATGTTTAGCCTGGGTAAGAGATGAGGGAGACATGATAGCTGCCTTCAAGTACTTGAAGCCCTGACATGTGAAAAAGAAAAAAAGATTTATTCTTGTAACCCTAGAGTGTAGAACTAGAATGAATGAGATTAAGTTACTGGGAAGCAAATTTTGACTGTTACAAAGAGCTTTTTAGCAATTAATGCTGTCCAAAAATGGAATAGGCTGACTCACAGTATCAAGTTCCCTATCATTGATAGTATTCAAACACAGGCTGGATGACCATCTGTCATAGATTTCATCTAGGGAATTCTTGCACTGAGTGGGAGGTTGGAGTATATTTCTAAGATCCTATGTACACTGAAGTTCCTTGCAATTCTTTGAGTTTATGATAAAATATTATAGTTTGGGATGCCTTTTGCTTTTAGACCTCTAGGATCTTAGTTTTGAAAAATGTTCTTCTATAGTTGGAGAGTCACATTATAAGATTTTGGAAACTGCCCATTTTATAAAAACATTCAATTTATTCCTAGAATTCAGTTGGAGAGGAAATTAAACACAATTTCCAAAAAATTGAGCTATGGGGATAAGGGGAGTGGTCTATATACCATATGTGATTAAACTTGGCTTAAAGAGACAAACTCTCACTTCCCCACAATTTCATATAGTGTCTGTTTTAAGTTGCATTACTTTGAAATATGATATACATGCATTTTTGAGAAATGATGTCTCTGAAGGCACTATTGAATGCCATGCTTGAACTTGATTTAAATATTGAGTAGTTTGTATTTAACCAAAACCATCTTGAATAGAAAGTCCTTCAACATGTCTGAAATTAGGAGACTAAACTTTAGAAGAGCTTTATAAGGTAGGAGAGAAAAAATATTGTTCTCTGGTGAAATGAGGAAGTCAGTCAGTGTGGAATTTTGTTGAAAGACTTTGCTGAGGTGGGTATTACTGACATAACTTATAATGGAACTTTTGATATACTCTTAAAAGTGTTTTAGGTATGTGAATTTTATTCCTTTTATTACTAAATTTTTATGTATGTGAAGGAAAAGTATGAGTCCTGTGCTGAGAATTAGGAAATACAATATCTACTTCCATCTTACCTCCAGACAATGATATAAATGTATGCAAATGACATCTCAAAGATTCTTCAAACATGTATATCTGTCTATCAATCTATCTCCACCCATATATATGCTCTCAAAGTCTGCCACCAATATTCATAATGTTCAGTAATGTTGCTAGAGGCTTTGTTCTCATAAGTATACCACTACTGAGTATCACTGGACTGCTTTCTCCTGACCCTAGACCCTGTGGGTACTGACTTTTTTTTTTTTTGCTGTTTGATGACAGATTCATGAATGAGATCTGTCAGTTTTAGGTGTATTTTTAGGAAAAGTTAAAGCATTGATACTGGACTATGGCAGAACTGTAATGAGTCCAGGGAAATGTGGCTATAGCTCTAGAATTGAGAGATCATAAAACAGAGTAAAAACTTCATCCTGAAGGGGGGAATTGTCCATAGATGTGATTAACAAGAGTAATTTAGAAATATGGCCTCTGGGGACTCCTTCAGATGAAGGCTAGGATTTTTGGATTTGGAATCTTTATTGAAATAGCAGTGGGAGGGCTACTGTGAAAGGTGTGATGAGTTAGCCAAGAAAAGGATGTTATGAGAAGTCTCTTTATACATCAGATACTGAACTAGGAAGCACAAGGCCAAGAAAGCATTCCTGATTTCACTAATAATTTGTTCCATGACACTGCATAAGTCATACTTCTCTGTGCTTCATTTCCCTTCTGTGTATAATGGAAATATTATTACTACTTCTTTACTATTAAAACCAATAAGCATACAGATGATAAAAATGAAACTCATTGCTAAGGCTTGAACACCTCTAAAATTAAATGAGATAATGTAAAAGAGTTTGTAAAATGAAGTTCCATATAAATGTGAGGTGATTATAGGATTCCAATGTTAGAGGTCATGTGTCCCTGATGTTTAATTTGTGTGACCTTGAGCAATTTCCTCATCTGTTAAATGACAGGGCCAGACTAGATGATTTTTAAGGACCTTTCAATTTCTAAATCCCATGATGCTATAGGATCAGAACCCATAGAATATCTAATGACTGGAAAACTGAAAGGTCATTCAGTAGTGAAGACAGTGCTTTCTTCTTTTATATTTCACAAATGATAATAATAATTAATATTTGGGCAGTTAGGTGACATAGTGCATAAAGTGCCTGGCCTTAAGTCAGGAAGACTCATCTCCCTGAGTTCAAATCCAGCCTCAGACACTTACTAGCTATGTGACCCTGGACAAGTCATTTTTTTTTGTTTTGTTTTGTTTTTGGACAAGTCATTTAACCCTGTTTATCTCAGTTCCTTGTCTGTAAAACGAGCTGTAGAAGGAAATAGCAAATCACTCTGGTATCTTTGTCAGGAAACCCCCAAATGGGGTCACAAGGAGTCAGACATGACTGAAACAACTGAACAACAACAAAACTAATATTTACATATTGCTTCAAGGTTGGCAAAAGCACTTTAAAACATTATCTCACTTGAAGGAAGGGAAGTAGTGGGAGATCAGGCTGAAATAGTAGGTTCAAGTCAGATTGTGGTGGGTTTTTAATACTGTTCTAAGGAGCTTGGATTTTGTCCTGTATGCAGTAAAGAGCTGCTATATAAAAATTGATTCTTTTATTGAGCATGCATTGTGTATGTAGAATTGTTCTTGGTGCTAAGAAGAACACAAGAGAAGTCTAAGATGTGATTCTTATTCTTTAGAAATGTCCAGTCTATTTGGGGAGATAGACCCACATGAAATGATGAAATAACAATATGAGGCAGCATAGCACCAAAATGAGTGCTAAAGGTAATACATGCTGTATGGTGATGAGAGCAATTGTAATAAGTCACTGCATATTAATAATAAAATGTTGGTGGTATCAGAGCTGCATCTAAAGATACTACTTCCGGTGCCTGGTTTTGGGGTACTAAATGCCATTCATTCATTTAATTCAACACTGATTGATTAATTATCTTCTGTGTGCAGAGCATGTGGGGTAGATATAGAATAGATAAGGGATGATCTCCACCCTCATAGATATGGCAGTCTAGCAGGGAGCTATCACATATGTGCAGCAATAACACAAAATTCTGCATAAGTGCTCTGTGAGCTCAGGGGGTTAGTGAGTGGGGGAAAGCATCGCTAACTGGGGGACTGGAAGGTTTGTGGAAAACAGGGTTTGAAGGATGGTTGGGAATTCAATGAGAGAACAGGGAGAGAAGTTAAAAGGGCAAATCTGAGTGTTTTAATGATTACTTTTTTAAAGATAAGTTTTTCATTCCTTCCTGTAAGGATATATTTTGTAATTTTTTAAACTTATCTTACTGAAGGATAATCTTATCATCCTTCTCCTCAAAACTATACCTCCTTGTGACTTCCCAGTGTCTATTAATGATATGACCATTTCTCTAGTCACCTAGGCTCTAAATTTCAGTCATTTTTCATTTCTCTCTTTCCCTTATTTCCTTCTTCCAGTGAATCACCAAGTCCTCTGCCATGTTCTTCAAGTCTGTCTGTTCCTTTCCATTTTCCCTGCAGCTGCCATTATTTGGACTTTTATCACACCCTCTTGGATGGACTCTTTTTTTTTTAAGGCAGTTGGGGTTAAGTGACTTGCCCAGGGTCACACAGCTGGTAAGTATCAAGTGTTTGGTCTGAGACCAGATTTGAACTCAGGTCCTCCTGACTTCAGGGCCGGTGCTCTATCCACTGAACCACCTAGCTACCCCTTGGATGGACTCTTGCAGTTGTTTCTTAACTTGGCCTCTTGGCTTCAGTCTTGTCCACACACTACAATTAGATCAATATTCCTAAAAAACTACTTTGGGCAACTAGGTGGCTCAGGAGATAGAGCACTGGGCCTTAAATTAGGAAGACCTGAGTTCAAATCCAACCTTAGACACTTCCTAGCTGTGTGACCTGGGCAAGACCCTGTTTGCCTCAGTTTCCTCCTCTGTAAAATGAGCTGGAGAAGGAAATGGCAAACCATTCTAGCTAGTATCTTTGCCAAGAAAACTCCAAATGGGGTCACCAAGAGTTGGAAACAACAACAAAATCATCCATAAATCATCGATACCTATCCAACCTCTGCTACATTTATTCACATCCTCCGTTATGTTCACCTTGTACAAGGAACCTTCCTCAATTTTTCTGGACACCAAGAGATGTCAGTGGAGCACATGAGTCATCTGTCTGTAAGGATGTGGTAGAAATCCCATCCCATTTTGGCTTTGATACCTTAAGTAGTGAAGATTATAATTCAATCAATCAACCACTGGCCTTAGATTAAGTGCTAAAAAGCCTCTGAACTGGAATAAGTTTTGGGCATAAAAAGGCTGAGTAAACAAGGTCATGCTCAGAGATCATCTACAAATTATCCAGAGAGTTGAGAAGTGATAGAATTCTAGAAATTGGAGTGAGGAGCTGAACCCCTGAGAAGGAATTGCTGGGTTGTGGAGAAGGGGGAAAGAAGGAAGGAGAGGCTCTGGCCTTGGCCAAATCTTTTTTCCTAATCTCCTGCCTCTGTCTTGGCTGGAGGAGATCCTTTAAAGCTTTGAAGATATTGGACTTCCCATCACCGCACCCTGCCTAATCAGCTGACAACAGTATCTGTGTTGGTGCTGGTATAGACTTTAGAAGGAACCCAAAGAGAAACTACACCAGAATTAGGGGAATATCTTTTTTTTTCAGCCAAAACTATGATTTATTGAAGATTCGCCATGTTAGCTAGACTCTTAAGACTCTGAGCATCTGAGGACTATTGGCTAGATTGTGAAAATCGGAGCAGTGGCTAGATTTTAGGAATCCCAGCATCTTAATGGAGACAAAATAGACCTCATATGGAGAACAGAAGAATTCATGACCAAACAAGAGATAGAGAACATTACGAAAAGCAAAATGGATAATTTTGATTATATTAAATTGAAAAGTTTTTGCACAAATAAAATCAATGCAACTAAAGTTAGAAGGAAGGTAGAAAATTGGGAAAGAATTTTTACAACCAGTCTCTCTGATAAGGGCCTCATTTCTAAAATATACAGAGAATTAAGTCAAATTTATAAGAATACAAGCCATTCCCCAATTAATAAATGGTCAAAGGATATGAACAGACAGTTCTCAGATGAAGAAATTAAAGCCATCTATAGTCATATGAAAAAATGCTCTAAATAGTTATTGATTAGAGAAATGCAAATCAAAACAACTCTGAGGTACCACATCAGACCTATCAGATTGGCCAACATGACAAAACAGGAAAATGATAAATGTTGGAGATGTGGGAAAATTAGAACACTAATGCATTGTTGGTGGAGTTGTGAAATGATCCAACCATTTTGGAGAACAATTTGGAACTATGCCCAAAGGGCTATAAAAATGTGTATACCCTTTGATCCAGCAATAGCACTTCTAGGGCTATATCCCAAAGAGATCATACAAATGGGAAATAGCAGCTCTTTTTGTGGTGGCAAAGAATTGGAAATTGAGAGGATGCCCATCAATTGGGGAATGGCTGAGCAAGTTGTGGTATATGAATGTAATGGAATGCTATTGTTCTATAAGAAATGATGAACAGGCTGACCAGAAAAACCTGGAAAGACTTGTATGGTCTGATGCTCAGTGAAATGAGCAGAACCAAGAGAATGTTTGTACACAATAATAGCCACACTGTGTGATGACTAATATTGATAAACTTAACCCTTCCCAGCAATACAAGGATCTAAGACATCTCCAGAGGCCTCATGATGGAAAATGCTATCCACATCCAAAGAAAGAACTATGAAAGTTGAATTGCTATTTTTTTCTCTTCTGTTGAGTTTTGTTTCTTCTTTCTGATGGTTCCTCCTATTGCTTTTAATTTTTACGTACAACACCACTAACGTGAAAATATGTTTAATAGGAATGTAAAAGTATAGCCTATATCAGATTGTGCACCATCTTGGGGAGGGTGGTGAGGAGGAAGGGGGAGAAAGATTTTAAACTCAAAAGCATATGGAAGTGGGGCAGCTAGGTAGTGCAGTGGATAGAGCACCAGCCCTGGAGTCAGGAGGACCTGAGTTCAAATCTGGCCTCAGACCAAACACTTGACACTTACTAGTTGTGTGACCCTGGGCAAGTCACTTAACCCCATTGCCTACCCCCCCAAAAAAAAAGCATATGGAAGTGATTGTTGATAAATCAAAATAAATTAATAAAATTTAAAATAAAAGATGGGAGGGATGTAGGAGTGGCTAAGTAGTCTGAGGTAATAGAAGTCCAGGGGTGGCCAAGGGAGAATGGAGTCTAGATAGGATTAAAGGTGGGAAATGGGGAGGGGGCAGGGCAGGGCCACTGGGAGGTAAAACAGTGGGGGGCCAGGCTAGGTTAAGGGTAAGAGATTGGGCATAGCCACAGTGAAAAGCCATTTGATGGGATTATAGCCTCAGGGGAACATCAGAGATTTGGCCATGTGGGAAAGTCCAGGGTTTTTCCTTTTTGGGGTATGGCTCCCATCCTCATCATTCCCCCCTCAAACAAATGGGACCCAAATTCTTTTGGGGTAAAGGGGCGAAGATCTTGGCTTCTGAAATTGCTTCCTGCTGGCAAGGGGTATAGAGCTGTCCCTGCCTCGAGGGGGTCCCAAAGAGTAGGTTGACTGGACCAGAGCACAGACTGCATCCAGGGAATGGTGGGGGGACATTGGATGGTACCCGCTGTTTGCTTCCAACTGTAGGTGTATGGCCTATATAGTCTGGAAGACACAATTCTGACAAAAAAAGACTGCAGGGCCCAGATATAAAACAGGGCTTAGGGGAATTTCTTCAACACCTCATGAATGGGAGAAAAGACCTTCCAGCAGCCTGAAGTTGTGACTTACCACTTACATGTGCTTTCTAAATTGAACTTATTTTATCCTGGGCCATGCATGTGCTTGTGGAAGATTGTCCTTGTACCACCTTAGTAAATATCCCTTTATAAAAGTTATTTAAGGCATACTGACTAAATTACTTTCATCTGATAATTTTAGGGAGTGGTTGAGTGTAATGAGTATAATGTGGCCATAACTGATGACATTAGAGATTATGCTTGACTCCTCAAGGGTTCTCTAGTGCCTTGAGGGGGAGATGTAACCAAGCTCTGGGGACCCAACTCATTAGTGGGAGTGGGAGTGGGCATAAGAATCCTTAGAGTTTATATGGACTGTTATTGTTGTTTGGTCATTTCAGTCACAGCCAACTCTTTTTGATCCCATTTGGAGTTTTCTTGCTGGAGATACTGGAGTGCATTGCCATTTCCTTCTCCAGCTCATTTTACAGATGAGGAAGCTGAAGCAAAAAGGGTTAAGTGACTTGCCCAGGGTGACACAGCTTGTAAGTATCTGAGACCAGATTTGAACTCACAAAAATTAGTCTTCCTGACTCCAAGCCCAGCACTTTGTGCACTCTGGCACCACCTAGCTGCCTTTCTATGGGCTGCATAACCATTACTCTTCATTCTCACCAGGTGAACAGTCATCTTATATTCCAATGTCATTTAATGAGATCTTTTACTTCAGACCTTCTTTTTAGTTCTGTATTATTTCTCTACCATGTCATAGAAAGCTCCTCACCCTAGAAGCTCACTTACGCCTGGACTTTGCACACTGAAAGCACCTTGTGCCCTTGTAGCCTTTCCCTCTAATGGGTGGATTCCTGCCAGAACCACCCTTTAAGGAGGTCCCCCAAGCCAACTATGTCTTCCTACCTCTCTAGGCTGCACTCTTGACTCTCCAGACTTTCTCTACCCCATACCGAGTACCTTCATCTCTTCTCCCCCTTCCAGCACCATTTCCCTTTTCATCTTCCTTTTACATGCTATCTTCTCTCGTAGAATATAAGCTCCTTGAGGTTAAAGACTGTCTTTCCACTTGTGTTTGTATTCCCAGCACTTAGCACAGTGCCTAGCACAGAGTAAGCACTTTTTAAATACTTATTGACTAGCTCTTTTAGCCTACCAAATGCCTCTCTATTCATATCTAACAAACACTCATTTTTAATTCTTTGGAGCCTGTGTGTTCCACAACTCACAGCCTCCTAGCATTATCTACAGAAAATTGAAATTAAAAAGCTGGATGTCAGACATGGTGGCACATTCCTGTAATCCCTACTACCAGGGATGGTAAGGCTGGCAGATGGCAAGCTCTCAGAAGTTCTGAGCTACAGTGGGCTAGGGCATCTGCACTGTTGGACATTAAACTGGCGAACCTCTGGGAGGAGAAGGCAACCCGGTTTCCAAGAGAGGGATAAACTGGCCCAGGTCAAAAAATGGAGCAGGTCAAAGGTCCCATGCTATTTAGTGATGGGTGTGGACTTATGAGTAGACCCTGCACTTCTAGCCTGGACAAGATAAGACTACTCATCCTTAAAAAAACACAAAAAGTTGGACCTTTGTTTCAAGGAATGGTTTTGGGTCATTAAAGTAGCTCTGCAGTTTGCAAAGCAATCCATCTTACTCCCTTCCTGTCTGATTCTGAGTCCAATTTGTCCACTTGCAATGGATATGGATAAGAGGCAGGAAAAAAACATCCTATGTCAATCACTAGGCCAAACTCTTGTGAGTGGTTGTAGATCTCTTTCAGGAGGTGCTGCAATTTTCTACTAAGGCTTAATGCAATTAGCACAATGTCATATTTAAAACAAGAAAATCTGGAGGACTTCAATCTCCAAGGAATTCCTTTTGATCTATGCTGGATTTCCTTGATGACAATAAAAAAAAAAACTCTTGGCTAACAGAGTTCTCCCTTTTTTTTTTTTGTCTTGCTCAATATTAATGGTCAGAGAGCAATTGAACAAGATTATTTCTGTTTTTTTTTTTATCTTTCAAGGAATCTTGCATAATTTTGGCATATGTGCAGAAGACATCTTGTTGGAAGGGAACCTCGAAGGACTCATTTTGCTCCTGAACAATTAGCACAAGATCTTGTATTCTCTGTATCTCAGTCAGTTGTGTGATGATAAAGACAACAGTCGGTGTGTTCTATTCTCATCAGAAATTTATGTAGAAGGGAAAGGAGGCTTATGCAAGAATCACATGAAATAATAGTTATAAAGAACTTTACAAATATTAAAAATATTATTTTTTGACCTTATCTTCTGAGACTCTTCTACATGATAGTAATAACATGATAAATAACAACTTTATGCACACACACACACACACACACACACACCACCATTCTATAGTATATAAGCTCTTTCATTTAATATTCATTCAATATTCTGTGAAATAAATAGGCTGGACTGGGGAGGAGAACCTGCAGCCTCGAGGTCACATGTGGCCCTCTAGGTCCTCAAGTGCAGCCCTTTGATAACTGCATTCCATCAAAAGGCTGCGCTTGAGCACCTGGAGGGCCATATGTGACCTTGAGGCCGCAGGTTCCCCTCCCCTGGGCTAGACCAAGGATTCTTAATGGTTTGGGTGCCCTTTGACCATCTGGTAAAGCCTATGGACCCTCTCTCAGAAAAATGTTTCTAAATGCATAAAATAACATATATAGCATTACCAAAATTATATTTAAATACAGTTATAGAAATTATAATAAGTTCATGGACCCCCCTGAAATCTATCCATGGACCCCCTGAGAGCCTGTGGACTCTTAAGTTAAGAACTCCTGGCCTAGGAATTTTTGTCTTCACTTTTACCGATGAAGAAATTGATGTTTATTTGCCCAAGGTTACCCAGTTATTAAATGACAGAGCCAACACAAACCCAAGTCTTATGTGCTCCTTTGAAAAGAGCAGCTAGTATTTACACAGGGTTCTAACAAAATGCTTTCTCCCCTCCCACAGGACACTTCTGTGAGGTAGCTAGTGTATTACTAACAGGGTCCACTAATTCAAATGTTGCTATCTAGCATAGCGGCTAAGGTACATAAAAGTTTTGTCCAAAAAAAAAAAGCATTGTTTATAAAAGTTCAATCTTGGTAAGGGTCAGTCATCTTCGGAAAAAGCCCACTTTTGCCATCAAATCCCAGGAGGGATGGATTCAGGTGCTGGCGGCCTAGACTTTGAAATTCTCTTTTCTTGTCTCTGATGCTATGATTTTAACACTAACCAAGGCTGAGTTGGGATTTTTTATCACCTAACATAGCACTACTCTGGGCATGGCCCAGTTCCCACTTCAACAGTGAGGGTTTCTTCAGTCTACCACAGTGACAGCTGAAATGTCTTTGTTTCCAATATCCTTGCCTTGCCAGGCAGAGTCAAACAAGGGCCCCCGCATACTGAGCTTTATTCAGTCAGGGATGCCAAGGCCAAGGACCTAGGCAAAACCAATTCTTTGCTATTCTTTAGTGTTTTTTGTGGCAGTCTTGAAGTTGAAAATAAGAATGTTGATGAGGGTTTTGGAGTGTAGGGTGTGTGTGTGTGTGTGTGTGTGTGTGTAAAACTAATATGATTAAAACTGGATTTGGACACTGAGTTCCTGAAGATAATGAATATTAGTGGTAACAGCTGTTGCCTTTCTCATTAGTGGAGAAAGTGAGGGTGAAGGTGGGGTAGGCAACAACTTTGTTTAAAGGATGTTTCTTTGGAAAACTGAAGAGTAAAACCATTGAATTAAGACTGAAGAAGCACATCTTCCCAAAGTAAGTGGGCATTTCTATCAAATCAGTTCAGCTAGAGAAGGTATTGAATCTGAAGGAGAAAGCTCTGGGCCAGGACTGGGTAGCAGCATTCTGGGTGTGCCTACATGTTTGGCATGCACTTTTCTCCTTGATCCATAGTCATATAAGTTCCTTCTGACTTTGGGGAAACATGACTTTTGCCAGTAACTCCAGAAATGGTCTTCCATGTCTGCCCTCTGAAGGAGAATGAATAGAGTCAAGGGGCTGGCTGACCAGGCCAGCCAAGTTCCTCTTACTGCTCATCTTCTGCCACATCTTAAGGAGCCTGAGAGATGACAGTAATTAACCATATCAGTTCATCCCTTTTGGAAACCAAGTTCCCATGAGAAAAGTAGTGTATGTCACAGTATTGGAAGTTTCCCAGAAAAGAATTATAGGACATTTCTCTTAACTGGCTGCCCCTCCCTCTGTAATCTTTCCACATTAAAGGAAAGGGGTGAGGGTGAGGTTGGAGAAAACTCTGGGGGTAGATTCTTTTCTTAACGTCTAATTTTTATAGCCAAATTTGTAATCCTATTTCAGATGAAATTTCTTCCTTTAGCTGTAATTCCAGATAGGAGGACTGATGCCTTGAGGGGCTCTTTCAAAGTTAATGGTCAATTTTTTAACATGTCTGCAATTATTCTGCATATTTTTGGGGGGACTTTTTGTTTGATTTATTTGACATTTTCTATCACTTTTTTTGCACATATCCATTTTCCAGTCTGTATGCATTTAAAAAATATTAATCAGCTTCCTTCTTCTGAAGTCATGGAAGTTAGAGGTTTTTTTTTTTTTAAAGTCTAGATCTGTGATTTCATGAGCATGAGGAACTCCTGGTGCAGAAAATCTCCACTGATACAGATACCGAACTCCCCTGTAATTTATATTCTGAGAGAGTTGTCTGGGGGCACTGAGAGGTTCACTGACTTGCCCATGGCCACACATCTCCTATACGTCAGAGACAGATCTTGAACCTGGGTCTTCTTGACTTCATGGAAGGCCCTCTATGAAATTCACTGTAAATCTCCCAACTTCACTTTAAAAAAATTATTTCAAGGAGAAGCTAGGTGGCACAATGGATAGAGCACCATCCTGGAGTCAGGAGGACCCAAGTTCAAAATTTGGCCTCACATACTTAATAGATGTGTAACTCTGGCCAAGTCACTTACCCCAGATTGCCTCCCAAAACAATCATTTCGGCCTCTTTCTCTATCAAAAATTTTGTTAGAATAAGCAGGAAATAAATTAGTTTATGTGTTGATTTATTTTTTACTCACCCTCTGCTGAAGAACAGTGACATGGCTAATATAGCTAAACAAGCATATTTTAAAACTGCATGTTTAATCTGAATAGTAGGACATTACCTATAATCTTGTAATATTGGGGCTTTAATATTTTAATTAACAACTAGATAGCATCTAGCCCAAATGACCATTTGCCAAGCCAACTATCTGTGTTTGAATTTCAGATGTCAGTAAAAGCAACAATACATCTCCTTATAGGTTCTCTCTTTGATATCATGCTGTTTCATTAATTTTTATCATGTCAAAATATATAAATTCTATTCTAACTCTGTGTATACACACACACACACACACGTCTTAACTCAATGTTAAAATGAGGCAGGCTTGTCTCAAAACTACTGCTTATTAAAACTACAACAAAAAAGATAGGATTAAAAATATGCAAATGATGAATATGACTCAATCCTAGCATTACATAGAATCTCAGAGTTAAGAGGGACCTCGGGATTCATTTAGTTCAACTCAAACATGACTGAGAATTCCCTCGAGAAGACATCCAATAGGCAGCCAGGCGACTCAAGGATCTCTAGCAGGTAGAATCCACTCCCTGCCAAAGCATCAGACTCCACTTCTAGATCATTTTAATCATCAGAAACGTTCCCACATTGAACCAATCTCTGCCTCCGTGCAGCTTACATCAATTGTTTCTGTTTCTGCTCTCTGGGGCTATGCAGAACACATCTAATCCCTCATCCATGTAACAACCCTTCACATTCTTAAAGTCAGCTATTATGTCCTTCCAGCCTGAACAAGATACATAGAACCAGTCTTTAAAAAACAAACGAACAAAAGCATTTTCATGGTGAGCATCCCTGGTTGCTTCAACTGACACTTAGATGGCACCCAGTAGAGGTCCCCTCACTGGCCTGATCACTCCCCTCTAGATGTTCTATCTGTTGTTAATGTCCTTTCTATGGCACCCAGGACTGAGCATGGTGTGGTCTGAAATGCAATCTGAATAGAGGGGAGTATGAATGGACTGTGATTACCTCTTGGTGTGGCCAAAGATCCCTTCACTTTATTTGGCCTGTCATGATATACTGCTGTCTCATTTTGAGCTTACCATTCCCTACAATTTCCAAATCTATCTCAAACTCTCTGGCTTCCCCATCTTATACCGGTGACATTGCTTTTGCCAGTTTAATTTGAGTCTAAGATTTGGCATTTGTCCCTATTAACTTTTATTTAATTTATTTTATCAAATTTATTTAATAAATTTATTAAATTAAATTTATTACATTTTATTAAATAAATTTATTAAATTTTATTAAATGTTTTTGGTCTTTCCAGATATTTCTGGGTCACTCAATCAATCCACATTTACTAAGGACTTACTATGTGTCAGGCACTGTGCTAGGTGCTATGGATATAAAAGCAAAAACCAAAATAATCTCTACTCACATGGAGTTTATAATCCAAAGGAGCAACGTGTATGTGTTATATAAAAATAATAAATACAAAATAGATGGGAATGGAAGAATGGGAGAAGTATTTGGGGAGGGAAGGAAAGACTTCATATATAATATGATCCTTGAACTGCATCTTGAAAAAAGAGAGATATTATGTGAGGCAAATGTAAGAATGGAATGTATTCCAGGTATGGGAAAAAGTTCGCTTCAAAAGCTTGAATTAACTGAATGACATGTGTGAAGAACAGCAGGAATCCCAGTTTAGCTGAATCACAAAGAATAAGAGGGAGAATAATGTAAAATGAGACTGGAAAGATGGGTTGAGGTCAGTTATGAAGGCCTTTCTAAGCTAAAGATAGGAGTTTATATTTTATCCTAGAGATCATAAGGTCTCATGAACTTTGTTGAGTAGGAGAACTGGCAGGTTACAAAACTGACAGGTGAGAAAAATGGTTGTGCTTCAATAGAAATAGGGACATTTGGAAACGGAAGAGGAGTTAAGGGGAGAGATAGGTTCTGCTTTGGTCCTATTGGATTTCCCAGATAATTATGGGACATCCAATTTGAAATGTCCAATAGGCAATGGGTAATGAGACTCTCAGGGGGAGAATAGGGAGAAACTAGGGCTGGATATAGATATTTTTGAATTATCTGCATGGAGATGATAGTTAAACCCATGGGAGTTGATGAGATTATTGAGAGAGAACATAGAGAAGAAAAGAAGGCCCAGGAGAGAACCTTGGGGTTCACCCCACAGTTAGAGGAGCATTAGAGACAGTTGTTGAAAGGTAGCTAGATAGCACAGTGTGTTGGACTTGAAGTCAGGAAGACTGACTTAAGTAACTCAAGTTACTTAACTTCAGTTTCCTAATATATTAAATTGGAATGATAAAACTACCTGTTTCATTGGATTGTTGTGAGGATCAAATGAATTAACATATGTAAAGCACTTTGCAAACCTTGAAGCACTTATATAAAAGCTGGCTATTGTTATCATTGCTCTTATTATTGTTGTGAGATGAATGTTGAGCCAGTAAGAGACACTGAGAAAGAGAAATCAGAAAAGCAAGAGGACAGTCAGGAGAGAGGACTATCATGAAAACTCAGAGAGGATAGAGTATCCAGGAGGAAAGAGGATGGGCCCCAGTGTGAAATGCAGCAGATAGGTCCAGAAGGTTGCATGCTGAGAAAAGATCACCCTTACTCAATAGCTTTTACTCCTAGCCTTGTGTCATCAGCAAATCTGATAATTCCACCTGTGCCTTTACTGTAGTCATTAATAGGTATCTGTGTTCCACAGCATATTGCCAAGCACAGATCCTTGGGATACTCCACTAGAGACCTCTCTTTGTGTTGAGATTGACTCATTAATGACTACTGGTCATGCAACTAGTTCTGGGTGGTTTGTTTTTAATGTGATTAGTTACATTAATTGTTCCTTAAGACTGAATTGGCAAGTCACCTTTATCATAGTGAATAATTTATTGGATATATTGTTATGGTATTGCTACTACCATTTTATTTAAAATTTTCACTTTGAATTTTCATTATTGTTATGGGTCTATTGTTCTTTTTCTTTACTTTACCCTTCACTATTTTAGATCTTCTCTATTTACCTCATAACATTCAACTAGTTCTGAATTCATCTAACTGTACTACCACCTTTCATATTTTCATATGGTCCATAACCTTGAGGGGGGATGATGATGGTGTTGAGGACACAGAATCATAGTTAAGCATGGGCTAGGTAGTTCTTCTCACGTAGGAAGGGAGAGAAAAATGGGAGAGAAAAGAACCAAGAGAGAAATGGACAGGACTGTTTACCAAGTCCAAGACATGGCCTTTCATTGGGAGTTGGTTTGAAAAACTTTAGGAAAGGAGAAGACAACGGATATGAAGAGCCAAATGGGAGAATTATCAATAAACCAAGCAGGGTCCAATAAATATGAAAAAGTTACCAACTATGCATTGTTTTACTCAAGGACTACTGAAAACTGTCTTCTTTTTAGCTTGCCTTGCCCAAGCCAGGCAGATAAGACTCAGATTTTACTGATGCATGTGCATATTTTTTGAGTCTGTAGTTTCATTTAGTGGTGTTGTTCTATATTGGTTTACATATGTCTGATGGGAAAGTTTTCTGGACTGCATCTTGGTTTAGTGCTAAGAAACAAATCTTTTGCAACACCATCACCTTAATGATTTAAAAGGGACCATTTTGGGGCAGCTAGGTGACACAGTGAATACAGCATCGGCCCTGAAGTTAGGAGGACCTGAGTTCAAATCCGGCCTCAGACACACTTACTAGCTGTGGACCCTGGGCAAGTCACTTAACCCCAATCACCTAAAAAAAAGGAACTGTTTTTGCATATGAAATATGTAACGATCTCTACATTGACATTAATCTTTTAAGTCTAGTTATTGAGCATGTGAAATCTGTTGATAATGTTAAAAGTATCTCTTGAACATTGGTTGTTATACCTGTGTGGATTTTTTTTTTCTTGCATAGTGTCTGAAGTGGAGTCATTAATTATTTTTCATGTCACAGGTAAAGGACTAAATGAAAATCCAAGCAGCCATCATAGGATGGGTATACACCATCTTCTTCTGTCTGGTTTCATACACCGATGCTTTTTCTCATGGTGCAAGCCTTGAGGCTTGTGTTGATATGAAGCCCAGACACATCAGAGCCCAACTTCAGAATCCCAGGAACAATTACATTACCATCTATACCAATGTGTCCTCTTACTCTCCTGGTGACAAAGTACCAGGTAAGTGTGCCAAAATACGTGACACCCTCCCAAGAATTTCAGATCATAGAATTCATGACCTGGTACATGTGTCTAATGGTAAAGTTCTCTGG
Organism: Phascolarctos cinereus; assembly: GCF_003287225.1. Classification (NCBI taxonomy): domain Eukaryota; kingdom Metazoa; phylum Chordata; class Mammalia; order Diprotodontia; family Phascolarctidae; genus Phascolarctos; species Phascolarctos cinereus. The sequence goes on along the minus strand of NW_027556402.1, from coordinate 111,275,796 downwards.
ACTGCATTTTGGATTAGTCCTAATTGTTTTAGCAACAAATCTTTAAGAGGGAATATTTGTATGTATAAAATACACATGTGTATTATATACATATATAATATTTAATCTCTCTGACATTTTCTTCCATAAACACAGAACAGGATAATTCCCATGTAGCTTTTCTGTCAATGAGTTATGATGCCATTATGATGTGACTTCATTATTGTTAATGTATTTCTTTATTCCTATTTCAGGCTAAGAGATGGTTTGGGGTATTATAAAAAGTTAAAAGGGTATGATCACATTATTTGCTGTTCCTGAAGTAAGTGCATTGTGAAGTGATCAGTGTGGCTAATATGGTGTAATGATAAGGACCACATTCTAGGGATGGCCAGTCATGGCTAGCACCACACCTTGTTCTAATTCAAATTAAAAAGATGTATGGCGTGGCTTAAGTTTTAGTCTCATGAATTGTTCTTCCACAGAGTTTGCAGATAAGACAGCTTGATTTTTAATTCTAGTCAAGTCAACAAGCATTTATTAAGTACTTACCATGTGCTAAGCGCTGAGAACACAAAGAAACAAAGAAAAAAACCCACCCAATGTCTGCTCTTAAGGGGCTCATAGTCTAATAGGGGGAAAATGCAAACTATAGGCAGGATAAATTGGAGATAATCTGCAGAGAAAAAGCATTAGCATTAAGGGGAATCAGAAATGCTTGTCTCAGAAATAGTGAGCTTAGAAATGTTATTATTTATAACATGCTCATTAATCTCATAATATGTTAAAATTAATGCTTTGCTCTTATATATGTTATATTACATGCGTAGAAATCAACATATTTTTTCCTATATGAGAATATATCAATCTGGGAATAATAATAATAACTAGCATAATAATGACATAGCACTTTAAGGTTTGCAAAGTGCTTTATCCTCATTTTATCCTCACAACAATCTTGGGAGGTGGGCGTATATCCCCGTTTTAGGATTTGAACTCAGATCCACTTAACTGCTCTCCGGTATGGGAATGGACAGATGGGTCCTTTCCAAGTTTGGAGAACAGGGATACTTCAGTACTTTGATGGGTCTATGATTCACTGAGCACTCTCTTCAACACAAATCACATCCCACCCACAATGTCTCACCCAGTGGAACTCATATCATAAGTCCTCTGCGTCAGAAGGCAACCCAGCAGGGCAGAGGATCTTCTCCATCTCTTAACATCGTGCCAATACTAATGGAATATGTGAACGATCCATGTCTTTATCATTTGCTCTCACTTCATTGCCAAACTGGTCATTCATCCCTGATGATATCCTTCTTGCTACTGCGCTACCCAGAAACGTTCAAAACCAAAATAATTGCAACACACTTTGAAAATACAGAAACTGAGAGTTGGAAGTGACCTCAGAGGCTCTCTGGTCCATCCTGAATAGGGATTCGCTCCCTACAATATCCCTTAAAAGTGGTAGTCCACACTCTTCAATCTCCTGTGATAGAGAGCTCAGTATTGACTGTAATGAAAATGTAGTTTTCTCTGACTTGAGAAAAGGGGGTGAGGAGGGAAAGACCAATCATGTGACTATTTTGCAAATACTTCTGTAAATCACACCAGCTGGCTGGGCGAATGACTCATCCTTTCATGTTTTAGTGACCGTGAGGAGTCGTGGGGATTTCATGGGATTCCTGCTCCAGGCTCGCAGAGTTTCTAATGACCAAATTGCTGGCACCTTTGTTTTCATCCCTTCTGGTTCCAAACTGATGTCTTGTTTTGAAGAGGCCAATACAGTCACCCACTCGGACAAATCCCCAAAGAGAAATCTGTCTTTTGTGTGGAAGGCACCACACCAACCCACTGGGGACATCAAGTTCTTGTAAGCTGGGAAAAAGAAAGAGATTTGTGTCTTGGCGCCTGAGCTTTCTACATTGGGCACAGATAGAAAGGCTCCTCTCCTTGTCTTTGCCACAAAGTAGCCAGTGATGCCCCATCTTGCCCTGTGGGATGGCCACCTTGGCCATCTCACCTTTAGAGTGATGGTCATCTGTGTGAGTCCTCCAGATTTAGAAATCCAAGGGCAGTTACACGGATGGGCTGCAGACAGCTTTGGGCTATCCTATTGCTAGAGGCTATTTCTCTTCTCCTAATGATACCCCAGGACACACCTGGGAAGGCCAAACTGTGCCCCCTTTCATGGCTTCATCCACCCCCCAGAGAATCTGAGATCCTTAAGGGCAAAGATTATTATTATTTTAAAATTTATCCTCAGCGTCTAGCACAGCTTGGAGTAGGTATTTAATGAATGTTTGTTGAATTGATTTGAAATGAATAATTGCCACTAATTTGTTTCTGCTCTGGCTCTGGATTTTCTTTGGGCCTGGGGTCAGGAATGTAGAAAGAATTGGTGTACTTTGGGTTGGGCAACCAGGTGGCACAGTGGATAGAGTGCTAAGTCTGGAGTCAAGCATATCTGAGTGACCCTGGCCAAATCACTTTAACCCTATTTGCCTTAGTTCCTCAGTTGTAAAATGAGCTGGAGAAGGAAATGGCCAACCACTCCAGTATCTTTGCCAAGAAAACCCCCAATGGGAGACTGGACTGAACTGTTCAGTAGCAGTACTTTGAGTTAATTTCCTTTGTATAGGGTTTTTCATTTTTCAAAGTCCTTTAACACCAATCATCCCACTTCATTGTGATGTCTCTATTCGAGTTAGGTCAGATGGACATTAATAATAACAAAAACTATCATTTACATAGAGCTTCAAGGATTGCAAAGGATTATCACATCTCACATTTGATCCTCACGAAAACCCTATGAGGTTCATGCTATTATTGTATCTGTTTTACAATGAGGAAACTGAGGCAGATAGAGGTTAGATTACTTGCCTAGGTTCATATAGCTATTAAGTGTCTGAGATCAGATTTGAATTTAGGTCTTCTTGACTCCAAGTCCAGCCTTCCAGCCACTGTGGAGACTGAGGCACAGAATGGCTGACACTTGTCTTCAATGAAATACATAAATAGAAGCAAAGTTTCCCAGGCCTCTCAACCTGTGTTCTTTCACCTATCTGTATTTCCCCAGTAACATTGATTCTATTTGATAGTGCATACAATTGAGTTAGATCTAAAACTTAGTTCATTTCAACATTAGCTTTCTGTGTGACATTAGCACCTTTATTCACCCAACCCTTTATGACACATTTTCTCCATCTCATTAATGAGAATGGTAGCCCAGTTCAACAGTTATTAAGTGCCTACTGTGTGCAGGGCACTGTTCTATCTCTAAGAAAACAAAATGTTTAGATGGGATACTATCCCTACTGTTCTACACACTGGTAATCTCTATCTCAAAGGGACAGTATGTTGACAAATGAGTTCATAGGATTTCAGGCTAGAAGAGACTTTAGAGATCATTTGATCAATTGGTTCTCAAACTTTTACATCTCAAGACCCCTTTACAGTCTTAAAAATGATTGAGGACTGGGGCAGCTAGATGGTATAGTGGATAGAGCATTGGCCCTGGATTCAGGAGGACCTGAGTTCAAATCTGGTCACACACACATAACACTTATTAGCTGTGTGACCCTGGGCAAGTCACTTAACTGCATTGCCTAATCCCCCCCCAAAAAAAAATGATTGAGGACACCAAAGAGCTTTGTTTATGTGAGTTACACTTATTGATGTTTGCCATATTAGAAGTTAAAATTGATAAATATTAAAAATATTTATTAATTCATTTAAAACAGCAATAATACACCAATTTTATGTTACTATAAGCAACTTTTTATGGCAAAATAACTATGTTTTCTAAACAAAATAAATTGTGAGAAGATTGACATTGTTTTACATATTTTTGCAATCTCTTTAATGTCTGCCTTAATAGGATATATCTGCTTCTCTATTTAATCTGTTGCAATATGTTGTTTTGGTTGAAGTATATAAACAAAATCCAGTCTCACATAGATATATAGTTGGGAAACGGAGCATTTCAATAGGCAAATAATGTCAGTATTATTACGAAAATAGCTTTTAACCTCACTGTGCCTCTGAAAGGTTCTCAGGGACCCCCAGAGGTCCTTGGATCACACATTGAGAACTACTGATCTAATTCAACTCTCATTTTATAGGAGAGGAAATTGAGTCCCAGAAAGGTTAAGCAGTCCACCATAGGTTACACAGGTAGTGAGTAGCAGAGCAATGATTTGATTCCATGCCTTCCTACTCCAGATCTAGGGCTCCATGCCTTATATGGGCTTTTCCTAGAATGAGAAATTGGATGTGTGAAAAGTGTTTTATAATGGTTAACCATGAAATTACACTAGCTACTAAATTGATTACTTTTTCATTATATATTAATTATAAATTCAATTAATTATAGAACTGGTTAATAACAACATCACAGTAATGATTAGTAATACAATTGAAAATGAAACTTTATATTTAGACTTAATCATCTTTAAGACTATGAAACTATGTAGTACAAAGAGCAATAAACTTAGAAATCAGACAACCTGGGTTCAAATCCTGGCTTTACTACTTATTTATGACATCAGGTTAGTAATTTACCCTCTCTGGGCCTCAGTTTCTTCATCTATAAATGAGGGTGCTTGACTAGTTGACTTTTAAGGGCTCTGTCAGCTCTTAATTTTATGAATTACTCATAGTAAAATTTTTGAATGAAAGAACCTATGAGAATAACTGAGTATGAATACCAAAAATGATCAAAGAGTCACAGATTTAGAGTTGTGGGGGACCTTAAAGTGATTGAATAAAATACCCTTGTTCTATCAATGACAGAGATAAAATTTGAACACAAGTCCTCTGACTTCAGAGCAAGTGTGCTTTTCATTATACCATACTGGACTTATCTGTTTTAGGGCAGGTTCACTTCAAGAAAAACAAAATACTATCCTTTGAGTTCCTGTATTTTATTTAATCTTCTAATTGTCTTTCCTGCCCTATCGTTACCCTCCCCTTCCTATTAGGATGGTCTCTAGCTTTATTCATGGGAATTACAGAGTGATTTCCTCTTCCCAAACAGTTTATCAGTAGTACAGTCATATTTCATTTACTGGGAAAGGATTGAATCAACCATCGTGTCTCAGCAGACACAAAACAGAACACTTTCTGATGGCAATGTGGAGCCAGCTGCAAGCCTGCAGAAACCAAATGGCCTAGAAGTCACAACCACAGGTACAGTTAATCCCCTATATTTATTTATTCATTGTCATCCTTGTCTTTCATGTTATTTATTTTCACTTAAAAGTTACTGCCTCTAGTATCCTACCTTGGCAGAGCAAGCATTGGACAGGGAAAAGCTGAGTTCACAGCCCACAGGCTTAGGAAAGTTATAGTCTGCAAACTGAGAAGGGAACAAAGACAGATCCCTGACTGACCTGTGCCACTGCAAACATGATTTGTCTGCTTCTGCCAAACAAATTCCCAGTCAGGCTCCAGGCTGGGGGGTCAGAGCAGCCTTGTGAAAAAGCTTTGGCATCTGACCCCTATATGGAAGATATTGGTCAGTTCCCTTACCTCCCTGAAGCTGCACAGAGAGTAAAAATAATGGAGTTCTTCCCCCCTTATCCACTAGGTTCTTTTTCTATTTTTTTCCATAGGCAATTAATTAATCATTGACTATGTGTAAAAAAGAAGGAACTGTGCTAGATGCTGCGATTCAATTAAAAAACAAACAATCCATGCTCAGAAGAAGTGTACATTCTATTGAGGATGGGAGTAGTGATAGAGATACGATATCTGGCAAAGGCCAGGCAACTCAGAGTGGTTTTGGGGTTAAACTGGAGCAATCTGGCATCCAGGCTCATTGGGTGACGTTAAGCTGTTCTAGAGCCTTTGGGGAAAAAATAAAGGAAATATGACTTGCTTAAAAATCACTGGTATCAGGAGAACAATTTATAAAATAGTGACAACATTGTAAAGATAAACAGCTTTGTATGACTTAAGGATTGTCATCATCATAATGACTAACCACAGTTCCAGAGGACTTAGGACAAGGTATACAACCCCACCTCCTGACCGAGAGGTGACAGATTCAGTGTGGAGACTGAGACATATTTTCGGACATGGTCAATGTGGGAATTTTTTTTTACCTGACTATGCATATTTGGAACAAGGGTTTTGTTTTTCTTTTTCTCCTCCCTCCCCCCAGGGAGTGAGGTTGGAGGGAAAGAAAATAGATTTTTGTTAATTTGTTAGTAGAATTTATTAATTGAAAAAAAATTATTTTTAAAGGCAAAAACAGCACTGGATCATAGATTTAGAGTTGTAAAGACTGCGTGTATGTGTGTGTGTGTGTGTGTGTGTGTGTGTGTGTGTGTGTGTGTGTAGATCTACACATATGTATGTATACACACACACACACACACGCACACACGTATTCTAGTGACTAGACTAATCTAGTTGGACTAGGTAACCTAGTCCAATCCCCTCATTTTGCAGATGAGGAAACTGAGACTCAATTTCAGGAATTTACCCAAAATCATAGAGTTGGTAAATGTCAGAGCCAGCACTTGACTCTAGGTCTTCGGACTCTAGAATTATGCCTTCTTCACTACACTAGGCTGTCTTTCACATGACATTGCTCTTCTTGCCCTTCCCCCCATTTTCTAGTTCAAAGTCAATTGCCATAAATTGCTAATGGATTTCACAAAAATGTCCTTTGGTATATGATTGCATATGAAAATAAAGTCTCTTGGGCCATATCTTCATATGATCATAGATTTAGAGCCAGAAAGAATGAACCTTAGAGGTCATCTAATTTAACCCCATCTTTCTATAATTGAGGACATTGAGGCCCAGAGAAGTTACACCGATAATAAATAACAAAGCCAGGGCTTATACCAAGTTCTATGCAAAATACTGCAAAACACATTGTCACCATTTAATATTACTAATTATACTTTTTTAAAAAAGATTCATTAATTTGTTTATTTTTAGTTTTCAACATTCACATCCATAAGATTTTGAGTTCCAAATTTTCTCCCCATTTCACTCCACACCAACCCCAAGACAGTGTACATTCTGAATACCCTTTCCCCTAATATGCCCTCCCTTCTGTCTCCCCTCCCCCCATCCCCTTCCTCTTCTATTTTCCTGTAGGGCAGGATAGATTTCTATATCCCATTGCCTGTGAATTATCCAGTCGCATGTGAAAACAATTTTTTTTAAACATTTGTTTTTACAACTTTGGGTTTCAAATTTTCTCCCTTCCTCCCTCCCTACCTCATTGAGAAGGCAAGAAACTTGATACAGGTTATACTTGTGTAGTCATGTAAAACACTTCCATGGTAGCTATGCTGTGGAAAACTATGTTTCCCTTCATCCTATCCTGCCCCCCATTTATTCTATTCTCTTTTGACCCTGTCCCTCCTCAGAAGTGTTTGCTTCTGATTACCCCTTCCCCTAATCTGCCCTGTCCTCTATCATCCCCTTACTCTCTTAAGCCAAATCTGATGAGAATAAGATTCACACATTCCCTCTCACCTTTCCCCACTTCCCCTCCACTGTAAAAGCCTTTCTCATCTGTTTTATGTGAGCTAATTTACCCCATTCTACCTCTCCCTTTCTCCTTTTCCCAGTATAATCCTCTCTCACCCCTTAATTTTATTCTCCAGATATCATCCATTCATTTTCAACTCACCTTGTACACTCTATCTATCAATCTATCTATACATATAATTTTTTTCCCCCTCCAACTACCCTAATACCGACAAAGGTCTCATGAGTTACAAATATCATCTTTCCATATAGGAATGTAAACAGTTCAACTTTGATAAATCCCTTATGATTTCTCTTTCCTGTTTGCCTCCTCATGCTTCTCTTGAGTCTTGTATTTGAAAGTCAAATTTTCTATTCAGTTCTGGTTTTTTTCATCAAGAATGCTTGAAAGTCCTCTATTTCACTGAATATCCATTTTTCCCCCTGAAGGATTATACTCAGTTTTGCTAGGTAGGTGATTCTTGGCTGTAATCCTATCTCCTTTGCCCTCTGGAATATCACATTCCAAGCCCTGCAGTCCCTTCATGTAGAAGCTGCTAGATCTTGTGTTATCCTGATTGTGTTTCTTCAACACTTGAATTTTTTTTTTTCTCGCTGCTTGCAATATTTTCTCCTTGACCTGGGAACTCTGGAATTTGGCTACAATATTCCTAGGAGTTTTCCTTTGGGGATCTCTTTTAGGGGGGGTGATTGGTGGATTCTTTCAATTTCTATTTTATTCTCTGATTCTAGAATATCAGGGCAGTTTTCCTTGATAATTTCTTGAAAGATGATGTCTAGGCTCTTTTTTTTGATCATGGCTTTCAGATAGTCCAATAATTTTAAAATTATTTCTCCCGGATCTATTTTCCAGGTCAGTTGTTTTTTCCAATGAGATATTTCACATTGTCTTCTATTTTTTTCATTCTTTTGGTTTTGTTTTACAATGTCTTGATTTCTCATAAAGTCACTAGCTTCCAATTGCCCCATTCTAATTTTTAAGGAAGCATTTTCTTTATTGAGCAGTTGCACTTCCCTTTCCATTTGGCCAATTCTGCTTTTTAAGACATTCTTCTCCTCATTGGCTTTTTGGACCTCTTTTGCCATTTGGGTTAGGCTATTTTTTAAGGTGTTATTTTCTTTAGTATTTTTTGGGGTCTCCTTTAGCAAGCTGTTGACTTGTTTTTCATGATTTTTTTGCATCCATCTCATTTCTCTTCCCAGTTTTTCCTCTGCTTCCCTTACTTGCTTCTCAAAATCCTTTTTGAGCTCTTCCATGGACTGAGACTGATTCATATTTTTCTTGGAGTCTTTGCATGTAGGAGCTTTGACTTTGTTGTCTTCTGGTTCTATGTGTTTTGATCTTCTTTGTCACCAAAGTTAAGATTCTATAGTCTGACTCTTTTTGTGCATTCTGCTCATGATCCCAGCCAATTACTTGAGTTTTAAATGCTTTGTTAAGGTAGGGTTCTGCTTCCAGTGTGGAGAATATACTGTCCCAAACTTTGGGGGTTTTGTGCAGCTGTTTTTAGAGATACTTCTTTTTTTTTTTGGCTAGGCAATGGGGTTAAGTGACTTGCCCAGGGTCACACAGCTAGTAAGTGTTATGTGTCTGAGGACATATCTGAACTCAGGTCCTCCTGAATCGAGGGCTGGTACTCTATCCACTGCACCACCTAGCTGCCCCCAGAGATACTTCTAGGGACCTGTAAGTTTTCAGTTCCAATTGCTCCATTCTAATTTTTAAGGCAGTATGATCAAGGGCAAGGTGTTTACTCCGTTCCTGGCCTATGCTCTGGTTTATAAGTGACCACAAGCACTCTTTTCTGCCTTGGAACTGTGAGGAGGATTCTCCCTTCACCACCACTACAAGTTCCACTACACCAGCACTTCTCCTTGCCCCAGAATTGCCACCCAGAACTGTGACCCAGATCCAAGCACAGGCAAAGCAAGAGAATCCTGCTTCAGCACCAGCAAAGAGATCTCTGCAATCCCCCTCTGATCAGCCACTTGATTCCCCCTCAATTCTGTGGGCAGAGAGCTGTAGAAGCAGCCACCACCCCGAAGCTGTGCAGGGACTAGGGCTGGGACAGAGCTTCTCTCTCACGGTGGTCACAGACTTTTCCTACTGACCTTCTAAGTTGTCTTTGGCATTTGTGGGTTGAGAAGTCTGGAAACCACCACAGCTGCCCAGGATTCAGTTCTCTGAGGCCTGCTCCAGGTTTGCTGAGGCCTGTTTTGCCTGCATGCCCACACTGAACTGCGTTTCTCTCCCAGTCTGGTGGATAGACCTTTCTAATCAACCATCCAGGTTGTCTTGGGCTGGAAATTTGTTTCACTCTGTCTTTTTGTGGGTTCTGCTGCTCTAGAATTTGTTTAGAGCCATTTTTTAAAGGAATTTGGAGGGATTTGGGGGACAGCTCAAGCTAGTCACTGCTTTTACTCCGCCATCTTAGCTCTGACCCCTCTAATTATACTTTTTTACCCAGATAAATTTATCTCTTAAAATCATACTTGCATCTAAATGATGAGCCCCAGGCTATTGATTCATACCAATAATCCATTCAAAACTATTTACTTTCTTTTTTATGAAACTACCCTAGCAAAACTAAACCACACAGCAACCAAATTCTTCATTATCTGCACTATTCTATACCCACATTTCCCTACTTCTCTATAGGAGAATTCCCATATCTCTTCTTTAGGGCCAAGTTTGATCATTATAATTCCCCAGAACTCAGTTCTGATTTCTTTCCTTTTGTTCTTTCCAACTTCATTGTGCACATTCCACCACCACCTGCCATGCTGTTTATTTCACTTTGCATCTTCCCATTCTTCTCTGTATTCTTCATATTTATGTTTTCCTAAAGTATATTCATATTTCATTCCCTTCACATATTACAAGTTGCCCCTACTACTTAATTTTTTGCTACTACAAAAAGCTAAGCTATTAATAGTTTGAATTCTTACTTTGATATGCATCTGTAAAAATTCACCAATGTATTTATTGAAGCCAGGTTCTCATTCAATGCCCAACTTAGTCTAGCTAGTCAATTCAGCAAGCCAGGGCAGAGAGCTAACTTTATTTATTTCTCTCTCTCTCTCTTTCTCTCTGCTTAGGCAGAGCAAGTCACATTTGACTGGCCAGAGTCCAGACTAGCCTTGTCTAGTGGTCAGCATTTCAATGATATTCCATATGTCTGTGTTGCTTCTTTTGGTGACCTTTGTCCCAGTGATCTCTTCCCCTCCATTATCATAATTGGTTTTGTTTTGTTTTTTAATTAAAAAATGTTGAGATAAAGGCAGCCAAATTTCAACCAGTCCTATGCTATTTGTGTAACACAGACTCATAACGTCTATTTTTTCCATGTCCTTTGCAGTCTTGTTAACCAGAATGAAAAAAGGCCAGTTGGACAGCAAACAAATACTTGGTTAGAATTTATGTCCAGCTCACGACTACTGCTACGGATGGTCTAATTGCCAATGATATGGCAACAGAAGCCAAATCTTCAGCTGGGATCCTTGGGTCCTTGAATTCTGTTGTTTTCAAATTAGAGTCAATTGAGTTTCCAGCCCTGAGAGGGCCAGAGAGAGCCAAGTGACCACTTTGATTTCTATATGCACTGATTTGCAATCATGAAGAGTAACAAAATCTGAGTGGTGCCAGGCATTTGGCCTTTAAAGAAACATAAGAAACTGATTGCTTCATTGTTTGCATTGGGCCTTCTAATAATGGACAGATCAGTTTTTGATGTTGACAAATTGGAATAGCCTACCCTTAATGGCTTTTCCTTTAGGCTGTTAGGAAGACCCAACATTTATCCTTGGCTTTAGTAATAACCAATAATAATAACAATAACAAATCACATTTCTATGGGGCTTTAAGGTTTGCAAATCACTTTCTTCTCAACATAGGGCTGCCTGAAACACTGTTCTGGTTTATGCTAGGTAGAATGAGGAAATTGTATAACTCGTTTTTCAATCTTGTCTGTCCTACTTGCTAGCTATATAACCAGGCCAAGTTTCTTAAACTTTGAGTTCAGTTTCCTTCTCTGTAAGAAGGTATGAAGATTACAGTCATCTTTAGTGCCCACATAACAATATTGTTAGGAGGATTAAGTGAGAAAATGTACGTAAAAAAGCAAATGGTAAAGCACTAACTTAATCCAGCTCTAATTATTACTCTAATGAAGTACATTACACTGTGAAGTTCAAGGTACTTCATGTACATGAAGTACATTACACTTCATTACACCGTGAAGCACAAAACTGAAGCATTAATACTTGGGGGAGGGACGTATTTTCACCTGAGATAGATAGATAAGTGAGCAGATTGTGTTTTTTGTGAGGAATGAACTAGATAATCATTTCAAGTTCTCACGTCATTTCCACCAGTGGTATGCCTGGCTTGGTGCAGTAGCAATAGCTATCAAGAGTTAAAGCCAGGGGGCAGAGCCAAGATGACGGAGTGAAAGCAGTGACTTGCTTGAGCTCTCCCCAAACCCCTCCAAATACTCATAAAAAATGGCTCTAAACAAATTCTGAAGCAGCAGAACCCACAAAAAGACAGAATGAAACAAATTTCCAGCCCAAGACAACCTGGATGATTGATCAGAAAGGGGACAAGAGAGCAGGGGGGTGATAGAGAGGAGGGCAGATTGGGAAAGAGGGTAATCAGAAGCAAATACTTCTGAGGAGAGACAGGGTCAAAAGAAAGAATAGAATAAATGGGAGGGCAGGATAGGATTAAGGGAAATAGAGTTAGTTTTTCACAACATGTCTACTATGGAAGTGTTTTGCATAACTGCACATGTACAACCTATATTGAGTTGCTGCCTTTTCAATGAGGGTGGGTCGGGAGGGAGGAAGGGAGAAAATTTGGAACTCAAAGTTTTAAAAACACGTTTTAAAAAAAAATGTTTTCACATGCAACTGGGAAATAAGAAATACAGGAAATGGGGTACAGAAGTCTATCCTGCTCTACAGGAAAATAGAAGGGGAAGGGGATAAGAGAAGGGAGGGGGGAGAGATAGAAGAGAAAGCAGACCAGGGGAAGGGGTATTCAGAATGCATGCCATCTTGGGGTGGGGGGAGGGGTGAGAAATTTGGAACTCAAAAATTTGTGGAAGTGAATATTGAAAACTAAAAATAAATAAATAAATTTATATTAAAAAAAAAAAAAAGAGTTAAAGCCAGGATTTGAATTTAGGTCTGCTAGTCCCAAATCCAGGGCAGCTAGATGGCACAGTGGATAGATTGCTGGGCCTGGGGTCAGGAAAACCTGAGTTCAAATCCAATTTCAGACACTTACTAGCTGTATGACCCTAGGCAAGTCACTTAACTCTGTTTGCCTCAGTTTCCTCATCTGTGAGAAGAGATGGAAAAGGAAATGGCAAACCATTCCAGTATCTTGCCAAGAAAACTCCACAGAGAGTCAGATGACTGAAAAATAAATAAACAACCATTCAAAATCCAGGGCTTTGTCCTGTGTCAGTATGAAGATAACACCATTGCTCTTTCTTTGTTGTATTTTTGGGTCTCTATTTCCTTAGTTTCTAGGCCCCCTCTCACTCTTACACAGCATACACAGACAGCAGAGTTTGCTGTTGTCAGCCTGACTGGAACATCAGTGACAGACAGCATGGAACCTGTTCTTGGTGGCCTAACTACAGAGGTTCCCGCAGATGAAGTGAATCTTCTGAAACCCTCTCCTCTCCGTAACACGTCAGAAATGGCCAGTAGCAGTGACCAAAGAGGGCAGCTTGACTGGGACGGTGATCACGCAGACCGTGACCAAACCTTAGAGCCATCGCTTGATGTCCAAGGACTGGAGAAAGTTTTGACCTTGGGAAGTTTCACATTCGAGGATAACGCCTCCAGTCACAACACACACAATCGGTATTGGGCTAGCAGCAAGTGGGGCATCATAGCAGGTATTGGGGCAATCCCAGAGGTAATGGAGCTGAGGAAATCACAGAAGTCTCCTCAGGCCTTGAGCCAAAGCAAACCCAGCTTTTCTGTTCCTTCATTCAGCGTGCTGTGAAATGAGTTATCATAGGATTTGAATCTGGAGGCAACCATAGAAATGATCTAGTCCACACCCCTCATTTTAGAGATAAGGAAACTGAGACCCAGACTGCTTACAGGATTTGTTCAAGACCACAAAAGTAATAAGGAGACAGCCAAGATTCAAACCTAGAACTTTCTCTGCCACATTTAATGCACTTTCCATTACTCTGCTGTTCAAGAATGCTAATTAGGGTCTGGCTTAGGTGTTCTTTTTTTTTTTTAATAATATTTTATTTTTTCCCCAGTAGCATGTTAAAGCAATTCTTAAACATTTTTTTAAAAAAAGTTTTGGGTTATCTCCCAATTCTGTTCTGTTACTTCCCAATTGCCCCTGGCCACTTCCCACCCTTAATCCTATCTAGATTCCATTCTCCTTTGGCCTGGTGGTCCAGGTCCCAGGTGTTCTGTTCACCCCACAGCTTACTGGCCATTCCCATCCAGATACTCCTTAGACCCCCCCCTCTTCAGTCATCCCAAACTACTTGGCCATTCCTAGATCCCTCCCATAGTCTTTCTGTATGTAAAGTCCATCTTGTCTCCTTTAAGGTGCTGAGATTCTTATAATCTAGCCAATAGCTCACTAACCTTCAGATTCCTTTCAGAGTCTGGCCAATATGGCGGATGTTCTAATAAACCTTGTCTTTAGCTGAAAGAAAAAAAAAGTTTTGAGTTCCCAATTCCATCTCTCTCTTCCTTCTCCCTTCCCTGTAACTCAGGTGTTCTTAAGGTGGGTCTGTGAACTTGGGTGGGAAACAAAAATGACATCTTCATTTTCACTAACCTAACTGAAATTTTGCATTCCCTTCAATTATTTAAAAACATTATTCTAAGAAGGGTTCTGTAGGCTTTGCCGAACTACCAAAAGAGTCCCAGACACATACGCTCACACAAGGTTAAAATCCCTGATTGAGGTGATTTAATCATAGGAGTACAGGCATCTAGGCTTTAGAATAGAAGGCACCTTTGGAATCAGAAGGTCTGAGTTCAAATTCAGTCCCATTGATTTACTGTGGCATTTAAAAAGTTCAAGAGACATCGTTTCTGGGTAATTTAATCATTTTATTAATAATGCTAGCATGTTTTTAATAAAAAGATAGTCATTTAACTGTCTCTCTTAGAGCAAAGACCATTGACTGTGGTAGACTCACAGTTTATATGTCTGTGGTACTCCTAGGGTGGCAATCAACTCTGATTAGTTAACAATGAGAAAATTAGTATTATAATGACAGGCTGGGTTATGTTAGAGTGAGGGTCTTGGGGCACCTGACTTGGATCACCCAAATCTTGGTCAAAGAGACTTAGCAATTTCCACATCCCTGTCTGACAAAAGGGAGAATCAATATTTCCCCAGATCTTTCTGAGCAAACACAGTGAGCAGGAATGAACCCATTAGCCTAAACTTAGACTTTCTTTTACTTTCTTTGATTAGATCTCAGTCATCCTGACTGGGTAAGTCTTTGAGAGAGATTTCTGGTTGATTTCTGGATGAGGAAGTAGAAAAGGGGGAAAATATTGGCCCTAATTCAATAATTAGTTATTAATATTATGAGAGAAATAATAATTTCTTTCATACCTATGTGACCTCAGTCAGGTTCCTCAGTTTCTCCACATTTTGCTTTCTTTAGCTCTAAAGTAAGAAGGTTGGATTATTTTTTATTTTATTTTATTTTTTTTAGGCAATTGGGGTTAAGTGACTTGCCCAGGGCCACACAGCTACTAAGTGTCAAGCGTTTGGTCTGAGGCCAGACTCAGGTTCTCCTGACTTCAGGGCCTGTGCTCTATCCCCTGTGCCACCTAGCTGCCCAGAGAAGGTTGGATTAGATCACCTCTAAGGTTTCTCTCTCTCTTTTAAAGCTTTAAATGTATGATGGCATCATTTGATCACCTAATCAAACTCCTTCATTTTTCAAATGAAGAAATATGCTAGAGAGCTAACTGGCGTAGAGACCACTGTGGGGAACTGTGTACTGTCTCAGATTGAATCTATTTCCCAGCTAGAGATGTGGTATTTAGCTGATTCCAATAACTACTGGTTTCTTTTTTTTTTTTTTTTTGATCTGGCAGAGGTTCCCAAGGTGGGCGATACCACCCCCTGGGGGGCACTGACATGATCCAGAGGGGGTGGTAGTAGCCTCAGGTGCAATTGGTGGGCATTGAATAAGAAGGTGGTGGAAGCATAAGGAAAGCAGAGAAGAAAATCATGAAAAATCGTTCGTATGTGTTTCATCTATTGTCTAACAGAATTAAAGTCGTAGTGATTACATTGTTTTCCAAATAAACACACAAAATGCAAGTTATAACCGATCAATGGTCAAGTCCACTGACAGGTCTTGACAAACAAGGTTGGCAGGTGAGTGTATTGTGTACTGTTGGGAAGTCCAGCATGCATCTGCAGGAATATGTGCATGTAATGACTTGTTTACAGCACAATACTACACAGTTACATGATGCAATATTGCATCATCAAAATTTCAATGCAGGAAAACCCCCCACAAATTTACAATAAATTATTCAATTTAATATTTGAATTTAAGATTTAAAAGAATATTTTATATTTTTTTGAAATGACACAAATTTAAAAAAAAATTAAAGGGTTAAAGAAAGTAGATTTCCAGGGGGGCACTGAGTAATTTTTTTTAAAAGGGGGTGGTAAGCCAATTAAGTCTGGGAACCTCTGGTCTAGCCCTATGGTGTTGTGGGTTTAGGGATCTCCCACTGAAGAATCTCTCTCTACCCATGTAGTTCTGCAACTTGTCCTCTTAGAGTTTCTTGAGAAGTTAAGTGACATGCGCAAGGTCATGCAGCCAATCTATATCCAGGGCAAGACTTGAACCTAAATCTTACTGATCTACAGTCAATTCTCGGGGCAGCTAGGTGGTGCAGTGGGTAGAGCACTGGTCCTGGACTCTGGAGGACCTGAGTTCAAGTGTGACCTCAGACACATGACACTCACTAGCTGTGTGACCCTGGGCAAGTCACTTAACCCCAATTGCCTTACCAAAAAAAAAAAAAACTTCTAAAGTCAATTGTCTATCCAGTGAGCCACAATCCTGCTCTCTCTCTATTGCTTTATTCTCCCAAAAAGTATTATAAGGACCAAACCTGGTGAATCTGATTTTAAAAGGGCGTCAGACTATGGTAGGAATGGTAGATCTATTGTTTTAGAAGCCTTTCAGCTCCTTTTATCTCCTTTTTAGGACCCAAGATGGCTTAGGTTCGGGTGCTGTAGAGCCCTGCTTGCACTGTGATGAAGGTGAACAGGTAAGAAGTGGGGTTTCTTGTGTTTTGGCCACAGGGTAACAGAGGCTAGGCTTGGGGATGCTATAAAGGAAGGGGGAAGGGTGGTCATGAGACAAACCAAAGTCAGAGAGAAGCAGAGAAAGAAGGGGACAATGAACCCATACAGTTTTTCTCCCAATCAATACCAGCCTCTCCATTACATGGAGTGTCTCTGAAGTTATCGGCAATTGTGGAAATTGATGGGTTTAGTGATTTGTTTTCCCACTTAGCCTCAGTTAGTAATTTCTCCACTCAGCCACTCTTCATAACACTGGCCTCAAAAAACCACATACGGTTTCAGAGGTTAGATCAATGGACAATATAAAATATACATGCCCACTGATTTACTATTCCTTTGAAGTCTTTGAAGTAGCATAAAATAAAACATGATATAATATTCTCACTCAAATTTATCAGAAACTACAGTAAGATTAAATGGTCCCTTTTGCATGGGGTCTTGGCATGGAAAGGCATGCTAAAAGCTTTCAAATGGCTTTGAATGACATATTTGTTTGGAAGGCTCTTAAAGAACCCCCAACTTTAGACCTCATTCTGACCTCCAAAGCCTCAGTGGGGCCACCATTAGCCACACCACCACCATCAATAACGACTGTGTGTCTGTCTACCCATGCACTTTGCTTAGAGCTATTGAGAGCTGAGTGGGGGACTGGGGTTTTCAGTTGCTGTCTTTCAGTGGGGAGTGCTCAGAGCAGTTTGAACTTGAGATGGAAGAGTTTAACAGCAACATAATGTGGGTTTATTGAAAACGTCAGTGAAAGGTTCCAGGCCTGGGATCATGAACTGACTGATCCTATTTGCTTTTTCCTTTTTATTTCTTCCTGGTTTGCTTTTAAAGGAGAGGCCTGGGGCTTACAACCTGACTCTGACCAGATCTCCCTCCTCCATGGGAGCTCCTTTCTCTGTTCATCTTTCCTACTCTCAGTTTATCATGGTCACCAAAGCAGAGACTCAGAAGGGTGGTGGGCCTGCCAACTCCAGCATGGCCTCAAAGGCTTCTGCCGCCTTGAGGCAGTTGGCTCTAAGGCCATCTGGGCTTCCAAAGCCTCTGCCAGCCTCTTGCCTCAGTCAGAGTATGTGGATCCCAGAGAAGTCGATGGAGAAGATAGCACTGGACTCCCTCATTTGACCAAGCCAGTGCTTGAGACTGTAGGTGCTGGGCTAAAGGAACACGGCTCCCCTCCAAAGACAAGGGTCGTGACCGCCCAGCTGGGGATCCTCCTTTGCCTTTCCGCCACTCTTGGGATGGCTTTGGCCGCCGGCCTGCGTTGCCTCCACGCACAGTACTGCCGCCAGAGGACCGAAGTGTCTTTTGGGGAGCCTGACAGTGACATCATTGCAGTGAGAGACGGCGGAGAAAGAATGCACTTCAGAAAGATACGGGAGAACGGTGTCATGTTAGTTCAAGCCGAGTACAACTGGATCACCCCCAATGGTAGAGCTAAGAGAACAGCAGTCTGAAAACACAAGCCCAGTGGGTCTTTCCTTCAGCTCCACAGTGTTTATTAGCTCTAGCCCTGCTCCTAAGAATGCTTCCTGATCAGCGCAGGGAATCATAGGCAATGTTATTTAGCAAGTATTCAGTGCAGAGAAATGGTTGCTGTGTGGAATAAGAAGTATTAGCTTTATCAACAGAGAAAGTTCTTTCAGACACTTGTTTTCTTAACATCTGTAATTTAGCTCTTCTCTCTCCCTCTTTTTGCAATTAGATGGTTCTGTTTGAAGAATTAAACCTAACACAATGAATATTGTATAACCTGCTCATTAACTAGCTTCCTCTGTTGCCTTAAGGACCCAGCAGCAATAGAAATGCTGTCCTTCCCCCTTGTATCAGATCAGGTCCTATTGCTCTTGAAAAAAAAAAACGGTTTCTGGGGCTATTTGTCTCTTTCAGGGAAACGAGCAGCTGACCTCTGAACTGCAGCCTTACCTTTGACAAACCCCCTTTCCTGATACTCCATCCCACCCTACTGGAAATACCTGAAGGAAAGTTTTCTTTTTTAAAATGGCTAGAGTTCTGATAGGTGAAAGCAAGGACAGATGATCTACTCTTTGCAAACCCAAAGGCTTGGCATGACAGCTATGGACGTGTGAAAGCAACAACATGAAACACTCATGGCCATACATGGTCCTGTTAGGGAATGAATGAGACTCTTCAAACAGTGCAAATAGAATCTCCCCATCCCTGGCACTGACCCTTCAAGAGAGGCATGTTCAATCAATTAAACAGCCTACTATGTGCTAAGCCTTACTATTATTTGCATGTTGTCTCTCCCATTAGAATGTGAGCTTCCTTAGGTCAGGAACTATGCTTTTGCCTTTCTTTGCATTCTCAATACTCAGCACAGTGCCTGGTATATATAGTAAGAGCTTAATAAATGCTGGTTTGACTGACTGAATACAGTCAACCACTGTTGGCTTTTTGTTTCACAAAAGTGAAGCATTCTCTGCCCTCAAGGTGCTTGCCAGGAGAGTGTGTGTGTGTGTGTGTGTGTGTGTGTGTGTGTGTGTGTGTAAATGTATATAAAATCACCGGATCCAGATGCCTGCAGAAGAGAAAATGAAGCTGCTGCCCTTGCACAGCCCTCCTTTATTTAACTCCAATTCACTTGTTAGTCATGGCATCATCTTCCTGAGTCATGGTCCTCTTCGAGAAGGAAGGACAAATAACAATAATAACAAATAGATATAATAGATAGATTCACGTTGATTCTTAATGGCTGGCAGCCCTTTAGTGGTTTAACAAAGGTAAAGCCTGTACCTGCGCCACTTGGAGGCATTAGGAAGAAGGCATTATGGACAAAGTACATCTCCTCTGCTTTAGAAACTTTATGGGGATGTAGAGAGGAATTCTATCAATAATGATGACCTGTGCCTGGAAAACCACCTTCTACAGTGTGTTCAAGATGGAAACAGCAACACCACCATGACCATGAAATATCGATTAAGAACCTATTACATTCTAACACTGGATCAAAAAGTGGCAGGGGGGTGATGTATAGGGGCAGGGGGAATCTGACGTGTAGATAAATTATGATTCCTGCCCTCAAGGAAATTACAGCTCAGTAGGGAAGAAGATGCCAACACAACCAGTAATTAAGCATGATATGACACAATAGTTTTCACTGGAGAGGGACAGAACGGAGATATAAGTTCTGTGGTGGGAAGTCTGTATCAACCAAAACAATCAGGGAAGATTTCTTGAAGAGCTAGAATTTGAGCTAGTTTTAGAATAAGAGTTCTTAACTTGAGGCTTATGAACTTGTGTAATATATTTTGCTATTTCAACAAAATTGGACATGCACACTCACACACACATACACGCACATACTAAGGAAGCCCTGCTTTAAAGGATAAGTAGAAATTCAGCAATTAAAGATACATGGAAGAAATGATACTAGTCAGAGAGATCACTGTGAATTCAGGCAAGTGCCTATTTAGGGGTTGGAGAGTCATCCAATATACCTAGGATATAGTTCATGTTTAGGGGATAACATGATATAAATTTGGAAAGGTAGGCTGGGGGCAGGCTGTGGAGAGCTTTGAGTGCCAGGCACAGGATTTTGAGATTACTGCTTGCCTGTATCCTTCCAAGGCACTGGTCATTGAGTCACATTCAGTGTCCACGTGGAAAGAACCCTCAGTATCCAAACGTGGAAGGCATAAGTGGGGTCCATGGGAAAAGGGAAGTAAACAAACGTTGACTAAGCCCTGACGTGTGCCAACGAGCAGGGAGGTGGCACGGTGGATACAGTGTGGGCCCTGGAGTGAGTAAGCTCTGAGTTCAAATCCAGCCTCGAACACTTAAGAGCTGTATGACCCTGGGCAAGTCAAACCCTGTTTGGCTCAGTTCCTCATCTGTAAAATGAGCCAATAAACTGCTCCAGTATCTTTGCCAAGAAAACGTCAAAATGGGGTCATGAAGAGTTGGACACGACTGAAGACAGCTGAACACTCACATGTGCCAGGCACTGTGCTAAATGCTTTGCAGATATTATCTCATTTGATCCTCACAACAACCTTGGGAGGTAGTTCCTATTATCCCCATTTTATAGCTGAGGAAATGGAGGCAAACTGAGTTTAAGTGATTTACCCAGGGTCACACTACTAGTAAGTGTTGATGGCTGGATTTGAACACAGGTCTTCCTTGACTCCAGGCTCCTGCCTGTCTTTGCACAGTGTTCAGAAAACCACAGAGATATGCACTTAGAGTGACTCCATTCCTACAGTCTTCTCCCTGAACATCGTTTTCCCCTTCTCTCTCCCTTTTTGAGACATGAATTCCTTCCGTTGGCTGCCTCTTTTTCCATGATACCTAACGACTATATTTCCTACAGTTGATACCCTCTTTTGCTAAGACACTCGTGTCCTCCCCTCTGTGTCACAGGTGACAGGAATCCACAAGCCCTGTAACCAGGGACCATTAACATGTTCTAGATACTCCAAGCCTAGCTTCCCAGAAGGCCCCAGGAGCAGCTGGACACATTGTTTCTGAGAGGGGCATGAGTAGGAAGTGTTAGCTTAGCCTTCGAACCCTTCAAAAAAAGTACAAAGCAGTTAAAACTTCTAAAAGGCCAAATACTAAGAGAGAACAACTTAAAAAATAGCTTTTGTTTTGTCTTGTTTAATAGTAACTGCTGAAGTACTTAATATGTCCAAACTCTTTCTGGCAAAATGAAGGAACCTGATAATAGCTTTTTAATGAGGGAAATAGGTATACAAATGTAATTACTGAGAGGGGGAAGTCATCTCAGCAAATGCTTCTCCATCTTCCATGTTTCTGCAACACCATGGATCCTCCAGAAGGAAAAAAAAATCCTCCTCTTTCCACATGGAGTGTTTTTGCTAACGTTTCCAATAGCATTTCCCCTCCTGCTATGATTTTCGTAGCTGAGCTGGCTATTAAGGCTGTCTGGCTTAATTTGCCATTGTTACGGTAGCTCTTAAAAAAAAACCCTAATTAACCAAGAAAATAGGTCAACAAGCCAGTAAATATTTAAATAAGTGTCACATTTTATTTGAAAAGTTCCCTGGAAGGCCTGACACTTTATGAATAAATTAGTGTTTTGCCCTCCTTCAATATCTGTCTGGCAGTGCTTTAGATGGTGATTCTGAGCCTTTGGGGAGGGGACACCCCGCTGTTATTTTATTGGTTTGATTTCATTACACTCTGCTCCACCCCTATCCTAAAAATCCTGTGTGGCATGGAATTATTGTTTTAAGTAAGAAAGATTAATTAATTTCGATTTGCCTGGTAGAATTTCAGAATTTCTTGATACTTTTCTAAGTAACTGGAAATAGACCAGGACGTCAAAAATCCACAGTTGAGAAGCTCTGACTTAAAGAATCAGTATTAACCCATTCGGCAGGAGAGAGATATAATAATTCATAGGCAAGTAGAGAAAATGAAATAAAAACTTTATTTTAACAGTTAGTGCCAAATGGACAATACTGGGTAGAGTGGAAAGGATGTTGAAAAGTACCGTGAAGTAGGCAGTTTCTTAGGACAGGAACAAGAAATTCAGGGTATTAGAATCTGAGACTCTTCAGAGATTGAGGAGACCTTAAGATTGTCCAGTCTATACCTGAGGCATGAATCCCCTTTATTAGGATCTAGTACTTGAAGGATCCACTGGTCCTATCTCCTCATTTTTGGGGAAATGAGACCCTAAAAGGCCAAGTCAGCTGTCCAAGATTACACTAGTACAGAGGTTCCCAAACTTATTTGGCCTACTGTCCCCCTTTAAAAAAAAATTACTCAGCATTCCCCCACCCCCATCCCGGAAATCTATTTTCTTTAATCCTTTAACGTTTTTTTAAAATTTGCATCATTTTCAAAATATATATAATTTTTTAAATGATACATCTTAAAATTAATAACTTATTGTAAATGCGTGGGTTTTTTCCTGCATTGAAATTTTGATGACATAATATTGTGTCATGTGACTGTATAGTATCATATTGTAAACAAGTCATTATATACACATATTCTTTTTTTTTTTTAAGGCAATTGGGGTTAAGTAACTTGCCCAGGGTCACACAGCTAGTAAATGTCTGAGGCCAAATTTGAACTCTGGTCCTCCTGAGTCCAGGGCTGGTGCCTCTCTCCACTGCACCATCTAGCTGCCCCTATATACACATATTCTTGCCAGTGCATGCTGGACTTCCTGACAATGCACTATACACTGGCAGGCCACTACTTGCTTGTTAAGCCCTATTGGCAGACTTGACCAACCGATTGGTTATAACGTGATTTTTGTGTGTTTATTTGGAAAATAATGTAATCATTATGACTTTAACTGTTATACATCAGATGAAACATATATGAATGGCTTTTCAAAATTCTCTTCCCTTCCCTTCCCTTCCCTTCCCTTCCTTCCCTTCCCCTTCCTTCCTTCCCTTCCCTTCCTTCTTCCCTTCCCTTCCCTTCCCTTCCTTCCCTTCCCTTCCCTTCCCTTCCCTTCCCTTCCCTTCCCTTCCCTTCCCTTCCCTTCCCTTCTCTTCTCTCCTCTTCTTTCCTTATGCTTCCACTGGCCCCTTAATTTTATTCAATACCCCTCAGCTGCACCCAAGGCTACTCTATATCCCATCCCACTCCAATCGTTCCAGCGCCCTCCAAGGAGCAGTATTGCCCACTTTGGAAACCTATGTGTAGTAAGCAGCACAGCTAAGATCCGAATCCGGCTTCCCTGACTCCAAGACCAATGTTCTGTTGCCGCTAACATCTTAAGAAACAGAAATGACTTACGTTTGTATTGTACTTTATACTTTATAAAGCAGATTCACGGGTGCTGTCTTGTTAGATTTCACGTAATCCTCACAACTGGGAAGCTAGGCAGACTAGTCAGAGAAAGTGAGCTGGAGGAATGGATAGAGTGCTGAGACTAGAGTCAGGAAGAACTGAATTTAAATCCGGCCTTGGATATTTGCTAGATGTGTGATCCTGGGCAAGTCACTTCACCTTATTTGCCTCAGTTTCCTTATCTGTAAAATGAGCTGGAGAAGACATGGCAAGCCATTCCATAATCTCTGCCAAGGAAACCTCAAAAAGGGGTCATGAAGAGTTGGACACAACTGAACAAAACTGAACAATAACAACAACAACAACAACAAGGTGGGTTGATCGGGGTGCACCTGAACAATTTCATGGATTCCTTAGTTTACTTGATGTAATCACAGAGTATGAGACTCAAGACAACAGACTTTTAAGAGAAGCTGCCTTTTTTATACAGCCTTGTGTTGTGAAGCAAACTTATTTGCTACAGCTTCAGTTCGGATTGGTTCAGAAATGACAGAGTCCCAGGTTTATATATATATATTTATATATATGTGTGTGTGTGTGTGTGTGTGTGTGTGTATATATACACATATATTTATTATTATTATTATTATTATTATTATTATTATTATTATTATAGTAGGGTTAGGGTTAGTAAGTCCCAATAGTAGCATAGCTCTCAATCAGTAAGTCTCAGTCAGTAAGTCTCAGTAACAACTTAAGTCTCAATCAGTAAATTTCAGTCAGTAAGTCACAATCAGTATCAATCTTACCACAACTGATCATCACCTTCAGGGGGAATCATCTACATCTAGGTCGCGTGGCTGGGGTGTCCCAGGTTCAGCCTCCAGAGTCCCAATGGGAAGGTCCAAGGCTACACATCTGTACCTTGGGGGAGACTCCAAAGATGGCTCAGGACTACCAGCCTTTTTAGTAATTTCTTCTAAAAAAGAGGGCAGTTTGCCAAATAAATGTATGATTAGTGGGGAAGGAGCTGTTCTCGAAACATCTTTGAGAGCACTCCTGCTTATGAATATTTGGTTCCTGGAGGGGTGGCCAGCCCTTCCTGGCAGCAAATACCATAAACAATCCTTCAATATCTAGCTAGAAATAAGATTAACATGAAAAAGAGTCAGGCATACTGAGGGAGGTCAGAATGTCTTTTTGAATCCATTCATCACAGGTGTATAAAAAAACAAGTGGGCTTGCATTGTAGAGGACAGTCAGAATCTGTATAGTTGGAAGTCTTCATCATGGGAATTTAAAATTGATGCCTTCAAGAGGGAGCCAGGTGGACATATTTTTGCACATGGCCTAAGAGGAGATATCTTGAGAATGCACTTTCTCATCACAAAAGACAGTAGAGCCTGGGGGAGGGGGGGGAACTGGACTGATAGATTTCCTGCAGAAGCACATGGCAAAAGCATACATGCATTCCCAGTTGTCCTGAGAATGGAATCCCATCCTTGACAAGTACTTCATAAATGATCTCAAGTTAGACAGTTCCTAAGTTTGAGCACCACTTTGTAAGAAGGAAACGAATTTTCTCAATAGCAAGCTTCTTGGTGAAGGTGAAGAGGCTCACCAAAATAACTCCAGAAGCTAAAAGGTTAAAGAAATGTCATGGAGGCAGAGAACTAACCCCAACTATTACCATGAGTGTTGTGAGTTATTCTGAAAATGAAGACCTTATGACAAGGTGATTGTTTGTTTAGCTCCCTAAATGTGTTAACCTTTTTTTAGGGGAAACTAAAATGTGATATTTTGAATCTTAGTGGGAAGGGGATGATGTAGAACTCTGTGAGAAATAAGGACTCACTAGAACATCAGAGGATTGCCCTAATAATGACTGCAAGTATATTTCCTTTAAAAGGGGAGAGTATGGGCTATTGTAGTGCTTTATGGATTTCTTTATCTTTTTATGGGTTCCTGTGAACCTTTTGCATTTTCTGAGGTGAAATAGAGGCTGTCCTATACTCAATATGGATTTGGGACCTTAAGTGCTTATATGAGATGTGTGTGGGGAGGGGACATGGGACTTAGTTATCTAACTTTGGGGAAACCTAGATATGAGGTATATTTCATTTTAATAGGATGTTTTCTTTGTAATTCCAAGTGAAAGCAACGAGTCAAAGAAAAATAATAACACTTTTTGGGGTCAACCTATAGGATTAAACATGATGTATGTAGGCTCAGAGGCTGAGTATATGTACACACACACACACACATGCACACACACACATGCACATATATACACATAGCTGTTAACCACTTGGGGACTTTATTTTTCCAATTTTGGAAACTGGAGGTAATTCACTTTAATTGGTCCAGCAAATAGCTACTTACTTAGATCATACCTAGACATAATACTTAATAGGCTAGAGAAAAAGATAGCAGCACTTTTGGCATGGTTTCTTGTAATCCTGTGTGTGCCTAAAGAAAATCTGGTGAGAATGTGAGATTTCACTTGGTTATACATTTATAGTTTTTAAAATGAGAACTTCTCAGCAAATATTATTAATTATTAATACTAATGAGCCAGGGCACTAATTGATGAAGAACTCTTTTAAAAAGTATCTCTTGGGGTCTTGGTACTTTTTAAAAAATGCTGAATCAAACCTTTAAAGTTTAAATAATAGTAACACTTGAATAAATGCATGCTAGTGAAATACCATCAAAACCACCTTCACTGCATAGATCATGATTTTGTTTCTGGGTGAGGATTATGTTAAAGGTCACCAGCGCCTTTCAGCACTCTTCCAATCCAGCCCTGATGATCTGAAAGGCCCATAAGAAGGGAAAGGTGTTGTGAGGCTCAATGAGATAGATAATGGATGCAAAGTACTTGCAAACTTTAAAGTGCTATATCAATGCCAGTTATTATTATTATTAGCCTCCAGTACAGTAATGACTTCATTCCTTGAGCCTTCTACTGCATTTTTACTGAGCTCAAGCAATATTTAGAGTGATATAGAGGTGCGCTGATAAATGTTTAACAAGTGGGCTCTCTGGAGGGGCAAAATGTATGCATACACACTTTTGTTATTGTTTTTTCTTCATTTTCTGTTTCTTTTTTAAGTAGTATTTTATTTTTTTCCACTTACATGTAAAGACAATTTTTAACATTCACTTTTTTATAGAATTTTGAGCTCCAAATTCTCTCTCCCTCCCTAAGGGATGAGCAATTTGATATAGGTTATATATGTGTAATCGGGTAAAACCTATTTTCATAATAGTCACGTATGTACATACTTTTAAGTCTAATCTACATTAACAGTTTCTTAAGCGTAGATAATGAACAAAACAATGACTCAAGCCCATATCTAAATGCTCACTCAGAAATTTAACAATGGGCTCCAGTTAGAGCTGGCTTAAGAACACCCCAAAGGATATTATAGGAAAGTAAAGAAAGATTTCCCCAAGGCACACGAGCTCCTTTTCAGTTTTGCTAAGTGGAGCTCCTGGGAATGATTTGCCCACACTAGGGGTATGATAGGAACAGGAATGCGCTGAGCCAGTTGTAACTCAACTGTCAGAGCACGTTAGATTTTCAGCATGGGCATAGAAATTGCTATAAACCAGGGATTATTTTGTTGGGTTTTTAAATTGTCTAGACTTAAGAAAGTTTTGAAATTATCTACACTTAAGAAAGTATCTACACTTAAGAAAGTCAGATTAAATAATTCAGATTAAATGTAAAAGTATGTATGTGCATACACTTATTTTCTCCAGAGAGCCTGGTTGTTAAACATTTACCTGCACATTCCTGTTTTCCTCTATAAATATTGTTTGAGATCAGCGGGAGTGCAGTTGAAGGCTCAGGGAATTAAGTCATCACCAGACTGGAAGCCTGGTGACTGGGGCTAACAATAATCATAATAATTAGATTTTATATAGTGATTTAAAGTTTGCAAAGTGTTTTGCATCCATCATCTTATTTGAGCCTTACACATTCCCTGGATAGAAATCAGTATGATGGGAATAGAAAGGAATTTTTCCAACAAAAACTTAGAGAAGATTTAGACTGATTGGATTAAAAAAAGTGTGTGTGTGTGTGTGTGTGTGTGTGTGTGTGTGTGGTGGGGGGAGCAGTTGGTGAAGGGTCAGTTAAAAAACAGAGACGCTCATGAGAGGAGCTGGCAGTCTCCACCATGTCCTTTATCCCCAGTTTGCTATACTAGAGATTTTGGGGAATTTTCTCCTTGCATGAGATCTGGAATTGTCTCTCTTGATTGAGCTGAGACACCTTGCTCCCAATGGGAGAAATTCTTCATTCTGTGTCGTCTGGTATGTAATCTCCTATGTGTACTTTCTCTGATTTCTGTTTTGCTGGTTGACTTGGGTTTCTTTGCTAACAACAAAACAAAACAAAACAAAGACACCTAGAGTCTAGCTGGTTGGCTCTGGTTTATATCACAAAAAGCTCAAGGTGGCCCCTGGGCTTACCAAGGTAAAGAGTTAATTCGCCCCTCTAGGATAGAGCCTGTGCCCTAGTCAAAGACCAGCAGATGGTAGCAAAGAGCGGCAGCAGCCAAGAAAACAAAGGAGATGAAGCTCAGCAGTGGTGTCTAAAGAGAGAGCAAAAGAGCAAAAGACCCTAGCTTGGTGAAGAAAGCGATTTGTCCAATGATATCGTCAGAAGAAATTTGCAGCTCCATAGCACTGTGTGCACAAATTGCTACAGACCTGGGGATGTCAAGGTCATGTGTGTTTCATATAACTTTGCCCAGCCAAGTATATTCCCTGGCCAGAGGTTCCCTCCATGTGTCCCCTCTCCAACTGATGGAGTGTCTATACCTCCCTTTGGGAGGGTATACTCCTATATATATGGAGGAAATGTTCCTTGTCATTCTTCTTAAGCTGTTTATCTAAAAGTCTTTTGCTTTGAACTAATATGCCCTCTGGTCGGCCCATTTAAAAAAAAAGAAAAACTCAACAACACATGAAGGTAGAACATAAGCTAAGGTCTGAATGAATGCTAACCTGAATCTACAGCCACCTTGAACTTGGGGGAATGTACTGGAGGGACCGTATTTGCTTGTTTTTTGTCTAGGCAATAGGGTTAAATGACTTGCCCAGGGTCACACAGCTGGTAAGTGTTATGTGTCTGAGGTCACATTTGAACTCAGGTCCTCCTGAATCCAGGACCAGTCCTCTATCCACTGCACCACCTAGCTGCCTCCAAAGGGATTAATTTTTAAATAATAGGTACTAGTCTGGGATTCTGGGAGCTGTACAGGAACCATGATAATGGCTTGTATACAGATACACACACACATACACACACACACATTTTCTGAGTGGTATGGGGACTGGAATTTGAGGGAGAGAAATGTGGCTCATTAGGACTCTTTAGGAGATTAATTCAGGTGTATGGAATTCCAAAAAGATGAGTAGAGGAGGCAACGGTGGGGTCTAAGAGAAACAACGAGGACAATTATTCCCATTGGCGTGCTGTTATGTCCATTTCCTTGTTGAAACATTGAGAGGCCTAAGAAGTTACAGATCTTCAAAAGGTTCCTTTTAAACAAGCTTTTCTTCCTTTAGTGGATCATAATAGGGTTCTTCTCTTTTTCTTTCTCCTCCTCCTCATCAAGCATTATTAAATGCTTGCATGGGAGCCAGGCCCTGTGCTAAGTGGGTAGGGACACAAGCAAAGCCCAAAACACAGTCCCTGCCCTGAAGAAGCTCCTATTCTGAGGAGAGAGAACATGCCTGGCCTGGGGAGCAGCCAGTGAAAAGGAGTTGATGGGCAACATGGCCCAGGGAAGGTTGGGAAGAGTATCAGTGGGGGAGAAGACTTGAATCCCAGAACTACTTACGGGGTCTCTACTGTATGCAAGATACTATTTTCTTGAATTCTTATACCTTTTAAAAAACTCATTAAGGCATGTCTTTTGACAAAGAAGACAACTCAATTCAATTCAATTCCAGAAATTTTTTTTTTGCAAAGCATTGCAGTTAAAAAAAAAAAAGCACCAGTGCATCATGGAACCCCAAAAGAAACACGTGACAAAGAACCGAGCCTACATGTTTCTCCTAATTCTTCCTCCCCAGCCTCTTAAGGGCTGCCCCGTTAGAAACTGTGCTGACTTGCTCACAGTTTTCTCTAGGAGAGCAGGATTAATGTGATCAAATCCTCAGAGTGTTTCCCACCTCTGTGCCCTTGTATAGGTCCACCCCCCATGCCATCTCCACTTCTCAGAATCCTTGTCTTTCTTAAAAGATCCACTTAGGAGCCAACTGCTCTCTGAAGTCTTCTTTGATCTCCCTGGTGATTGGTGATGTCTTCCTCCTCAAATGGCCTCCCCTGTGTAAATGTGGTATCACCTTAGTAGACATGGCTTTATTTTTATATTGACAATGCTTAACGCCGCACCTTGAACACAGTACGTGTTTAATAAAATGTTTGCTGAATTTGGCTACATTGGAGAGATGATCCAACCCCATCCTTCTGCACCCTGGGGTCCAGAGAGGTGAGCTGATTTTCCTAAGGTCACACAGCAAGTTAGTGGTAGAGCTGAGACTCGGTTCCCTATCTCCTGACTTCAAGACCAGGGCTCTTTTCCACTACATTGTGCTGCTTCCTACCTGAACAAAGGTCACTGCCTTGTTTCCTTCCTTGGATCAATCTAGCCCCAGTAGATACTGACCTTCTCCTTCCCCTGGGATCCACCTTCCTCTGACCCCTAGATTTTTCCCTTTGCTTCAGCAGCACCTCAGGACCTTCCTTTTCCCTTCAGTCAATGATGGATGATCTCTGCAAAGTATGTTGTTACTTTGCGGATTAAAGAGGCTGCCTGAAAATCCGTTCCATTGGATATTAAAGTATGCGTTTCTTTGATTTATGGTCAGGCTGGACAGTGCTGTCTGCCAGGATAGAAACTGATAGGGGTATCCATTTTGACTAATGATTGATTACGATAGTTGAAAGTGATGCCCACCTATCCACTGAGAGGAAGGGGCAGGGAACAGTGTTGGCTAGGTTACCACCAGAGGTCACAGATGCGCCTGCTATATTTTCAGATTGTATTATCCATTTACGGACAGTGCTTTCTCATTTAGAAGCATAATTTGTTGTCCTGAGACAGAAAGAGGGAGAGGGAGAGAAAGAGGGAGAGGGAGAGAAAGAGGGAGAGGGAGAGGAAGAGGGAAGGAGGGATGGAGGGAGAGAGAGAGAGAGACAGACAGATAGAGACAGAGAGATAGAGACAAAGAGAGACAGAGACAGAGAAAGACAGAGAGAGAGATAGAAAGAGAGAGAGAGAGAGAGAGAGAGAGAGAGAGAGAGAGAGAGAGAGAGAGAGAGAGAGAGAGAGAGAGAGAACTGACATTTCACATGCAAGCCAAGGATTAGAATCGTTGCAGGGCATCACATTGTACATTCGAATGTAGCGTCCTGCATCAAGGACACTGAGCAGCTGGAACTAAGAGAGATGTAGAAGGCAGTGACTTCCTGATCTTTATTATGCAGACACACAGTTCCCGGTGCCATTATATTTAACCTCATCATAGAAAATTTCACTGATCATTTCCAGCTCCAAAGGTAGCCCAAACATCAAGACTATTATGGGATTGTTATCATCACCATCATCATCATCATTACTATTCTTAATATTATTTTGGCCTTAGATTGAGCTTCAGTTCACATTTGCTGAGATTCTGAGGCTGGATTCAACGTCTCTTGCTATTTAAAAAACACTTTTTCCCCCCAGCAGATGTTTCTAGGATGTTTTACATGAGTGTTCTCCACCTGGCTGCTGTGAATGGTGAGAGGGTTATAAACTCTGATCTCCTCACCCCACAGAGGCATATGCCAATATATTTTCTTTTTCTTTCTTCTTGGGCCCTAAAAACTGAGGTGTTTGAGGGAAGTTGATTAGGAATGGAGATGGAATTTTCAAGGATGTGTGTGTTGGGATGGGGGAGGAGGTTGATTAAAGAAACAACTTGGACCACATCAAAGGGTACTGTGGAATAACCCATGATTTAAATCTGGAAGCATCTTAGAGATCATCTAATATAAGCTCTCATTTTAAAGATGAGGAAACTGAGGCCCAGAGAGATTTCATAAACGGCAGGCCTGACCATGTCCTTCCCCTACTCAATAAATTCCAGTGGCTTCTGATTGCCTCTGGGATCAAATCTAAATTCCAACATGGAATGTCCATCTACCTTTCCAGCCTTATGCATTGTTCCCCAATCTGCTTTCTATGGTTTAGTGAGACTGGCCTTTTTGCTGTTCCTTAAATACAGTATCTGCTTTGCACAGGCGGTCTCCCGTGTGCCCAGATCGCAATTCTTTCACACTTCAAAACAGCTCATAAGCCTCCTTCTCCACGACACCTTTCGGACCCCCCTTCAGCGAGGGCCTTCCCCACCATGTTTCCTCCTGTTTATTTTGTAGAAAGCTCACATGTATATTTATACACACGCATAGGATCATAGGACCATAGAGCTATAGTTGGAAGGGACCTCAGAAGTCATCTAGTTAAACTCTTTCACTTTACAGACCAGGAAACTGAGACAGGTGGAAGCGGAATGACTTTGCCAAGGTAAAGTATCCAAGGTAGAATTTTAACTGATGCCTGTCCTGTCATCTCCCTAATAGAATAGAGACTCCATGGGGCAGCTAGGTGGTACAGTGGATAGAGCTCTGGCCTTGCAGTCAGGAGGACCTAAGTTCAAATCTGGCCTCAGACACATGACACTAGCTGTGTGACCCTGGGCAAGTCACTTAACCCTGATTGCCTCACCAAAAAGCAAAAAAAAAAAAGAAAATAGAATAGATGCTCCTTTGTCTATGTGACTCCAGGGTTCAGCACCTTGTCTGGCATAGAATGGGGGTTAATTAATTCTTGCAGACTAGTTAAGCAACTTTGCCAAAATCAAATGGATAACAAACATCAGTGCTGGGATTTGAACCCAGGTCCTCTGACTCCAATCATGCCCAGTACTCTTCCCATTGTGCCCATCTGCTTCTTCAAAGATTAAGAGCCTCATGAAAGCAGCATGGATCCAGTCAGGGGCCTGCACTCCTAAATGCCTTCAAATGACCTCTTCTTCAAGGTGCAGGGCAAAGTGTACTAGATTTAGAATTAAAGGATCTGAGTTCAAGTCCTAGCTTTGCAAGTTCCTACCTGAGTGGCAAGTAGATGGATAGAGTGCTGGGCCTGGAGTCAGGAAGACTTGAGTTCAAATCCAACCTCAGACACTTCCTAGTTGTGTGACCCTGGGCAAGTTACCTAGCCTCTGTTTGCCCAAGAGGCAGCTGGGTGGCTCAGTAGGTAGAGGGCTGGGCCTGGAGTCAGGAAAACCTGAGTTCAAATCTAACCTCGGACACTTTTATTAGCTATGTGACCTTGGGCAAGTCACTTAACCTGTGTTTGTCTTAATCCACTGAAGAAGAAAATGGCAAACCACTTTGGTATCTTTGCAAAGAAAATCCCAAGGACAGTATGGCCCACAGGGTCACGAAGAGTCAGACACTACTGAAAAACAACCTGTGAGACCTTGCACAAGTTACTTAATCACAACCCCACACTTCATTTCATTGTCTTTAAAATGAGGTAATTAGAATTCAAGGGTGGGGAACCTGCTGCCTCTAGGCCACATGTGGCCTTCTAGGTCCTTTTGACTGAGTCCAAATTTTACAGAACAAATCCTTTATTTAAGGGGATTTGTTCTGTGAAGTTTAGGTTCAGTCAAAGGGCCGCACTTGAGGACCTAGGTACCACATGTGTTCTTGAGGTCGCAGGTTCCCTACCCC
Source organism: Phascolarctos cinereus (assembly GCF_003287225.1). Taxonomy (NCBI): domain Eukaryota; kingdom Metazoa; phylum Chordata; class Mammalia; order Diprotodontia; family Phascolarctidae; genus Phascolarctos; species Phascolarctos cinereus. The sequence continues at coordinate 111,242,407 of NW_027556402.1, read as the reverse complement.
TGGACTAGATCATCCCTAATGTTGCTTTCAGCTCCAAATCTACGGTTCTATGATCTTCAAGATACTACCCAAAAAAATGGCCTTTGCTTTAGCCCTGGCTTTTCTGAGGTCTGACAGTTTTTTGAAGGTCGGTTGGTAGCACAGGTGATTTGAGGTGGAAGGTGAAGCTTTGACATAAAAAGGCTTATCTGCTCCATGAACCAAAATCAGGCCATGTCACCCCATGGAACTGGACCCAGGAGACATCTGTGATGAGGCTCAAAACACCCGAGTGCGAAGTGAGTTCCAATCTACCAATTTTCCTTGCTCCTAAGGAGAGAGAACCTCCTTCTTGCTCACAGTTAGATCCCATGTGGCCAGCCATCTCCAGGGCTGCCATGTTCAGAGGTGGAGCCAGTCCAAACTGCCCCTCCTGGGGGAGCAGGATAGCTCCCAGCCTCAGTTGAGTGTTGCCGCAATCGCATGGCTGTCCAAGGAAAGAGGGAGAACCCTCATCACTTCTGTCTTCACACAGCTCAGAGAAGGCTGTTATCTTTCCTAAACAGCAACAGTGGAGTATGTGACTGCCAACTCTGGTCTCCTTTCCTTCCTTCCTGTCCCAATTCACCCTCCCCTGAGCTTAGCCTACTTAGCAGGCAATGAGTTTTCCATAACCGACTGAAGGCTTGCCCCTTTCTCCTTCTTCTTCCCCATCTCTTGGCTTCCCTGGCTTCCTTCAAGCTACCTCAATCCCCCCTCTGCTGGAGGCCTTCCTCAGGCCCTGCTCCCTCCCCACCTCCTGCCAGTGCTTCCTTCTGAGATCACTTCCCCTTGGACAGATCTTATATGTACCTCATTATTTACATGTTCTCCCATAAGAATGTGGATTTCTTGAGGGCAGAGCCTGTGTTTTTTTTCTTTTTGTATCTCCCCAGATACTGAGGGTAGTGCTTGGCACAAGTAAATTCTGAATAAATGCTTATTGACCAAGTGACTCATTGCCCCTTTAGCGGCTGGGTCTGGCAAGTTGAAACTTAAACAAAGATGCCTGGGACACTGCCCTGTCCCTGTTTCACTTTGGCCCAAGAGGCCTCTGCATCCTCAACATCTCGGCAGTGAAGCAAGGCTCCTCTCATACTTTTGAGCTAATGAGGCAGCCGCACTGTGATGGGGTGGGCGAGGAGAGTGAAGGGGGGAGTAAGGATGCAGGGACACACTCCTGGGTGAGGAAGAGGAAGTAGCAGCAGCAGTGGGGCAAAAGGTACCTCAAGTCAGGGTGCTTACCTCTGAATCAGGCAGTGAGGGGTGGATTTTTTTTTGTCACTATTTAATTGTCCCTTATAAAATCTTAGGTTATAAGAGACTTTGAGAGCCTGTTTCCCTATGGGAGCTTACCTAAATCGTTTCATAAGAGGAAAATTCTTTTTGAAGTCCTCCAAAGAGACAGAGAGACAGAGATGGAGATAAAAAGAGACAGAGAGGGGGGAAGAGAAAGAAAGGAAGAAAGAAAGAAAGAAAGAAAGAAAGAAAGAAAGAAAGAAAGAAAGAAAGAAAGAAAGAAAGAAAGAAAGAAAGAAAAAGAAAGAAAGGAAGAAAGAAAAGAAAGGAAGGAAGAAAAAGGAAGGAGAGAAGGAAAGAAGGGAATGAAGAAAAGGAGGAGGGGAGAAGAGAGATACAAAGAGACTGAGAGATGGAAACAGAGGCAAAGAGAAAGACAGAAAGGGTCAGAGAGACAAAGAGAGGGAGAGAGAGGGAGAGAGAGATACATAGAGAGACAGACAGACAGAAAGACTGAGAGATGGAGATAGAGCAAAGAGAGAGGGGGCAAAGAGACAGAAAGGAAGAAAGACAGAGAAGGAGGGAAGAAGAGAGGGATACACAGAAAGAGACAGAGAAAACGTGAGAGATGAGGTACAAAGAGAGGCAAAGAGAAAGAGAGGAACAGAGGGGGTGGGCAGAGAGGCACAGAGAGAAAGGAAGGGAAGGAGAGAAAGTTACACAGTGACAGAGAAAGGGGGAGAAAGAGAGAAAGAAGCAGAGAGAAAGAGAGAGTAAAGAGAGAGAAGAGAAAGAGAGGAAAAATAAGAGAGAGAGAGAGAGAGAGAGAGAGAGAGAGAGAGAGAGAGAGAGAGAGAGAGAGAGAGAGAGAGAGAGAGAGAGAGAGAGAGATCATAAAATTTAGAGTGGAAGGGACTTTAGAAATCCCATTATCCAGCCCCTCCATTTTCCTGTTAAGGACACTGAGGCTCAGAAAGGTGAAATAACTCACCCCTGGTCACATTGGTAGTAAGTGGCAGAGTCAGGATTTGAACCCAGGTCTCTGCTTCTGATTCCAGCGCTCTTTCTGTGGCAGCACACTGCCATCTGTCACACTCCGGTATGGTACGAGTTTCTTTCACAGGACTCTCTTTCCAGGGTCCTCTAACCTGGCCTCAGTTCCTTAGGCCTCTGGCCTATGACCCTTTATGCTAAATCCAGCAGAGGGAATAGGACCCAGCGTCCTGGCTTACTTCAGGACTTGGCTCAAAGCCCTCTGTTGGTGTATGGGGCCAAGGCCCTGCCCCTTCTGAAAGCTTTGGAAAAGATCAGGGCTCTGGGCCAGTTCAGTAATGTCCCAATGGGAAAGCTGACCTTGGCCAGGGAGAAGCAGGAAGAAGCACAAACGACTCATTGTCCCTACATCCTCTAAGGTTAAAAAAAAAAGGAAAGAAAGAAAAGAAAAAACTGAGTGGGGGAGTGTGATGTAATTCTGACCGCAGTTCCCGGAACCTTGGCTTCCTCACCAGTCCAAACCAAGGATACTGAAGACAGGGACACAGTGTTACCTGGGACCTCTTTTCTTCTTCTTTCCTTTAAAAAGTTATTTTAGAAAATTCTAAATAAATGTTTTATTGATGATCTATTAAAAAGACAGCCATTTCCCTATGACTCCTCTCTTTTCCCGCAGAATCTTTCTAAAGAACAAAGCCAACCAACGCAATGGCGGTGACCAATAAGTCCACCCGCTCTCAGACGAGAGGATGGAGGTAGGCCTCACCCACAATTCACCGGAGTTATAATTATCAGAATTCTGACAACTTTCACTCAGGATTCAGGGCTGGGAAGACCCATTCGTTTTTCGTTTTCTGAAGTCTCATACAAAGGCAGGGTTAGCTTCCAACCAAAGAAATGGTGACTCCATAGGATAGGTTCTAAATTAAAGCGAGATAATGTGCTCATGGAAAACAAGCAGCAGAAATCTCACTTATTTGGCTCATTTACATTATTAGTCTTTTAATTCACTCTGTGCTGCTGTCTTTGGATTTCCACTAGAGGGCAGGCTTGGAAAATATATTTATATCTCGTTGATATGTCTGGAAACTACGGCCAGTTTTTCTTTTTCTTTTTTCCTTTGAAGGGGGGAGGGGATATTGCTGGACACTCTTAGTTCTGGGGTGCCTCAAGCCCCTGACCTTGACTTAGACACGAGCTACAAAAGAAAACCTACAGAAAGCAACAAGGCAACTGCTTCCCACACACATCCTCTGGCCTTAGGCCCACTCAGGATTCAGATGCAGCTGGGCCCTAAGATGCAAACCCTGGCCCCCTGCCCCAACCCTCCTCCCCAAGCACAGCGCTTGAGTCAATCTGCAAGATTGAGTTGGTAAATTCAGAAAAGGGAGAGGGAGATACCTTAGACAGAGTTATGAAAAGCCATTGTTAGGACTTTCTCACCTGTTTCCTTTTCATTAGTTTTCTTCTCTCATTATCCTCCCCCGTTCCTTTTCTCACACCTTCTCTAACCTAGAGACACTTCTACAACGAGCTGCTAAAGATCAGAAATCCTCTGCAAAGAGTCAGGCAGAGTAAGAAAGATGATGGGGGTGGGGTGGGGTGGAAGGAAGGTGTGTCTAACAATTGAGCATGGGCTTTTCAGGCAGACAGCTCAGGGAATCTTGGGATTCAGAGCGACAAGGGGTCTCCAAGATCATCTGGCCCAAGCTCCTCATTTTATAGATGAGGAAATGAGGCCCAGAGAGGGGTGCTCACTTGCCTGGGGTCATGCAGGTAGTAGGCAGCACAGTCAGGAACTGGACCTAGCTTCTGTTATTCTGTCATGTCCACCTCTTTTTAGGGTTTTCTTGGCAGTGATACTGAGGTAATTTGCTATTTCCTTCTCCAGCTCATTTTACAGGTGAGGCAACGGAGGCAAATAGGGTTAAGTGACTTGCCCAGGTCACACAGCTAGTAAGTGTCTGAGGCCGGGTTTGAACTCATGAAGATGAGTCTGCCTGATTCTAAGCCCAGTGCTCCATCAGTTGCAGCACCAAGCTCACCTAGCTCTAAAGTCAGTATCCTTTTCTATATACCATGTTGCCTCTCCTTCCCTGGCCCAGATTAATCTTGATGGAATCAACTCAAGTAAGAAAGCTAACATCTTCATTATAGATTTAGTCAGTCAAAGAAAAAAACATATATTATGCTCCGACTATGTGCCAGGCTCGGGCTATGCCTTGGAAAGACAAAGAAAGTTAAAAGACTATGCTCGTTCTCAGGGAGCTCAGTTTAATGGGAGGGATAATTCGAAAATAGCTATTACAAATGAGCTCTACAGGAAAGATTGGAGATAATCAACGAGGGGAAAGTACTAGAATTAAGGGGGATTGGAAGATTTTAGCTGGGGCTTGGAGGAAGCAGGGAAGCTAGGAGCAGAGATAAGGAGGGAGAGAATTCTGGCCTAGGAGACAGCCAGTGAAGATGCCTGGAATCAGGATGTGGAATGTCTAGTATAAGGAATAGGGAATTGGTTGGGGGTGGTGTAAGCACTAGCAAGCAGTAGAGGGGCCAGATGATGAAGGACTTTGAATACCAAACAGGACTTTATATTTGAAACTGGAGGTGATAGGGTGCCTCTGGTGTTTACTAGGGGATGACATTGTGAGATTTGCACTTTAGGAAGATCACTTTAGAGCTGAATGGAAGATGGAGGGGAGAGGGGAGAGGCTTGTGGCAGGCAGCCCCCCACCCCACCCCCAGAAGGCTATTGCTGTAGTCCAGGAGTGAGGAGATGAGGGCCTGTATCAAGGTGATGACAGTGTCAGAGCAGAGAAGGGGGCACATTTGAGAGATGTTATAAAGGTAAAGAGCAGTAAGGTGGCAGGGTCTAGGGTCAGCAAGACTTACATTCTTAAGTTCAAATCTGGCCTCAGACACTTACTAGCTGTGTGACCCTGGGCAAGTCACGTCAACCTGTTTGCCTCAGTTTCCTCATCTGTAAAATGAGCTGGAGAAGGAAATGGCAAACTGCTTCAGTCTCTTTGCCAAGAAAACCCCCAATGGGGTCATGGAGAGTTGGACATGACTGAAAAAAACAACTGAACAAAGGTAAAATTGACAGACCTCAGCAACAGATTGAATATAGGAGGGGAGAATGACACGTAAGTTTCTAGCCAGAGTGACTGGGAAAGTGGTGGCGCCCTAGACAGGAATAAGGAAATTTGGAAGAAATGGAGGAGGTTTTTCGGGGAGAAGAAAATCGATTGTTTTGCATTTACCATGAAGTTTTTGTGTGTTCTATTTCTTTTTTAATCAATTAAAAAGAAATTCTGACCTTAACACACATCAACTAAAATGAACACTTCCATATACAGAGTAGAACAGAAAAAAGAAAATTATACATGAAACTTTGTTTTGTACTTACTTGGTCTATATTTAGCATTGATTTATCTATGTTCATATTGTTTCCCCTAATAAAAGATAAGACCCTTGAGGGTAAGGACTCTTTCTGTTTTGTCTCTGTATAACCAGTGCCTCTCAGAGTGCCTAGCATATAATAGGTGCTTTATAAATGTTTGTTGAATGAATGAATGAATGATACAGGCAAGCCACCTCTTGTAATGATTCCCCTCACCCCCACCCCAATTGCATCAGTCAGGGAACTTCCCTTATAGTGAAAACACTACACTTAATGTGTCCCAGCCTTCACATCTCGGGGACAAACCCAAGCAATGCTGCCTTGAAACTCACCCGAACATTCTGAAGGGCCTGTGGAGATGAGAGTTCAGAGTCCACTGTGGAACGCCCCTGGGCAGGGCTGCAGCTGCTCAGAACCAGTCCAGAATTCTCCACTTTCCTATCCCCTAAGGAGAGTCACTCGGCAGGCACAGTTATCACTCTGGCTGGCTAGAGAGCCATGTCATCTGTACAATGGGCTGCAATATTGTCCGTCTGGGAGGGAAGATTTTATTTATCCAAGCATCAGATCTACAACTGAAGGCAGCTTTGTATTACTGTTTGGGAGGATGGCGAGAGCCAAAGAGGGCATGGACAGGAGGGCTGGGGTGACTCTAGAACAGGTGGCCATAAACTTGTCTTTTTTAATGTTTTGATAACTATATTTTAATATAATTAATTTCCTTTGTAATTCCATGTGTTTCATTTTCTGTATTTAAAAACACTATTATGATGTAACGTGGTTGATTCTGACTCAACTCTCTCAGGGCCAGTCAGTTGACTGGCATTTATTATGCAGCTGCTATGTGCCAGGCATTGTGCTAAGTGCCGTAACAAGACAGGGCCGTTGTGTTCTGTCTCCCTTTGCCTCGTCCCCCAGCCCAGGGTTCTCTGGGGCCTCAGAGCGATCGGGGAGTATCTTTTTTCTACCAATGACTCAAGCTCCCATGGGCTGTGCTCCTCCATTCCTAGGGGCCAGTGACTAGCACTTCAGTTTCATTTAACCCCTTAACATCTACAAACGGACATCCACTTTAAAGGTATAGGAAGAACAGACACTTCCCCAAATATCTTGAGGTATAATTCCCCCTGCATTGTCTTGGGAATTCTATTCACAATCTCCATCTGGAGATTCCATTCTCAGTTTAGCTCAGTTCCTGCACAGAATTAGTCCTACCATAGTCAAGCCTAGAGCTGGCAGCGGTGGCCTCTGCTGGGCTAGCATCCCTGGACCTTTGCTCTTCAGGGCATCTGTTCTGGGCTGGTTGTTATAATGCCCAGGCTGGTGTCCTGTATTTCTGGCTCCCCATGGCCTGAGTCATGATTTGAGATTCCATCCCCTTTCTTGTTCAGTTGTTTCTGTCATGTCTGACTCTTTGTGACCCCATTTGGGGTTTTCTTGGCAAAGATACTAGAGTGGTTTGCCATTGCCTTCTCCAACTCATTTTACACAGATGAGGAAACTGAGGCAAACAGGGTGAAGTGACTTGCCCAGAGTCACACAGCTAGTAAGTGTCTGAGGCCAGATTTGAACTTATGAACACGAGTCTTCCTCACTCTGGGTCAGGTGCTCTATCCACTGCACCACCTAGCTGCCCCTTCTGTTTCCTACACTAGAACAGACAAAAAGACCAAAGACCCAGGCTTATTTCATGGGGTTCCATGGCCTGAGGGTAAGGGGGGAAGGAGGTCACTCTCAAGCGCTCTTCCTTTATTACATAGTATGAACGAAGGAATCACATTCACCTGCAGAAAGCAAACATAGCAAAAGCTAAAGATACTGACAAAGTCCGGTTATGCAACTAATAGGAAAAAAGCTTTTCACAACCATGTTGTAGGTCAATGCAGAATACCCATGTATGACCCAGTTCTCCAGTCTCCAGAAAGCTCCAGTCTCCTAGCTCTTCGTGGTGGAGGACGCTATCTTAGCAAAATGATTCCCCATTCCCCAGAGAAGGGGTTGGGCTTCACCAGACTGCCAAAGGGGCCCATGATCTCCCTTCCCCCCAAATTAAGAATTCCTGTCCTAGAAGGAGAAAGATAAAAAGTGAGGAGAGGGAAGAACTATGTCTCTGATGCACTCTGAAAAGTTTCCCCCTATTGTTAAAGCCACATGGTTCTCCTCGCTTATCTGTGATTTGCTAAACTATGAAAAGATTTAGGCCCGAAGATAAAGCAACAATAACAATAATTCGTATTTCTGTAGTGCCTTGAGGTTTGTTTTCTGTACAACAATCCATGTGAGGTAGGTAGTGGTCTTATTATCTTCATTTTACAGATGAGGAAAAAGCATTTATAGAAAACGAAAAGGCAAAGAGAACAACAGTATTTAAGTTTTTAGAAAATACAGTTATCTTTTCCACATTGCAGGGTTAGGGGCGCGACACCCTCACAATCTGGAAAACCTGTGTAAAATTTTTTGGCCCTCACTTGGTACCAGAGAAGAAATCTGAATTTTTTATTTTTTATTTTTAGATGAGGTGTTTACAGTACCTTATTTCAAAATTTGGGTTACGTATTTGGTCATTGACTCTCTGTTGTCTGCTGGCCTTCACATGTCATCTGCAGCTTCTACAAAACTCCTCATTTCTCACTTAATTTCTTATGCCGGCCCAAGACATATCAAAACCTTGATGGGAAAAAAGTCAAGATGGGGAAGGGATAATTGTACAGTCATTGTGATTTGGGTTGTTTTTGATGCTTTTCTGAGATTCCTAAATTTCTGCCTCCCAATCGGCTGAATTGTTTCTTCTTTAGAACAGGGGAAAAAATTTGTGACTAAATGGCAGGTCTGAGAGTTGGGGGTTCCAGAGAGAGCTTCCTTGCCAATAAGTCTCAGCCCTGACCTCAGAGCCTCTGCCCTCACAAGCAGGAGGGTAGCTTGCAGACTGTGTCTATTCTTTCCCAACAGAGTTGGGGACTGCTGCTCAGTGCCAAATGTAATGTGGACACTTGCCCGCTGGATAGAGATGGAAAACTCATTTCCCTGTCTATCAAATGGCCTGCCACAAGGTTGGGAATGATTTTCTGTCAGGAGAGGCCTGGTTGGATTTCATTCAGTGACCTGGAGATAAAGGACTCCAGTAAAGGTTCCCCTTTGCAATAACTGGATTGCCTTCGCCCCTTCGGTTCTCTTTTGCTGTTTCTGGTAGCATCTCTCTCCTTCAGCTGATTCCTAGTTTGATCCTCATGATGGGAGTTTAGAGGTCCAAACACCTACATTCAGGCTGTTAATATCCCTGGGAAGTACTGAGCAGCAGGTTCAGCCAAGTTTCAAGATCAGTTCAAGTGCTTTGGGGAATAAAAACTGTGTGTGCAGAGGCATACTGGGAGCCTAGAAGCTTAGTCATTAACTACTCCAGGCCCTAGGGCTATATTCTGCTATATGGTGGGGTCATGACCCTGACAATAGGACTTCATATGAGTACAGCTGAGTAAAAGCCCACAAAATGGCCTGGGATTCTGTTCCAGAGGAGCTTACTAACAGCATGACTTTGGGAAAGTCACATACATATCAGGCCTCAGTTTCCTCATCAATCCAAACGAGTGGATTGGACTAGATGTCCTCTAAGGTTTCTTCCAACCCCATCTCTGATCTCATGATCTCTGCAAGCTCTATCAACCAGTGTTGGGGCTGCAGAGTCAGAGATCTGCGTGGAGGGGCCCAGACTTGGCTGAGACATTCCTGCCATCATTCTCATGAGCATTTCTCTAGCTCTTGTCTTCATGAGTGGATGATCCTTCCCCAGACACTTTTTATTGTTTTGTTTTGTTTTTGCTTAGGCAATTGGGGTTAAGTGACTTGCCCAAGGTCACACAGCTAGTAAGTGTCAATTGACTGAAGCTAGATTTGAACTCAGGTCCTCCTGACTCCAAGGTCAGAGCTCTATCCACTGCATCACCTAGCTCTGCCCCCTCCCCCTGACACTTTTTAGAGTGATGGCGGAAGAGAAGAGAACATTTATTAACCACCTACTTGTGCTAAGTGCTTTACAAGAATTATCTCTTTTGAGCCTCACAAAAAACCATGGGAGGTAGGTTATTATCCCCATTTTACAGCTGAGGAAACTGAAGCAGAGGTTAAATGACTTGCCCAGGGTCACAGGGCTAGTAAGAGTCTGAGGCCACATTAGAACTCAGGACTGCCTGACTCAAGGCCCAGAGTTCTAACCACTGAGCCTAGAGAATGCCCATTCTGAGAATCAACAAATTGATCCAATAGGATCATGAAGATTCATTTTTGGTTCGGTTTGAACCCATGATAACATTGGTATAGAGAACTCCCACAGTAGAAATTCCCTAATTAGAACGGATGCAGCTGGGCAACTGTCCCTAACTTGGAGTTGCCTGGAGGCCTCTGAGAGGTTTGCTTACAGTCACCCAGGTGGGATGTCTGAGGCAGGATTTGAAACTGGGTCTTCCTTACTCCAAGGCTACCCCTCTATCCATTATGCAAGACTGCCTCAAATATTTATTTACTACTTCCAAACAACTTAAAATGAGTGTCTTAAGATTCAGGAACAACCTTTATTGAGCTTTCCAATCTGAAAAGGTTCTTCTGATTTAGCAATGCATCAGGAGGGCTGGATAATGCATTCAGTTGCTATGTTTTTCACAAAAGGAATTGAGGGAGGGAACATGAGTAGGTTTTAACATTGACATGGGTTTAGTTTCAGCAGAATGAGGAAATGAATGTCATCACATTTGAGGAATCTCTGTAGAGACATGCTTATATTACATTAAATCACATTATAGTTCTCGGTATTTGACTTATTTGCTTTGTTCAATATTACATTAAATATTACAGTCCTCGGTATTTTTGCCTTATTAGCCTTATTCACCTTATTTAACTACATCCCATTATATTGTAGTCCTGTCTTTATACCTTCTTCATTTATGCTGACTAGACTGTCAGCTCAGTGAGGGCAGGGACCATATCATATCTCACAGTTCCCTGCATTTATTCCTTATTTATCTACTCTAAGACCTGCGAAGGCAGAGAATCTATCTTATATAAATTTTGTTTCTCCCTAGGGCTGAGCAGAGTGTTCTATACATGGTAGGTGTTTAATAAACACTTATGTTGTCTTGGATTGTTTCTGAGGACATATGCCCCAACCAGACCTATAAAATAGACTCAAAGAAGAATGACTTATGGCAGCCAAGTTCAAGAAAGCATGAGTATCACATATGTCCTCTATTAGACTGAGATCTTTCGGTGGACACTGACTAGTTCTTGAACTTGATCTCTTTAGGGCTGGGTATGAAGGGGCTAGAAATTGGGCAGCGCCAGTGCTGTTTGGCTGAGTTCTTGTTACATGTTTCATCTTTCCCAGCTCAAGCTCAGGTCCTGCCTTTGGGCCATGCTGACTGGAGAGGGCATATTACATGTTGTCCCCAACTCCATAACCATGCTTCACGGCCCTTTTCCAGCCATACCATCACTACCCCCACATCTTTCCCATTTCTTGTTCTGGGAATAATAAGACCTATGTTACCATTGCTTTTGGAAAAGGGGTGTTAACTGTCCCCATAGCTTCTCATCATTCTTTTGAGTTCATCCTTTTTGGGCCAATACTCTGCTATGTGCATTGTTTCTCCCATTTATAACATAAGTTCATTGATGGCAGGGACTGTCCCTCCTTTTCATTCCCAGTACTTAGCATAGTGCCTGGTATGTACTAAATACCTAATGTTTTTTCATTCATCTATTCATTCATTTATTCACCCATTCATTCACCTCATGGCTGTACAGGAGGTCTGCTGGAGGCAAAGGATTACCCATCAAAGGGATATGGTTTTAGCATTCTAGAACACATTTGCCCATGTCTTGATTAGAAAATGAAGTGATGATTCATGCCTTGGTCACTTCCTGACTTGATTACAGACATTTAATGGACTCTCCAATAACTCTTCTGCATAGATTACAACTCATGGAGAATACCCTTTTTGCAAAAGCTCCAGGCTTCCAATACATTTGATTCAGTACCCATCCATCACTGCCTTCTTTGTATACTCAATCCCAAAGGATCCCACTTTCTCTGCCTCTGAATTGCTGAAAATAAACCCATCAGCTGAAAATAAAACCCAACTGAGGACTATGTATCTGCTGCTTGTGGCTTTTAGCTTTGGAAAGAAGAACTGATAACAGGGACAGTCTACTCTCAGCATGGGAACATGACCAAAAGACCACAGCTTCTTACGGGATCATAAGCACAACTGGAGAGGCAGCTGGAACGGCTAAATCATTTTCACATTAAAAATCAAAATATATTTTGATCAAGCAGCCAATGATAAAACAAGAGGTCAAGAGTAGCTGCTATGGGTATCAGTTTTTCAAATCTGGTGATATAAGGAAGTCCAACTCCTTCCTGTTATACCCTTTACTTCTTTAGTCCACTGAGTCTCTCTTTGCCTTTTTACTTTCATTTAATATGCAAGATTTAAAAATAACACCTCATCTTATATTCATGTCCTTGTCTATCACTAGTCACATAAAAATAAACATTTGATTTCTTAGCCTTTATTATCTAAAAATATTAAACTTCTAAGGTTTTGCTAAGTTTGTAAATTGAATATCCTGTTCACTTTTGGGTTCTTTTGAAGGAATGATTCAAATTTTCTCCTTTCCTTGGAGGTCCATTTTCTTTGGTGGTAAGGTCCAACTTCACAAGATATATTATTTTGAGATGCCAATCAATATCCTTGCTTTTTGGAATATCATATTCTATTTTCCTTTGATATCTTACAACCTATTGGAATAGTACAGTGCTATTCTGACTTCTCCTTGGGGTTTGAAGTTTTTCCCTCCGTTACTGTTTATAAGATTTTTTTTGTTTGATATTGTAGTTATGCATTTTCATTACAATGTTTCTTTATGATTCAAACCTGAGGTTTCTTTCTGTTTCATGTTCTGTGGATCCTCTCAATCTGAACTTTGTTATCTGTTTTCAATATTTACAGGGAAACTTGCAACTTAACTTCTTGAGGCATGGTATTATTATTATTTTTTTCTGGAAGACCTATCATCCTTAGGTATTTCCTCACATCCTATCTTGAAATTCAATATCTTGTTTTGTTGTGCTCTCATGTTCTTTCAATCCTATTTTTCATTTTTGTTCAGTTATTTTTCCACCTCTGAAATTTTGCATTCTAATTCTGTCATATCTTTTCCAGAAAATCTAATGATATCAGCTTTATTGAAGGAATAGATCACAAATCAACAGAACTTAAAATGTAAGCACTTTTAAAAGAGGATAATACTGGCATCCACAGGCCTTACTACCATTCCTGGTGTATCTCTTCAATGAATGTTCTGAAACACGGAGGCATGGGGAAAAAACAGTAGAAGGAAGAAATCACCCATCGATGTTTGCCAGTCACTTTTGCTGTCTTCATCAGCATTGTTCTCCTACTCTTGTAGTTGAAGGGGCTCTTCTAATGGGCTGCATCAATGACTCAGGACTCACTACTTCCAAGAAGCCTTTTTTTTTTTTTGGCTAGGCAATGGGGTTAAGTGACTTGCCCAGGGTCACACAGCTAGTAAGTGTTACGTGTGTGAGGCCATATCTGAACTCAGGTCCTCCTGAATCCAGGGCTGGTGCTCTATCCACTGCCCCACCTCGCTGCCCCCGCAAGAAGCCTTTCTTGTCCAGCCATCCTCTACATGGATTACTCTGCATCCCCCAGAAGTCAGGGACTATTTGTATTTTATGATCTTCATTTAATTTTTAAAATTCGTAATCTTTAGAAGACTCACGGTTTCTAGCTGTTTCTTGTCCCTTTGGTTAGCCTGTAATAGAGTTGACTACAGGGGGCTAAGTTATCAATTTCTTTTATCTCTCATAGAGTAGGCATGAAGAAACCCTTGATAAATACTTACTGAAGAATTAATCTTCCCTATTATACTGCTCCAAAGAATTCATTTAGGAAGCTTCATGCAAACCAGCAGTACTTTTAGTTGTAGGGATTCACCCATAGCTTTTGTGGAAACTTAGCTGTAATTTCTGTATTCTAAGGAAGGAAAGAGATATATTAAGAGGTAGCATGGTATAGCATAAAGAAAGAACAGTGGACCTGCAATTAGGAGAGATTGGGTTTACATCCCATCTTTGATAATTATTGGCTTTGTGACCATGGGCAAGTAATGTAATCTCTTAAAGCCTAAGTTAGGGCAGCTGGGTGGCACAGTGGATAGAGTGCCCAGCCTGGAATCAGGAAGAAACATCTTCCCGAGTTCAAATCCAGTCTCAGACACTTACTGTGTGACCCTGGGCAAGTCACTTAACCCTGTTTACCTCAGTTCCCTCATATGTAAAATGAGCTGGAGAAAGAAATTGACAATCATTCCAATATTTTTGCCAAGAAAACCCCAAATGGGGTCACAGAGAGTCAACTGAAGACAATTGTAATAACATAATGCCTGAATGTGCTCATCTACAGAATGAAGATAATATCTGATTAAAATCTATGATTCTATGTCCACCTAAGTCTTCACTTCTTCAGGCCAAACATTCCAGTTTCTTCAACTGACCCTCATATGACATTATTTCAAGGCCCTTCATGCTTCTGGTAGCCATCCTCTAGTCACTATCTTATCCCATCAATGTCCTTCTTAAAATGTGGTGCCAAGAACTGAATAAAATACTAATGTAGTCTGACTAGGCCTGAGTGCAGTGAGACTGTTCCTGACATTATGCCTATATTAAGGCAGCTTTAGGTACTATAAGCTTTCCTTGGCTGCCATATAACATTGACGACTCGCATTGTCTGCTTAGATGCCCAACTTTTTCTTAGATGAAATGTCCTCTAGTCACACTTCCACATTTTTTTTAACTTGGAAAGCTGATTTTTAAAGCTAGGTGTAAAATTTAAAGTCATCTCAATTAAACCATATTATCTTCAATTTAGCCTCATATGCTTACCAAAATTTTCAATTCTGAATCTGTCAGTGACAGTATTATCCATGTTTCCTCCTAGCTTTGTGACATTTGAAAATTCATAACTCTGTCATCTATGCCTTTATACAAGTCATTGATAAAATGTTAACAGCACAAGCATAGATCACTTAACCACTCCAATAGAGGCCTCCTTTCAAGTTGACATGGAGCCATTAAGACCACTCTTTGGCCCTTCATCAAGTTCCTAATCTGTCAAACTGTACTAATATCTAGTTCACATCTCTTTAGTTTATTCACAAATATAAAATGAGAGATTTTGACAAATGCCTTGTTAAAAATCTAGATAAACTACACAGATTCCTCTGATCTACCAGCTTAGTAAGTGTGTCAAAAAGGAAATGAAGTCAGTCTGGCACAATCTGCTCTTGATGAAGTCAAGCTCTTTGTGATCAGTGTTTCCTTTTTTAAGATGTTCACTAAGCATCCTTTAACATGTTCTAAAACATTGCTAGGAGTAGATGTCAAGCTCGCTGGCCTATGGTATAAGGATCCTGTATTATTCCCAACTTGGTTACCTGGAGAGGGAAGCAGTGGGTTTAGGCAAAGTGTTTTAGTTTGCTCCTTTTCCTTCTTCAAGAATAAGAAATGGTTTCAGAAAATCCTGACAAGTTAAACTCCTTGGTTCCCCCATGAACTGGAAGGTGGCCACTGAGGCTGGGGATGGTTCTCCTTTGGTACCTGTGGCAAGCAATGAAACCATACTGGCAGATATGAAGGGAAGGACCAGCTCTGGAATTTAACGATATTAGAAAAAATAGAAATACTCTATTACAAGTAAAGGGTTTGATACAGACTTTTGGGACATCATGAAGTCTAAAGCTTCACATTTAGCTTACCAAACCTACAAGTGATTCTGTGCAATTAGTTTGAATCAGCTAAAGTGTGAGGAGCTCATTCTTGGAAGGCATGACCTACAAATTTGGTTAAGATAGATGCATACATGCCCTTTGACTCAGCAATACCATAAATAGGTCTGTATTCCAAAGAGTTCAAAGAAAAAGGTAAAAGGACCTACATGTACAAAAATATTTATAGCTGCTCTTCTTGTGGTGGCAAATAATTAGAAATCAAGTTGACGTCTGTCAAATGGGGAAAGGCTGAATAAGTTGCGGCATTTGATTGTGATAAAATACCATTGTGCTATAAGAAATGACAAGGGGGTGGTTTCAGGAAAAAACAAAACAAAACAAAACATGGCAAGACCTATATAAAGTGAGGCAAAGTGAAGTGAGAAGAACCAGGAGATCATCGTGTACAATAATAGCAATATTGTAAAGATGATCACCCATGAAAGATTTGGGTACTTGAACACAATGATCAGATAGTTCCGAAACACTCATGATGAAAAAATCCTATCCACCTCCAGAGACAGAACTGATGAACTCTAAGTAAAAACTGAAGTATAATTTTTTTACTTTCTAAAAAAAATGTGACTAATTGGTTGGGAGGTAGAGCCAAGATGGCAGAGAAAAGGCAGGAAGCAGCCTAAGCTCTTGCCGATTTTCGTCAAAATAATTTTAAATCAAGCCTCAAAATGAATTCTAGAGCGACAGAGAAAAAGATGACGTGAAACAATTTTCCAGCTCAAGATAACTTGGAAGGACTGCAGGAAAGGTCTGTCTCACTTGAGTAAAAGGGGAGTGCAGCCCAGGGCAAGCCAGCTAGAGGCTCTTAGCCCCCAGCACAGATAAGCAACCGAGTTCCCTCAGTCTTGGCACAGCCCTAGCACAACAGGATACTGGCCACGCCAGCCACTCTTAGTACAAAGGTGAGCTGCTGGTCCTGGCACAGCAAGCCAGTGACCAGGCCCCTGGCCTCCTGGCACAAGAAGCTTTGGACAGTCCCCTCTGTACCCCAGGAGCAGAGCTCAACTTGAAAGTCATGAAATAGATTGGAAAATGAGCAAAAAATAAAAAAAGCCCCAACTGTAGAAAGCCACTATGGGGACAGGGAAGATCACAAAATGTGGCTAATATAGAAATATGTTTTGCATGATTTCAAATGTATCTTATCATATTGTTTGCCTTCTCATTGGGTGGGATAGAATGTGGAACTCGAAATATAAAAAGGAAAAAAGTTAATTTTTTTTAAAAAGTAAAAAAAAGATAGATACACACATTTTCTAATGATTTCTAAATTTTGTCATTTTCATTTCAATTCATCATAGTGATTCAATTGATCATTATCTTTCCTAACTCTCATGATAGAAAAAATTTGCATTTATGGAACAAATACTTAAGTATACCTACATGTACACATTTGTTTCAAAATTTTAATAGGGCAGATTTTAAAAACTTGCTTACAGAAGTTTTTGAAGCATATAGCAAGGTCTACATCATCATCTAAATCACATCAACATAAGTATCATTGAACATATTTCTTGTCATAAATACATTTAGGCAAAAATAAAGGCATAAAATGAATAGTTTAGCAGTCTGGCAATCCAATGGAATATTTTAGAGAGAAATAATTAAGTCCCAATAAAGAGGAATTAAAAATAAATTCCAATTTTATTTTATGTCCCTTTTGGAACAATATGCTACCATGTCTGCATAAAAACAAGAGCATAAACACATTCTATCCAGATTACTCTGAAGCCATCCACAATAATACTTACAATATTATTATGTATAAACTTAAGACATTGGGCAGGGTTGGGGGAAAAGTAGGAGGGGTGGGAGATAATGTTTTCTAAATTAGATGCTAAAACTGGGTGGGAGTGTTTATAACTGGATTTTATTTTCACCCATAATCACACCTATTAGGTGTGAGAGTCAGTAACAGAGGTAGATCAGTTGGGAACAAGGGGGGGAAGCAGTGTACAAACCAGGGAGAAAGAACTATGTAGGCTCATACTTGTTTGTAACGGTAGACCAGGAGACCAGATAAATCTGAACATTTTGCCCTTTGGTTACAATGAAATTTGAACAGGCCCACACACAGACGCCAAGCAGAAAAATACTGCCCCCCTCAGCCCCCACTGCTCCTAGCTAATGTTTCCCTATATCCATGTTTGCAAACATCAGGAAAAACACCTTGCAAAAGATTAGCCCAACACAGGATCCAATGGGGTCTCCCAATAAGGGAGTGGCACTTTAGGGAGATGCCAGTATAAACCAGCCTTCCCATTTACCCTTGGGATCAGTTTGTAAATTCTGAAGATAATGACCAGAAAAGCCATCAAAAAGGAGATGCCACAAGGGGCTGGGAAAACATCCTTTCAGAAGCCAGCAGTAGTAGCGATATAGATTTAGACTGGACAAAGTCATCGAGCGCCCCCAGGAATGACTTGTGTGTTGGTACTATGGAAGCAAACCAGAGTCATCACCACTGTTTTTGCCTTAGGACTTTTCCCATCCAAACCAAAAATGCCATCATTTTACATTAAGCCAAGGATGAGAAGATACTCTAGACAGAAAGCTTTAAGGGAGACTTGGAAGATGACAGCATTCTCCATAATGAGAATCTGAAGCTTTGCTGACCACCGTGATCTTATTTCTATGTCTTGCCCCTTATTAAAGCTCAACCCTGAAAATCTGTAAGAGAAACACCCACAGAGCTAATGCTGGGTTTACGTCTGGATGTCCACTTTGGGACAACTCCATTCACTTGATGTCTGTGACCATAAACAACGCTCTATGTTTTGCAATTCTCTGGCCAGGCTGCCAGAAACGTGCTACAAACGGTTGCCGCATCTGTTGCTGATTCCTCAAATTTAACAGGCTGCAACTGGATAGAAGGCAAGCAGCTCAGGTCTTTCTGTAATGGTAAAAATAACTAGTTTTGGTCTCTGGCATGGAATGTGGCTCTGGGCAGTCCTTCATTGCTGAAGGTTCCTGCCTTCCTGACATCTGCCCCTCTTACCGGCCTGAGGCAGATTTGCAGGTAGCATGGGAACAAGCAGGGAAGGAGGAAAGTGGGGAAAAACATGAATAATAATGACAAAAATAGAAGTCTCCCCTGCCCCCCTTCCCCCGAACTTTACTTATAACTCAAACATCAGTGCCTTTGAAACAGCCTATGATGCATTTAAGACAGAAAAATGCCACCATCTCATACAACGGAATTGAAAGAATTATCTTGAGGACACTCTTAATTTGAAGGAATGTCTAGAAAACTATGTCAATGAATGCAAATATTTTCTGCTTTCCTAGCATCCATCCATCTACTCTCTGGCCCCATGCTGAGCATACACAAACAAGAAGAAAGAGGCATGTCACAGTTTTAGAATAAAGGAGGCACACACACACACACACACACACACACACACACAAAGTCAAGGTATTCAAGGGAAAACTTTGGAAATGGTCTCCCTAAAGTTTGTTGGCAGAAGGGTATTTTTTAGGTCTTTGGACCTTCTTTTCGATAGCCTTGTGTCTGCCACAGCATTGTAGTTACACAGAAAACAGTGAAAGGGAATCCAAGGTTTGCTTCTTAACTGGGAGGACCATTCACTGAGTTAGAAAAATAAACAGCTCCAAAATACTGTACAGCCTCTGCTGGTCACCAGCAAGGTAAGTTCTAGAAACAATGCTCTGGCCAAATGCATTTTAAGGCACTTTAAATAGATCTTTTTTTTTCATATAAAAAAATAAAATATGCATTGAAGCAACATTCACAAATACAGGTCTTCTGAATGGCGTGATTGTACAGTATAGTACATATATACACATCTGCGACTCGAGGGTCCCCGCTAGTGTCATACTGTTGGCTTCATCAGCTTCACACCCTACAAGAAAAGCAGAAAGAGTGAGTCCAGCAGCAGCACAGTGTAAGCAACAGGGTGGCAGAGAGCCCTGGAATGGGGGTGAGCCAGCCACCAACGGGATCTGAGAGGATGACGTGGAATGAGTGTTGAGCCTCTCATTCTGCAGGTGAGGAAACGGAATCTCACAGAGGGGATGGGACTTTTCCAAGGTTACAAAGGCAAGAAAGAGCCCAGCTGGAATCTGACCCAGGTCCTCTGACTTTGGATGCAACGCTTTTCCCCATGACGACAAGAATCAAGAGACTTGAGCTGGATTGTTGGTTCCCCACATGGTCTGTGTAACCAGGGACACAAGTCACTTTGCCTCTCAGACTCGGTTTCTTCCTCTGTAAAATGGGGACAATATTCCTTGTCCTACCTATCTCACAGGGTAGTTGGGACGAAGGCATTCTGTGAATCTTAACACGTTACAGGGAATGAACAATTTAAATGAACAACAATCACAAAAACTGACTGGCCTCCTGAGTGACCTTCTCCTAGCATGGCTTCTCTTGGGGCAGCTAGGTGGTAGAGTCAGAAGAGCACTGGGTCTACAGCTGAGAAGACCTGAATTCAAATCTGACCTCAGTCACTTACTAGCTGTGTGACCCTGGGCAAATCACTTAACCTCTCTGTGCCTCAGTTTCCTCATCTGTAAAAAGAGAAGGTTAGTCTCAATGCATTCTAAGGTCCCTGTGAGCTAGTGGTGTTCATTCATGGTAAGTTAGAGTGACCCTATGATCCCATGAATTATACTGTAAAGGAGAATGAAGGGTTCAATTTGGTTTCCATCTGAAAGATGCTCTTATGTTTTAAAATTTCAGGTAAAAAAATATGATTAAGAGAGAAAAATTATTTACATTTCTTTTACGTTTATAATGCTTTTTTTTTTTAAAGTGATCTCCTTAAAAGAACCCTGTGAGGTAGATGCTATTATTCCCATTTTACTGGTGAGGCAATTGAGACTCAGAAAAAGTAAGTGACATACTTGACTAGAGTTGAACCTACACCTTCCCTGACTTTCTACAATACAATGCCTCTCCAACTCACTGTGAATGACCACTACCAGCAGAGCACGGTTATATTTCTTTCTTTCTATGTTAAAAGTATTTTTCTTAAAAAAGAAAAAAAGGAAGCACCTTTTCCAAACCTTAAAGAAATTAAGGGGTTAAAGAAACTCCCCTCCCAAACACAGTAAAAGCATCTCTCTGTGGAAGCTTTCAAAAAGGGTAAATGTAATGGTTGGTCTTGGAGGCTCACCCTTGCAGGCAGTGTCCTCTCAAGATGCAGCCTCACCACCCTAATGATGGTCTGCTAAATGTTCGCTCTCTTCATTTTCAGTACAATCGACTAACAACAATGACACAGAACTCTTAGGTCAGAGTAACTTAAATGCCATTATGGTCAGAAAAATGCCTTTAAAAGGTGTTCTGTGCTACCAGGGCAGCTGCTTTTTCTAAATCTTCTGGGTTATAGCTGACAAGTGGCCTAAATCTAGACTAGTCTGCTATCATCTGGTCTGTGAGGTCCTAATCACAGGGAAAGAAAGCATCTGTGCTGGCCTCTCTTCTATAGGCAAAGTTGGCCAAGCCTCTGGGAAAATGGTCGGTTTGTTTTGGTATTAGTTGCTTATTTGTGAAATCACAGTAAATCAACACATATTTACCATGAAACTAATAGCTGGCCTGTTTCTTTTGGCTTAAGAGTTTACGTGGGGAGCAGCTAAGTGGCACAGTGGATAGAGCACCCGGCCCTGGAATCAGAGGACCTGAGTTCAAATCTGGCCTCAGCCTCTTGACGTCTACTAGCTGTGTGACACTGGACAAGTCACTTAACCCCACTGCTTAGCCAAAAAAAAAAACACAAAAAAAAGAGTTTACAAGGAAGACACTCAAAGCAGGTGATTTTGAGTTTTCAAGTAAGAAGGAGCCATAAATAGGCACTGGATTAGCTGGGCTCAGAACCCAAATCCTCTGACTGTAAATCAACTTTCAGTGGGGCGTGGAACTCAGATTATTTTTTCAAAAAAACCTGTATCTTTATAGTAAAACCCTATCTTTATGGTAATTTAAAAATCTGAAACTTGAACTAACTCATTCTGTCCAAATTAAAATAATGTCGACATACCTACATTACTTAACATAATACTGTGTATATGGATATAAACAATACACATGATATCCTAAGTTTAAGGAACAGTATTTCAATCATACTTTTTCAGATCCTTTTTGTTTCCCCTGAAGGAACGAAAGTAGCTGGGGGCAGAAACTATTTCCTCTTTTGCACCTGCGGGAATAAATGCTTGCTGGTTGACTGAATTCTATGGAATTCTTACCTTCTGTCTTGACACCATCCAAGACTTGATCGTTGGCACTAAGAGACTGCCCAGCAGGATCTGCGCTGGGTGGTAGATAAGCAAGGGCACAGATATTAAGGAGAGGTGTTCATGGCCGGCAAACACGATCTTAAGCATTGGAATTCCTAAAGGCGAGGAAGGAAAGACCATAGACACAGGCTCAGTGCTAAGACCACTCTTCAATGGTACCACTCAAAAGAGAACTGCATCCTAGTAAAATATCACCCTTCCACAGCGCCCCTCTGAAACCCCCAAACCTTTATGTTTTGCAATGTTGGGGTCTTCCCACCCCTGATGTGACTCATGGGTGAGATCTAAAGTCTCCCTCATTTTCCTTTCACCATTTGGACAACTGAAATAGCTTTCTGGTTGGTCTCCCTACCTCCTCTCCCTATTCCTGTCTACCTTCCACTCAGTTATCAAATAATCTTCCCACTTGTTACTTTCCTATTCAGTAAAATTCAGTGGCTCCCTATTGCCTGCAGGATCAAATAAAATTCTTTGTTTAGCTTTTCAGGCCTTTCCTAACCTGGCCCCTTCCTACCTTTCCAGTCTTCCTCTACCTTAGTCACCTCCCTGTACTCTAGCAATAGACTCCTTGTCATTCTTCAAAGGAGACATTCCGTACGGCCCAACGCTGAGCATTTTTAAAACTGGCTGTCCCGAATGCTAGGAATTCCTTCCCTCCTCACTCCCACCTCCTGGATTCTCCAGGTCTCAGATCAAAGCCACCTTTACAAGAAGGCTTTCCTGGTCCCCCTTAACACCAGGGCATTCCCTCTGTGATCACGTCCGCTTTGTGCCACCTATGTCTTGGCTGTACATAGCTGTTGGCATTGTTGTTGTCCCCATTAGGTTGTGAACCCTTTGCGGGTGGAGCCTGTTTCTGCCTTGCTTCTAGTGCTTACCACATAGTAGGTGCTTAAAAAATGCCTGTTGACTATCTGGGAAAAAAGAAGACTTGAAACTTCTGAGATACCCATTGCTTTAACCAGAAGTTGTTATCTCTTTTTGGTGTCACGGACCCTTTTGGTCATCTGGTGAAGCCTATGGACCCCTTCTCAGAAAGTTTTTAAATGCGTAAAAAAAATACATAGGATTGCAAAGGAAACCAACTGTACTGAAAGACTTATTAATACATGTGTGTATAAGCAAGTTCACGCACCCCATGTTAAGAAACCCTGCTCTAAGCAAACAGCATTATCACAAATTGGTATTCAATCCAATCTTGAGGCAGATGGTGGAGTGCTATAGATAAGAGAGAAAAAGAGTGCTTGGACTCTGGAAAGCATGGACGTGATACCTCTCTAGAACGTGAGCTGTTAATGCCTCTGAACCTTGGAACAAGAGCAACATGTGCTGGGGTCCTGGCCACGTCGGCTGGGCGAGTTTCCCAACAAAAGGGAGAAAAGCCATCAGACTGTCTGCAGAAAGAGAATCCAGCTGTATTCTATTAAGCTCAACATTAAAGAGATTTGGAAAAATGTGTAACACAATGCCGCTTTTCTGACAAAATTTTGTTTGGAATATACAGTTGTTTTCATTAAAATATGTTATTTATGATATAATATACAATGGGTTTATCATGGTTATTTTTAAATGAATTGATAAATGAAAATATACCAGTTTTAATTTTTAATACAATAAATATTGATAGACATAACAATGATTTTTAAGCTTGTAAAGAGATCCTCAATTTTTAAGAAAGTAAAAGGGTGCTAAGACCAGAAAGTTTGAGAACTAATGATCAAAGGCATAAACTCTCCAGATTACAAGGAGCCAGGGCCCTCAGACCTGAGGGATGTCCCACTGCTTTGCCAGTCAATATAGTCTTCTGATCCGACACATTTCCATATAGAGACAAGAAGGGCTGCATTTAACTGAACCAGTGTAAATTGCCTGACACTTCCTTTTTGTTAAACGGTAGATAGTCTATGAGTGTCTCATTTCATTCCAACCCCAAACATGAACCACTGGATCATCCTTAGTCGAGCCCTTCCCCGAACAGCCTCAGTTTTGTCATCTGTGAAATGGAGCAATAACAGCATCTCCCTCACAGGGGAGTTGTGATGGTCAAATGGGGCAAGGCATTTTGAGGATTCTGAAGCCCTCTACAGGAACACCAGCTACAATCACTATAGGAAGACAAGCCGGAAGGCAGATGAGTGCAGCGATTGGCTGGATGCATAAGCAAAGCAAGCTGGGGGGTTTTCGTAGAAGCCCATCTGGGTCTCCAGCACAGAGTGACAGCTGAAGGCAGCAGCAGTAGTAGAGTGTGTGTGTGTGTGTGTGTGTGTGTGTGTGTGTGTGTGTGTGGGCACGCGCGTGAGTGCACTTCTAACATCTCTCTACACTCTAAGGCTGTAGCTGTCTCTCGGAGGGCCTCTCTAATGTTAGCATGGGATCCAGGTAGCGGGGGTCAGGCTGGATTAGCCTACCAAGACACTCACTGGGTCAGCTTGGTGTGAGTCCTGGTGTCTTCCCGGGGAGGGCTCCATGGAGCAAGACTTCTGAGTACCTGCTAGCTAGCACATTGATGGCAGTGGTGATGGCCCATAAATAACCTTTTAAAAATTATTATTATTACTTTTACACAATGGAGGCAGCAATGCCTTTTCCATTATTTTTACCTTCTAATAAATTTCAAACCTTCACTCAAAAATATATTTTGATAGAGCTCTCCTTTTCGCTCTCCCAGATCTTCTGCAATAAAGTGAAAACACTTAACCATTACAGCGACGGGACCCAGACAGAAAGTGGGAAATACAGAGGGGGGAGAAAAGGCAGTGATCTAGCTTTTACACGCTTTTGCCATTGTTTGGTCGATTAGTGGTGTCCAACTCTTCATGACCCTATCAGGGGTTTCCTTGGCAAAGATACTGGAGTGGTTTGCCATGTCCTCCTCCAGCTCATTTTAGAGATGAGTACATTGAGGCAAATGGTTAAGTGACAGTAAGTGTCTGAGGCCAGATCTGAACTCAGGGAGATGAGTCTTCCTGACTTCAGGCCCATCACTCCACGCACTATGCCACTTAGCTGCCCCTTACACTGAAGGGAAGATGACTTCTGTGGTCTCAGAAAGAGAAGAGTCTGCAAGGGAATGGATGGCGAGATGGGGTGGGGGATGAGGAGAGGGGAAGATGGAGAAAAAGGAAGAAGACCTTACTTTGGAGGTGGGAGGGGATTCTACTGATGAATGCCCTTATGGGTCAAGGGATAGAATGACCTTGCAACATTGGGTGAGGCCTAGGAGATTTGTTGCTTGAAAAGTCTACTTGTTCTGGGAGTGTGCGTGTGTGTGTGTGTGTGTGTGTGTGTGTGTGTGTGTGTGCGCGCATGTATGTGTGTATGTATGTATGTATGTATGTATGTATGTATGTATGTATGTATGTGTGTGCACGCGTGCACGTGCAACTGGAATTTGGAGGAGTGTGAGAGCATGAACACAGGTAGATTTCCAGACAAACACAGAGAAATGGTCAACAAGCCAGGGTATGGCTCAGTGGCAGGAGAGGGACCCTACCATGGGCCAATGTCTTCTTTGATCCCTGCAATAACTGGCATTGTTCTGAGTGAGGAACAATGGAAAAAGGGAATCCATGAGGTCAGCCCTACAAGGCAGTGAGAGAAGGCACCTACATGCAGAGCCTAGAACGGGTACTTTGGAAGCTTTGCTCATATGCAGAATACAGAGAAAAGAGCAAGAAACCAGATGATTAGATGGGTCATGAATCAGACAAGGAGGGTCTAGGGTAAACAGAAAGAGAAGATGATAATTTAGAGAGTAAAAGAAATCTTTTTTGGAAAGGAGAATAAAAATTAAATTAGAAACATTAATGGACAGGATTAGCTGAAGGGGAAGAGGCAATCTGTTTGAGAGGAAAAAAGAAGCAGAAATATATAACCAGATAAAAGCAAGATAGAGGGATTAATAAACAAAACCCTAAAGGGAAGTGGGTGACAAGAAAATCAAGGGGATAAAGGGTGAAGAGAAGAAAGCCAGGGGGAACAGGGCCACCTTAAAAGAAGACTAATGTAAAGTAACTGAAGGAACACATTATTGTTTTTATAGCAGAAGATGGAAAAATATCATAACTTGGAAAAAACAATTTTAGGGAAGAAAATATAAACAGCTCATAACTTTAAATGTGAATGGATTAAACAGTCCAATAAAACAAAAAAAGCGATAAACTGGGTAAGAAAACAAAACCCTACAATCTGCTGCTTACAAGAAACACATTTAAAAAAAACAAAGACATATACAAATAAAAATGAATGGATGGGGAAAAAATTATTATACATCAAGTGAATCCAAAAAATCAGGAGTTGCCATCATGCTGTCAAAGCAAAAACAAACACTGAAAAAATAAAGAGATAAACAAGGAAACTACATTATACTAAAAGGAACCATAAACAGCAAAGCGATAGCCCTAAGACACTTATACACTCCAAATGTTTTAGCATCCAAGTTCATAAAAGAAACATTATCCGAGCTACAAGAAGACATAGACAGTAACATGATAGTGACAGGAAACTTCAATATCCTTCCATCAGTTTTGGATAAGTCTAACAGAAAGATAAACAAAAAGGAAAATACAGAACTGAATGAATATCTGGAGAAACCAGAGTTCAAAAATCTATGGTGTTTTCTAAATGGGACAGCAAAAGAACATACATATTTCTTTTTACCACATGGAACTTTTACTAGAATTGACCATGTACCAAGGTGCAGAGATACGGCAAATAGATGTACTAAGGGGAAAATAGTTAACATGTCCTTTACAATCCATGATGCCATAAAAATGGAAATTGGTTCAGGGGCCACAAACATAAGACACAGTCCCAAGTGGAGACTTAATGAATGTAATCTTAAAAAATGAGTTGGTCAAAGAACAAAACATAGAAACAATAACTTTGTAAAAGAAAAGATAATGATTAAACTATATCAAAATTTCTGGGATGCAGCTAAAGTAGTCCTCAGGGGGGAAATTATATCCTTACATCATACATTAACAACATAGAAAAAGAAGGGATTAAGGAACTGGATATGCATTTAAAAAATTAGAAAAATGATAAACAAACCTAAAATAAAAACAAAAGAAGAGATATTAAAAATTAGAGGGAAAATAGGTATATTGGAAAAACCCACAGAAATTACAAATAAAATTAAAAGCTGGCTCTTTGAAAAAACTCATAAAATTGATAAACTTTTAGCTAATCTGATTAAAAAGAAGAGAACAGACAATCAAATCACTAAAAGAGCAAATGAACAAGGTGAAATCACAGCAGAAATCACAGATGAAATAAAAAGACTAATCAGACCACATTATACAGTTACATACTAAAAAAGCTGCAAACACAAAAGAAATAGATGAATATCTTCAAAAATATAAAATACCTAAACTATCAGAAGACCAGACAGAATTCTTAAATAACCTGATCTCAGAAAAGGAAAGAAATTTAGTTGTAAAGAAACTATCAAAGGGGGGAAAAAAAAACAACTCCTGGACTTAATGGATTCACAAAGAGAATAAACTTGTAAAGAATAGTTAGTACCAATACTTCACAAATTATTCTCAATAAAAGAACCCTATCAGAATCTTTCTACGAGACAAATATAGTCCTAATACCTTAATTGGGGAAAGATAAAACACAGAAGCACGTGAGTAGGGGCAGAGAAGGTATTGGTGAGGTTAACCCAAGGCTGAGGTGCTTAGAAAGGGAGGCATCTCGATAGTACAAAGAAGCAAGACGTTTGAGGGTTGAGGTTAAAGGACTAAAGAGCAAGGCATGATTCCTTAGGGGTGTGGAGGATACATATGTGTAAAATACAATCCTTGCCTTTAAGGAGTTTTCTGGTGCCTGTAGGCTCTCTCCAGAAGCTACTGTTGTATCCTTCATATTAGTTACCTCAATAAAAATAATAAGAGTAATGAAACTTATTAAAAATAAGTTTTTCTTTTTTTTTTTGAAGAAAGCTTAAATAAAGGGTTCTTTTCATCTTGCTATCAGTGCCATAATATAAATGAAGAAAATTAATTTTAATGCTGCCAGGTACTGATTCTGTGTCACCGGCACTGACAGAATCCAAGAAGACTTTATGAGACGGCATTTGACTTTATGAAAGTGAACACCAGGCCTGCATTTACAATTTTACAGGGACTTTAAGCTGTCATGCTGAAAAATGTTTATGAAACATTAATCAAAAAATGCCTCTTTAATACAAGGCATTGTCTGAAAGATGTTAGAAGACACACATCGTAAATGGATTCTTTTTCTGACTAAAGTAATTTCTACCCAGAGCATTTCCCCATTGCTATCCAAGTACACAGTGTGTAGAGATAAAGAGCACTTTGCCAGCACATTATTACCTGATCCAAACACTGGGGAAATCACTAATGTACAGCGTGCCATATTTCCATGTCACACATGACACATTTGTCTAAAATTATCCAACAGGCTTTGACACTGCAGCATATTCCGTAAGCAAAGCTTTCAACTGACATGTGCCAAGAAGGATCTTGAAGTGTGAGCTTTCTTCTTCTAACAAGCAAGTAAGAGTTTGCTTTTATCCTATGCCCATGATGGAAAGGATAAAACAATAAGTACTAGAACTAGGTTTTTTTTTCTGTTTTAATATGTTTATTTTATGTTCCCTGAATTCAAAAGCTCCCATCATAGCTGTGTTTCAAGTCTCTGCTTACAACCTGCTAATGGATGGCAAGATGGTTTAGAGAAGGTGACATTGTTTCTTTACAAACTTAGCCTGGGTTTTGATTTCCACCTCTAGTTGATGAAGTTGGCTTAGTGATGGACCTGGAGTTGGGAAATTTTGAATACAGACCCGGTCTCAGTTGCTTACTAGCTATGTGACATTGAGCATGACAATTAATTTCTTTATACCTCAGTGTCCTCATCTGTAAAATGAAGATGATTGGCCTCTAAGGTCCCTTCTAGCTGTAAATACATGATTCTATGTGCTTATTGGTCCAATGAGATGCACACAGGGCTGGGTTGGGGGTGCTTAGGCACAGCCTAATGCCCCACAGTTTATTTCCCTTTGGTGTGGCTGGCCAGGAATTTGGACCCTGCTTGGGGCATGAGTGGCTCTCTCAGGCCTCAGACACCCCAGCTTCTGTAATTGCCACCAGCCTGACTACTTCTAATTCTTCCTTCTTTCTATCCACTTTCTCCCTGCCTTTTCAGGAGGCTCTGATATATTAAAGGGACTTGGGGCCCTTTGACCTTCCACTCTTCTGAAATATTTTGTGTACTCTGGCAGAGCTTCTGCTTGGGAGAAACCCAGTTCCTGTCCACTCAGGCAGGCCATCTGCCCTCCTCCTTCCCATCCCAAAATCCAGTATGTGAACAGAGTATAAACACCACTCTTTTTTTCTCCTTTGACTCCTCTGGTCTCTGTTTTCCATCACTCAGCACAGGGTATGTCTCCTTGGGGCTCTGACTGATACACGTAAAGAACGCAAAGAAATTAAGATTTTAAACTTTAAGAGGATGTGCTGCTACCCAGTCCTTAAACTCCACTGCTGGAGCTACTAGCAAAGTGTGGATGGGGGCAGGGGAGAGAGGTCCAGCTGGAAGAGTGTTTTTACAGTCAACAGGATAAGGCAAAAAAGGTTGTTTGGGGAAAGTGAAGGAGCAGGGTTTCATTAAAAGTATCCCTTTCTAAAGTCCATATTTTTTAAAGTAAAGTTTAGTTAATTTAAAAAGTTAAAAATCACATCCTTGAGTATTCAATAAGTGTCCTTTTAATTAAAAAAAATTACTGCTATACCCTAATGAAATATGCTGAACATACTTATGTTACATTTGTTGGCTCACACACACACACACACACACACACACACATATGATTTTTTATTTTTGTTCAGGGTTAGTTCCTTCAGGGATACGTTCTGGGAATCTTTTGTACCCCTTGTACTTATCTCCTGAATAATCTCACTAATGCAAGACATTTGAATATATGAAGTTCTGAATAAATGCTCTGAGTGAATGAACTTGTTTATTGTCCCTGAGAATCTGGAGACTGGCTCAAGGCCATGGTCAAAACTTAATATCTATCTATCTATCTATCTATCTATCTATCTATCTATCTATCTATCTATCTATCTATCTATCTATCTATCTATCTACTTACCTACCTATCTATCTTTACTATCACTTTTCTAGTGTGGCCATCATTTTATCACAAAAACACTCAATCTGGGGAGTGACTGTTGCTGACTTGTGGAGAAAGTGGATAGGAGAGCTTGGTTACCTCTGCCCACTAAAGACCCTAAGTCATATACACACCACGCTTCTGTCTCTATGAACATCAAAGGCCCAAGATTTTAGCTTCCAGGAGAGCAGTAATTAGCATAGCATCTCAGACCCATGCATGTCAATGCCATTTCTTGTCTCCTGGTATTAAAACCTTGGGGTCATTTTTGACTAATCCTCTTTCATTTTCTCTATCTAGGTAGTAACCAACCCTTGATTATTTCCTCCAAAAATCTCCTTCCCCTGCACATTCTCACTGCCACCACGCAAATCCAGGCTCTCATCAAATCATCACAATCATCCTCACCATAATAACAAGTAACATTAATATGGTGCTTTAATTTTTGCAAACCCTCCCCCGCCCCTTTTACGTACATGATGTCATTGGAGCCCTACAACAAGTCCCTGAAATAGCGAACTCAAAGCAGGTCTGTTCTCACAGTGCCTAACACACACTGGGCACTTAAGAATTTCCTGTTGACTTGACTTCATCTCATTAACACAGATGCTCCCTCCACTAATGCAGATCAAAAACCGTCCAAGCCTGCTCACGGTATGCAACACTGCCCACTGCGTGCAACATGTATTCACGTCCTTCCACAGGTCTGCCACAAAGCTTTCATCCAGTATGTTGAGGATGGGGGCTAAAGGAGGAGTTCCTAGCTTTACCTCACATCACGGAGATCATAAGAGCAAACATTTTTGGAACTGGAAGAGATTTAGAAGATTTGGAAGAGATTTTACAAATGAGAAAACTCAGGCTCAGAGAAGATGACTGCTTTGCCCAGGGACATGCTGCTAGAAAGTGTCCAAGGTGGAACGTGGACGGAATCTTTCCTGGTTCTTTGCCTGTCTCTGCATTCACTGTGCCAAGCTGGAGCACGTGGCTTTTTCTCACTCTCATCATATGACAAGGCCACCTTCTTTTTACTGTCACATGCTTTACGTGGGTTCTTCTTCCTAATTCCTTATTTGTTATATGACCCATGTACCACTCAGGCACCTCTCCGTGGCTCTCAGGGTCAAGCAGAGTGCCATGATTCCCAGGCAGCAGAATACGGGTATTAAAAAGATGGGCTTTTTTTTCCTACTGGGAGAAGTTGAGGACCATAAAGGGGATGATGTGATTTCCTTAAGGCAAGCCAGGCCACTCTCCGCCTTCTTAATTTTCCACTCAACTCATCCATTTGTAGATTCTGTCTAGGACGGGTATATACATGCATACGTACATGATACATCTACAGACATATGTATATTGGTGCGTGAGCTCTCGAGACGGTCCATCTAACTGCACACCCTCATTTGGACAATGAGCATTCTGTATAGACCCAGTTTTTCCTGTGCGATGGTGAGACTACATTTTTTTCATTGTTACAGATCCTGGGCAAGAGGACCTATGGTGAGATAGCTCTTGATGCAACCATCACAATATCATCTGAACAGAAGCACCTCGGGGACCTCACCACGCAGAGGGAGTCTCACTTCAACTGTAAATCTATGCAGGATATCCTCCACGTTAATGGTGAACATTTACCTCTTGGTGTAATTATGATTATCACCATTTTAGAGATGGGGCTCATACCCATTAAGTGACTCCCTCATAGTCACACAGTCACTGTCCTAGCTGGCAGCTAGGTGGTGCAGTGGATAGAGCACTGTCCAGTGGAGTCGGGAAGACCTGAGTGATCCTGGGCAAGTCACTTAACCTGTTTGCCTCAGTTCCTCAACTGTAAAATGGGGATCATAACAGCACCTCTGCTGGAGGGCTGTTGTGAGGACCCGATGAAATAATACTTGTAAAAAGGCACTCAGCACGGTGGTCGGCACATAGCAGGCTCTATAAATGCTTATTTCCTTCTGTTCTCTATCTGAGCTCTCCTCTTTTTGACTCTAAGTCCAGTACTCCGGTCAAACCATGCATACTGGAATGGCAATGCTTTTCTAATTGGCTTCCCTTCCTCTAGATGCTCATTCAATCTCTCCTACATAAGACTGTGCAGCTAGAATAAACACCATAAAATACACTTTAATCATGTCACTCTCTTGCTCAGGAACTCCAAATGGCTCCCTCTTGTCTGTCATCTCAAATAAAAGCTCCTCCTGCCTGCCATAATCTGACTCCATTCTCTCTAACCTAATAACACCGTCCATGAGCAGCCATACTACTTGACAGTTTACAAAGTGCTTTCACATCTATTATCTCAATTTCTCTCCAGATTCCACTCCCCAACAAGACTCTCCAGGCCAGCTTGAATCTCACCAGACTCCCCACTGCCCCCATCCACACCACCATCACCTGTGCTTGCATCTTGCTGCTCTTGCTGGAGCCCTACTTGGAAAGCCCTCCTTCCTTCATGCCCAAATTTGACTCAAGTCTTCAGGGCCCCATTCAAGTCCTTTTCCATTCCAAAATAAACTTGCTTTCATCACCAAGCCAGCCTTGAGAACTCTCCCTTATCTGACTAGTCAAGGCACATTTTCTCTCTTACTTTGAATCTAAACTACACCGTAGTCCCACTTTTTCTTGTGGGTAGGTCTTGTCTCCCCAGCCAGAACTGTAAGCTCCTTAAAAACAGCACCAGATATCACACTTCTTTACTATGCCTTATAGTGCTGACTACAAAGGAGGCCCTTAGGGAAAGCCAATTCTGGGGCATGGTGGAGCCTGGGCCTAGAGAGCTGAGCAGCCACCTGGGCATAGAAAGCCTTTGCTGCAGGGCTGTCTTGTCCTCTGAAAGGTTATGAGGCTGTTAGGGGTCACAGAAAGGGAGAAGAAACTCAACAGGACTGGGCCTGGATTTTAGTCCCTCATTAAGGTAATTACACTTACTAATTAGGGTTCCTGCATTCAGGAAGTCCTGGGTTAAAATCCTGCCTCTGACATTTACTAGCTGTGTGGCCCTGGGCAAATCACTTAACATCTCTGGGCCTTAGCCTCCTCATATGCAGGATTCCGTGTTTCCCAAAGTCTCTTGTGAATGTCACACTACGATTCTCCTACAAAATGGTTTCAATAGAGCGGGAGGGGATAAATATTAGAGGCAGTGCTTGTTATTTTAGTAGAGGGAAAACAGAATGTTGGAACCCGATTTTATATTCCAAGGGCTGCACGATCTGATGTCAATTATTCACATGAAAGGGAAAATAAAACATTTTGCTTGAATTCTCTGAAGTCCAATATTTAGTTTGCTTTTCAGTCTGGCTGAATGCTAGGCTGATTGAGGTGACACAGAATCACCTGTTTCATGTCTGCTCTTTCAAAGCTCCATTTTGCTGAATTCGTGGGGCTTATTTTCCATTTGGAAGGTAATATGGCCTAACAGATAAACTGTTAGATTCGGAATCAGGAAGACCTGGGTTTAAATGTCAACCCTTGACACCTAATAGCTGTGTGACCCTAGGCAAGTCACTTAACCTATCAATGCCTTGTAGTGGAAATATCTGGTCCTATTGTACTTGCCTGTGGATGGATTCATCTCAGAAATACATGACACACAACATATGAAGTTCTGGGTCACTAGCTGAAATCAGGCTTAGAAACTCCAGAGGCTCACTAAGAATACCTCTATTTACTGTATAATGAAGCACTGAGAGAGCTAGAAACTCTCTCATTCTTAGCCTCAGAGTCAATGGCCTCTCCAGAGAGCCTTCAATAAACTTTTCTAGGAGACACACATTTTGTGGGTGGCCATTCTTTCATTTCTCTGCTATAATGGCAGACTTACCACACAACTATCTACTTAGAGAGAATTTACTGCTAAATGGTGGGCAATGGACAGGAGAGCTTGATCACCTTTCTGGTGTCCATAAGTGGACCCTGGATTGGCCTGAGAAAACTTCTAGGACATATCCACTGAATGCCTATAGTTTGGGTTGGTAGAGGAAGTCATCCCACCAGGAGCAACCCGTGCTGATAAGATCAGGAGATGGGGGAAGAGAATGCACATAAAGTCTTATCATTTAGAGATCATTTGATCTCCCACCCCCAATATTATGGAGGAGGAAAGTGAGGAAATAAGTAGAAAGGAGGATAGGATGTGCAGCCTGAGTACATTGAGCCTGAATCCTGGCTTTGCCACTTGCCACCAGTACAACCTTAGCTAATAGCTGAGCCTCAGTTTCCTTTCCTACAAAATAGGGGGCCTAGACTACGTCATGTGTAAAGGTCCTTCTAGATTAAAAAAAAAGTATGATTAGAAATAACTTTCTCAAGGGCAAATACTGGTTTGAGAGAGCTAGGATTTGAACCCAGGTCCTATACTCAAAATCTGGTGATTATTTTACTAGAGCACATGGAACATATGATAATAATGCTAATAACTGACATTTATACAGTGCTTTCAAGTTTGCAAACTGTTTTTCTTATATTATTCCATTTGAAACTGACAACCCCATGAAGTTGGTACTAGAGTTACTACAATTCCCATTTCACTGATAAAGAAGCTGCGCCTTGGCAAGGGTAAGTGACTTACACATGGTTAGCATCAGAGGTGGAATATGAGCCCAGGTCCCGCATATGTACAGACACATGCATGTGCCAACCTTCATCCTACCTAGCTACGAGATCCCAGGCAAGTCTCTTGGCATCCGAGTGCTTTGGGACACTCTCTAAGACAATGAGTTACAAACTTGAGCTGAATCGCATCAATATAGTGTTCCAAATACCCCTAAGTATATCTCAGACTATGTAGCCATGGTTATATATCGTCTCCATCGTTGGTTTTTGGTATCTACCATGGCTAATCAAGCGGAAGAATGGAGAGTGATTCCGAATGGCTGAATAAAAAGCCAACATGCACAGAGCAGCTACTGGTTTCCTGCCAAGCACACCTTGCCAGACCTGGCATAAAACAGGATGACCTTGCCCCAGTTTAATAGAGATGAACAGAGTGGAACTGGAGCTGCAAGCCTCCAGTGCCTTAATTGTGCCAACTGGCTTGGGATGCTATGAGAGTGCACATACAAGGGAGGCTCTGCTAATTACATCGCTGACGACACTCATCCGTTGAGTCACAATAATACTGGACTTATGGATTCTCTTCCTATAGGGGAAGACATATATGAAATGATGCCAAGGAAGCAGCATTGGAACAACGGACACATTAAAAAACTGATATTTAACTAAACCAGGGCTCAGCTCACTAGGTTTTGATAGGACAGCAACTGTAATAGATGGTGAACGGCAACTGATTTCCTTGTGGCCAAGATCACCTCACCCACTGGGGCCAGAGACAACTCAACCCACCACAATGTGTTTATTGAAGGCATTAAAAAACTGAAATGTATTTTTTTTAAAGCCTTATAGCCTAGCTTTACCTAAATGAATATATGCTAAAATCCCACCTTCCACAAGAGGCGATTCCTTAATGTCAGCATCTTCCTTCTACAATCACCTCCAATTTATCCTGTATATATCTTGTATGTACATAGTCATTTACACGTTGTCTCCTCCCATCCTCAGAATGTGAGCTCACTGAGGGTAGGGACTGTTTCGGCACACAGCAGGCACTTAATAAATGCTTATTAACTTGGCTTGCTGAATAAATGAGTATGACTACACCAAAATAAATAACAGTAACAAAACCAGGGGGAAAAAAGGGATCTGGAGGTGCCATGGAAGCAAACAGGATATTTTGGTTCAAGTTAACATATACTTGAAACAAACTGCAAATATTCTGGGGCTTAGGGTTTTGTCTAGGATCTCTGTTTATTTAAATGTTTTATTGATTACTAAATTTAGAATTAAAAAATTACAAATTAAAAAAACCCCTTTAGTAATCTGCTAATGATTTCTCAGTCTGCTTCAGTAAACTCTCCACTCCATCTCTTCCAAATACTACTTCCATATGATTAGAACGATTTTAAAGCAGTGCCTGTTATTCGGAGTACCCTGAGAAACAGGTTAGCTATGCTACTCAGATATGCTTATGTAAACCATCCTGAGAGGCTTACCCTTGCTTTATATTTCCAAATCCTGGACTCAAAAATACTCTTTCTCCCAAAGGGAAAACATGGCCTAGAACAGCTCTATAAAAAAAGCCTTTCAAAAATAAGGCTACAAACTCGATGTCACAGGTCATCAGTAAGAGGAAGAAGAAATGGTCCCTCTAATAACCCAAGTCAGGCAAAAAACAGAGAGGAAGCAACATTCTTTCAGCAAACACAAATTACGCAGACTTTCTTTGATGTGAACTCTAATCCTTTGTTTGAAGTCTATGGTAAAAAAGGCTATTCTTCAGGATTTATTCACATATTAACAGTTTACAAAGCATTTTCACATCCATTATATGGCTAATCCTCCCCTACAATCCTGTGAGGTCAGTAATTCAAACATTATCATCCACGATTTCCAGAGAGCAATGTTGAAATGGCTTTTGGTCAAAGTGCCTGGGAACCACACAAAAGTTGATTCATAATACAGATGGCCTCCCTGCAGGGGTGGGAGAATTGAGAAAAATGGTAGTTCCATGGGGAAAGGCTGATGCTGAGTGTATCCCCACTCTCCCTTCCCCTCCTCGCTCTCCCATCTCTAAAAGGCTTGGTCTTCACTAACTTCGGGCTTTTCAGCAGTGTTCACTCGAGCTTGTTTGAGTGTACTGTCTGTTCACTGAGGAAACTGGAAAGATGGTGCTTTCATATCAAGTAACCTGGGCTCTAATCCTATCGCATTATGTCCAAAGTTTATCAAGCAAATAAAAAGGTAGGAGAAGAAAAGCACGAGCAGGTGGTGTTACTGCTCTTATGAAACAGGTATGTTCTGATTGGAAAAGATGTTTAATGAATGACCTGCGAAGACTTGCCAGATGCTAACAATGAAACATTTAACTCTGCCAATTGAAGGTTGCTGCCTCAGAAGATTTAGGTACACCTTCACCTGTCTAACAGTGTTGTAGGAGTAATTAGCTAACAGGGAATTCAAGAATGAATTAAGCTCCAAGAAAAATAAGACTGTTTCCAAATGCTATATTGCAACTCCCAGAAAGGGTCAACTCTTTAAGGAGGCCAGGTAGCCAGGTGGGGCTGATGGCAGCTCTGTTTACTGGGCTTTTGTTTATTAAACTGACAGACATATTTCAATTCAACATTTACTAAGTGTTTACTGTACTAGGCTCCAAGGACACAAACAAAACTCTCCTCATTTTCAAGGAAGTTATATTTTACCAGGAGTTGGGGGAGGCTGTGCTGTAGACATGTATAAGTGAATGCAGAGTCTACACAATGGAATGTCCGGAGAGACAGAGCACTAACAATCGGAGGTAAGAAAAGCCTTGTACAGAAGGGGGCGCCGCAGCTGTGCTTCGAAGGAAGACTGGGATTCAATCAGGTGAAGGTGACTGGGGGGGCATTCTAGACAGGGTGGGAGAGGTTGGCCTTTCTTTTTCATTTCTTCATGAACCGCCCTTGCCCCCCAAATCTTGCATGGTTAGATGAGCACAGATAGTCAAGGGTTCTTTTAAGACCTGTTTTCTCCCAGGGGCCAAGGTTACCTCTTCTTTTATAGGTTGGGCAGCCTCCTCTGTCTGTCACCCCAAGGCTTAGCTTCCCCAGCCCATCCCCGGGACTCTTCTGTTTCTCCACTTCTCTCTTCCTGGAGCCCGCAGTCCATCTGTACCCTGAGGGTCAATCTGGCAGTAACAGGTGGAGGAGTCTGAAGAATTTATTTTGAAGTTTGGTTGCTTAAGAACGGTCATGGTTGGGCTAGGGCATTCAGGGCTTTGAGTTATGACCCACAGATCTTGGGTGGGGTGTGGCTGGGAAGGCACAGGATTTACCAGCTCCACCCAGGTCAGCTCTGGGATGGAGGGAGATGACGATGCTGAACCTCCCTGTTACTGCTGGTGAATCCCAAGCCCCACTACAGGAAGGTAACACTTAGATTATCTGAAAACATCAAGACCCCTCCAGAACCATAAGAGAAGACAGAATGTTAACAAAATGTAAACAGAAGTATATTTAGTGCCCTCAGGACTGTCAACTCCACAAATGATGCAAACTGCTTGGCTATCAGTATGTCCTGGCTGCCAGGGGATGGTACAGCCTCTTGTCTTGACTTTAAGAAACACCTGAACTTTCCTTAACTAGGTGTGACTACTAATTAATTTCCTTAACTGTGACTCATTAATGTCATATTGAAACAAAGGTGCACATGATTTTGCTCCTAAAGCTTAATTTTGGCTAAAAATTTGACCATAAAAGCCAAACAATGATGATGGGTTACTACTCTTCTTCTTAGTAGTAGTAGTAGCAGCAGTAACAGCAGCAGTAGTAGTGGTATCTGGGTACGGACTTGGTTTCCTTGGTGTAGGGATCTTCCAGTGCAGAAACTCTTTTCTAACAGCCTTAAAGCATTACCCAGGACATCAAGATGGTAAGCAACTTGCCTGCGGTAACACAATTGTGTCAGTTGCAGGATCTGAAGGTCTTCCTGACCCCAAGGTCTACTCAATTGTCTTTTTGCCCCTCAGGAGGGCTTAGGTAGGCTTCCAAATCTTAGCTGAATGGTAAAATTGAGGAAGCTACTCCTTACATATGAATTAGATAGTTTTAGAGGTGAACTGACATTTTCCAGGTCAAATGAACAATCAGTATCTTTTTAAAGCAATTTTTTCTCCATTCCCTGGTGTTCACTTTGGCCACGTGGCACAGAGAAAAGAGACCTCTGAGACAAAAGGAGGCGGAGGTTTAGGTTGTGATTAACCATCAGTTAGAAGTTGGCAAAGCAGTCTTTCACCATTTTTTTTCTTCCTTAAAAGGTTCGCTGAAGTTCTTGGGCTCATCTGATTCAAGGATACAGTGAAAGCACTCTGAAAATTGATTTTAGAGCCCATAGGAGTTTGAGGAGATAAGGCATCATTTTGAAGACTTCTGCCTCATCAGTGGCTCATCTTCAACTGTCCACTTTGGGGATTTTTATTGTTTTCTAAATAATATTTTATTTATAAATATACATCATATAGCAATACACAATTATAACTATTTCCAAATAAATGCGTGGTTACATTTAGAGACTTTGCTTAGTTTCACCTAGTTTTAGCACTATCTACTCCATGAAGCCTCTGATTCCTATCTGGGCTTAGAATTTCATCTTGTTTCTGATTAACAGGAAAAGTAAAGAAAATGTCATTGATGGATTACTCAGGTAGGCTTATGGACTGGTCTTCAGAGACTGTATCAGAATCTCCTGAGGACCTGGGTATAAGTCCTGCCTTTGATGGTTATTCTATGTATGGCCTTGGGCAAGTTATGACACTCCCTGTGTCTTGGTTCCCTTCTCTGTAAAATGAAAGGGTGGAACTACCTGGTCTCTGAGGTTCCTTCCAGCTCGTGTCAGAGACTATGATTCTGTTGAGGGTGACCACCAGAACTGGCCAAGGATGCCTCAGCAGTCCAACCCAGCAGTATCAAACCTATATAGAAACGGGAACCTACTGGCTCCCTGAATATAAGGATCCCAGAGGGCCACCTACTGACACAGAAAACCACACGCTGACATTATCTATGTGTTAGTGTATTTGTATTATCTTATTAAAGATTTCCCAAGTACTGGTTCTGGGCCACACTCAGGAGTGTTGTGGTTACATGTTGGAGACCTCTGGTCTAATCTACCTGCTTCTGTTGAAGAATGCCCATATCTTTATTTATATCTTCCTCAGAAATCATTACTTTCCTACTTACTTGTCAGGTGGACAGAAAAGACAACAGATTCCATTCATTTCATTTGCCAAGACAGGACTGAAGTAACAACAATTGAGCGTGTTTCACTTAGTACAATCAGTTTGGGAAATGGTGATTGGGTTTTATAATTAAAAAGTTTAGTTGAGAAAAGAGCTTGAGAACCGTCTTAGCAGATCTACTTCTGGGTCCTGCTCTTTTATGGTGGTGGTAGATATAGTCTAGACACAAATTTCTGATTTTTTTTTTTTTTAGCAATTACACTCTATTGAATCAAGCCATGACCCCATACTTCTTGGGTTTCTCTGAGTCATCTCTCAGGCAAGTTTTGAGCTGAAGTCAATTGCTGCACATAATAAACACAGGATTTGATGGCTCTTTGGAAACCCAGAGACTCTTTGGGGGAAAGTCCTGGGCTACTACTTGAAGAAACAAGCGAGGAAGGCACAGTGGCTGCCTTAGAAGAGTCTGCGTGACTTTGTCATTGAAAGATGACTGCAGCAGGACGTTTTCCAAGATGTGCGAGATTCCTTAACATGGCACCGGTGGCAGGGAGAGGGGCCTGAGGTGTTGCCAATTGGCAGAGTCAAAGGGCTGGGTGGCACTGGCTCAGAGTTGGAGTGTCTCATTCAAGAAATGGAAATTTATAATCCCGACATGACCAACTGATACAAGCTATTGGGTATTTCCATTTCTCAGTGATTTCAGAGAATAGGACCCAGGGATGCAGCAGAGAGAGATTTGGACATGGTGTCACAGTGACCAGGAATGGCATTCTGTTACTTTCACACCATCTCTCTGACGCTCAGTTTCTTCTTTTATAAAATGGGGAAGATAATTGATCCTTATGCCACAGAACTCACAGGATTATTGTGAGGAATAAATGAGTAATGGATTCAAAAGGCTTTGTAAACCATAGCGTTACATGGCACTGTATCATCTGTATCTTCGTTTTACCCTTGAGAAGTAGGTAATGAAAATATTTTTACCCCCATTTTTGAGGTGAGAAGACTGAGATCCAGAGGTTGTAGAAATTGTTCATGGTTACATTGGTACATCTCTACAAATCTGAGTTGTTAATAGTCAATTTTAAGCTCTGATGGGCAGGGGACATATTCCATTTATTCATTAAGAACATTTTTATTAAGCACCTGCTATATGCAATACCTGTGGGGCAGGTATTGAGAGAAAAAAAAAAGATGACGAAGGCATACACCCTGCCTGGAAGGGTTTTATAACCTAGAAGGGCTTTGGTTAAGATGTACAAGCAGATGAACATGATATGTATATAAGTGGAATGCAAACATCTCTGTATCTCGCCTAGCACTGTTATTTTGAATGAATGAAGATTTTTACTATGGTGCAGTAGGAAAGTAATTCCCTTTTGGAGTCAGGACTGAGATCAGAGCCCAGCTTTTTCATGTCTGAGCAGTGTGACCTTGGGCAAGTCACTTAAGTTCTCTCTGAGACTCAGAGGGAGTTGGTCTAGA
This sequence comes from Phascolarctos cinereus, assembly GCF_003287225.1. Taxonomy (NCBI): domain Eukaryota; kingdom Metazoa; phylum Chordata; class Mammalia; order Diprotodontia; family Phascolarctidae; genus Phascolarctos; species Phascolarctos cinereus. The sequence goes on along the minus strand of NW_027556402.1, from coordinate 111,201,214 downwards.
TGAACCCTAGGCCCCTTCTACTTGTAAGTCTCTGATCCTAAAATCCTTCTTACTCATTTTATCTTTATAGCTCTGAGTTGGGTGTCCTGTGAATTTAGGTATTATATAAGAAAAAAATTCCTAATAATTAATTATTCAGAAGTGAAATGGACTGCACTGGGAAGTGGAGGTTTCAACCCTCACTGGAGATCTTCAAGCATCTATGGACCATATGGTGTGTGTGTTAAACAACAACAACAACAGTTGTTGTTGTTCAGTCCTGTCTGACTCTTCGTGACCCCATTTGGGGTTTTCTTGGCAAAGATACTGGAATGGTTTGCCATTTCCTTCTCCAGCTCATTTTTGAGATGAGGAAACTGAGGCAAATAGGAGTAAGTGACTTGCCCAGGGTCAGGTAAGTGTCTGAGGCCAGATTTGAACTCAGGAGGATGAGTCTATCTTAATAATAATAATATAATATTAACACCTAGCATTTATATAATATTTTAAGGCTTGCAAAGTGCTTTGCACATATAATCTCATTTGATTCTCACAATAATCCTGTGAGGGAGGTCCTATTATTATTATTCCCATTTTTCAGATAAGGAAACTGAGGCTGAGAGACATGAAATTACTTGCCCAGGATCAGGGTCACACAGCTATTGAGCATCTGGGGGACTGGATTTGAACTCTGATCTTCTTGACTCTCGGTCCTACACTCTATCCACTGCGCCACCTGGCTGTAAGGGGTATTCTTTGGACTGAGCGGTTACTAAGATCTCTGCTACATCTACAATTATGTAATTTTATGATTCTGGAAAAAAAATAGGCTGGTAGTTTTTTGTTTTTACCTACAAGGATGGATTAGATTTCCAAGTCACTTTGGCATCAAATAAACCATGTATCAGTGACTTCTTTTCACAGCACATTCACAGAGCAGGCTATCATACCATGTGGAGTATTAAGTGTGGGTGGCCACCCTCCAAAGACCAGTTTTTGGGGCTAACACAAGATTTATCACCACTACCTCCACCTCCACCTTCACTGTCTCCTCCTCATTCTCTTCCTCCTCCTCCTCCCCACAAGTCTGGCTGCCATGGTATCAAGACACAAGTTTCAAGTCCTTCTAAGTTTCAAGAGAGGCGACGTTCCAAAGCCTCTGCCATACTGGGACCCAGGAGTCTCTTGAGTTGTGTCCAATATACCATCTCCCCCAGGGTAACTTGTCAGCAGCCTGCTGAGTGCAGCGGAGTCTCACAAAGTCGACAGCCTCCCCTCTTTCCTTCCTGGCTTGGGGTTGTTTTGATGGCGCTGTAGGAAGGGACAGGGGAGGGGCTGGGTGTCATCCTCATTTTGCAGCCAGGGGTATGCGCGCTCTTTATTCTAAAGAGTCAGGGAAGCTGGCTGTCATGCAAAATCCCTGCAATGTGGTTCTTAGTGTCTGATCCAATTAAGGGAACTTCTGGGAAGAGACATGAGCAAATAAATAATTGGAGAGATGCAACTCTGAAATGACAATGGTTATTCATCGATCTCTGTTTGCAAGTCGAGATTGAGAGATGTAAACTTCAAGTGGATGAGATCTCCTGGGTGAAATCCTTCAGTTCAAACAGAGTAAACAACTGTTGTTCTCTGATGCGCACTTTAGTACTGCTGGAGGCAAACTTTCTAAATATTAATAAAAATCCACGGCTGGCAGAGTGTGTGGAAAGAGAGGAAGTGCTGGGAAGCGAGCCTGGGCTGGCTCTCTTGGACACGACTAAGGCCAAATTCAAAAGCATATGCTTTGGGAGAGAAGGAAGGAGGATTCCTGACATGTGGGGAGTCTCCTTTTTGGAACGACGAAGGCACACGACATAGCATGGCGATCGAATATTTACACGTACCGTACCATCAGAGAGGCAGTGGGGAAGAGTGGATAGAGAGCTAGGCTCGGAGTGACAAAGACCTGGATTCAAATCCAACCTCAGACAAATGCCTGTAGCTGTGTGACCTGGGGTAAGACCCTCTCTGAACCCCCATTTCCTTATCTCTAAAATGGGGACAAAAATAGCACCTTCTTCACAGGGTGGTGTGAGGATGAAATAAGACAATGTCTAAAAACATTCTGTCGACCTTCAAGGGCTATATAACTGTCAACTGCTATTATTTTGGGATCAGCTAGGTGGTACAGTGGATACACAGACCAAATTGGGCAGCTAGATGCTGCACTGGATGGAGCAGTGGGCTTACAGTCTGGAAGACTCATCCTCCTGAGTTCAAATCTTGCATCAGACACTTCCTAGTTGTGTGACCTTGGGCAAGTCACTTCACCATGTTTGTTTCAGTTTCTTCATCTAAGCTAGAAAAGAAAATAGCTAACCAGTCCAGTACCTTTGCCAAGAAAACCCCAAATGCGGTCACGAAGAGTCACACATGACTGAAATGAATGAGCAGGAACAATTTATTACGGTCTCAAAAAAATCACTTCCTCTCCCCCTTATCAATTTCTATCAAAATGGAGTTTGGTACCCAACCTCGTTGCAGGGTGCTCGCTACCTAGATAGAATCTACAACATTCCATTCCCTGGAAATTCACTAGAGATGTCTTTTCTGTGCCAACATGAAATTGCCTTAGAGCTACTGTGTTTGAGTTTAAATAATTAAACTTTGTAGGTACAATCGCATGGTGTTATTAGAAACCTAAGTAAACTAAATAAATCACTCGAGGTTGCACCTGTTAAGTTAGGATAATAGTAGGCTGTGTATTATGGGGTAAGACCAAGAACACGGGTTTTCAATATGAGAAGCTGGCCTAAATTCTGGCTTTGTCACATGACTTTGTCCCTTGACCGCTTGGATTCCTAGGTTCTTCTTCTAGAAATTGAAGAAGTTGATGAGCGGCTCTGATCTCTCCAAGCCCTTAAGCTATCATCTTATGAAAAGGTCTCAGAGTCTATGGGTTTCTGCAGGACACATTGGAGATCTTTAGACAGAGGCCGCATAGCCACCTGTTGGGTAGATCATAGATAGGGTCCCTTTCTCAGCCGTGTTCCAGGTTAAATGGCTGCCGAGGTCTTTTTCAACTTTAAAATCCTAAGATTCTCTTCCTAAATAGTCAAAATCTTAGAGAATCAAAGAAGTGTAGAGTGAGCTTCGAGATCATTTTGAGCCAACTCACAGATGGGGAAACTGAGGCCCACAAATGTTTATTCACATTGCTAGTTAGTTAATATGAGGAACCCAGGTTTCCTGACTCCTGCTCTCCACCTGGAAGAGGTCAACCAGTCTGGGAGGGTGTGTAAGTCATCAGACTGGATTCCTGTCCTACCTTTGGCTTGGGTTCACTCACGGTACAAATGGAAAGTCAGTGTGAATATGATAAATCTGGGAAAATATTCCTCCAGATATGAAAGTGTGCATAAGAATTCCCAGAGGAAGGAGGAGAAAAGCCTGATTTACCAGTTTCATTTCTTGAGATTGAATGAAGAACATGGAGATGGAGGGTGGAGGGTAGGTGGATGGGCATCATTAGACTACTACGATGATGAGGCAATGGGGTAGGTAGGGTAGAGTGTGCTGAACCTGGGTCAAGAGACCTGGGTTCAAATTCCACTCCTAGTACTGACTAGCCATGAGATGGAGGGAGATAGTATTTGCACTAAGTACTTCCCAGAGTTCTTCTGAACTGCCTTCCATTCCTGACACCTGCCAGGGAGAATTTAAGGGGTAAAAAGGTTTCTTCCGTCTGGAAGGTTTCTTCCAAAGGAAGAATGGTAGGGCAGGTGAAATTCTCCCAAGCTACCCAACAGGCATCTGGCTTCTTGGAACATTTACTAAGAACTCTAGACATCCCAGCAGTAAATCTCAGGTAACCCAGCTTTTGATAACTAACAGAGAATCAAAGCTCAGAACAGTTTTCAATGCTCTGTTGAGCAGAAATGTATCACTCGATGGACAGACTGCCATTTCTCTTTTCTCCACTACACAGCATAGAATGACACATGCATCATCACTTTTTCTTCTGCCTGATGGAAAACTCTCCCAGATATAGCACTGCAGTGGCATGTTTAAGGATGCTGTCAGACTGCAGGGCTCTCAAACTCATTCTCCTTATTACCACGTAAATCTAAGAAAGCTTCTTTATGGGACAGGGCACTATTGACAGCCCCACCCCAAAGACAAATGTCTCTTTTCTACCTTAACAGAGTATTTCCGCTACTGTTTTAATAGCTTATTGTGGAAACAGGGCACTGAATCTGGCAGATCTCAGGAATGGAGGGCAGGGGGCCCAAATGCTGGATGGCCTTTGGACAATAGAAGGTAGCTCAATGAGGCCTGGTCTAAAATACTTTCCCTTAATACGTGGAAATGATTTTTAGTCTGTGGCTCGGATGGAAAAAAAAATTACTTTGTACAAACCCTTGTTCTTTGTGCAGACGGGGTAAAGAAGTAGAGAGGGGCAGAGAAGGGAAGCCACTTTTCCAAGGTAACACGGCTAATAAGGCCTGGAGCCAAGATGCAAATTCAAGTCTTCTGACAGTGAATCTTCCACTCCACCATATCAGTCTGTGTCTGCTTTTGTAAAGTATTTTTTTAAAAAAATTAGATTCTATTAGACCCCTGGCAGGGAACTAAGAGGTCACTCAATCCAACCCAATCCACTGTATTTTACAGATCTGGAAACTGAGGCTCAGAGTAGTTGCATGACTTGTCCACAGTTACAGTTAGTAAGTGCCTGATCTGGGTTGTGAAACCAGTTCCTTTTATTCCAAGTCCATGCCTCTTTGCACACACTAGCTTGCCTTCAAAGATTATCCAAATAAAAAACCAAATAAGAATGAGATGGAGGAGAAGGTGCTCCTAGGTGTCTCTCTCCACACGGTGCCCGGGGCAGAGCTTTCACATCCACAAGCTACAAAACCACCCTCCACCCTCCCTGGACACTCTGTGGAAGCAGCCAATCGGCCTGAGGCGATCAGGTGACGCTTCCTTCAGGCCTCCTCTTTCCCCCTGAATGAGCTCCAGGGGAGCAGCTCCACGTCGGGGTTTCCAGATGGATTCCACAGAGCCATAGCTCAATGTCATTTTCAATAGGAAGCCTCATAATTAAAGGTCAAATAGTCACTTCATCTGCAATCCATCAATAGACAAAGTCCTAATACCAGGAACTAATCAATCAATGGCAAATGCACTAATAAAAGCAATGAATCAAGGAAGACTGCACGTGTGTGGATGTGTTACATGTAAGCACGGTAGACACATGTAGAGGAGACAGACTGGCTAGACTCTTGGCTGGCAGAAGACCCTGGGGATGGATGTGTGGTATCAAAGCTCAGGGTAGTTCTCAGGTAAGAATTTACTTGTTTAGGTTGTTAGCTGAATGAACCAACTGGATGGAAGCTGGCAGACCTACAGTGAGTTATTCTGGAGTACAAATCCCATATCCACTCCCCCATGTACATTCTGAGTTCCAGCCAAATTGGCCTGACACATAACATTCCATCTCCTTTGCTTTCACCATCTCCTCATGCCTGGAATGAATCCTCCAACCTGTCCCAAAGATTCCTGAGATCCCCTCAAAGCAAAGCAGCATCAACTCTTCCTTTGCTGATGTCCGTACTGCTTAGTGCTGTCTAGCCCACCACCATTTCATATTCACTTATTTCCGTATCAGTTGTTTCCCTCAATAGAACGTAAGCTCCTTGTTCCAGACTGCCTGGCACATGGCAGGTGATTGTTGAACTGAAATGAAACAAGCTTGGTTCATGTTATCACAAGGCTACCACTGGTGTGTCCCATTCATGGAAGGACTTCCAAATGTACACACACACTGTAGGAAATCCTAATCTGGAGGCAAGGGGAGGGGAGACAGACAAATGCTTTTTGAAGCTCAGATTCATCACATTTTGATCTTCCTAGGTTTTTTCTTCCACTGAGTTTGTATTGAAGGGAAGATTTGTTAGCTGCACCTTTCTTAAAAAAAAAAAAAACAACAACTGTAAGAAGGTAGCTAGGTGGTGCAACTCATAAGAGTGCTGGATCTGTGGTTAGTAAGACTTGAGTTCAAATCCTGCCTCAGATACTTACTAGCTTGAATAAGTCATTTAAACTGTCTGCCTCAGCTTCCTCATTTGTAAAATGGTATGCAGATAAAATGAGATGACATGTAAAGTGATTCACAAACCTTAAAGCTTCCTCTCTCTGTATGTGTGTGTGTGTATATGTGTGTATATATATATATATATATATATATGTGTGTGTGTGTGTGTGTGTATATTTATATATGTCCATTAGTATTATTATTATTACTAATTTTATTCTCTGGTAAAATCAGAGGCAACAATGCTGGATATACAGTCAGGGATCTGGGTTCACATGCTGTCTCTGACACCTACTAGCTCTCTATAAGTTATGTTAGTCACTTGACTTCTGAGTCTCAGACATCTCCCTAATATTTATGTACTAAATTATAAACAGGTGAGTGGAAGGAGATCCCACACTGGCAAAACCAAAGTCTGGTGAGAACCATGAAAACTGAGAACTTGAAGAAACTTCAGAGATCATCTAACAGAACCTGACCTGTTCATTTGAACAGATGAGAAAACTGAGGCCCAGAGGGACGAACCACAACAAACACGCATATCTATGAAATGTGGAAAGAACTCAAAGCAGCTCCCCTCTCCCCCAGCATTCTGAGTGGGCTGTCTATGGACTGATGGGGGAACATGGATAGGAGATGCACAGTTCAGGCAGGCAGGGATGGGTTAGGGATCTGATTACTGCAGAGAATGCCCACACTGGGGAGATCCCAGATTCTCTGGAGTTCTGGACTATGAAAGGCAGAATACTATTCTGGGCACTAGGAGAAATACAAAGTTTGGATAAGAAATAGTTTCTTCTCTTTTCCACCTTACAATCTAGTAAGACCCTAATGGAGACAGCCCAAGACCCTAAAAGCCCAAGAGCTTTGGAAAATTAGAGCTCCAAAGGCTACTGTCCCTGCTTCCAGCCATCCTAGAGAGAAGAAATCACTATGAAGAAAGGATTCACTTTCCTTGCCAAAACCACCAGGCAGGTAGGTCCAAGAACCCTGGAAGCAGCAGGCCCTCAAGAGCCCATCCCAGGAAGCAATCCCCAGGGAGATGGGATCTGGAGATGCTGCCACAGATGCTAGAGCCCCTGCCTCCTACGCAGCCACAGCTACTGAAGACCAGGAAAACAAAGTTCTTGTCACCAAAGTCCTTGGCACTGTCAAAAGGCCTGACATTAGAAATGAATATGATTATAGGTAGAAATGACATTAACGAATAAGCAGTATTATCTATTTTGTGGTTGTACCCCAAGGACCATGGGAATTTTCCATATGACCAGCAGCTGAAACCTCCTACATGTTCTTTACTCCATTAGGATGGGGGCTCCCTGAGATCAGGGGTTGCCTTAGTTTTTCATTTGTACTCTAGCATTTAGCACAGTGCTTGGCACGTAGTACTTAATAAATATTCTTTCCTGCCTTCCTTCCTCCCTCCCTTCTTAATTTCCTTTCTTCCATCCTCCCTCCTTTTTTTCTTCTGTCCTCTTTCCCTTCCTTCCATCCACCCCCCCTTCCTTCCATTCTTCCTTGGACATGCAGCTTAGGAATGACAAAATCCTAACTAGAATCCAGATCTCCTGACTCTGCATTTAGTGTTCTTCCCTCCATGCCAGGTTGTCTTTCTTTTGCTATTTTCTTTTTCTTTTTTTTGGCTAGGCAATGATGTTAAGTGACTTGCCCAGGGTCACACAGCTAGTAAGTGTTATGTGTCTGAGGCTGGATTTGAACTCAGGTCCTCCTGAATCCAGGACCAGTGCTCTATCCACTGCACCACCTAGCTGCCTCTTTTGCTGCTGTTTTAAAACAAATAAAAAATTGTATGGGTCTTCTTAGCTCGATATGAAGGAAGTAGTAGTGAAAGGAGACTGAATTTGTCCCTGTCATATGCTGGGGAGATGCAGAGCAGGGCTGTGTGTTTCTTTTATGGTCCATGAGCCATCTTGTCCTCAATGCTACTTTCCACTGGGTTGGGCCAACTTCTTTCCTATAAAAACTGAATGTTCTGATCCCTGGCATTTGTGGGAAGACAAGGAGGACAAACATGACTAATCTTATTTGAGGCTGGCAGCCCCTATTTTCTGGAATTTGAGTCCTCCACACTTATTGTACCGTCCTGTAATTTCCATGCAGACAAAGTCTCTAACAGAATAATTACTAGGCTCCAGGCATTGTGATTAGTATGGCATCCTCCTCACCAATAACTTCTGCCTCAGCTGGTATGGGAGGCATGGATGGGACCTAGTGTGAGCTGACATCGTAAATCACAAAGCTTTTGTGAGGTTCAGTCAAGGACCAACCTTTTCCTTTTCCTTTTCCAGGTGGAAATAAGGAAGCTCTTGAGACAAAGCTCTGGTTTTTCTACCTGCCCAAAGGGGATGGATCCAGGTTGTCGTGATGACTAGAGTGGGGGTGGTGAATGCCTGGAGGGAGGGTTGCTGTGGACAGCAGCTATCATGGTACTTACAGGACTGACAGCTAGTAAATCCAGATACCCTAAGGGAAAGTGACTCAGGTTGTATTCCAAAAGCCTCCCAGAGTTTTACTACAAAGCTTCTTAGACACTGTACTTAGTGGTCTGATTCTGAACCAGCAATGGCGGGTATTTCAAATATAAACGGAAACCCCAGAAAGCCCAATTCTTTCTAGCAACAAAGTCAAAACCAAAACCACCCCATCCCCACTTTTCATCTGGTTTCCAAAAATTATTTTTTGGGAGGCAGCTGAGGTTGGTTTTGGGAGGAGGATGTTTGGGTTTGGGTCACTAGGCATTCAGAGAACAGTCATGATTCCATGGTAGTATGCCACTCAAGAAGGACATTTTTTTTAAAAGAAAGTTTTACTGATGCCTTTTGGCATCATAGTCATATATTGCAGTATTTCTAACTCCCACCCACAGTAAACTGCACTACGAACAAATCACTTCCTAGCTCTGGTTTTCACTTTCTTCATCTATAAAGTAAAGAGTGTTGGTTAGTACTTATCTAAACACTTAAACTCTCTATATGTACATAGGTGCTTAGTAAATGCTCGATCTACTTGTCCAAGCACTTACAGGTAGATCTTCTGCCCTTCACACAACGTCCTACCCTGCTCCCCTCCCCATCAGAGGCAAAAGACAGTCCTGCCCTCAAGGCACTTCACTTGCATTCACTGGGTTATAAGGGCTATGGCAGAACATTTCACCAAACTGATACTATGTTAGTTAAAACACATCTTCTACAACTTCTGCTTCTCAATCAGCTGGACATACCACTGTTCTTCAAACAGGACAGTGGACGATCCCGAGGTCCTCCCAAACGGTCCTCTGACCCTTTGAATTCTAAATAAATGAGGTTTGTAGACAAGGCTTACATTAAATATTGTTCCTTAGTGCTCCAATTTACTTACCCAATGTGAGGGATTTGTGTGTGGAGCAGAAAATAATAGCGACAGTGTCTGCTGGTGTGAAACCCAAATTATTCCTAGGGGCAAGAAGAAAGAAAAAAACACCATACATTACTAACACTTTCATTCAAAGCTTACTTAACTAACACATTCTAGGCCAAACATCCCAGTGGGAGTACCCACTTTTATGTCACTGTCATTTTTCCCAATTTTAGTGACAGAAGGCATCCCAAGTGGAAATGGGAAGCACTGTGTAACTTTTTTTTAAAGAAAAGAATCCTATCTATAAAGGCAGTTAGTGGTACAGTGGCTAGAGTGCTGGGCCTAGAGTCAGGAAGACCCAAGTCCAAATATGGCCTTAGACATTCATTAGCCCTATGACCCTGGACAAATCACTTAACCTCTGTTTGCCTCAGTTTCCTAAACTGTAAAATGAGGATAATAACAGCACCTACCTCCCAAGGTTGTTACCAAATATTTGTTACCAAAAAATAAACAAACAACCCAAAACCCCCCCAAAAACCAAAACCTTCAGCACAGTGTCTGATTCTTAGTAGGCTCTATATAATGCTTAGTCCTCTTATCCTTCTCTTTATGTTCTCTTCTCCCCCTGAAAAGATAAACAAGGGGACCATGCCACATATTAGATGGCTCAAATGCTGCACAGATATCAGTATGAGATAAATGACATAAGAAGGCCTCTGGTGTACAGAGCAGATCTTCTCAAATGTAATGATGGAACAACACAGGTGAGGACTGCATGGGATGGGATGGCCCACAGGGATGCTGACCTTCGCCACTGGAGGGACTTCCCATGCCAATGAAATTCAACAAATATTTACTAAATGCCTACTATGTGCAAGGTGAGCTATAATGTGGTCAAGAGGATGGAGGGATGGCCTTAGAGACAGAAAGACCTGAATTCAAGTCCTACTTTGCATGGGTAACCTCCATACTGGCTAGGTGACCAGTGACTTAAATTCCTGCTGACCCAGCCAACTTTCTAAGGCTAAAAGGTACAGATGAGAGCTGCTAATCTGAGTCTGTTGAGAAGGCTTTGACACTAGGAAGGCTGGAATCATGTCCGGACCAAAATTTTTTTTTTTTAATTTGCCTCGCTAGGAGTATAAACACAAAAATTAGGTAGGCCCTGCCCTCAAGGAGCTTATATTCCATGGACTAAATTGCTGTGTTGAGATCACAAGTCGAGTAGCTCTCAGCCAAGATTCCATGAGGTACTCAGCTGATGGTCGTTGGTGATTCAGAGCAATGTAGAGTTATAGCTCTTTGGGGTTAATAGGTTCTCATTGGCCATTTAAGGCCAAAGAGACCTGAAAGAGTTCATCTGTCTTTAAGGATGGTTCTTGTTACAATCTGGGAGCAGCAACATGATCTCATGACAGAAACAGGAGAAAATCTACCTTCAGGAAAACATTACATTAAAAAAAAAGCTTTAATGACTATACACATGTATTAAATGAAAATGATGATGACGAAACTGATGATGATGAAGAGAGGTGGGTAGAAGGCTAACCTTGGAATGTGGACAGCTCTGGCTGTGTGACAATGGGCAAATCACTTAACCTCTCAGTGCCCCAGTGAACTCTCTAAGACTCCAACTTGCAGATCAGTGAATAGAGTTTCCCCACTGGGAGCTCCTTATAGAGATAAAATCACAGGTCTAGACCCCAAACATAAAATAAACTCTGAGAGACCAAGTCTTAAATATGAATGAGAGACAATGGAAGGGGAAGATGCCATAATCCAGTTTCCCATATTTCAGTAGATAAAAGCTCAGATAATAAAAAGTCAAACCATTTAGAATAGTGATCATTCATCCTACTGTGTTCCCTATCATTCTCTAGGGGAGATCTGTAACCTTCCTTTTAAAGAGCTCCTGCATATAAAAGCACTATGAAAAGGACAAAGCATTCAGCAAAATCAAGATGGTGTGCTTCTTACTAGCTATAATTATGACTTTATTCAGACATATTCCATTTATACCAGCCCAGAGGAGAGAATCAATCCAATTTTTAAATACCTCTGGAGAAAGGCACTCTACCATTTTCCTCTATAGCTAATTTCCACACCGGACAACATATAGTATCAGGGAAATCTTCCTTGTATATAAACTAAATTCTTCCTGCTACCATATATCTGAATCCCATATTCTCTTGAGATAACCTTGGTGGAAGTAGAGAACATCTTGCCATCATTCCAGCTTGACTATTTATTAGCTATGTGACCTTGGGCAAATCACTTTACCCCTTTGGACCTCAATTTCCTCATCCATACAAGAACAGGGTTGAACTAGATGACCCCTTAGCATGACCTCTGGGATCCTATGATCCTCCTTGTGAGAACCCTTATGATATTTAACAACTGGATTTAAATGACCCTTCAGTACTCACTCTTCTAAATGATTAACCCAAGTTAGTTTTTTTGGCAACAATCTTATTTTAATTGCCTTTTTGGTTCTCCTCTGAACCCCGTCTGTGTTCTTGGCCTCTCTCAGTGGTAGAGCCCTCAAGAACGCTGGACTTGCTGGGATAATGAGGATTTAAAACTTGCCTGACTAGCTGTAAGCTAGAGCTCCTAGGGTTGTTGGGAGGCTCAAATGAGATAATGGATGTAAAGCACTTTGAAAACCTTAAAGTGCTAAATAAAGGTTTATTATTATTAGTCCCTCCCAACAACTGCATCCCCAGATTCTAAGCTTGCTGTAGCATTCCTTTGAATTTGGAGGCAAAGGACCTGAGTACAAATCCCAGGCTTTGCCACTTGCTACCCATGTGACCTGGAACAAGTCATTTTGCCTGTCTCAGCCTCAGTTTCCTCATCTGTAAAATAAAAGGGTTCAATCAGATGATATTTAAAGTGCCTTTTGATTCTGAGTCTATGATCTTTTATCTTCACATTTATGTCATGCAGTGCCAAATTACTGACTCCTTAAAGGGATATGCAAACCAGTGTTGGGTAACGGACAATGAGGGGCTTGGAGTCGGGAAGAAATGGGCTCAGACCTTCCTTCTGAGCATTGCCAACTTACTTATCTCTCCTGATCTTAATACTTCCACATGTGTAGTGAAAATAATCATACTACATGTGCAAACTCAGAGGGCTAGAAAGATCAAACAGGAAATATAAAGCACTCTACAAAACTGAAAGCCCTACATGAAGGCTACTATTGTTATCACCTTATCGTACAGAATGATGCCTTATCGAATGCCAGTTATGATAATACTACTACCCATAATACCTCATACTTTTATAGTGCTTTACAGTTTACAAGGTGTTTTACCTCATCACATTTGATCCTTGTCATGTCCATGGGGAAATGGATGATCAAAGGGATACTGAATTTTTCGAAATAGAAGGGATCTGAGAGGTCTCTTTGTCTGAAGTAATTGTACAGTTAGGGAAACTGAGGCTCAGAGAGGTTAGATGATATGGTATGGTAATTCAGTCAAGGATGTAAGCTTCAAATTAGAATTAACCAGACAAAAGGACAAAAAGTCATGCTTAGGACTGAGCTACTCATACACAAAGTGTCCCAAAAAATCTTTAATCCTAACAAGTATAAGTGACTAAAACTTCAAATTTCACTAAGACTTCTGGGACACTGTGCATTTGCCCATCACCGTTCACCCATTTTCCTCTGTGTTACACAGACCACTCTGAGACAGTAACTTAAAGGCAAAGAATTTTCTTGTTGCTAATACAGCCAGTTTAGCAGAGGCTGTGAAAATCCACATTAGAAAGAGATAAGATGTACTTTGTCAATTACGTGCTTGCTATGCACCAGGCTAAACACTAGGGATACAAAGACAGGCAAAAACACTGTCCCTGCCCTCAAGGAGCTTATGCGATGGAGGAAGAGCATGCAAATAGCCACGCACACGTAAGACATATAAAGAGTATGTGAAAAATGTAATCTCAGAGGGAAGGCACTAGCAAGACGGATGACCTCCTGTTGCAAGCAGGATTTGAGCCGAGTCTCGAAGGAAACCAGGAAAGAAAAGGTCTGGATGTGAGGCAGGGGAGCATATCAGGCACGGGGGAGAGCCAGTGCAAAGGCATGGGGTCCAGAGATGGAGTGTTGTGTGCATGGAGCAGCAAAGGGGAATAAATGAAAAAAAAATTGAAAGGTAGAAAGGGGCCACGTTGTGAAGGGTTTTAAATGTCAACCGAAGGGCTTTATATTTGATATGAAGGGTCAGAGGAAACCGCTGGAGTTTAATGGGGTGGGGAGACAGCGTATGTGTGTAATAGCCATGTCTAAGCTTTAGGAAGATCGCTTTGATAGCTGGGTGGGATTGGAGTAAGGAGAGAGAAGACCAATTAGAAGCCTACTGGGTGGTCACTGTGTGAATGGAGATAAGGGGATGTAAAGGAGGGAAAGCGTGAAGGTAGAAATAACATTTAACCTTTGGATATGAGTTGACCGACACTGAGGAGCTGAGAATGACACCAAGGTTATAGGCCTGAGTAACTGGGAAGATGGTAGTTCCCTCAACAGTAACAGGTAAGTTGGGAAGAGAGGTGAGTTTGAGAGAAAAATAATGACATTAATTTTGGACATGTTGAGTTTGAGATGCCTACAGGACATCATGGGTCAGCTAGATGATGCAGTGGATAGAGTTCTGGGCTTGGAATCAGGAAGACTCACCTTTCTGAGTTCAAATCTAGCCTCAGACATTTGCTAGCTGTGTGACTACTCACTTAACCCTGTTTGCCTCAGTTTCTTCATCTGTCAAATGAGTGGGAGAAGGAAATGGCAAAACCCTCCGGTATCTTTGCCAAGAAAACCAAAATGGGGTCACAGAGAGTCAGACATGACTGAAAAATGACTTTAAAACAACAGGACATCTAGTTGAAGATGTCTAAAAGGCTCAGGAAGAGGTTAGGGGTGAATACATCGATTTGGAAATCATCTGCACAGAGATGATAACTGAACACTTGGGAGGTGATGGGATCACCAAGCGAGACAGTATAGAGGGAGAAGAGAAGAAGACCAGGACAGAGCACTGGGAGACACTTATAGGTAGCAGGAATGACATGGATGAAGATCTAGCAAAGGATACCGGGAAAGTACAGTTACACAGTCAGAATGAGTACCAGGCCAGGATCATGAAAACCAAGAAAAGATAAGGGAGCCAAGAAAAGAGGGTGATCAACAGCGTCAAAGACTGGAGAGAAGTCAGAAAGGAAAAGGAGAAATAAAAAAAAGGCCATTAGATTTGGCAAGGAAGAGATCATTTTGGAGAAGGCAGTTTTAGCTGAATGATGAGATGAGAAGCCAGACTGAAGAAGATTCAGAAGTGAATGAGGACAAGAAGCAGAGGCAGCTGGTACAGATGTCATTCTTAAGGCATTTAGCTTAAAAGGGAAGGAAAGCTATAGTATAATAGCTTGTGAAGATGGAGGGACCCAGTGAGGGCTATACATAAATCAATATTTAAAAATTAGAAGCAAAAAACAAAATCCCACCACCGTTCAACACAAATCAAAGAAACACCTTTCCCTACATTGAGGCCCTTCAAAAAGCCCTCTCTCTGGGGCAGCTAGGTGGCACAGTGGATAGAGCACCGGCCCTGAAGTCAGGAGGACCTGAGTTCAAATTTGGCCTCAGGCCAAACATGTGACACTTACTAGCTGTGTGACCCTGGGTAAGTCACTTAACCCTAATTGCCTAAAGAAAAGAAAAGAAAAGAAAGAAAAAGCCCTCTCCCAATGCAAATTACGATTCATCTTTGATTTAGTAACTGAGTCTTGGAGATGTGTATAAGGCACAAAACAAAAGGGATTTGCCCAGTCCCACAGTCAGGTATCAGAGGTAGGATACGAATCCAGGTTCTTCTGACTCAAATTGCAGCACCGCTCACTACTCCATGTTCTCTCATAGTAAGCATACTGCGTCCTGGGCCATCTTCAGTCGTCCTGATCTACATCTGGCCACTGGACCCGGATGGCTCCAGAGGAGAAAGTGAGGCTGGTGACTTTACACTGCCCTCCCTCACTTAAATCCAATTCACTTGCACGTCAGGGCAACCCCTCCCTGATATCACAGTCCTCTTTGAGAATGAAGGCAGCAGCAACAGCTATAGGAATTCATTTAACTGGCTAGGAGGTCTACTACTTAGTCCCCGCATCACCTTAAGCTAGTAATTTCTCCTCCCTTAGTTGTCTCCTTTGTAAAATGAGAAGGCTGAACTAGTTGACCTCTGAGGTCCCTCGCACGTCTAAATTCTATGGTCTTCTGACTAAGGCCTTGGTGGAGAATGATCATTCCCATCCCCATTCCCCAGGCCTGGAATATTCTTCCCCCTCACTCTGCCTCGTGGCTTCCTTCAAAATTCAGTTCAAATCCTACGTTTCGCAAGAGACCTTTCCTCCATCTCCCCCACTGCTAAGACTTTTCTCTTAGATTACCTCCCATTTATGCTATACCTTTTTTGTATGTGCCATTTTTTTGTGGGGTGTCTCCGCCATTAGAATGTGAGTCTCTTGAGGACAGAGACTGGTTATTGCCTTTCTTTGTATCCCCCAGACTTAGCAAAGACACTGGTACATAAGTGCTTAATATATGTCTGTTGACTGACTGAACATGCCAACAATAAGAAAAACCAAGTACCATAACATTTTCAAACACCCCACCATATTACTAACAGCAAAGTAATCACTGTTTCTAGGTATTAAGATTTCTTCTGTCAATTTCCATCCACATTCTCCCCTGGAAACTAATTGTTGGGTGGCTCTTTTTCTCTAACTTGATCTAATGTTGCCTTTCTATCATTACTTTAGAACCAGTCCTTTGGATCAAGTGTATCTTTTCCTTTTCTTCCTTCTCTCTCTCTTTTTCTTGCTATGCCTTTCCCCCTTCATATTTTGAATTTATGAATTAGGACTTTCTTTCATGATCTGTTTTGTCTTTCTCAGCTGTGTGCTCAAAGAGACATATGTTGTATGTTTTCACTGCTGTGTAGAATGTTCTCCCACATTTTCCTTCACACTTCTTTCATTTTCACTCATTTTTTATGCCCACAGACTCACAGAGTCTCAAGGCTGGCAGGGAGTTCAGGGGCCATGTGGAGGCATCAAGTCTCTCTAGTAAAAAGTCGAATGTGAGCCAGGTGACTTGGGTTCTGCTTTTCACTCTGCCATAAATTAGCAATGTGACCTTAAAACAACCCTGGGACTTAGTTTCATCATCTCTAGAGCTAGAAGAGAACCCAGAGGTCATCTAGTACAAACCCTTCAATTAATTAATTAATTGATTTTTTCTTTTTTTTGGGTGGGTGGGTTGTTTTTTAGAGGCAATCAGGGTTGAGTGACTTGGCCAGGGTCACATAGCTAGTAAGTGTCTGAGGCTAGATTTGAGTTCAGGAAGAGAGGGTGCTAGGCTTAGAGCCAGGAAGAGCTGGGTTCAAATTCTTCACTGCTACCTCTGTGAGCCTAGGAGAGGAATTATCTCTCAAGTCATGGACAGGTTGTAATCTACATAGGTGGAATTTCCTGATCTTATGAAATCACAAAACTTTGATGTATTCCTGTGGAAAGAATAGGCTGATCTAAATGGCTTAGTGATCTAGCTATATAAATGGCAGTAGTTGTCAGTATTAGTTCAGTTCCTAAATAAGTGCTCGAAGGGGCAGCTAGATGGCACAGTGGATAGAGCACTGGCCCTGAAGTCAGGAGGACCTGAGTTCAAATCCGGCCTCAGACACACAACACTTACTAGCTGTGTGACCCTGGGCAACTCACTTAACCCCATTGCCTAGCAAAAAATTAAAAAAAACTAAAAACCTAAATAAGTGCTCAAAGAGCCAATGTGCTGGTGGGGGCCATGACCTGGAACTATTTCACATCCTCTGGTATGTGAGCAAAGATGTCCTCAAATTAATGGAGAGCTGGACAAGTGCTTAGTTTGACACTCAAGGCCCCCACAATCTGGTTCCAGTCTAGTCTTTCTAGCGTTAGCTCAGAAAACTTCCCTTTATCTTTTTCAGACAGCAATTTCTCTAAATTTGGGGAGTCTTAATGGATTGCAAGTTCAAAGTGAGCCAGCAGTCCATTATTTAAGTCAAAATAACCCATGAGAACTGAGGGTGTTAAGAGAAGCATGGAGTCCAGGAAGAGGGAGGTGACTTTCCCCTTCGACTCTGCCCCTGTCAGACTACCTCTGGAGTACTGCATTTGGTTCTGGGGGCCACACTTTAGGAAGGGCATTAATAAGCTGGAGCACATCCAGAAAGGGCCAACCACACTGATGAAGGAAGGACTGTGGGGAAGGCTGATGGAGTTTGGGGATGCTCAACCTGAAGATGAGCACACTTAGCAGGGATATGCCAGCCACCTTCAGGTTGGGCTGCCATATGGATAAGGCTGCCTTGCTCTTCCTGGCCCCAGAGGGCAGAGCTAAGAGCAGAAGGCCCAAGTCCTAGAAATGCAACACATCTGCTGGGGGCCTTGGTTTCCTCATCTCAAATGGGGATATGATAATACTTCTACCACACATCTCACAGGGCTGTTACGAGGCCTGTATCTTGGGAGGGCTTTGTAAACTTCATTAGCATTATTCAAATTTAAGACAGTGTTTATATTGGTTTTCTTTCCCTACCCCATCTCTGCTTTCTGAAATACCACCAACCCTTCTGGGTTCAGCTCAAACCCTCTCTTCATTTTCTGGGTCTCCCTACTTGGAAGTATGCCTTCCTTTGCCTAACCTCCGAGTGTCGGTCATCTATAGGGAACTGCCTTGAATCACAGTTTTCTGTGCTTTCACGCCTTAAGAGAAAATGTGAATTCCAGAAAATGAGTGGGGCAGCACTACATCATTCTAACTGGAGCACTTGCTGGCCATTTCCAAGCTACGCCTCTTGGTAAACTGTTCACATTGTGGCGACTGTCCACAACCTCCTCTCATTTCCCTCCCACCAGACCACTGGACTCTGACCCTGGAAGCAGCCTGAGGTCTGAGAAGGGAGTCTGTAATTTGCTGCACCTGCGTCTAGGCCTCCGTACCACTTCCCAGCTATTCCCATTATAAAGCTTTCCTTTACGTGTTGCTGTCTTCCCTTTTTAGAACATAAGCTTCTTGAGGGCAGGAGCTGTCTTGCTTTCTAGTGTTGAGATCCCCCGGGCTTAGCACAGGACCAGGTACGTCGTCAATGTTTAATACATGCTTTCTCATTCATTCATTATCCTCTGGCAAATAGGGACCACAGCTCATCATTAACCCCCCAGGTCTTCCATAACAAACAATTCCATCTGGTAAATGCTTACTAAGGCCTTACCATGTGCTAGACTGGGGGTTACAAAAATGAAAAACGACTGGACACCTGCCCTCAACGGGCTTGCAGTGTCCTGTATGATAGACTCAGATAGGGGTAATACAATGCAGAGTTTGTGACGTGGCCAACAGAGACAGGCAGGAAGAGAGTGCTAGGAAAAGCAAGCCTATTTCTTTGCACTCCCTGTGGTATCTGGCACACGCCTTGGACATTCCAGGCGATCAACCAATGTTTGTTGAATGAATACACGTGGACTTTGTATTATTCCACAGATGTATTCCTAGAAGTTCTGTGTTAAATGAACCTTATTTTAAATGCATTAGAAAAGCTCACTATTTAAAGGCACTTTGCTGTTCTTATTAGTGTTCTTCTTCCCCAAACTACTTTGCATTTATTTTATGTCTGGTTTAAATATACTTCAGATGTTTCTCTTATTAGAAGGTAAGCATCTTCAGGTCAGAGACTGTTGTAGTCAACCAATCAATCAACAAAGATTTATTACTGCCAGGCACTGTTCTAAGTTCTGGGGATACAAAGAAAGGTAAAAACAGTTCTTGCCCTCAAGAAGCTTATACTCTGATGGGAGATGCTTAGCCTGAAGACAAGAAGATGCAGGGACATGCTGGGCATCTTCAACATTACATGGACCAGGGACTAGCCTTGTTCTTCATATCAAAGTTGGGATGATGTAGCGGGTCTTACAAGGCATTTTGCTCGGTCCTTGTTACCCCACTTATTTTCTGGAATTCAGGTTTTCTCTTAACAAGGCATGCAAGCACAGAGAACTGTGATTCGAGGCAGTGCCCTATGGATGCTAGAATGTTTATAAATAGGCACATGAAAGATACAAACAGAGGGGATGGGAGGTACCCTTCTCTGGAAGCTAGAGGCTGGGAGGAGGCCTCTGAAGAAGGGGTGATCTGAGCTGTGTCTTGAAGGAAACCAGGGAATCTGAGAAGTGGCTGTAAAGAGGGAAAGGGTTCTTTCATTTTGTTTTTGCTCCCCAGCACCTAGCCCAGTGCTTGGCACATAGCAAGCACTTTATAAATGACTCTTAATTGATTAATTTGCAAAGTAAAGAATTCTTTTGTAAATCACAAACCACTCATTAGTCTATCTGTTTTATAAACCCTTATTTTTTTTACTCAGTTACTTTTTATAATTGGGCACACTTGCATTTGAAAACAGCCCCAGTGCATCACAAGCTCACACCTCACATTCTTTGGGTCCATGACTCCTATCGATGCCCCTGACTTCTATTCCTCACATCACTATGGAAGAGAGAAAACCTAGGGTTACAAGCTGAGCACAGCCTGTCAAGCTGGAAGGGAACAGGGGGGGCTGGAGGGTGGGGACAGAGGAAGAGCGAGGCAGGTCTCTGCCATGTCTCTAGAAATGACAACCCTTTCCAGAGGTTCTGAGCCCTACTTTCCCGAAAAAAGGGGCAAACATCAGAAACCAACTCACGTACCTTGTGGAAAAGAAGAACGTTAAAAACATAAAGCTCAGCTGAACAGAAAATACTGAAAGAGAAAAGAAAAATATGAAATTATCATTGTAATGATTGAAGATGTACTAGTGCTAACAGCTTATACATGCCTTTGGCTTGGGAGGCTGAGAGCCAGCTGTGGGGCAGTGGAGAGAGTCAGGCTTTGGAGTCAGAAGGCCAAGGCTTACTCTGAGTGTGCTCATGGGTAAGCCATTTAACTCTTCTGGGGCCCAGGTTCTTAATCTGTCAAATGAGACGGTTGGATTAGACGTTCTCAGAGACGGCTTCCAGATTTAAATTGTGATCATTCAGTTGTCTGCTGTGCATTGTCATGTGTGGCTTTAAAAAAATCCATCATCTGCCAGTGGACAACCTGCTGCTGATACATACCCTGCCACTGGCTGGGCTGGTCCACAGAACAGACACACATTCAGAGAATCACAGAACCTGAGATCTGGAAGGAGCTTCAGCTGCCGTCTCGTCCAGCCCAAACTGGACAAGAGTCATAACTGTTAACAACTGACAGGTGGCTGTCCAGGCTCCACATCAGACCTCCAAGCCCCGCTAAGGCACAGTGAATAGAGTCCAGGGCCTGAAGTCAGGAAGACCCAAGTTCAAATCTAGCCTCAGACCCTTACCAGCTGTGCAACCTCAGGCAAGTTATTTAACCTGTTTGTCCCAGGATAAACATCCCCAATTCCTTCAGCCAGTCCTCACATGTCACGAGTTTAAGGCAATCACCACTCTGGCTGCCCTTCTCTGGACACTGGCCAGCTTATCAACGTCCTCCTTAAACATGGTTGCCAAAACGGGACACAGTGTTCCAGTTCCTGAGGAGGCTTCAGGGAATGTGATCATCAGCACTTTATATCTAGAAGCTACACCTCTCTTAGTGCAGGCAAGATGGCAATGCTGGCTTCATACCCAATGCCTTAGCTTTCATAGGTTCTGCCCTGAGCTTGCACTCTATTGACACAGCCTTCAAGAACTCAGGGTCACCTCCATGTCTGGAAAGAGAAGACCTTGGGTGGAAGTTAGACAGTGGTAATAAAATAGTCATAGCTGACATTTGCAGAGAGCTCTATAAAAGGTTTCCTCTTCATCACCCATTGACTCTATTTTTGCTGCCTGAGAATAAGCTGAACAGATCCCATCCTCTTTCCTCACGACAGCCTTCAAACACTTGAAGACAGCCACCATGTTCCTCATGAGTCTTCTCCAGGATAAACATCCCTCAGAACGACCCAGTGAAATATTTCTGACTCCAATTTCCATTTTAAAGCGAGGCTGGGAGAGGTTGTCTTGCCTCAGTCTTAAGTTAGCTACAGTGACAGTAGGTGATAAAGCTAGAACCTGTACTTAGGTCTTCTGCTTTGAGGCCCAGTACTCTACTCACTCATCACACTCGGCTGACTCTTCTCATTTCCATGACCCAGTGGTCCGCTTCCTGCTGGACTTTACAAATGCTATTGTTCACCTAGACCTGTGATCGCTTCATGATTGTCACTGGGGTTAGAAAGCTGTCTCTGCTTAACCTGTAGGTATCATTTAAAAGATGAAGGGCCCCGAGAATGACAAATGGTATGTTTTTATTAGAGAGCAGCTGTTCACTCTGAAGTGGTGGACGTGAGGTGGTCTGGAGAAATCTTAGCTAATCAACTTAACATCCCCAATGAACTCAGAATGGAAAGACTGCTATTTGCTATCACCCTAAAGGCTGAGCTAGGAGGTGGTGGTGATGGGGGAGGGAGTATCAAACTTACTTATGAACAAAATCATGAGAAGGCTGAGGCCATCCAGGTCAATATTAGTATTGGAGAAAGTGTCACAGAAGGTCGTGTAGATGATTGTGAGTAGAACACAACTGCTGATTGCCCCAAATGGAGGCTTCTTCCTCTCAAGCCAATCTTTGATGTACCTTCGGACGATCTGAAACAGAGAAAGCAACAGGTCTGCCTCTTTTTCAAAAGATTTCAGGAGCCAAGCGGGGCATCACAAAGTGAACTTGACAGCAGAAAGACATAAAGGGAAGAGAATAATTTTGATGATGGCCACAATGGATTTCAAAGCTTCCTTGCCACACAACTCTTCTTCTGGGGAATTTAACATTTGTACTGCAACTTCCACTGGGTGTCCATAATGAGAGTATATTTTCAACTGCATTCAAATCCATCCTTAATCATGCCAAATGTTCTTTGCTAGCTGTCACTGAGACATGCCCATTAAGCCTCCCCAAAGTTTATCTCCTCAGCTGATCCTAATGGATGGATGCAATTATCACTGTCCCCCTTGCCTCAACAGACCATTCCAAGTGCATCTTTGGGAATCTTAAAAATCTGACATCTTTAGGAATTTCATGACGGCAGATAATCTAAAGTGATCCATGAAACATATTAATATTTTAAAAAGCCAGCGATGCACCAGAAGTTTTTAATTAAATTATAACTCATGCTTGAAAAGCAAAAAGTGCATGTGTTGTGGGAGTTTAAATAATTCAAACTCTGAATATCTAGAGTTTTTGTAAATCCAAAGACAAATGCCATTTGCATGCTCTTAGAATACCAGAATTAACACTTGAAAATGAGCGAACCTGCCATGACTTCACCATAAGAGGAGAAGTAGAATCTGAAGTTGTTTAGCAAGAGTCTTGTAAAATGAAAGTTTAATGACAAAAGTCACCTTCATTTTCAGAACTTGCTGTGACACGGAGGATCTGAATAGTAGAGATGAATCTGGCTTTGAGAACCATCTGTTAACTTCTATTTAAAACTTTCATTTAATGGGTGGGGTGGGGTGGAGGAGAGGTGGACTCCTTTAAAGCTATATCCACAGTATTACGGTAAAGACTTGTCACTCAATTATCCTGTATGACCGGAATCTGAAATGCCGCAGCAGGCTGTACTGCCATGATCCATTAGCCATAATGAGGTCAGGGAACCTGCACTGACTTCTGCCAGGGGGTGCTCCTGTCTCCTAAATATGGCATCATTAACATGCCTTGAAAAAGAAGACTTAAATCCACAGCAGAATACACTTTACAGAAAAGTGCGACTACACAGTATAATCCTCTACCTAATAGATGCTGGAACATCTTCAAGCTTCTCCAAGAACATCTTCCTGATGGTCAGTCAAGAAATGGAGCTTTGAAGGAATCTGACCGGCCAGCACAGCAGCCAGCTGGCACAATCAACAGAATTTTCGACTTGGAGTCAGGAAGAACTAAATTCAAATCTTGTCTCAGACACTTGCTAGTCATGTAATCCTGGGCAAAGTCACTTAATCATTTTTAGCCTCATTTTCCTCATGTGTAAAATGTATATAATTACAGCATCTATTTCATAAGGCAGTTCTGATGATCAAATGAGATAACATATACAAAGTGCTTTGTAAACTTTAAAGTGCTATATAAATGCTAGCTATTATTATTATTGCTACTATTATTATTATTAGGCTAGTCATGGGAATACACATCAAGTTAACCAGATGAACAACGGTTAAAGAAAGTTAGGAAATAGCATAGGTTTTGAAATTTAAGGTGCCTGTTAAATTGGCAAAGAAAATAAAAAATGGAGACAGTCAATGTTGGAGATGCTGTAAGAAGAAAGTTAGGAAATAGCATAGGTTTTGAAATTTAAGGTGCCTGTTAAATTGGCAAAGATAATAAAAAATGGGGACAGTTAATGTTAGAGATGCTGTAGGAAGACAGGCAAACTTATACACTATTAGTAGAAGTACAAATTAGTCCAACCATTCTGTAAGACAATTTGGAATTATACGAGAAACACTGAGCCAGATCACTACTGGGGAATATACCCCAAATTGGTCAATGGTAGAAGGAAAGTTCTCATATATCCAGAGTAGTATGTTTCATGGTGTTCCCAAAGGAGAAACAAAATGAGTGTCCATCAATTAGAGAAAGGCTGAGCAGACTGTGGCATATGAATGTAATAGAATGTCACTGAGTTCTTAAAAACTGAAAAAAAAAATGAATTCAGAGAAATTTGGGAGACTAGCATGAAAAGACATTTACTATTATAATTGAAGACCACACTGAAGGACAGCAGAACTCAGATTAATTGCAATAACCAATCTTTGTCTCATAAAAACAGCTATTCAAACATATTTCACTTTTGGTAGAATAATGGGGGACCACAAGAGTAAACTGTTTTGTCAAATTTTTTTGCCTGACTGGTCATTCATTGTCATTATAACACTATAATGGAGGGTTCATATGGAAGGTATATAAAAAAATAAAAGAGCATTAAAGAAAGATATTAACTTGAAAATCCAAAATAAAATTAAAGGTGATTTTATAAAATATCTCTTTCTTTTTTTAAAAAAAAGAGAAATCATACTGAAAAACTCAAAAAATCAAATCTTCACTTTTTACTTATGGCATTCATTACATAAAGAATTTTCTAAGACTTTAAATGTAGCTTAACCTCTACTGTTATAGACAAAAGGCATAAAATAATTGTGCTTTTTGTCTCCTCAAGCTTCACTGTGAAGGCTTATGGAGAATAGAAACAGTTTCACCAAAGAGTGGACTTTCAAATGGCTCAGTTTTTGTTTTTCTGGAGGGTGGTGGTGCAAATATTGATCCTGGACAGTGGAACTAATGGCAAAGCAAGAACCATGACTTTGGGTCAAAGTCGTGGCTCTCCGGGAAGTCTCCTGACAGCAGGGGAATTCACAAAGATCATTTTTATACTTTGATACACTTTATAAACTTGCATGGGGCAGTATCAAGCAGACAGTTGTCAAATATAAATTCAAAATCAATTTCTCTAGGAAATGAATTAGGTTATTCCATAGATTTGGAGCCTGGAGGAACATTAGAGGTCATCTAGCTCAATTTCCCTCTCTTCCCACTTTTACAGATGAACAAACTGATGTCCAGAGAAATGTGACTTGCTTAAGGTCATACATCCAGTAAGTAGTGATGGAGACTAACCCTCTACCTATGGTCTCCTTAGTATTTTATACAGGGCATTTGACATTATAGCAGGTTATACCAAAGGAAAACATTCAAGTAACAGAAATCCCCTGATTACGATATTCTACAGTCTATATGACCCCACTCTAGGAGAAAATGAAAATATAAAATCCCTCTCCTCCAACACTCTTCTACCGCTACCCCCAAAATAGATGCAAGCAAAGAGGAACAAGGGAAAACTTAGCATTTTATCATTACCAGGTAGGCACCAGACAACCCATCAATAAGCTGCTCTACAATCACCAATTGTATTTATAAGCATTAAAAATACCTTTAAACACCCAATACTCTATGTCCTCATAACAAACTACCAATGGCCTGATGAGAAAGTAGACTTCTTACAATATGCCATTATAGGAGACAGAAAAGAGAAAAGGGGCCCTCTTGTCCCCTGAATCCCCTACCTTGCCTTTAAATGTATCCTAGATTCTATAGTCTCCCTGCTACTTAATAAAAATATAGAAAAATGAACTACTGCAAAGGAATATTTCAGATGAGGGCTATGCCAAGTGAAACAATCATAACAGGGGAAGAATAACTTGTTTGGAACCTCTCCCTTTGTTCAGGAGTCTCATCTTGGGCATTTTCTCAGCACTGACTAATCAACCAATAAACATTCATTAAGTACCTACTAAGTGCCAGGCACTTTGCTAGGTGCTGAATCTATCACATTCTATCTGGACAGGGTCTGAAACTAAGTTCAATCTTGTTTTTTTAAAACAAGCATTCGATTCGCAGAAGTGTCTGCTCTTTTCAAAGGACCCAAATTACCTGTTGGTTTCTTTAATTCTGCAACTAAAAATTCTGCACTGTTGAAATTGGGTGGCAAGGGAGTGTACACATGCCTCTTTCTGAAACTTATCACCTTCAGCATGTTCTTGAGCGAGTCACTGAAGTGGATCTCAGTGTCCTCATCTATAAAATCAGAGGGCTGGACTAGATGACCTCTAAGATCTGGCTCTAAAGCTATGACCCCACGGAATTCCTGTACTTCTAGGACCGATGAGTCTGACACTTCCAATCCAGTTCCCCATTGGAACAGGAACCATGCCAATTTTACCCAACTTGTGAACTGCCTTGTCCTTTAGGATTTTTTATCAAATATTAAGGAGGCAAAGATTTTGCTCAAGGCACTGGACATAGAAGTCCTAGTATTTTCTCTTGAGGAAAAGAAAAACACATCATGCTGAGAAGGGAAAACAACATTCTGGTGTAGAGGTCAACCTTATCTCTTTTATCAGGCTTTATGCTCATTCATTTACCCTCAATGAACTAATAAAATTAAAGCATTACAGAATCTTCATTATCTTTTATGCTTTCCCCAGTGAAGACTGGGGTGATGGTAGGAATTCTTATTGCATTGGTTTAATACTTCAGTTTTCTATTTTAAATTAAGGACTGGGAAGGGTGCAGGTCCTACAAATAGGGAAGCTTAGGTTTGCTACTTTGCATTTCCATGGAGCTGGGTCCCGCCCCAAATATTTACCATCTTTCAAGTCATTAATTGGGTTAAATAACACATCTCAGTAAAGAATTCAGATATCCTAAACTAATTATGGGAAGAGGAAGAGTTATGATTTTATCATCTTAGCAAACTCCTTCCACCAGGTAATTTGCAGGTCTCAATTTGGTAGCTAAGTCCTAAGAAACTACTTGAAGGATATAGAAATTGGGACTTGTCTAGGGTGACAGGTTTGAACCTAGGTCTTTTTATAATTTTTAAAATAAACTTATTTATTTATTTTTAGTTTTCAACATTCACTTCCATAAGATTTTGAGTCCCAAATTTTCTCTCCATCTCTCCCCCTGTCCTACACCAAGATGGCATGTATAATATAGGTTCAACTTAAACGTTCATATTAAACCTATTTTCACATTAGTCACTGAACCTAGGCCTTTCTGACTGTAAGCCCAGAACTCTATTCATTATGTTACATTACCTCTAATTCCAGAATCCTTATGAAGAATTATATCCGATTCTTGAGTTTGTCAATTTTTTGATATCACATCCCTGCCTTTTCTTCTCTTATCTTTAAAATCTACAATAGGAATTTCTGAATGAGAATGGGAATGCATGGTGGCAATTTTAGTGCTGATCTTTTCCTTTTAAGGAATATATGCAATTTCCCCCAAGATCTTGGGTGAACCAAGATCTTTATAATTTTCACTCTGTATCCCTGTGTATCAGATACACAGACTGCAACACTCCTAAGACCAAAACCAGATTAAAATGTTATTGTGAAATATTTAACAAAATAAATAAAAATACAGTAAAACATAGTTAGTGTTAACATGTGATTTTCTAAGTCAATATGTGGCCCACCCTAACTATT
Source organism: Phascolarctos cinereus (assembly GCF_003287225.1). Taxonomy (NCBI): domain Eukaryota; kingdom Metazoa; phylum Chordata; class Mammalia; order Diprotodontia; family Phascolarctidae; genus Phascolarctos; species Phascolarctos cinereus. The sequence continues at coordinate 111,173,667 of NW_027556402.1, read as the reverse complement.
TGAGTCTGACACCACTGCAGTATCCCATCAAATATATGTATAGTTTCTAATCTGTTCATTATGTTTTGTGACTTAAGCAACATCCAGCTGAAAACCTCTCTGGGACCCATTCTCTGGGTCAATGGCTGAGAACCTAACGAAACCTCGCATCTGTGGAGCACTTAAACATTTTACCATTCTGTTCTCTCTTACAGAAAGGGCAAAGTCTGCTTTTTCTTATTCTGTGTATTCCCAGTCCTTAGTAAACAGTGCCTCGAACACAGCAACCTTCTAACAAATGCTTACTGATTGATGGATAAAATCTCTGTGACTCTGTTTAGTTGGTGTTGTTTGGGGTGATTCTGTTTTTGCTACATTTAAAAAGTTCTCTTTGTTCTTTGGAAGTTCCCACAGTGATATTTATTTGGGCCATTTTCTTTCTTCCTTTCCTCGTAGGAATCCCCTAGGAGGAAAGATATTATTAGTCCCAAATTGTAGACAGAAAAACTGAGGTACAGATGGCATAAGTAGATTGCCTTAAAAATTTAGTGGAGGGATAGGAATTAGAACCCATATGTCCTGCCTGCTATCTCAGTTTCCTCTTTTCTTTTTCACTAGACCACCCAGTTTTTCAATGCATTCTACTGAATAATGTAACCAATATTTCCCTCTAACCAGAAACAATATAAGGTAATGGGATAGTTTCCCATTTACATAACCGATATAATTTTAGAGGTTGCAGAAGGGTGCAAGCTTAATACCTCCTAATTTAACTTTAGTTAACAGAGGTCTACTAGGAAAGCAGCAGTGCCGACATTAAACTGGAAAATGAATCGCTAATGGAGAGACCAGAGAATGAATGACTAATAATGCACAGATATACTTTTTTATTATTTATTCATAGAAAACAGTGGGTTTCAAAGTCTGTTGCTTTGAAAAATGCCTAAGCTCGTCGAATATGATGAAAGGTGGTGAAAATTCTATTTCATTAACATTTAATCATAAATCACTCTTAAATAAAAAGTATAAAATAAAAATTTGTCACAAGCATTTAGATATGGAGAAAAAAAGGTCTGTTGAAAGAGGAAAGAAAATACTATAGCAGTGTTCATTGTTTCTGTTTTTTGTCAACTCTGGAAATTCAATTTCAGTCAACAAACATTTTTATTAAGAACTCGCTATGTGCAAGGTTACTGTGGCAGTTAGTCAGAAGGCATAAAACCGCCAAAATGAAACAGTGCCTGCCTTCAAGTAGCATATATTCTCCCACGGGGCAGGTGGATGTTGGAATATGTTCCCAGATAAGTAAATACAAAGTCATTTTTTTTGGTTGGATGGATCATGAGCTTCCTGTAGAAGGAAGGGGCTTGAGCTAAAACTCACAGGGAGCTTAGGGACTCCAAGAGGAAAGAAAGAAAAGGGCTCAATTAAAGATCATTGGCCAAATTTCCAAAAGACAATCAATCAATAAACATTTATTAAGTGCCTACTATATGCCAGCTGGGCTAAACAATGGGGATACAAAAAGAGGCAAAAGATAGACCTTGCCCTTAAGGAGCTTACAATCTAGTGGGGGAGAAGGAAAAAAAATGACAGAATGCAACAAAAACAAAACTATCCCCAAACAACAGCAATAATACAAGAAACAAAATGGGGAATTTTGATTGATTTGATTGATTGGGGAACGGCTGAATAAACAGGGATATATTATTTTTGCACCATGAGAAAGGACACATGTAAGGAATTCAGAGAAACTTAGAAGACTTGTGTGAACTGAAGTAGAGAAAAATAAGGAGAACCAAGACAACACTGTACTTATGGCCATGATAACATGAATTAAAACCACACTAAAAGAGATCAGATGGATGCAATGACCTTGGAGGCAATGATCTCAACTCTAGATGACTGATAATGACCTTGGGACTAAATGAAGCCTATACCATCAGACATGGGCCATGCATTGGCTTGCTTTACTTCTGTATTTATTACACAGGAGGTTTTGGGTAGGGAGAGTTACTGAGAAGTGACAATGATGTAAATTAAAGAAAGCATTAAACAATCTCCATAAAAAAGATACTTTACCACTTATTATATGGATAGGAAAAAAGTCTCCTGACAGCTTGCTATTGGGAATAATCAACACCTCTACCAATTCAAGAGTCCTATGCTGATTAAACTTCATAAAAATTTAGACCCTCTGACCCAATCTTTATTCTTCCATGCATTCTGATGTGTTTATTCATATCATTGGTATTTGAAATATTCCCTAGGCCTATAAAGAAAAATGTATACCAACTATGAGTTACTATCTATTATTGATTCTAGTACCAAGAAAATAAACATGGTGCTAAACTGATATTGTCTGCGACACACAAAGTATGGAACTATGAATTGCCAGCTGTATTTGTTATACCTCCGGAGGACAACATTAATGTACTCTGTATTTGATCTGAGGCTATCACAGAGGATGCCATTAAAACCCTCTTGCGAGAAGTTTTGTATGGTGTGATTTTCAATCAAGCAGACAACAGCAACCCACCTAACTATGCTATAGTTAGGTGTACTTCTCTTGCTATTTTAAGTGCCAGTAATGCATTTATGGCCCCAGGATTATGCAAGGTCCATAATTCCTCTGTCATCATTCCACTGGGGTTACAAGCTATTCCTATAGAAGCTTCTTTGTTTCAGTTTCAGTCCTTTCTTCATGTTTAAAATCCAAGAGACAAATAAGTCATATTTTTTTTGAGTAATAAATCAAATTTAACTCCTGCTCTGCATTAGGAAAGAAAATATTCATTTTCATGGATGTTCCCCTGGGAATGTAGTCTGTAGAATGAAATTCTAAGAAGAGATTCAGCAAGATTCCACTCTGAACTCAATATCCAACATTTCTCCATGAGGAAAGACTAAAGTTAAAACAAATTAATGTACTGTGGATCATTCACTACAAGAAATTAAGCAGGGAAGATTTTTTTCTATTATCTTGTTGAAAGCAGAAAAGGAACTCTAAGATCACAGGATTTTTAAAAAAACAGTATTTTCAAGTGAGTTGTGGTACAGCATAGGAGACTGAGGACTGGCAATGGAGTTGGGAAGACATGGTTCAAGTCTTGCCTTTGACACATTATAGCTGTATGATTCTGTGGAAATCATTGAACCCTTGTGAGGTTTAGCAATTTCTTAAGACTTACGTGCTAAATGGATTGGGCAAATAGATAATGGATAAATGGATTGGGATCTGCCTTGGTGGAAGAAGTCTCTATGTGCAGGAAATCACATATCCCTGATGTATTCCTGCATTATTATCAGCACTCCTCAGTGGATAGACAGCCTACAATGAAAACAAGACAACCTGGATCCAAGTTCTATTTCTAACACACACACTGGCCACATGACCTGGGCAAATCACGCATCCACTAAGTGCTGCAGACAACTAAGGCCACAAGTTGCAGAGAAGGTATTAGGGGAGCTTCCTCATTCAGAATTTCCTCATACCAAAGAAATCACAGACCCACAGGCCCAGTTCCTATCAAGATCCATATGTAATCATAAACTTCCAGAAAAATAATGAAAGTAAAACGACAGAGAATTGGTTCCAACAATGTATGCACCATCATTAAGACTGACCTTTGGGTCCAATATCCAGATCTTCCTAGGAATCGATTTTGTGGATATTATTTCCTAAACAGCATTGCATGCTAGTCGTTTCCCATTTGTTTTCAAGCAAGCTACAGAGAAGCTAGAATAAACTCAACATTCATTAGTCCATATAGACCACAGGATGGCTCTACCATCACTCATGCGTACAAGAGTGATTTTCCCTCCCTCTGTCCAGACCTTTGCTTTCAACTTTCTGACTTTGGGCAAGACACTTAATTTCCATCAACCTCAGTTATCCCATCCACAAAGTGAGTGTGATAAACTAGATGGCTTCTATGATCCTGTGATCTGTGTGGGGAGTCTCCAACTTGGGAACTCCCCATACTAATATAAACAAGCAATTTGTCTGTAGCTTCTGGTCTTAGAGAACAGCCTGGGGGCACCACAAGTGACTTGCCCAAGGTCACAGAGCTAGTATATGTCAGAGGTAGACTTTCCTGACTGCAATGTAGGTCCCTTTCCACTATACTGTACTGTCTTTCATTGTAAAAGTGATAGAAATAGATGAAGGGCAAGGATAATGTGGTAACTGAAGAGTCAAGAAGTTATCTACTATTAGGTTCTGAGACTTTTCTCACTCTTGAAATTCCATTTCAAGGATCAAATGTGATATTTGTAAAAAGTGCTTACCACAGTGCCTGGTACATCGTAGGCACTATGTATATACACACTTACTCTTCTTCGTTCCTGTTTATTCATCTCTCCTGCCAGAAGGCTGGGTATAGGAGGGTGGAACTCACCTGGCCAATAATGAGAGGGACAACAACAGTCATAGAAAGCTGGGAAAATATCGAGGTAAAAGGCACAGAAGATGATGATCCCAGCTGTAAAAAAAAAAGGAGAGAGAAGGAATTCAGGAATCAGTTTATAATGAGCTTGTCAGAACAAAAATCATTTTTATTTGTGAATAATGCAGTAAGAATCAAATTCACACCCACAAAGGGACACATATATGATAGCTGCATACAAACACAGAGAAAGTTATGTTTCTTTCAATTTTCTAAATTTAATGCAAAGCAGTCTGCCTACCAGCTGTTAAACCAGATGTTTGGGTAACAAAAATTCAGTAACTTGTCCAAATGGCGGATTCTGAATAATCTCTTCAAGCCTTTACTGAAAACACCACAAATAGCAAAAACTTATGTTACTTCAAACACTTGGTGTACTTCTTGGAGTTTATATTTTAATGTTTCAATTTGTAGTAATCAAGACATCAATAAATATTTGTTAAGTGCCTACTATGTGCCAGGGATGAAAAAAAAAGATGCAAAAGAAAATTCTTGACCTCAAGGAGCTTATAAACTAACGGGGAGACAGTATTAAAATAGATTTCATCTCACTGCTCTAGGCACAATTTCTATATTGTGGCCACAATCCCTTATTGTATGACTCTTGTCCATATTCTCCCACAGATCTCTTACACAGAAGGCCATCAGAGGTGCCCAACTACTTCTGATCTCTATACTGCCTTGGGCTTTCAGTAAACCTTCACATACCTCCAGTTTCTGGAGTTGCTGCAAGAATTATGCTTGGCTTGTCTTTCACTGGATCATTGTCATTGACTTTTTCCAGCTCAAAATGAAAAATGTTTCAAAGTTAAACCTCACTTAGTTTTGGCCAAGAAGTTCATGGATCCCAGGCTAAGAGTCCCTATTTTAAAGAAAGCCTTAACTGATTCGCCAGCTGTTAGTACTGTCCCTCCTCCAATTCTCTTTCATTTACTTCTCTGTTCGTTGTCCTCCTTCTTTCCCCAGGAGAAAGTCAACTCCTTAGGGGCAACTTCCTTAGGGAAGTCTCTGACTTCCCAGTGCCTAGAACAGTCCTTTACACAAGAGTACTTGACAAATTGAAGTGAATCACTAATTATTATTTTTTTCCTGATCTGCTGAAACTATAATTATCAAAATGTTTGGTGCTGTTTTATATTATCTTGTCTTCCTCTATCCCACAAATCTCCAAGAATTGCCAAGGATTTATGTTCTGCCTAAAATTGGACTTGAATTCATTTAATATCAGCAGCAATGCTGACAACTGGCTGACAATTTAGGCAGTCAGAATTGCAGCTTAAGCCTTTTCCTCTATGACTAATATAGGATTTAAGCAATGAAGAGTGTCAAGGAGAAAATCAGAGCCTGGTAGAAAACAACAACCACAACAAAATGACCTTTAGGTGTCTCTCCATGGGCAAGAACCAAAGGACTGAATGTTAGTAACTATACCTCTCAGCAGTGATGGCACCCTGAGGACCTGGCTTTGAGCCACAGCTCTGACACTTACTACCTGGGTTGGGCAAGCAAGCCGCGTTTTCTCTTGGGCCTCAGTTTCCTTACCTGAAAAGAGAGGGGTTGGCCTAGATAATAGTTAAAAAAAAATTAGACCCTTCTCCTCCCTCCTATAATTTAGAAAATAAAAGGAACAAATATGAAAAATAAAATTCTCAATACATAGCTACATAGCATAGTCTGGCAAAAACAAATTCCAATGTTGGCTATGTCTAAAAATATCTCCTTCTACATTTTAAGTTTACTACTTGTCTTCAGGTGAGTTTTATCTTCATGCTTTTGGACTCATGATTTTTGTTATGTGAATTAGAGTTCTTAAATTCTTTCAAAGTTGTTTTTTCCTATAATGCTTTTAATCATTGTATAAATGGTTCTAGTTCACTTTACTTTCTAATAGTTAATAAAAATCCTCTGAAATGGTCCATTTCATAATTTCTTATAGTCCAATAATATTCCATTACGTTCATATGCCATATACAGCCTCTTCTAAACAGAAGGAAATGCCTTCTGTCTTTAATTTTTAGCTATTATAAAAAGAGTTGCTACAAATATTTGTGCACCTATATAACTCTTTTTCATATGTACAATTTCTTTGGCAGTATAGACCTAGTAGTGATATTGCCAGAAAAAAGGATATGCACGTTTCAGTAACTTTTTGGGCACAGCTCCAAATTGCTTCCAGAATGGCTAGACCGATTCACAGCTCCACCGACAACACATGAAATGTGCATGTTTCCTCACAACTTCACCTACATTTGTCATCTCTGCTAGTCTGGTAGGCATGAGGGGGAACCTTGAAGCGCTTAATAAATGCTGTCTTTCCCTGTATCTCCAAGGCTAGCATAATGCCCGCACACAGTAGGTGCTTAATAAATGTTGATTGTCTTTCTTTGTTATCTGCAGTGCTCAGTACAATGCCTGGTACATAGTAGTTAATAAACGTTTATTGATTGACAGATCCAAACCCTTCATTTTATAAATGAAGAAATCAAAATCCAGAAGGGTTAGTTGATTTGCTCAAAGGTAACTCAGGTCTCTATTCTCTTTCTTCTTTCACAACACTCCTTCCCTCTCCCACCCTGTTCAGTGTCACTGCTTAAAACTTTCAGTGGCAGCAAAAAACAGAGTAGGTACCCATTAACCAGGGAATGGGCAAACAAATCATAGTGCATGAACATAATAGAAAATTACTGGGACCATAGGAACTTATGAATTTGAGGAATTCAGGAAACAGTGGACAGATTTGCATGAAGTGATGCAGAATACACAAGTGGAGCCAGGAGAACAAGAGTCACAGCATGATTACAGTAATGCAAACGAAAAGGAGGACAATGGGAATCATAGTGAACTGTGAGCTAAGTATTTATCAAGTAATTGCGTTGTACAGGCAATCCCAGGTGCTAGAGACCCCAAGACAAAGAAGACCCGCTTTGGAAATGGGAAAGACTACAGTGTCTGACACATGCTGGCTACGTGACCCTGGGACAGTCACTTTATTTCACAGGGCACCAAGCAACCTGCTAAGGCTCTTAAGTCACAGACTAGTTACCAATCTGCCTTGGATAAAAGGGAGTATACAGATTAGGAGTTTTCTACATGCAATCAGAGAGCTGAACAAAAAGGGAAAGCTAATAGCTAGTTTGTTTTTTTTTTTTTTAACATAGTGTGTCTTCAAAGTGAAGGGTCAGCAGAATTAGACAGAGTGGACAGAATCCCATAAATGTCCCTCAGTTCTCATGCAGAATCCTTAAGCCATCTGGGCCATGAGCTTGCCTCGAACCTGCCACTTCAGCCATTGGCACCAAATTATTTCTGTGTAGTTTTTTTCATGCTCACTTTGGAGTTTACAATAGAAGCCATGACAGATTCGTCATTAAAATATGAAGAACAAGGATCACAGGCGATGTGAAACTTCTGCTTTAGTTAAAATCATCCCTGCATAAGAAACGAGGGCCTTATACTTAGACCCTCTATGCTGCCTTACGCCAGATGCTTATCTTCTTTCTTCTGGATGCCAGGGCAGACTTCACAGCTTCAGGAGGCTCCCTGAGGAGACCCGGGCATCCACTGACTGACCGCAGCTACAGGACTGGTGACAGATTCCAAAGAAGCAGCTTATGTCAATTATGCCAAATCTGATTCCAGCACTGAGGGTTCCCTCCTCATGGAGGGCACTTCTGAGGCAGCCGTCCTTTGGGGTCTCCTCCTCAGCAGCCCTCTCCTACCTGATCTGGCACCTTGTACCCTGTTAATTACATCTCTGACCAAGTTTGCTCCAGATTCTATGAACTGACAGAGCCTGGAGGGAGGGCTGCTGGGATCCGTGTTCACAAACAAAGATAGGGCATCTGCAGCCTCTCTGCTACAGAAACCACAGCCATTCTAAAGGAAACGATTCATAACAACTCAGTGGCAAATAAGCTACTCTATCATGGATTGTCTCAAAATAAGTTTTACTGACGTCTTTTGTTTTACATAACAGTTGTTCAAACACAGACACACACAGACACAGACACAGATACACACAGACACATATACTCCTTCCCTCCTAACCAAGAAAAATAGTTAAGCAAAGCCAGCTGAAACAGTGACAAGTGTCTGATGTTGTGGGCAACATTTTAAACACGAGCAGTTTTCTAAGACACAGATTGTTCCTTAGGGTTACTAAGAGACAGACCCCTTTTTAGTAATTCTTTTTCATTTACATCACTGTAATTTTCTGATTCAGCTTACTTTATATTACTTCATACAAGTCTTCTCATGTTCTCTGAATTCCTCATATGCAAAATTTCTAACAGCACAACTTTCATACGCCACAGTTTGTTCAGTCATTCCCCAACTGATGGGCACCCATTTTGGTTTGGAGGGTTCTTTTGCTCCCACAAAAAATGATGCTAAGGATATTTTATTGTACATGGCGGCATTATTTCTGTCATTTACCTACTTAGGATATATGTTCAGTAGAAGGACGCGGGGTCAAATGATATATGATTTACAAAATTACGAACTGTTTTCCACAAGAGCTGGTAGGTACTACAGTGGATAGAGTGCCGGGCCTGGAGTCAGAAAGACTCATATTCCTGAGTTCAAATCTGGCTTCAGACACTTAGAAGCCATGTGACCCTAGGCAAGTCACTTGACCCTGTTTGTGTCAGTTTTCTCATCTGTAAAACGAATGGAGAAAGAAATGGCAAACCACTCCACTATCTTTGCCAAGAAAACCCCAAATGAGGTCACAAAGAATCAGACACGACGGAAACAACTGTACAACACAAAATGGGCTGATTCATAGCTCCAAAAACTGTATTAATGCCTAATTCCTCCCTTGTTTCCTGGAGCAGTGACTGCTTCCAGCTTTGATTGTCTCCGACAATCTGATGCGTATGAGGTAAAACCGTAGAGCTATTTTAATTTGCATGGTGGTAGTGTATAAGGTTGACAATGTGCATTTATTCTTTTAAAAACTGTTTGTTCATACACGGATTATCTTTCTACTAAGGGAATGAAACTACATGAACATCTTGAAAATCTCAAGTTTAAAGAGCTTTCTCCTGTGCTATGGCTCAAATAATTAGTGGGCTCATGGACTTCTGGAATGATTGAATTTAGGGTTAAAAAAGGGTCCTAATTTAATTTAATGAGTGATGTCTCACTTTAAGGTTGTTTTCATTTGCCCTTTGGGTTTATTTCTCTATTACTATGAGATACTTGTGACAAATATATCAATACTTCATTCTAAGTCCAGATGGAATAGATGGCACAGTAAAAGAGGCTAGTGATACCTTTGGGGAAAACATGTCTCAAATAATACTGACCAAAGGAACCAGGGTGATGAGGTGGTTGACTGGCCAAGGCGGCACCTAGCAGGTATGGTAGTGCCTCAGAGGAGATACTGAGGGGGTAGGGTGAAACAAGATGGCATGATTTGAAACAAGATCAAGAATTCTGGTCAATCTTGGCCAGTAGAAAGCTTAGTCCTTTTTCTGATTGCTCTGGGGATTCAAATGAGTAGAGGGTCTTTAGGACTGGGGTTAAGAACCTGGGCCCTGTGAACTTAAAACATTTTTTTTTGGTAAACGTATTTCAATATAATTGGTTTCCTTTATAATCCTATATATTTTATTATATGCATTAAAACATATTATTCAGAGAAGGGGTCCAAAGGCTTCACCAGACTGCCTGAGGGGCCCAGGACACAAAAAAGTTTCAGAAGCCCTGCACTTAGAATGAATGAGCTCAGATCCAGCCTTGCTCTTTCAGTGTGACTTCAGAACAGACTCCCACCCGAGGGAGGGCTGGCCCTTCATTCCCATGATGGCTCTAGAACAAGCCTGCACACCCTGCGGCCCATGGGCTGCTTGTGTCATGCCAAAGGATTTCAGGCACCCATGAAACACGTAGAAGAAAGCATCCCTTGTGTGTAGAGGAAGTCTGCTGGCGTGCCACAAGGTGCCCACAGATTGTAAGCCTCAAGGTTCTAGAATCTAGTCACCAGTCAAGACTGTTCTTTCATTTTACCTCTTAGCCCCAGGTGTGGAATTGCCTAGAGCTGGGTTCTAGGATAATGGATTCTGAGACATTCCATGGCATTTTCTCATACTACCTAGGATCAGAGACTTAGTTCATTCAGTTTTAAACTATTTATCATGGAATATCAGGGATTCGCAATATGGCTGGTAAGGAAGGGAAGATGTTGCATACACTGGCATTAAGGAACTTTCAAAAATATAAGGCTGAATGTAGACTGACTCAGAAACATTTGGAAGAGTAACCACCTTTCCATGAAATCTCTTTGCTGATTTCTCACCATGGCATGGAGGTGATGTTGGGTCCTCAGAGGCCATATCAATGGGGTGCAAGCTCCAAGATACTACTTAAATTGGAAGGGTTTTGAGTATAGGCCCAGAGAAAGACTGTATGTCAGTTGTCCAAGGACCAGCTTCTGTGTACAAGGTAGACTGGTCCATGTACTAGTAGGCTGCCCATTGGGTAATGAATTCTTTGGCCACGGTAACCAAGCTCTCCTTCCTACCAGATAAATGAGATGGTGATTTCCTATAAAAAATGATCATTATAAACACCCAGCTGGAAAACAGATGGTGCATTTTAAATCACTCGTGTAAGTGAGCTGACCTGTAAATCGTCATTAATTCACTGGGTCTTCATTTTCTCTGCTGCGTAATCAGCCTTTTATCTCCTACCAGTGAAATCCATTAGCCACAGGCTTCTCATCTATTTGTATCTCTTCTCAGCTATTAAAACAGTATTGTATTTAATAATTCACCCTTGATGACTGGCCCCAGTCTTCACTAGGTCCCAACTCAGGGAAAAATAAGAATAGATTAGATCGACATACACATCGTGGAATGCTTAATATCAAAGCCCTCTTGCTAGGAAATCAGGGCCAACCTCATGGAGGCCACCTTAAATGGGCAGCCTGTACCCGTGATTTGAGGGGGACAAAGCAGTGGGTCTACGACTCACATTCCTATACATCCACCTTTATCTAGCGCTACCTGCACAGATCACATGAATAGACATAGAAATATGAAGGGGCAGTGTGGATGACGAGAGAACCAGGGTTCAAATCCTGCCACTGTCATTTACTACTTGTGTGACCTTGGATAATTCACTTAATCACACCGTGCCTCAGTTTCCTCATCTGTAAAAGGAAGAGGTTAGAATAGACAGCATTAAAGATTCTCTCTGGCTCTAACTCTGTGATCTTATGATATAAACCTTAAGATACCCCTAGTTCTCAAACATTCTAATTCAATTCATCAAACATGTATTAAGGTTGGGGGTATCATGGGGAGGTACTCTGCTAGGTGCTAAGAATATTAAGACAAAAAGAAAACAGACTTGCCCTTCAGGAAGCTTACGATTTCCTGGGGGTAGGAATGGGAGAAGGGGGAAGAACATGCACCCACATAAATAAAAACAAAATGCATACAAAATAAATATAATATTTGAAAATAAGTACACTAAATATTTGAAATAAAAAAACAAGTCTCTTCACCCTCAGGAAAAAACCAAAACCAAAAAAGCCCCTTATTCTCCACAACCTGATTTTAATTCTCCTCCCTTTCTATTCTACCAGTTCCCATGTAACATGCCTGAAATGAAGACTTAGTACAGAAGTAAACTGACTGCATAAGCTAATATCTAATGGCAGGCCCCGCATTAAGGTAAAATCGTTAAAAAGAAAATCAGAATGTAGACTCAAGTTAAACAACTAGCTTAAAAAAGTGTCAACATACAAACATCTTGTTTTGTTATTATAGGATATATCACATATATTCTCTGTGTGTGTGTGTATGTGTGTGTGTGTGTGTGTGGGTATGTAGTATGTATATGTGATGTATATGTATTACAGTCTCCCCCCACCCATCAAGCATTTCATAAAAATTTTCAAAGAAAGAATTTAATTTTCAAAACTTAAAAAAAATCTTTACCTAATTGAGTGCTAACAAGAGGAATAACTGAACAATCATTTATTAAGTACCTACCTACTACTAGATACAAAGACAAAATTCTTTTACTTATTTTGATGGGAACTCAATGAATTGACAGCACAGTGCACAGAGGAGAGCCTCAGAATTGGAGACAGAGGACCTAAGTTAGAATTGTGGCTCTTCTATTTTTCTATACCAGCTCAGATAATCACTTCTCTGACCCTCCCTCTAGTTTCCTCATCTATGAAATTGGATGAAATCACAGCTAAGGTTTCTACCTGCCCTAAACCTATTCTTCTATGGTTTTAAATGGGGTATCCCAAAATAAGCCAATGGAGCTTAAAATAAGATGATTAAAGCTTATGAAGCTATTGAAGCTTATAACTCCATGGGGATTTTTGGGACACAGTCTACAAATTTAATCCTCAATGTTCCTCAGGAAGAAAGTTCATGGAATATTCAGTCCCATTTTTCACCCCCTAGACAAGAAAACTGATTATCATAGATCCAAAGGAGAAAGCTTACTAAGGTTATGAAAACAAGGAGGAAAATGCTTGGTTTCTATATCTAGAGGTGGGGGTAGGGAGAGAATCACTTTCAGGATTGGAGGGTAGGTTACAAAGTCCTCACCCTCCCTGTGCCATGCCCCTGAGCATCTCTAAGGTAGATGACACAATCCCAGCCAGCAGCATTCTCAAACCACTGTCACTGGTGACAAAGTTGAGTTACACTCAACTCCTCCTGAGAATAGTGCACGGAATGCCTCTTCCCAGAAATGTGCCTACTGTGTGGTCATAGGGACAGACGATGCTCATAAGTCAGTCTGGGAAGTGAGTGAGTGAGTGAGTGAGTCAGTCAATCTGTCTGTCTCTGTCTCCAATCACAGAATCAGAGATTTAGAGCTAGAAGGGACCTCCAAAATCATCCAAGTCCAAGCCTTTTAATGACAGGTGAGGAAGGTGAAACCACAATCGCCCAGGCTGTTTAAGTGTCATGCCTGAGATTTGAACCTGGTGCTCTGACTCTGAATCCATTACTTCTTCCACTACAGCACCTTAACCCAGATACAGAGCCAGAGCAAGGCAGACAGGGACAGGGAGAGACAGCGACACCTAGAGACTAAGGGGCAGTAGGAAGACGACCAGAGGAGTCATTCTCCTTCCTTATCTTCTCATGCTCTGCCTTCACCCCAAGGTCATTTCAAAGCAGACTGGACCGAGCTACCTCTTTAGTAAGCCAGCAGAGGATAGAAGTCACTCCTTAAGAGCCATCTGCTTTAACTGCCTCTCATATGTGATCATAAATGTGAATATCAATTATGCAGATATCTCCATAAATAGATTATGGAAAAAGAGGCAGAGTATCATAAGTGATACTAATGGTTTCTGTACATTATTATTATTTCTATGGCTCGGATCAAAAGTTCAAGAGCTTTAGATTGTAGGCAGTCACAGAACCAGAAAACTAATGAGGGTTGATAGCTTCTAAACCTGTAACTGATCTTTCCCTCCCACACTGATCTCTCCTTTCTGTGAAATCCTTCTGAACTCAGTCAAGACCACACAGGTTAGCAATTAACTCTTCTCTAATTGTTTTGGGGGTTAGTTTGTCTGTCTCCCCAACCACACTGCCAACTCCTTGACAGCCAGAATCTTGCTTTATATTTTTGCATGTTAAACTCTCACGTCTAGCACAGAACAGGGACTCAATAAAAACTTGATGACTGATTAGTAAAAGAATGGAAAAGCCTCATAAATAGACATGTTTTTCATCAATATGCTAGAACTGGATTTAATAGGACTCATCCACCTTTAGGAAAGCAAGGATTGTTTCCTTTTTTTTTTTTCTTTTGCTTCTTCAATGACTAGGATAGCACCTTATACATAGTAAACACTAAATTGTTTGGTGCCAAATTTGGGGTCTTACATGTGGTCTATCAGTCCATGTACTGATGGAGAATGACATTGTTAAGAATTGATGCCAACAAAGACCTAAGAAATGAAGTGTGCTGAAAAGAAACCTGGTAAGTATGGGCAAAGTTATTATATAAGTTTCATCGCATTAACTTGCTGGGAAACTGTACAACTTTAGACTTGACAAGGTTTAGAGAATCCTACAAAAAGGATTAAACATTTATTTCATGGGACATCAAACAGCTTTGCCCAATTTTTGAGACTGTCAAAATAAATCACTGTTTCCTTAACTTTTCCTGCTAAGGATGCCTCTTGGCATTTGCCAAAAGTTTGAATCAGTCTCCCTTCCATTTTGATATTCAAGTTTTACTCCTGATCAAGGCTTTGCAGCCCAAGTTCTTTGCATTCCCAATACCTCTAGGACTCTCTTTCTTCCCTGTCTCTACATCGTCTTTCCCTTTCAATAACAGCATATCTCCGGATTTGTTCACTTCCAAATGCCTCCTTTCTTCACATTTCTCCTGGTCTTTGCACATTAATTTACAAGGCAATGATTTTCCAATCTTTGGCTACATTCTCAGGCTCTGCCTCTGTGAACTGTCTTTTACAGCACAACACCTACTTGTATGCCAGCCCTATACTAAATGTCAAGGAGGTCAGGGGAGGGGATAAAAGGGAATAATAAAAATAGCTGAACACATCCAGTGCTTTAAGGTTTGCAAAATGCACTGTCTTATTCGAGGCTCATAAGAAGCCCTATTATTAGCAGTATCTAAGAAAAGATTTGAACTCAGGTATTTTTTGACACCAAGTTCAGCATTCTATCCATGATACTGTATCTGGCACACAGTAGGCATTTAATAAATGCTGATTGATTGATCTCCTCTCCTCTCAAATATTTGATCCTCACAACAAGCTTGTAAGGTAGATGCTATCCTTATCTAGTCTAGACACTAGGCTCTTTGGATGGGGTGCCTGAAATGGAGTCAGCCAGTCAATAAGCAAGTTATTAAGCAGCTATGTACAAGGCACTGGGGACTGAAACAGAAAAGTGCCCTCGAGAATCTTAGAGTCTATTCAGAGAAGGTAACTTGTACATAGTCAGGTATATACGGAAAAGAATCAAGATGATTTGGGGGTGGGGAAGCTCCCACGTCTGCGGAGATCAGGAAAGGTCTCGTGCAGGAGTTGGAAGTAATCCAAGAGAGGGAATGTATTTCAGGAACGGGGGACAGCCAGTGCAAAGGCAGTAGGGTCAGGAAGCCTTGTGTTCAAATCTCACTTGGGATGACCATGATGACAGCTACCATGATGGCTGCTACTATTGGCAGTGTGATCTTGGGCAAGTCATTTAACCTTGTTGGGCCCTGTTTCTTCATCTATAAAATAAGGGGACTTAACTAGATGGCCACTATGGCTTTTTGAGTTTGAAATTTATAATCCTATGAGAAAACTAAGTCTTAGAGGTATTAAGTGAGTTGTCTAAGATTACACAGTAAAGGTCTCAGGTGGAATTTGAAATGAGTATAATAATAACACCAACCTCACAGGATGGTTGTGAGGATCAAACAAGAGAAGACCCAGTGGTTATTTTTAAGAAATTGCGGCACACTGGAAGGGTCTCCTGAGGAATTACCTTGCTTTAACTAACAGTACCATCCTCTTAAAAGCATTTTGATACCATCTTGTCTGAGGGCAGAGGAATGGACCACATGGCCTCTTAAGACCCCCTTCCACCAGATGACTGGATAAATTGCAGAGAAATATAATGAACCAGAACAGTGCAGTTGATAGCGAGCTGGCCTCGAAGCTAGGGAGACTTGGGTTCAAGTCCGACCTCCGACACAGCCTTGCTCTGTTATTAATTATCCTTTCATTGCTCTAGGCAACTCTCCAAGTCCCTACTCTAAGGCTATAATTTGCTGAGAATTTACCGACCAGCGCTAGGATAGGCAGTTAAGATTATCTGCGTCAGAGAAAGTTCTGCCCTGCATTGTAGAAGGCATTTCTTCCCCTGGGAGTTCCTTATGCCAATGGAACCACTGGGCAAGTTCTTGTATTGCAACAGCCTACAAATACTGGAATGACTGATCAATCATCTGGAGTCCATAAGAAAATAACTGATTTGGGGCTCTGAGGGATGGACCGTACCAGACGTGGCAAGATTGGTCCTCAAATGCCAAACTGGGCGTGGACTGCAAGCCTCACCAACTCAATAGCTCCTGCCTGAGCATATGCTGCATGAGAACTGACTTGAAAAACTCAGGATCATCTCCTTGGTGCCAGAAGGAGGCATTAGAGGGGGAACTGGACACATTTCCAGACCATAAGGGGGTCACAGGATGCCTTAAACTATATTTAGTTGTGGGGAAAAAGGAGCAGCTAGGTAGACAAACATGTAAAGAATATATTATCAAAAGCAACTATTCCCAATATACAAAGATAATTCATGAAGGTTCTGGGATCACTGAAAGCTGAGGATACTCCTTTCAACAGGGGTCAGCATACAAACTGACCATTTTCTGAAAGGGGATAGTGTGGCTTCCCATGATTCTTTGCATCCACAATGTCTGGCTAATGGCAGGCACTTGATAAATGCTTTTTGATTGACTGACCTGCTTGTGCCTGGGAAGAATGTAAAAGAGACCCACTACTACGCCAGAGGAAGATGCTAAGCACCCCGCCCCCCACCTGCCATATTCCCCAACCATCCATAGACTTGGTACCTGAAACACATTAAATTGCCTCATATTCATTTTATATCTATTTATATACATATATGTTTTATTTTCCAAAAGATTATAAGTTCTTTGAGGATTAAGACTGCTTTACTTCTGTGTCTGCATCAGGAATACCTCAAACTACCTGATACAAAATAGACTTAAATAGTTGTGGATTGACTGATCGATTGATAAGTAATGAGTTACTAAGAGGAAGACAGGTGGGTGGCACTTGGAGGAGTCATAGGATAAGGGGATTCACTGATAGAAGGATCAAGGTTTGCTACTGGGAGCCGTGAGTCTTTGGAGCCGTTCAGAGTCAGGCTCAAGTATTTTTCCTTAACCTAATTTATCATCTGCCTCCAGAATGATTTCAATAGAATATAGACTCAGTGGGATGACTATTTTATACAAGCTGTGTTAATGACAGAAGAAGCCAAGAGCATTCTGGGAAGATGGCAGAGTAGGTCAGAAAACTTTTGGGTCTCCAGATTTCCTCCACAACAAAAGACAGAACATTGCCTCAGAGCAGCAGAAATAAACATGGAGTAAAGACAATGTGAGAAGACCCCAGGAAAGACCTAACCTCCAGAGGTGGAGTAAAGTGCAAACACCTCCAGGCCGTCTGGAGAATCAATCAAGAAGCCCTGAGAGGCAGCCCCAACCTTAGAAACTTTCATCTCACAAAGAGTGTCGGGGTTTGACCATTGAGTAGGAGAAGACCTTTCACTGTGGAGGGATGCCAAGCACAGCTGTGCTGACCCAGACATGACCCAGGCTGTGGCCGCAGGGAGAAGGAGCTAGCACACACTCACTGAGTGCAGTAGCGAGGGCCGGGGGGACCCTGTTGATTGTGGGCACTTGCAGGAGAGCACAGTTCTTGGCTCCAGTTCCAGGATAGAGAGGATAGCTGTAGTGTGTAGCTACTGGAGGGACCACAGGGAGCTCTGAAGATCCTCTGCAGGACAGCGTGGCTGGGGGCCCTAGCTGCGGCTTAGGAGTGGAGAGAAGAACCCAAGATTGAGCCCTGAGAGAGACCTCAGAAAATAACAGTAAGAAGGACCTGAGGCGTGGGGCATCACTCCCCTTATCTCAAGACTATAACCTGATCACATTAATAGCTGCTAAAAACAAAATAAAACAATAAATAAATAAAAATGAGTAAGCAAAGGAGGAAGAACCCAACCATAGATAGTTACTATGGGGAGAGAAGATCTGGGTTCATATTCAGAGGAAGATAACGGAGCTTAAAAAGCCACTCCTTTTTCAATAAGAAACATCAACATGGTCCCAAGTACAAAAAGAGTTCTTTAAACTTTAAAGGGACTTCAAAAATCAAATAAGAGAGATCGAGGAAAAATTAGGGAAAAAAAATTAGAGAATCCAAGAAAATCAAGAAAATTATGAAAATAAAGTCAACGAACTAGAAATGGAGAATCAAAAACTTAAGGAAGAAAATAATAATTCCTTCAAAAGCAGAATTGGGCAAAGGGAAGCTAATGACTTTCTAAGACATCAAGAAATCATAAAACAGAATCAAAAGAATAAAAAAAAGAAGTGAAACATCTTATCAGAAAAACAACCTATCTGGAGAACAGATCAAGGAGAGATAATATAAGAATAGTCAGACTACTTGAAAATTATGATTAAAAAAAAGAATCTTGATACAATATTACAAGAGATTATCAAGGAAAATTGCTGTGAAGTTCTAGAACAAAAAGGCAAAGTAGAAACAGAAAAAAAATCCACTGATCCCAGGAGGAAAGAGATCCCAGGAGGAAAACTTACAGGAATATCATAGCCAAGTTTCAAAGCTCTCAGGTTAAGAAGAAAATATTGGAAGCAACAAGAAAAAAAAAATTTAAATATCACGAGCTACAATAAGGATTACACAAGACCTAGCAGCTGCTATATTGAAGGACCGTTGGTCTTGGAATACTATATTCCATAGAGCAAAAGAGCTGGGGTTATGAACAAAGGTAACTTACCCAGCAAAGTTAAGTATAATCTTAAATGAAAAAACAAAAAACAACCACAAAAAAAACCAAACCAGGACATTTAACAAACTCAAAGACTTTGATGTTTTTATGAGAAAAACTACAGAACTTAAGAGAAATTTTGACATATAACATCCTGGAGAAATATAAGGTAAACACTGAAGACCAATTATAAGGGACTCAATAAGGTCAAACTGTTTACTTTGTATACGTGAAAATATTAGTAGTACTCTTATGATTGTCATCATTATTTGGGTAGTTTGAAAGAGATGTGTGGGCTGAGCTGAGGATGATGAGATGATTCTAAAACAACAGAACTGTGTAGAGAGAGATAAAAAGGGGTAATCATCTCATACAAATGAAGCACAAAAAGAAAAACTGATACAGAAGAAGCTAGCAGAGGACAGGGCAGGTAGTGCTAGAACATTACTCTCATCAGGAATGGATTAAGGGATCAATAGATATACCTAAAAGGATATAAAAGTCTTCTAAAGTCAGAAAAAAATAAGAGGGCAAGGGGATAGGGTTGGGGGAGAGGATAAGGGAGGGACTCAGAGGGGTGGTCTGGTTAAGGAATAAGAGGGTAAGGTAGTGGGTAAAGCAGAGGAGTGAGAAGGGATAGGGTAAATAGTGAGAAGGATAATGAGGAAAAAGAGGGACGAAAACAACACACAAGTAACTGTAGCTTACCATGTGAATGGGACAAATTTGTCCATAAAACAGAAATGGATAGCAGGTTAAAAATTTGAATTCCAACAATATGTTGCTTTCAGGAAACATCATAAAAATGAGAGATACACACAAAGATAAAATAAAGGGCAGTCATATAACTTATTACGTAAAAAAAGCAGGGATAGTAATCATGATCTCAGACAAAGAAAGTTAAAACAGATTTAACCAAAAGTGAAAAACAGAGAAACTACACTATGTGTCAGCAATATTATTCAATATCGTTTTAGATGATTAAAAACACTAGACAGCATAAAATAACTGAACATATAGCTGCCAAAATTGATACAGGAACTACATGAACATAAACACGAAACACTTTTTATACAAATAAAGTTAGATCTAAATAACTGAAATAATATTTATTGCTCATAGTAGGTAAAGCCAATATAATTTTTAAAATGATAATATTACCTAACTAATCTATTTATTCAATGCCATCTCAATTAAGTTACTAAAAATTATTTTACTGAGTTAGAAAAAATAACAACAAAGTTCATTTGGAAGAATAAGAGGTCCAGAACTTCAAAGAAACCAGGGAAAAAAGATGTAAAGGAAGTAGATTCAGAAGTATCAGACCTTAAACTATATTATGAGGTGAGAGCATCGTTGAAATGTAAAAAGGATAATTTTGATTATTTTAAATTAAAATTTTCTTGTATAAATAAAACCTATGCAGCCAAGAATAGAAGGAAAGCAGAAAATTGGGAGAAAAAACTTTCATGGACAATCTCTCAGGTAGGATGGGATTGAGTTGGAATATTGCTGTGGCATAGGAAATGATATGGAAAGACTTGGACTTAGGAAGGAAGATGCAATCTCCACCTTCAGAGAAACAGATGATAGCAGAAAACAAGCATAGTGCAGTCTTACATATATGTGTACATGTGTGTAGGTGTATATATATATGTATATAATAATATGTGTGTGTACACACACACACACACACACACACATATATATATCTATGCTTAATTGTAGCCTTCTTTAGGGCAGTGGGGAGAGAGAAGGGGGGAAAAAAATAAAGTAAAAAGCGCACAGCACAGAACAAAAGAAAACCAACAAGGAAGCAAAGCAAAGTCGGGCAGCTTTGAAAATGACGTGTAGTATTTATTATATAGATTTTCTTGAAATGGAAATTTATTGTTTTATACTGAATCCTCTCTTATGGTCCACTGTGTTACATAGCAATGTTTTTTGTTTCATTTTCTCATTTTGTATTGAAGTTTAAAGTTTAAAAATTTACAAAAAAATAATAGAAGAAGCCATGTTATGGTATTAAAACGCAATACACTTTTAAATTTCATTTTTGCTTATATTTCAACCAAACAAGGTTTTAGAGTAAACGCAACCGATTGGAAAGTTCGTAATAGTCTCTAGGTAAACATCAAGTCTTACATCCAGGGAAATATGGAGGATTGAAGATAATGGAGGAATTCAACAAGCAGCACACCTACTCTGCGCTGGTGGCACAGGGAAAGTTGGTGGTATAGTAGATGGAACACTGGGCCTGGAGTCAGGAAGACCTGAGTTCAAATCTGGCCCTAGACATTTACTGGCTGTGTGACCCTAGGCAAATCACACTGTTTCCTCAGTTTCCCCAACTGTAAAATGGGGATAAAGGTAACTACCTCCCAGAGTTGCTGCGAGGATCAAATCAGATAACAATTGTAAAGCACTTAGCACAGTGCCTGGCACATAGCAAGGGCTACATAAATGTTTATTCTCTTCCCTTTCCTTCCCCTCCATTCCCACTAGAATCCATCTAGTGGTTTTGGCTCTCCATCCCGTGTTCCTTCCATCACTCCATGCTCTAAGTGTGAATTATTGCGATTCTTGTTGATAATTCAGTGACAGTGAGGATCAGCGAGGCATCTGCAGGCTCAGTATGGAAGGTGTCACTCAGTGATGCCATTTCTTGGGGTAAATGCTTTCAGAATTCCAAATAACCAAATTATGGCTGAATCTCATTTGTAAGCTGCAGGTGCCTGTAGAAACTCCTTTCAGCAGGACCTGCTTGTGCGGAAGCTCCTCCATTTGTAAAATGAGGACAGCAACGTCCACCCTAACTTACTTTGCAAGAACCTTGTGAAGATAAATGAGATGATATACATGAAAGCACTCTGCACTCTTAGGAGGAAAGGCACATATAAATAAAGGCATTATTACGATTGGCAGCAGCAGTGGTAAAGGCAGGCTCTGTTTACCTAGTCCCTCTCCCACACGTTTTCCACTGTTCACTTATTTGAAGAATCCGGCTCAGTCCGAGTGCCACTCTCTCTTAGCAGAGGGTCAGCATACAACCTTGAAATCTGCCTCTTTTCTAGACAGAGCTCTGGAGTGGGAGTAAGGAAGACCTGCACTGGCTTGAATCCACTGTAGAAACTTATCAGCTGTGTGTTTCTGTGCAAGCTGTTAGTTTTCCCATCCGTAAAATGGTAATGATGACAATACCTACTTTGCAGAGTTGCAGTGAGGGTCAAATAAAACGATGCACGTGAAGTAAGGAAAATAGATTTAGAGCTGGAAAGGACCCCAGAGATCAACTAGTCCAATACCTTCACTTTACCCAGTGATGTGACTTTGCCAAGGTCATACAAGTAGTATTTGAATTTGAGTCCCTTGACTCCACAACCAGTGATCTTTCCATTGTATTATGTTCACCCTCAAATCTCAAAGTTCTGAATAAATGTCAGCAATTATTATTATTCTATCAGTACAAAAATGCAGACGAATCAAAAATAATTTCCTAACGTATCTGGTCAGGAGCAGCTAGGTGGTGTAGTGGATAGAAGTGCCAGGCCTGCAGTTAGGATCTTCCAGGGGTCAAATCAGGCCTCACATATTTCCTAGCTGTGTGACCCTGGGCAAGTCACTTAACCCAATTTGCCTCAGTTTCCTCATTTGTAAAATGAGCTGTAAAAGGAAATGGCAAACCACTCCAGTGGTTTCACCAAGAAAATCCCAAATGGGGTCATGAAGAGTCCAATAGAACTGAAACAACTCAACAACAACAATGTATTTAGTCTCATTCAGATATTTTGACTGTAATAAATCATGGGTTCCTAATACAGACAGCTTATGGGATGCCGACTTTCAGGTTCTGATCCCAGTTCTGCCATGATTGATTTGATGGGGATCCTGCCTGAATCTTTTCCCCATCTACATAACATGACAAAATATCTTCAATTTCCAGATGTGATAAGAAACAACTGCATACATCCTTTCTGGAAACAGCAATAATTGACATTTACCTAGCATTTTAAAGTCTGTAATGTACACTTGATGATCTCATCAGCTCCCATGGATTCAATCATCATCTCTATGATGATGATTCTTAAATCTACTTATCCAGCCCTAACCTTTCTGCTGACCTTCAGTCTTGCATCTTTAACTGCCTGGTGGACATCTCAAACTGGATGTCTTGCAGACATCTTGAACTCATCCTGTCCAAAACTGAACTCATCACGTTTCCCCTTCAGCCTTCCTTCCTTCCTTCCAGACTTCCCCATTACTGTCAAGGGCACCATCGTCCTCCCAGTCACCCGGGCCCTAAGCCCAGGTGTCATCCTCAGCTCCTCACTCTGTCTCGCTCCACTGCACCAAGTCTGTCGCTAAGGCCTCTCAATTTTACATTCAGAACATCCCTTCCGTTTGCCTCTGACAGTGCCGTCACCCTGGTACAGGCCCCCATCAACTCACGCCTGGGCTACTGCAATGGCCTGCTGGTGGGTCAGCCTGCCACAAGTCTCTCCCCACTCCTACCCATCCTCAGCTCAGCTGTCAAACTGATCTTAAAGCCAAGGTCTCATCAGGTTACCCTCCTACCCCCTGCTCAATAAACTCCAGCAGCTTCCTGTCACCTCTAGTTTCACATATAAAATCCTATATTCAAAACCCTTTATACCCAGAAACCTCACTCTTTCCAGTCTTCTTACATCTTATACCCTGCCCACCTGCACTTCCCACATATACTCTGAGATCTAGTGGCACTGGCCTCCTCGCTGTTCTTTGGACATCTCCAATTCCCAACTCCAGGCATTTTCACTGGCTGTCCCCCATGACTGTAATGTTCTCCATCTCATCTCTGCCCCTTGGCTTCCCTGTGTTAGTGCTGTTGAGTTGTTTTAGTCATGTTGGACTCTTTGTAACCCCATTTGGGGTTTTCTTGGCAGAGATATTGGAGTGATTTGCCATTTCCTTCTCAAGTTCATTTTACATATGGGGAAACTGAGGCAAACAGGGTTAAGTGACTTGTCCAGGGTCACACAGCTAGGAAATGTCTGAGGCTAGATTTGAACTCAGATCTCCGATTCCAGGCCCAGCGCTCTATCCATCGCACCACCTAACTGCACCTAGCTTCCTAGAAGTCCAGGCTAAAATCCCACCTTCTATAAGAAGCCTTTCCAAATCCCCTTTAATTCTAGTGCCTTCCCTCCATTGATTATCTCTAATCTATCCTGCCTATAGCTTGTTTGTACATACTTGTAACTGTGAGCAACATCTTTTACCTTTCTTTGCATTCCCAGGGTTTAGCGGTGCTCAGCACATAGCAGGCTCTTAATGTTTACTGACAAACTGACTTCATATATGGCGTCTCAACAATATTACGAGGTAGGTCATATATGCTAAATAATCCCCATTCTTCAGACGAGGAAATCTGAGATTTAGAAGTTATTGTGGTTATTGTGGTTGCACAGCTGGAAAGTGTCGATGGTCAGGTATGAACACACATCCTCCTTCCTCTGAGGCCAGAGCCATATCTATGATACTGCTCCATCCTCATTCGTTAAATGCACCCAGGCTTCTACGTCATTAAGATCCTTGTAGAGACTTAGCCTGTGTAGCAAGGAAGGACTGGCTTAAAACAGGGGAGCCTTAGTTGCAAAGGGCAGACAACTGACACTTTTCAGATAAGGTTTGGACCCAGGGCTAGATGTAAGGAAACTTTTCAGGACAAAGACCATTTTTAAGAAATGATCATTAGGTCTGCTAAGGCTAGTCTGCTGATGCTCCTACATCGAGAAGTGAGGAAAGTTCCCAGAAGTTGATTCTGTAATCTTTAGTCAGCAATGAAAACTTAGAGCTGTCATGCCAGTAACTGGCCGATCCCCTTGTGGCCTTCTAATGACTTTAATGGTGAAAGACATTGGCAAACAGATTCAGAAGGGTGACCCCCGGAAATGGGGCCCAGCCACAGGCTGCAGTTCTTAAAGATCTTCGTATCTAATGGTATTTTCTCAATAAACCCTATGTCCATTTACTCCACCTCATTCCAGACACTCTGCTGATGCCTCACACTTGGGAAAGGAGCTCAGGTAACAGCATCTCCACAACAAATTTTTAAGAGGAAAACGTCTAGACTACAAGGTTTAGTAAAATTTCATCAATGCAGGCTAACATGGCAGGGGAAGAGGGGGTCAGGAAAGAGAAAAGCCCATTCTGCATTAGTGAAAAGTCTAAGTTCTAGAGAATTTCAAAAGACAGGCAGTGTTATTTCCCTGTGCACTGAGTAACTTGAATTGGACACTGAAAACATGTTTACAGGTACTGAGATCCTATTGGGCCTGTTTTCAGATAAGAGCCATTTTTAATTAGCAACATCCTTTAAATTCAAACAACTGATATGATGAAATCCTTAATAATCCTTTTATATGAAATAGATGTCACTACACTCTTGTTAATGCAATTGATTTGCTGATCAAATCTTGTCTATAAGGGAAAACTAACCCTAGATAGATAGACAGACAGACAGACAGACAGATATAGAGACAGGTTAGTAGGTAAATAGACAGACAGATAAGGCAAGTGCTCACACAGAGGTCTGAAGAAGTGATGCAAGGACACTCTCAAGGTGGAATTGATTGTGAAACATGGAAGACATTGGAAAAGGACTGCCCAGCATGGTGTGCCCACATCAAAGAAGGTGCTGTGTTCTGTGAGTGAAGCAGAACTGCAGTAGCTCACAAGAAACATGGGATGAGCAAATTTAGAGACATCTCTACTCCAAATGCTCATGTGGACTATCTGTGCTGACCTGTGGTGGAGCCTCTGGATCAGCCACAGTGGGACACTGTACCTTGACCCTGACATAGTGATGTCATTTTGGTCCTCTCTGAGTACAAATAACAACAACCATATACAGACAGATAGATATATGAGTAGATATAGAGATAGCAAGATAGACAGACAAAGATAGATAGATAGATAGACAGACAGACAGACAGATAGATGGATGGATGGGTAGAAAGACAGAAGAATAAGAATTAATTACTACGTGCCAGACATTGCTAAGCACAGGAGACACAAAAATAAGAAAATAAGACATCCTCTACTCCCACAGAGCTTACATTCTAAAGGCAGAAGAAGACATACAAAGTGGAGCTAGAAAATGGAGAGCAGAAAGGTATCCAAGAGCAGGCAGAGGGGGAACAGAGTGGCCAGTGAGCTGGAAGAGCAGTGAGCATCCCTGGGGCTTTTAATGATATTGTGGATCCAGGAAGGGACTTACCAATCATCAAGTCAGCCTCAGGGTGGAATCATCCTCAGAGGGGCAAGCCAGCTAAATCTAGCTGAAGTGCTACAAACTCCAAGGTCTACTGAACCAACCATGATTTCCAATTACAGCCCCAGAAGAATGGGAGCTCCCTGAGATCAAGGACTGCTTTCTTGTTGTCTTTGAGTCCTCTGGGCATAGCATGCAGCCTGGCAATGACTTCGTTGGTACAGAGATCTCCCAGTGAAACTTCTACTTTCTCAAAGGAAACTTCCACCAATGAAGATTAGCATCTACTGTTACTTACAGTCTTAGAGAGCTAACTAATGTGCCCAGAGATTAAATAATGTGCCCATGGTTACAAAGCCAGTATGTGTCAGAAATGGGACTTGAACCCTCATCTGCTGTACTTCAAGGCTGGGTTTTTCTCCACTATGCCAGATTTACTCTCTCCCTATACTATGTTGTCTAGCTCTGAATAAATGCTCATTAAATTGAATGTCCCAGAAGGGTGGGTCTGAGCCAGGGTTCAAAGAGAGTACCTGGAAAGAACATTGCTCCACAGAGGCAGCTAGGTGGCGCAGTGGATAGAGCACTGGCCCTGAAGTCAGAAGGACCTGAGTTCAAATCTGGCCTCAGACCAAACACTTGACACTTACTAGCTGTGTGACCCTGGGCAAGTCACTTAACCCCAACTGCCTAAAAATAAATAAATAAATAAAAATTAAAAAAAAAATTAGATCAGTGACTCAAAAAAAAGAAAGAAAAAAAAAAAGAAAGAAAGAAAGAAAAAGAAAGAAAGAAAGAAAGAACATCACTCCTAGAAGATGAAGCCACCTATGGAGCATGGCCAGTCCTCCATATTTCCTGAATTCCTTGGAGAGAGAAGGCCCCTCACTAGGTTACACTAGTGAATTCCAAGTTAAGCAAATCACATTGCATGGAGTGATATCTACATACATTTTGCTCCCCTGTTTTGAATCCACATTAGTAGGGCTAATGAGCTCAGTTCCTGCCCCAGAAGTGACTGCATTCTATGATAAGAGAAGCGATTCCTACATGGCAGATGTGTGCATGGAAAGAAATTAGTTTATAAAATATTTTTGGTATTACTCATGATTAAATATGCTACTGTGCTCAGCGTGGAATAACATTAATTTCTATTACAATCTTTTGTCTAATTTCTCACATCCCAGCAGCAAAAGAAATAAGACATTTAATTAGCATTCCTTTTTTAAAAAACAAATAATTTTGACTCAGTTAATAACAGCTGCCACTTATAGAGTACACCTTAATTTCTAAGTTCCTTGCAATCTATTCTTTCATTTTCTCCTTATGATGCTCCTGAGAAGTTGATTTGGACAGGTACAATTATCTCTGTTTTAGAGAAGCAGAAATTGAGTCAGAAGGGGAATTTAAGTGAGATGGAGAACCTAAGTTCCCAGACCCTTCTTGAGGGCAGGGACTGTTTGTTCTTTCCTCTTCGTATCCTCAGGGCCAAGCATGTGTGCCCGAACACAATTACTACTACCACCAGAAGCAGCAGTAGCAGCTAACGTGTATAAGGCGCTTTAAAGTTCGCAAAATACTTTACATACCTTCTCTCATCCAATCCTCAAACAACCAACCCTGTAAGCTAGATGCAATTACTATTTCCACTTTGTAGATGAAGAAACTAAGCCTCAACCAAGCTAAGTGACTTGACTGGGTCACACAGTTAGTGGTGGTGCTTACTGTCCTTTGTTCTCAAAGAAGACCAAAATGGCGCCACTATGCTAGAGCCAAATTATGGTGTGTCCAACGATGGCTGATCAGACCAATATGAGCTTGGAATGCTCTACCACAGGTCGGGCACAAATAGTCCATGTGAACATTTGGGGTGGCTTCTCTAAATTTGTGCATCCTGCTTTTCCTTTGAGCTACTTCAATTCTGCTTTGCTCATAGAGCACGATACCTTCTCTGATGAGGGCACACCGTGTTCGGCGGTCCTGTGCCAGTGTCTCCCATGTCACACAATCAATTCCAAAGTTCTTAAGAGAAACCTTGAGAGTGTCCCTGTATAGATTCTTCTGACCACTTGGTGAATGCTTGCCCTGTGTGAGTTCTCCACAAAATAGTGTTTTTCGTTACTGAGTATCTGAGGCAAGATTTGGAACCTAAGGCTTCCTGAATCCAAGTACAGTACTCCATCCACTCCACCAGGCTGACTCCCTAAGCACAGGACCTTGCACATAATAGGTGCTTCATAAATACTTGCTGAATTGAGTTGAGTATTTTCTCACTAGACCACATGCTTCAGCATTCTGGGTCAGTATCAGTTCTTTCCATTTTATTGATGCCAAAATGGAAGGCAGCCAGTCAATAAACAAGTAGGATAGAACTCAAGTGAAGTGAGTGTGAACTCAAAAAACCAGTGACTTCAGCGA
This sequence comes from Phascolarctos cinereus, assembly GCF_003287225.1. Classification (NCBI taxonomy): domain Eukaryota; kingdom Metazoa; phylum Chordata; class Mammalia; order Diprotodontia; family Phascolarctidae; genus Phascolarctos; species Phascolarctos cinereus. The sequence goes on along the minus strand of NW_027556402.1, from coordinate 111,145,009 downwards.
GAATATGGAAACAAGAGATAGCTTCTATTACAGTACTCAGACCCAGAAGACTCCAAGTTACTCGAGGGCAAAGATTATATTGCATTCTTGCCTTTGCATCCCTACTGTGGTGCTTTGCATACAGCAGGCACTTAACCAATGGCTTCAGCCTACCCTCCTAAGGGCTTAGTATACATTAGTCTTCTTCATACATTTTATGTTTCAGCACAACCGCATTATCTGCATCTGCATATATTGCATATATTTTCTAACATGCATATCATTAGAAAGCAGGCATATATTTTCTAATGCATGCAGCATCCCATTTTCTGTTTCTCTGCCTTCACATAGTGTGCCCCATCCCTGCAACGTACCCCCTTTCTTACCTTCACCTTGATGAGATTCTAGTTTCCTTCAAGACTCAAATAAAATTCTCCCTTTCATCTGGGGTATAACCTAATCATCCCAGCTGCCAGCCACCCCTCTCCCGACCCCCCTGCATTATGCTGTGTATTTATTTATCTGTGTTACTCAAATGTAGACTCCTCTGATACAACATAAGCTCTGAGGGCAGGGTCTGTTTGATTTTTGTCCTTATATACCCCATGCCCAGCACTAAAGGTGGCTTAGTAGGAGATGCTTAATCAATGCGTATTCAATGAATAAACAAATGTTTGCTGTTGAGATTGAATCGTGGCCAGATGGCTTTACATCATCCAGACCGCATTAGTATGGCTTCTCCCGCTTCCTTCAAGTCCCAGCTAAAATCCTACCTTCTACAGGAAACCTTCCTCCATCCCTCAGTGTCTACCCTCTGCTGATGACTTCCGGTTTATCCTGAACATAGCTTGTTTGCACATTATACGTTGTCTTCCCCATTCGACTATGAGCTCCCTGAGGGCTTTCTTTGTATCCCTGGTGCTTAGCACAGTGCTTGGCACGTAGTGGGAGCTTAATAAATGTTGCCTGACCAGCTGATTAATTATACCTAAAGAATACTTCAAAACATGTGGTAATGAAAATAGCACAAAATGATACCAATTCCCATTTTCCTCCAATGACCTTTCTTAACAGGTTATAAATGACTTTTTAATAAAAGATATTAAAGTCTTAACATCAAAATACTTACAAAAATCAGCAGTAGCAGTGGTGTTACAATGATGCCCTGAAAGAAATAAAAGAGATGATGTTCATTTATCAGCCTAGAAAACAGAACACTCTTTGCCATTCTAAACTCTGATGCATGAAAATACTTATCCTCCTTGCTTCTGCTTAATAAAATCTAGGAGATAAAGAAGGGGGGAGGGGTGAAGTTCAGTTCCCTCTGCAAAACCTCCTTAGCATCTTCTCTTCCAGTTATCTGTATCTGACACAGTTAAAAGGACGTCCACCCATCTTCCCATCTTGCCCATGCTAGGTTTAACTTCCCCTTTCACGTTCCACGTGCGTTATCGAGGTCTGGGCCAGTGTCTGGCAAGCTGCCCTTCTCCAAGGCTTTCAACTCTAACTCTGATAAAGTGCCCCCTTTCCAGAAAAGACAGGTGGTTCAGTCCCAGCTGGGTTCCTCTCCTGAGCAAAGACCACGTCAGCTGTGATGAATGGGATGTCGTGATTTTGTAATGTGAACAGATCTCCCCTAGGAAATGAGCAGAGATCTCAAAACTCATTTCACTTGATTAGACTCCATGTCTCCAGGTAGAAGGCAAGTCTTTCATCTGATTCAGTCACCCAGGACCTCCTTGGTACCTCCACCTCCCCCAGGCAAAGACAGGCAAAAGATCTGTTTTCTTCAGTGACAGAAAACAGGTTGGAGGCTGTTGCTGACCAGGCAGAATACAGGCTTTTAGGTTTCTTGGAGGCAAATCTTTGAAAACGAGTTGTTTGAGGTGGGAGCAAACATGACAGCTTTCAGTTTTAGAGAAGTAAATGATACTTCTCTCTCAGCGTCTCTTTCATATCTCTGTATCTTGTAACTTAAAGAAGAAAAAGCACTTCACAATTTATAAGTTATTTTCTGAACGTTGTTATATTCTAGATTGCCCAGAGATGGGTGCACGTGGATATACCATGAAACCCTTGTTATAATACCATCTTCTTCAGGATCCACGGCTGGGACTACTTTAGAGGCACAACTGCCCTAAGCTGAAGTCGTATGGATACTGAAAATGAAATTTTAAGTACTTTTGGATCTCTGTAGCCAAATTCCCTTGAACTGGGTCTAAGAGAGACTTAGTTCTGCCTTTTCCAGCATAGCATCATATGACCACAGCTAGAAGGCACCTTAGAGATCATAGGACATTACTCACTTTACTGATGGGGAAACTGAGGCCCACAGAAGTTTTTAAACGTCTTGCTCAAAGGCACACAGATCTGAGCCCAAGTCCTTTGCCTGAAAGTCTAGGTGTACCACTGTACCATTGAAGAGTCTCCGCTCCATGACAGACAGAGGCAATGTTTTCTCCAGGCTCGGCACTACCCACAGTTTCTGACACATTGCTCTGTATGGTAGGCACCTTGCAGGAGCTTGCTGATCGGACAGTTTCCTGTGTACATGCACACACACATCACAGAATTTTTGAGAACTTTTGGAAGGAAAGGGTCTCCTAGTTCAACCCTCTTTATTTTACAAATGACGAAAATGAAAAGCAGAGCTGGAAGTGATGTGTTCACAGCTGCAAGCAATAGGCAGGCTGTTAAAGTGAAGGCCAAGAGAAGGATGATGACACAAATGCATTCTTTGTATTTCTTCTCTACATTGACGCTTTATCTACTGCTTTCTGTCTTTGTCTCCCTTTAGTTTGGTCTTGTGTGATTCGTGCCAGGCTTGTCATCTTCTCTACGGACAGGCTAGCAGCCTTCTTGGTTCAGTTTTTCCATGTCTTTTTCCATAACAGTATCACTGGATGACAGCACGCTGTCCCAGAATTCAGCGACAACTTCCAACACTCCACTGCCCGTTTATGAGGTTTGGCCAGCGCATACATGATACTAGACTCATCATGGATCCACACAAATGTTCCCCTTCTAGGGAATGGTTCAAGATCACGGGCATGCCCTTCTGCAGGAGCTCTTTGAAGGTATGGATAGCTACATGAAACAAGCAGCTCTGGGGGTGAATCAGAGCCCACTCCGTCCAGCCTGAGAAAGAATCACCGCTAGGGCCTCTATGACAAATGGACATCCAACCTCTTCTTGAAGACCTCCAAAGAAAGGGGATCTCTTCCTTCCTGAGGTGACGCATTCCACTTTCACATGGCTCTAATTGGCAGGAAGTCTCCTCCCCAACCAGTTTCTCCACACCCCTCTACCCCCCACCTTTATCAAGCCTAAATTTGCATTTCCCTCTATTGTTCCTCGGTACTATGGTCCTTCAAACACTTGAAGCCAGTTACATCCTCTCCCTGAGTCTTCCCCCTTTTTCAGGATAAACATTCCCTATCTTGTCTCAAGGACTTTAGATGATGTTAGCACTCCCTGAGTACAAAATGTCCTCGATGGGGGAAAGAGGGGAAGGAGCATCTGTATAGTACCTACCACATGCCAGGCACTAGGCTAAACACTTTTTACCAATACACCTCATTTGATGGCCGGGTTCAAAGTCTCTTACTGGGATTTCTAGCATGGCTGAACACAATGATTCAACCCTCTTTATTTCACCATGATAAGGAATGGGTCAGACAACATGTCTTCACCTCTGATCATTAATCCCACAGTGGAATCATTTTGGATTCCTGGTAAACATGCTCGAGGCAATCAAATGTGATTAGGAGGACCTAGAGTGACTCTGAGCCACGAGTGGGGAATCTGCAGCCTCAAGGCCACGTATGGCTCTCGAGGTCCTCAAGTGTGGCCCTTTGACGGAATCCAAATATAAGGGGATTTGTTCTGTGAACCGCATTTGAGGACCTCGAGGGCCACATGTGGCCTCGGGTTTCCCACCCCTGATTTAGGCACTCAGGGCTGGTCACTGTGTCAAACCTTTTACAGTAAGTATGACTGATCAACAAAAAAGGTGTTTGATATTTCCAGCATTCACTCCATATCCACTGGGCACAAAGGGTCACGTTTGTAAATACCTTGTAATGCTGGTAGCTCAGGACTGACATTTCTGTTTATTATTTGGTCTTTACAAGAGCCCTTACTTTAAGGAAGAGCCCTATTTTTCAAGAGGGTTGAATAGGAACAGGATGACGTGTGCAGTAATTAGCAATTATCAGAGGTAGCAGTGGAAGAAAATCTTTTAAAATCTTATATGATTTCCTTAGGGCTCTCTATATATTTAGGAGCTAGTTGTGGTGTTACGGAAAAAGCAATGGCTTTGTAGTCAGAAAACCTGGGTTCAAATCCCAGCTTGGTTATTTGCTATGTGACATTGGGTAATAATAACTGTAACAACGAGCATTTATATAGCACTTACTGTGTACCAACTCCTGTGCTAAGCGCCTTAACAATTCTTATCTCATTTGATCCTCGACAACCTTGGGAGGTACGTACTATTTATTACATCCATGTTACAGATGAGGAAACTGAGGCACACTCCAGATTAAGTGACCATATAATTAGTGTCTCCGGCCAGATTTGAACTTAGGTCTTCCTGAATCCAGGCCTGGTGCTCTATTATCCACTACAGTAACTAGCACCAGGCTATTCACCAGTCACTTTCTTCATACATAAACTGGGGAGAATAATACATTCCCTCACTTGGTTGTCGTGAGAGATATAATAATATATGTAAAGCCCCTGGTAAACCATAAAGTGCTCTAGACAAGTCAGTTATCAGCAGAGAAGGATGTTTTAACAGGGCATCCTATTTAGTAGCTCTTTCTGGTGGGGATGAAAGGAAGGGTCTGAGAAATGTGCCCTTGGGTGACGCTGAAAGGAGGATCTGATGCATTGAAAACACACGCAACAGGAACACTCAGCAGATATCAGTGGTAAAGTGGGTGAACTATAAATTGAAGCTGTGATAGCAACCGTTACTGAATGTCAGAAAGGCAAATAAAGAAAAATATGTAATTTTCTATCTAGTGAACTGTGGAACAGAGCACCATTTAAAAACACATCAATTCCACTCCCTCTCTCTCTCCCTTTCTGGACAACTGTTGTCAAAAATACAGTGTATCAAAGTAAACAGATTATAGATTAGCACTTCTAGCTGAAGAAGCTGCCTATCCTTCTGGATTCAAGGTCAAGGCAGTTTTAGCATCCTTTAAGCTGGGGTGGAGTGTTAAGTTCTCTCACTGCAACCCATAATGGAGTCAAAGTAAAAAAAAAAAAGTGACTGCCTTTCATTAGCTGCTGAAAAACTTCCAGGAAATCCATTTACACCTCTGATGTGAAAGATTGGCTGAATATATTTCAATGATTTTAGTGGAAAGGAAAAAAAAATAAAACCACTCCTTGACCTCAAGCACTGACCAATAAAATGTGGCTCTAGGCTGCTTCAGTCCCATTAGAAAACTGTTCTTTTCTATAGCGGGGCTTGTGTAAAAGGCAAAATCCAAGAGAACTTTCTGTGTTTCTTTTTATTTGGAATGGCTCCACAAGGCCAGGTGAGGTAGGTAAAGTTTTGTGAGCTGCCCAGAATATCACACAAGGCTGAGATCCAAAGGAAGCCCTTCAGTTATCCTGTCTACATAGCTTGTTTGTACACAGCTAAAAACAGGGACTATCTCTTGCCTTTCTTCATATCCCCAGGGTTTAGCTCAAGGCCTGGCACATAGTAGGCACTTAATAAATGTTTACTGACTGATGCCCCTCCCTGCCATGAAGTATGGGAGGATATGGACAAGAGTCACCCAAGATGAGAAGGCATGGACGAGTTATGATTGGCATCACTGGGGGGGGAAGACTTGCATTGATGAGATTACAGGCCATCTACATTAAAGCTTCCCCCACAAAAGTCTTACTCTGATGTCTGTTTGTGACAGAGGAGTAACCCTGGTTTTTGAAGGTTAGTTCTAGGAAGCACAAATTCTGTCTCAGGTCCTACCAAGCTGACAAAGATAAGGCTTTGAGAAAAGCCCCAGTTATGGACACTCTCAATCTCTGTCTTTCTCTTTATATGTGTGTACACACACCCACACCCACAACCACACACACACACACACACACACACACACATCTGTGGAAGCTCACTACCAGGATAGATGAAAGTTTTTGACCACAGCAGCACACAAAATCTCTTTACAAACATGTAGTGGAATTGGCATCTGCCTTGGTACTAAGAGGACACAGGCCTATGAAACCACACCCCCCCTGAAGTGCTGAAGTATTGATTATTTGTGTTTATTTGATTTTGGGCGAGAACCACACCTATTGGCTGCTTTGAATAACTCTTATCTATTGAGCAACAATCCAGCTGAGCTCTGAAAGAGCTCGAAGATGGTTGGACCCGTGATTTCCTTAGTGTAAGAAACTCCTAGTGAGGACATTCCCTCCACCATCAACAACCTTTTTGAAACTTAGTTGCCTGGGACCCTAAGGTCTATGTGTTAGAGGCAGGTCTATCTAGTACCCCATGCTAGCCCTCACCAAAATAAATTCTGATACATTCTATCAGAAACTGTTTCAAATCTCCTTTAGTACCCAATACTCCTAGGCTCTCCTCTCTCAGCTGATAACCTTACCTCCTACTTTACTGAGAAAATCAAGACCATCTCTCATGAGTTCCCCTGTGTATTTCCCACCTCATTCCTCAAAAACCTTTCTACAGCTTCACCTGTTCTTCCTGCCAGTCTCAGAGGATGAGCCAACCTTCTCTTTGACAAGGCTCATCCATCTACTGTGCTCTTGATTCTATAACCTCCTATCTCCTGTAGGGCCTTGACCCATTAATCATCCCCTTCCCCCACCTCATCTCCACTGTTTTCTTGTCTAGTAGCTCTTTCCTTGTTACCTATGAACGCGCTCAGGGCTAGCTCATCCTTAAATCTTCACTTGGTCTGGCCATGCCCCTGAGCTAATGTCCTATTATATCTGGTCTCCTTTTCATTGCTAGGTTGCTATAAAGAAACTTCTACAGCCCCTGCTTCTATTTCTCCACTTATTAAACCTTTAGACCAGGGGTAGGAAACCTGCTGCCTCGAGGCCACAGGTGGCCTTCTAGGGTCTTGGGTGCGGCCTTTTGACGGAGTCCAAGTTTTACAGAACAAATCCTTTTATTAAGAGAATTTGTTCTGTGAAGTTTGGACTCAGGCAAACTGCACTTGAGGATCTAGAAGGCCACGTGAGGCCTCGAGGCTGCATGTTCTCCACCCTGCTTTAGCAATCTGGCTTCAGACCCCACCATTCTATTTGCAATTAGCATCTCAAAGACTGCCCAATTACTGTTAAATTCAATGGCTTTTTCTTAGTCCAGTGACACTTTCTGCACCTTTGGACATTTTGCCACCCTCTCCCTGCTGGATATTCTCATTTCTCTTGGCTTTCAAAATGCTGCTCTCTCTTGCTTCTCCTCTATCCTGCCCGAGCCACTGTGCATTATCCTACGTTCACCATTTTGTAAGCACTGATACAAACCCAAACTCTGTCCTTGACTGCCGTGTCTCTTGGCGATATCATCTGCTCCCATAGGTTCACAGATCATCTCTACACCAATGACTTCCAGATCTAGAATTCCATCCCAAATCGCTGCTAAGCTCCAGCCCTCTATCCATCAGTTGATGGCTCAACTCCCTATCTGGAGAACTGCTGGGTGGCACAGTAGATAGAATGCAGGACCTGGAGTTATCCCTCTGCCTGCCTCAGTTCCCTCAAATGTAAATGGGGTTGATAATAATAGCACCTACCTCTCAAAGTTGTTGTGAGGATTAAATGACATAATATTTGTAAAATGTTTAGCAAGGGCCTGGCACATAGAAGGTGCATAATAAATGCTTATTTCCTTTCTTTCCTTCAAGTCTAAGCTCTGGTGGCCTCTTTTTTTTTTTGGTGAGGCAGTTGGGGTTAAGTGACTTGCCCAGAGTCAAACAGCTAGTGAGTGTTCTGTGTCTGAGGCCAGATTTGAACTCAGGTCCTCCTGACTCCAGGGCCGGTGCTCTACCCACTGTGACACCTAGCTGCCCCACTAGTGGCCTCTTCTCAGTGAAGTCTTCTGTTCCTGCTCTCTGCCTCCAGCATTTCTAGAGCTCTGTCTGTAAAATGGGAACCATGGCAGCACCTGCTTCACAGCGCTGTCATAAGGAGCAAATGAGATAACAGAGGAAAAGTCCTTTGCAAACCTTATAGTGCTATATAAGGCTAACTATTATTACCTATTCTTCTTCTCTAGCCTTTGCTAGAGATCAGCATTAGACTCATCTAAATCCATGTGATATCCCTTCCCCCATCCCAGGGGAATGGAAGATCCTTGGGGGCAGGGATTGTTTCTAGCTTGTCTTTCTATCTCCAGCTGCCAGCACAGTCCTTTGTACAAAGTAGGTTCTTGACAAATGCTTGTTGAAATAAGCCTGGTACATTATTGGAGTAGAGTACTGGAGTCGGGAAGGGATAGGACAGAAAGTAGAGGAGCTCTACATGTGGAAAATCTGCATTATACCTAAATGTAAACTTTGGTTACATTCTGTTAACTAGCTTTTAAAGAAATTTTTATTAATTTTCCAAGGATAAACTAATAAATGTAAAGACCCTTCTTTATTCCCAGAGTATGAGTTTACCACAAAAATTCATAATTCTTAACGTGTAGCCTTGAATGCTAACATAAATTTGTACAATTATTGTTTTTATCATGAATCCATCTTAAATGGTAGCTAGACTGAGGCTAGCTTCCAGACTTCAGTGTAGTGAAGTGGGCCCAGCACTGCATCTGCTGTCAGGGAACCTGGGTTCAAATTCCAGAATTGACATTTATATATGGGTAATCTTGGAGTATTCATTTGTCTCTCTATGCCACATTTCCCTCATCTCTATAATGGAAATAATACTATATACTTCAGAGTGTTATAGTAAGGAAACACACCTTATAAACCTTAACCGTGTCCATCATCATCATCATTATGATACTCCCTTATGTTGGGGGTTGTACTAGAGGGTCCTCATAGTTCTAAAATTAGACACTTGACAATTAAATAGAATGCAACAATCTCTACATATCTGATGGGCCACAGCACAGCCAATTCATTCACTTGTATTATCTTAATGCATACTGCTGCAGCACTGACATGGCTGCAGGGATTAATATATGTTGAAAATATGGACAAAGCAATGGGATTGTGCTAGAGTCCATTCAGCCCTTTATACACACACACACACAGATGGTCTGATTCATATAAGCTTTTGATCACCTCCTACAGGTAAAAGAGTTTATAAGTGTTAAAGTGCTATATATTTATGATTAACCCTGCTATTGTTATTATATTATGACATCATGATTACATTATTGAGAATTATAAGCCAGAGGAAGAAGGGCACTGTGGATAGCACTGGGCTAAGAGTCAGGAAGACCTGGGCTCACATACAGCTGCTGGTGTGACTGCGGGTCAAGAAGACCTCTGACCAAGCTTGGCTGGGGGACCCCTGGCATGTGAGTTAACCCTTAGGCAGCTCTCTAAGATGGAAAGTCACAGGTGAACGGCTGATCTGTATCACTGCAGGGCGTTTCAACACTGGGAGCTTTGCACATGGATGAAATCCCTGGTCTAGACCGAAACACTGATACAAAGCATGGCATAGTTGAAATAACTCTTAGCCTGAGAATCACAAGACCTGGGTCTTAGTGGTAGCTCCACCACTAATCTGCTGCATTATCTTGGACAAATCACTTTCCTTCTCTGAGCCACAGTTTATGAAATGAGGTTTTCCTAGTTTACCCCTAATGTTCCTTCTAGCTCCAATAATCAATCAATGAACCTATGCTTTTATGTCTGCAAATACCTTTTGAATTCAAAGGTATTTAAATGGTTAAAAAAATAAATAAAATAAATCCAGTTATGTGATAAAGACCATCAAGGACAGTAACAGATGCTGAAGAAATTGAAAATCTCTGTTGCCTCATTCTTCTGGTTGCCCAGTAGAGGGCAACTTCTCCACACATGCACCCTATCTGGCTGCCTGATTAAGAATTTCCAAATTGATGTATGCCACCAAGTACTGTTGTAATTTCTAAATTACGTCATTTAAAAATGACACAGTCTATGCTTGTGAAGAGGTTGCTCCTAATAGGCAGCTATAAATTGGCATGAAATTTTAAACAAGTAATGGGCAATTGAGTCTATAAAGAAAGTAATGAATATTTTTTTGTTTGTTCTGTAGAAGTAAAATTCTACAACAATTATATTACTTTAAAGGAAGGTTCCGCTTTGTTCTCACTAACGGAATTATGAGTAGCTGAAGCACAGATAAGCAGGGATTACAGAACTATTCTGTTATTTTGAATGGACCCTGTTGCAAAAGATTTTCAAACAGAATTGTGGCCATAAGACCTTTGGTTGGGAACAAAACACTATACAAATGAAACTATCAGAGGTACAGCTAAATATCCTTATTACATAAAAATGAAAAATTATGATCAGTATATAAGTTTTAATGGCTGTCATGAATAAACACAGAACTGACCACAGCTGTGTTTGGATTTATGTACATATGGAACTTCAAAATATGGCTTATTATTAGAAAGAGATGAATAGATGGTGGGTGTAACCGTGTACTGTAAATACTTGACATAATACAGAGAAATAGCCTAGCAAAGTGGATAAAGGGTTGGCTCTGGAGTTAAGAAGATCCAGATTTAAGTTCTGTCTCTCAAACACACTGGCTATATGTAGCATGGGCAAAATCACTTAACCTTGCAATGTCTCAGACAACTCTAAGACTTTAAAGCGAGCTTCCATGCCAGGAGGTTCGCACACATCGGGAGATAACAAGTCCAGTGGGGGAAGAAAAAGAGAAAAAAAAATCTGGAAAATATAAGCTGGGTATTAATTTTGTCTCCCAACCTACTATCACAGAGGGGTTTTGCTGCATGTGCCAATGTTAGTGATAGATTGCTACGTATGGATAGTTGAACAGATTTACATATATATGTACATGTATACATACACAAACATATCCACACTTTTGAAAGTAATACAAATAGCAACTGGAAAATCATCCTCTTTGCCTCAGTGCAGAAAGTTAACAAGAACAATCATTAAAGTTCGCAAAAAAATTCAAATGGTTAAGTTTCTCCTTTGGAAAAAATAATTTATTAGAGAGCCACACAGCACCCAGTGCCATTTTGATTTCTTTTTCATTCTCTGGGTTGCCTTGGCCAAAGAATTCATGATGAATTCATAGCCAACCTATTCACAATTAACTATACTTAGCTGGACTGGTCCTTGGGTGGCCGTTTGTTGCCAGGATTGTATAACAAGAACTGGTTAGGTCTTTGACAATACAAAGAGACAAATGCTGAATTTCAAAATAATTATATTTGTTGAATACCAGCTATTCGAAATCATCTAGACATAAAAAAACCCATAGTGACTAAGATGGCTATTTATTCTGATATATTCAGAGCTGAAAAGGACCTCAGAAGCTCTCTAATCTAACCCCTCTTTTTAAATATAAAGAAACTGAGGCTAGTGACTTGCTGGCTTAACGTTACAAAAGTGGCGTATGTATAAGCTTCCCCTTTCTAAATCAATTTATCTAGGCTTCTTTCAAAGTAGATTCTAAAGAACTCTCCTTCTGCTTTAGTATTTTCTGGGGGTTACAATATCAGGTTGTATATGGAGGGTAGGCAAAGGGGGAAATGGAGTGCTACAAAATAAAGTGTGTATATATATGTGTATATATATATATATATGTATGTATGTATGTATGTACATATGCATATATGTATATGTGTGTGTATGTATATATATATATATATGTATATGTATATATGTTTCACTAGAGACAGCCTCCTGACTAAAACTGATATTTTTATTTAGGCAAAACTTCATGACTGTCGATGTATTCCCCAATTTCTTGGTGAAATTAGAGTTTGGTTTAAGGCAGGAATTCTGTAGGCTTTTCCACAAATGCTGAATATAATAAGCACTTACTGAAAAATAACTTTCAAGCGCCTCAGTTAGATCATATATAAAGTAATGCCATTCAACAAATGAATGATATTCTTTAAAGGGGGATGGACAGGTTGGTAAATTATTACAAAAGGCTTTTTTCTAATTATCACTTTTTAAAAAGTTTACTTCTACATCTGGGAAATTGCCAAACAAACATTTAAACATACATTTAAAATTGCTTACTATAGTTCCCCTGTTAATGCTGTTTAAACTAAAATTTCTTTCAGTGACATTTACAACTAAAATGTGATTTCCAGAACCATGGAAATTGACAAAAATAACGTGTTAAAATGAAATGAGGTGACACTAGGTGGCACTGTGGTACCTTCCAGATAAAGCAACTACTTGGACATTCTGGGTGGATGAATGAAGGCTGCTGCTTCAGTATATTTAAATCTACTTAAAGAGGATTTTCTGGATAAGCCAAAGCCACCTGAGTAATTCAAATGCTAACATGAAAAAAAATAAATTATGACTGGTGGCTCCTCTGAAGGTTACATGATCCTCTTTTATAACTACACCCATTTCCTTTGCGAGACTATTGACACATTTTCTTAACAGAATAGATGCCATCATTTAGGAGGCAAAGTACTCTAAAAATCACCCTTAGAATGGTTAGTTTACTATGTCCAAACCATCTAAAATAAAACTAATTGTAGAGTTCATGACAAATAATTTTACAAAAATGTTTTGCTGGTGCCCCCTTTATTTTTTTTTTAATTATTGTCATTTTCCTATGACAATGACTTCTCTACATGCAACAAAATAAAAGAGGCTGGATGACAATCAGGAGAAGAAAGAGAAGGAAAAGGAGAAAGAAGATGAGGAAAATAGAGGACAAAAAGGAAGTTCAATTAAAGAAAACAAATCAACACATCCATTTTATATTAAGAAAAATTATAATGTATAATTTTAAAGTAATTGATTTGGTCTATTTTGCACTCTTCTTGGGCTAGACTACACCTGCAATATATTTTCATGTATCTTTAGAGATTTGACTGGCTACACAATCCTGGTTTCGTGTGTGTGTGTGTGTGTGTGTGTGTGTAAGAAAGAGAAAGAGAGACAGAGGGGATGTGTGCAAACACATATATGCTATATGCAATAGAGAAGAGCAAAATAATTTAAAAGGAAAATACCCAAACATCATTTATTAATTAACTGAGGAGTGAAATTATTCACATGTGAGTCTTCCTGAGACACTTCATCACTGACGGATCATTTAAGAGTTGTCTCTTTTGTGAGGACCTGAAATTCTTGATGAGTCAGGGGATGACCTGCAGTGGTCAATATTAGCTTCTGAGTCAGCTGATGAGCTCAGAGAATGAGTAGGTAAGGGTGGTAATGACATCCTGATACAACTCTGAGGAAAAATGAAATACCTAATCAAGAACAAGTAAAAATGTGTATCATATTTTTGGCATGAGAAGCAACACAGGGCAGGATACTGCCTTAGAGTCAGTAGGGCATGCTGGATACGTGAATCTGAGCAAGTTTAATCCCTCAAAGCCCCAGGAAACTCTAAGACCTGTAGCTGAAGAAAAACTGCTGATCTATATTGCTGCAGTGAATTTTCTTCCTGAGAATTTTCTCTACCCCTGAAATCCCAGGACTGAACCTCCTTATCTCCATCTCCCTCCTGGACATGAGAGGCACAAATATGGACACTGGCATTTAATACTCCCACTATAATTTGGAGTTAGCAACCCAATCCATATTGACGTTCTTGATTTAATGAAACCAGAAGACATAAAGAATTGATTTTATCGTATGCCCAAAGGCAACAAAAAACATATTTTCATGAGCCACTGGGCCATCTTGTCCTGCATTGCTCTGAGTAAATGTAAACATGCCACTGAGCGGGATGTTAAGAAAACTCACCAAGAATCTCCAAGCCAAGACAACAAATGTATTAAAACTGAATGGTGGAAAGTGGTATTTGTGAATCAGTGTGGGGAACTTCCTCTACCAACCAACACAACTCTGGAGGACTTAATGAACAGTATGTCCTAGAGAAGTGACAAAGGCTCATGGAAGATAATTAAGTAATTAAGTGACCTGCCCAAGACCATATATCTAGCATTAGATCAAGAAGAGATCTTGGAGCTAGTCCCTCCCTACCGTACCTCATTATACAGATGAGAAAAGGGAGGCTTAAAGAGGTTAAGTGATTTATTTAAAAATCACATAGCTAGTAAGGAGTACAGCCAGAATTTAAACTGGGATCCTCTGGCTTTAAATCCATACACTGTAGCTGCCTTCTTGACTCTAACCATATCACTCTATCTGCCATGAAGTGATGCCTTTGGTCAAAAGAATATTGGAAAATAAGGTTCACAATAAAGAAAGAGAAGAGAGGTCAACAGCTTTTAGATTAATCCAAAGCCTCGTGCCTGGGTACTGCAAATACTTCTTTAGGAAAAGAACTGGAAGAGTCATTGGTACTGATCATTATCACACTTGAAAATGATAAGGAAAGGGCACTGAAATAGACTACTATCCTTTCATAAAGCAATTGCCATAATAGAGAGGCCAAAAGGGACCGGAAAATAGCTCTGTTATCAATCTCCTGATCTCACTCCCAAATGGAGGGACATGGTGGCTACGTGCAACATATGTCTAGAATATAAACTTATTTTAGACACACCATGGAGAAGAATGGAGTGGGTTATAAGCAGGAGCTTCTCACAAAAGAGCAAGATCAGTAGAGGGAAAAATGCATCTGCAAAAAAAAAAAAAGCTTGGCAAGAGAATCGACATCATCTCAAGAACACTCACAGATGAAAGTGGGAAGAGTTGAAAAATAGAACAGATCTGTTTGCATTTCTCCCACAAACTATTTTCATCAAAAATCACAATGGAACCCCCACATTTGTACCCATACCCCAGTTCCTAATGTGCTGCTTGAAGAAGCAGTAATGGTATTAAAGAATACTGAGGTAGTAATAATAGCTGGATTAGATCAGAAAATACTATGCCAGAGATAACACCAAAGAAGTCTATGCCAGAGGGGATACAATGGGGGATAGGATCAATTCTCAAGATAACCTAAAAGAGTGGAAGTTACTGAATGACTGGGAAAAAAATCATAGAGCGTATTATTACTGCTAAAAAAAGAAAGGTGATTAGAAGAACATCAATAACCACCAACCCATATATCTACTCTCTTACCTCTAGAAAACCGTTATGAAAATGATCATATATATTGAGGATATCCTGGATGAACACATGAGAAGAGGCCAGGCAGCCTTTCACAAGCTATGTTCTATAGCAGACAACATCTTTCCAGTTCTATACAGTGTCCCAAAAGTCCTACTAGTGCAGTTTTAAGTGTGTGTGCTCTCTACCCTTTCTCTCTGTCTTCTCTCTCTCTCTCCACACACACACACACACTCACACATACACACACACACACACACACACGTACGTACGTACATGAATGATCACTGATTTAGCGCACTTAGGGACCTCAAAGATCATCTGGTCCAATCCCTCATCTTAGAGAAGGAACCCGAAGCTCAGAGAAGTTAAACAATGTGCCCAAGATCACACAGGCAGCATCAGAGGTGAGACTTCATCCCAGGTCCTCCGCCTTTACAGCTGTGTTTTTTCCACCATACTATGCCAGCCTTATAACTGACTAAAAGACAGAGAACAGAAGTTCCCATACTTTTCAGGAATAACATAAAAGATTTCATGCTAGTAGTTGTACTATAGCTATCTGCTGATGGAAAAAAGAAATTACATAATGATAAACCCTACTATTAATTTGGTAATGATTTTAATGAATCTGAATTTTATTAAACACAGTGTGAAAAACAGTAACACACATACATGCAAGACTTATTATTTATTCAGTCTACAAAAAGTAGGTGTGGTTACTTGGACAGGCATCAAATATGGACAATAATCGGGGTCTTCAATTGAAAAGGAGGAAAATGGCAGGTCTGACTCTTTGCAGCCAATTGTTCAATACTTACATCAATCATTTCAAAAACCATATTTTAAGAGACCAAAGGAAGTTCTATCATTGTGAACAGGAGATGATAACAGTCTTCAAAGAACCAAAACTGTAGGCAAAGATCAGTGGAGAGAGGGATGGTAGATAGAAGGTAGCCATAACACATCCCAACAACGAACTGTGCCCAAGCCCCATGAGATGAGGCGGCATGGAGCAGGGGCACAGAGCTCTCGATCTGGAGCCAGTAAGAAGAGCACCTTTCAAACCCTGGCTCGGATGACACAACCTACACATAACCATGGCTCAGACACTTCGCGTCTATGGAGTCAGTTCTCATCGCCAAAATGCAAGGGGTTAGAACCATGGACTCCTAGACCCCTCCCAGCTTTAGGTCAATGATTTTAGGATATCTCAAAAACAAATAAGAAAATCAGCTGGGCTAGCCATGTGGACGAGGGACAAGAGCTGGCAGACGATCTAAGGAGTTAACTACCTAATGTTAAAAGACCTACAGGAAGGAGACAGCTGAGTAGAGTGGATGAAGAGAGGGCCTCAGAGTCAAAGCCCGCCTGCATCATATACTGGCCATGGGAAGCCACTTACTCTCAGAGTCCCAAACAACTCCCTCATTCTATAAGTTACAGGTAATTACTGATAATAAAAGACAGGGGAGAAGGTCTTCAGCACACTGGGATCACTTTTGGCATGTCACAGGGATCAGAGACCTAAGCTGGAAAGAACCTTAGAGGCCATGTAGTCCAAACCCCTCATTTAACAAAGGAAGAAAAGGAGGGACAAGCTAAGCGACCATCCCAAGATCACACAAGCGATACCAGAAGAAGGGTCCGGAAACAGATGATTCTCTGAATCCAGAGCCAATACTTCCTCTTACTGTACCATGCTCAGGATTTATGGGAAAATGCAAACAAGAATTGAACAGGATGAGATCCATGGATGAATGTGTAAATAGGGCCCTGCATATTACCAATGACAACTTGCATGCAAGAAAAGGACCTCAAAAATATCATCAGGATATGTGTCTGTACGATTGGAAAAGGAGATGGGGGAGAAAAAGAAGAGGTAAGCTAAGAATGAGGGACAAGGTATAGGCAGGCTGAGTGCTGCACTCGCATCCCCAGAATGTTAACAAAAAACCTGCATCTGAGGGCCTCTGGACAAGAATCACTTAGGGAGAGATGGCAGGACACAACAGGCACCATTTGGAGAAACTACAATGATGAGATCACCGATCTATCCGAGTACTGAAGCAACCCTTAGGATGGTGGGATGGGCAGAGGTCATGGTACCAGAGCTCGGGAGAACAACTATAACATCTAATATTTGGACAGTGTTTTAAGATTTGCAAAGCACTTAATACATATGATTTTATTTTATCCTCACAACAACCCTGGGAGGCAGCTGCTGTTATTACCCCCATTTTACAGATAAGGAAAATGAGGCTGGGGAATCTTAAGTGACTCGCCCACAGTCACATAATAGGTCATTACCACAGTTATATAGTATGTGTCAGAGACATGTTTTTTCCTAGCATGGAGACCTAGCATGCTATCCTAAAATGAATTGCACACCTTTCCCCCTCAAGTCCTTCTCCTCCTCCTCATCACTCACACACACACACACACACACACACACACACACACACACACACACACCTGTGAGGTTCTTGAAGCCTATTTCAGAAGAATGCCAGTTTTACCAAGCCAAGAAAGACTCTAGGACAGACTGTATCCTCACCATCTGAGGACCAGCTTGGCAAGGCACATGGTACCAGAAGGTGGGTAGGTCAGTGGTCAGTTCTAATTTGTTTTCCTTTACCACAGCAACTCATGAAACCTACTAAGGCACAGAAGCTGTTGCAATCTTTCCATTCAGAGACAGAGCCCGACTGATTAAATCAGGGGTCCTTAAAGCACTGAAACAAGGCCTCCAACATATACATACAGAGGAGGGTCTCCCACCAAAGCAGTCATCTGAGCAGGTTAGGCATTTGTTCCTCTCCTACTGCTATTACTCAAAACATGCTGTCACTCTGATTAAGTAACTGCCATTAGGAGTGACTCCGGCAAACTGGTGACACGCCTTACAGTCACACCTCATCAATATCTTCCTTTTAAGAGACAAATATTGATAAGCTTATGCTCTGAGAGAACTTACAATTTAGGGTTCGAGGACAGCCTGTTATAGTGGAAAGAGTACTGGATGTGGAATTGGGAAAGGCTTGGGTTGGATACCTCTGACACTTTGGAGCTGGGTGACCTTGGACAAGATGCGTTAGCCTTTCTCTGCGCCTTGGTTTTCTCATTGTTTTAGGGGCAAAAAAAAGATAACCTGCGGTATCTGCTTCAGAGGGTGGTTTTAAAGGCTTAAATGGCATAATTCATATAAAGCTCTTTGCCAATCATAAAATGCTGTGTAAATGTCAGTTATCACAATTACTACTAATACGAATGTCCCATCACTGAGAGGTAGTGACATCATCAGTGATTTTGCAAAAGTACAGTTCAGTTACATTTTTTATTATATAGGTTTTTATGGGCTAGCCTGGGACCCTAATTGCCAGTTATTGACTTCAACAAAAATGTCTAGAACACAATCTGTATATTAAAAACTATCTGATTGGGAACTAGGAAATATACTCTAAAATCAAGAGCGGCAAATTCAGGCCCCTATTTTAGAATGTCTGAATAGAAATATGGAATAACTCTAAAAAGAAAACAAACAAATGAGATGTTTCCTTCCCCTGGAATATTACATAGTTCTTATGCCACTGAATTCCCTCAGGCACCCATTCAGACGGATGGTTTGAGGAGGGTAATGCCTGGTCACCGTGACATCATAAAACCTGTAAGAGGCATCCTGAGCCCATGTTCTGAAAAGTCACAGGTCCTTCAAATGAATCTTAAAGATACCTTGGGATCACAGCTGCAGAACCTAGAGATCATCTGATCCGGTGACAGAAAATTCAGATAGAAACGGATCCCTGTGGACTGCGTATCGACCAAGAGAGCCTCAAATTCATGATGAATTGTATTTTCATTTATTTTGTTAAGCATTTCTCGACGATATTTTAATCTGGTTCCGTGGCTATTTGGTGCCCACAGGCCACAAGGTTGGCACCTTTATGTGGTCCAGTGCTCTCATTTTATGAATGTGGAAACTGAGGCCAAAACAGAGAAGTGACTTATCCAAGTTCACACAGATAGTAAAGCAATTCAGACCTAGGTCTCCTGAGTCTTTCTATGTTCTTTCTATGATACTACATTGATTTTAATTTCCATCACTGCTAAAATTTTCTGAATATCACACAAATCAGCAAAATGAAACATCACTAAAGGCACGACAAACTTAGAATCCTAAGACTGTCTGCAGCTTGGCTGGACAATAATTTATCCTGATATCAATATCTACATCTGTACACACACAATACATGCAAACATGTGTACATACCTATACACACATATATGTATACACATGTATTTATATATACACATATTCTTATACAAAAATACACATATATGTGAGTGTGTACTGTACCCACATATATATGTATACTCATGTTAAGTTTATTCCTTCTAGAATTTCCTTCTTAGCAGAAGTTATTTCTGTTCAGAAATGGAAAATTCAAACACCTAAAAAACCCCACCATAGGGTAATCCATATTGCTAGGTATGGTGCTGTCTGCGTGGGCCCAAGCCATCAATTATGAATAGGAATGCAGAGCTGTATACAGCAGTAGCCACTGTCATAGGCTCATCAGGGATTTCTTAAAAGGAACAAATACACAGGTCAGTCATTGGACTGCATCTTCTTTTAGAAAACACATGACAGAGAGGGCAGAGGGGGCAAATCTGAATGAAAGAATGTGACTAATTCAACATATTAATTGATTTCCTTATACCAAATGAAAACTGAATTTTAAACTACGCAGAGAAGGATGCAAGAAAGGCAAGTGAGAAAGGGGGCCAGCCACCAAACGAGAGCCAAGCTTATGTGGGGGGTTCATAAGTGACACATTCTGACTCCCCAAATCATGTGGTCTACAATACAAATTTGTACTGCAGAAATCCAAGGGAAAGAAAGTGCTGGCAAATTAACCCCCTTGTCTTTCTGCCTGCAAAAGAAATACAAATAAAAAATACATACATAAAAAATTGATTCAGAGTTTAAAGGCGTGGGTAGAGATATTACTTGAAATAAAAGGAAAACTGATTGTAATGAGAGAACCTGGTTGGCTTCTGAGGCGTGAGACCTCCTGTAAGTGAATGAAGTGTGTTTACTGCCTGACCTGGGAGCATAAGACCTAGGAAGATTAACATTAGGAAAACACAATGTAAGATATCTTATGGAATTTTCTCCATTACACCAAACACAACAAAAGGCTTTCATTGGGATTTCAATAAATTTAGTTTCTGAGATTGCTGGAGAAACTTAGTTATTCGCCCTTTCTCTAGTGGCAAGGTTGTGTGTGGCAGCTGGTGTGTTTTTGTATTTAAAATGTGAAAAATAACTCTTATCTTTTTTTTTTCTCTCAACACCCACGTGAACGTGCGTGAGAAAATTTGGAAAAATGTTTTACTTGAGGTAAAATGGCTTTATTTCCTTCTCCTGTGGGGTGTCAGGCAAGTTTTAGAAACCAAAGAGTCACGTGTTCAAAGGGCTGAGAGCTTCCTCTAGTAGGAAACAACATCGAAGGAACACATCATTTAATTTCATGTAAATTTTCCTCAACAGCATTGGGCCTGAATATAAATCCTTGTTCTTTCACACTCTTTCTGTGCAGAATTCTTCAAGCCTGATTTTGTAAAATAATTTGGTTGACATATAAATAGTGAGTAGAATGGGGAGACAAGCTAACAGGGCAAAGACGCTATAATTTCTCATTCCCCTAAAGAGTAAGTCATATTCTCACGTTGGCATTCCTTTACTCGTTATATAAGCCAGCATGTTATTCAGCTAAATTCTGTAAAAATTGAAAGCATGTTAAAAAAATCAATGGCAAAACGTTCATGAGTCCCTGAAAGAGAATGAAAACCAAATTAATTTGCTTATTTATGACATTTAAAAATGGGCCTAATGTGCTTAGCATTCACAGAGGTTACAGTACAGCAACCTGACAGCCCAAGAAATGTGACTTTCTTAGCTCTTACAATATCTAGTAATTTTTTTTTTTTGCAGCTAGTTCTAATGAGACAGAAAAAAAGAGTTCATCGGTCTTGAACAACACCAAAGATGCCTCTAAAACAGTTCAGGTCAAAGAGGAATTCCCTATAAATGGGCAAGGTCATCATGCTGTTCTGGTTCACAGCTGACCTTAGTTACGCTCACTGCATCAAGTCCCAGATAGATGTCCTAAATGACATCTATGGGAAAGCACTCAAAATAATTTGGCCTAATCATTCACACAGGAAAAAAAATCCAAATGGATAATGAATGCCTCCTCTACAGACTATTACACAGAGGGATGGGCAACCCATGCAGCTTAGTGATCAGTACCTTGGACAGACATGGCCCAAGGACAATGAGCTGGGTCTAGAAATGAGCAAGAGGAGAGCAGGTGGATTGCCTTTGGGAAACCCTATCTCTTTTAGAATGGAGGCTCTCAGAGTAGGGACTGTTTCATTCTTTGTTTTTCTGCATCCCCAGTGCCTAGCCCATGGCCTGGCACACAGTAGGTACCTAATTGATGACTCCCAACTTTCTCCCTGAAATGAAGTCCCAACTTTCTAACATTTCTAATATTGTTCTGGTGATGTTGGGAGAGATGCAGAACTCACTAGACTCTCCAAAGAAACAAAGCTGAAGATCACACGAAGAACAAAAGGCAGAGTTCATGGTGGGTGTGAGCAGGCTGCAACACACTACAGATGTGGAGTTACGCAGGAGGGGTATAAAGGATAACGTTAGAAAAACAGTACCAGAAAACAAGATGGGCTAGTCACATAGCAAGCCTGAAAGGTAACTGATAATTAGTCCACTTACTCCACTGATATCCACGCAATTTCAGCAGAACATGAGGAAGGCCCCCAGCACAACAGATGGACCCCACTTCTGTGAGGACATGGACGGAGGCAAATAGGATGGATAGGAGTGCTTGGTTCACAGGCTGCATTACCGAAGGGAATACCCACCAAGAGACAGTCTTCATTCATTTGTTTTTTCCTGTGTGAATAGGTTTTTTTTGTTTTTTCTTTTTGGTGAGGCAATCGGGGTTAAGTGACTTGCCCAGGGTCACACAGCTACTTAAGTGTCAAATGTCTGAGGCCAGATTTGAACTTAGGTCCTCCTGACTCCAAGACTGGAACTCTATGCACTGCACCACCTAGCTGCCCCCTGTCCTGTGTAAATAGTTAAGTCAAATGCTTTCAAGTGCTTTTCCCCAGCTTTTGCACAGGATGTCAGGAGGTCCTGTAATGTTCTGGAGCTTGATATAATACTGAAATAGTGGGAGGTCTAACAATAGAGTATGACAAGTTCTAAAGCTGGGGTTCTTAATTGGGATGATCTTCAACTTCATTTCTTTGAGAGTCTAGTGAAACTTGCATCTCTCCCAACATCACCAGAACAATATCAGAAATGTTAGAAAGTTGGGAGTCATCAATTAGGCACCTACTATATTCCAGGCCATGGACCCTCATGGGGTTAATGAATAGATTTCAGGGAGTCCATGAACTTGGATGGGGAAAAAAAAATCTTTATTTTTACCAACCTCTAATCTCCTTTGTCATACTACATATTCTGTTTTATGCATTTAAAAACATTGTTCTGAGGAGTCCACAGGTTTCAAAGACTGCTGAAGGAATACATGACTAAAACAAAAAAGGATTAAGAACCCCTGTTCTACATTATCCTAGCCAGCAACAATTAGAAATTGTCGCATCAAATGAACTATCCATGATTACAATCATCCCTTCAAAAGCGACAAAGAAACACTGTTCTTTAGAAATACTGTATTTCTATTTGTGGCCAATCTATTTGGGTCCACTAGCTCAAAAACTAAACATTTTCCAATCATATGGGAAAGGCAGTCTGATGCAGTAGATGGTGTGCTATATCTGGTGTCAAGAACTGCCTTTGGTGCTCAAATCTGCCTTTGAAATCTATTAGAGCTGTGTGATTGTGAGCAAACCACAAATTCTCTGAGCTTACATTTCTTTATCTGTAAGATGGGGAATACACATGTTCTAGCTACCTCAAAAAACTGTTGTAAAGCTTAGAGGAGATCACAAGAACACAACTACTCTGAGAACTTTATAGCTCTACATACATGTCAAATGTGGTAATATTGTGGACTTGGAGTCAGGAAAACCTGAGTTCAAATTACACACACACACACACACACACACACACACACACACACACACACACCCCTATGTGCATGTATGTATGTGTGTATTGCATTGTGTGCTATACACACACACACACACACATAAAAAACTAGCTGTGGGCACAATTCACTCAATCTCAGCCTTGGGTTTCTTATCCACAAAATGGAGATAATCACAAATACCTATTTCATACGGTTGCTGCAGGGATCAAATGAGATACTACATGCAAACCACTTTGCAAACCTTAAAGTGCAATATTAATGTAAGTTCTTGTTTTTATTGTAACTCATAGCCCTGGGCCCTTCGAGACTCTGGGCTCACAGGAACCTCACAAGTAGGATCCTGGAGCTTGGCTCTCACTTTGGTGTGCTGCTCAGATGAAACATTCTAAATATAACTTATAATGGGATCATTTCTAGTTTCTTCAAATATAGGTAAAAGAGGGGCAGCTAGGTGGCACAGTGGATAGAGCACCAGCCCTGAAATCAGGAAGACCTCAGTTCAAATAAGGTCTCAGACCAAACACTTGACACTTACTAGCTGTGTGACCATGGGCAAATCACTTAAATCCAAGTGCCTTAAAAAAAAAAATAGGTAAAAGAGACACAGCTTCCATAGTGAAACTCAAGGCAGCAATGCACAGGGGGCAGGAGAGTTTTTATTACAACACACAGAAAAGGCAGAAGAAAGAAAGGACTCACTAAAGCCTATGATCAGATGAAAAACAATTCAAATAACTCACTGGTTCCTAGACATTGACCTTGAGGCTCTCCTTGACATCGCTGGCTCTCTAGCCCTCCTACAAGCTCACATGTTCCTTTCTGGATTCATTCACCCTGTGGTTTGGTCCTTTCTCCCCTTCCCCACTCCTCATCGGGCGCCCCCCCCCCCAAACATGCTTGGGGCTACTAAATGAGCAGTTTTCTTTCCCATCAGACCTTCACTATCTGAATAACCCATTGCCTTTGCCCTCCAAGTAGGAGATGGCCCAGGCACTCTGTGGGCAATGCTTTTCTTTTTCTTTTTTTAATTGCTCCAAATACTTTAATTAGAATTCTTTGCAAGGCACTTAGAATAACAACTTGTGAGGATAAATTCATAGGGTCATAGATTCAAAGCTGGAGGGAACTTTAGAGACCACTGAATCCAACTCCTCATTTAACAGATAAGAGAAGGAAAGCAGAGTCAATGATTTTGAGGGCAGCCCTAGTCACTGATAAACTACCCAGGCTAGGGCTTTCTCTGTCACTGCCAGATAAACCCATCTTTCTTTTCCCCTGATCATATGTAAAGGCTGGAGTTACCCATTCTAATCTCCCTTCCACATGACAGAACTTCAAATCCTTGCAAATACCTATTACGTCTGCCCTTGAGTTTTCTTTTCTCCACGCTAAACACTCCCAGTTCCTTCAACTGATTCTTGTGTCACACAGACTCAATGCCCTTCACCATCCTGGCTGCCCTCACCTGGATGCTCACCAACTCCTTTAAAACAGAAGCTTCCAGAAGCAGACGTGCAGATATAGTCTAAGACTACACTGGAACTCCCTGTATCAACTCCCTATTCCTGGAAGTTACGTTTCTCCTAATGCAGCTCATCATTAAGACGACATCACTTTCCTGGCGACAACATCACA
Organism: Phascolarctos cinereus; assembly: GCF_003287225.1. Classification (NCBI taxonomy): domain Eukaryota; kingdom Metazoa; phylum Chordata; class Mammalia; order Diprotodontia; family Phascolarctidae; genus Phascolarctos; species Phascolarctos cinereus. Next base: position 111,120,039 of record NW_027556402.1, on the reverse strand, counting down.
CTAAAGTCCACTAAAAGCCCTGGACCATTTTCACACAAACTTCTCTCTAACCATACCTTCCATGACCCTGTACAACTAAAGTTGATTTTTTTAAAAAAATAAAAACTGAAATGTGTCTTTACACTGATCCACACTAGACTTTATCTTATTAGAGTTAGTCCAATGCTCTGGCCTGACAAGCTCTTTCTTGGATCATGACTCTTTCATTCACTGTGTTATGACCTTCTACAGGAGGCCTTTCCTGTCCTGTCTCGCCCAGCTGATAGTGTACCTTCCCTCTGACATTACCTCCCACTGAGGGCTAATTCCCGCCATCCTAGTTTACATCTGGCCACCGGACCCAGATGGCTCTGGAGGAGACAGTGAGGCTGGTGACTCTACACAGCCCTGCCTCACTTAAATCTAATTCATTTGCACATCATGGCATCACCTCCTTGATGTCATGGTCCTCTGAGAACAAACGACAAAGGACAAATGACAACGACTCAGCTTTCCATCACCTCCAAATCTTACAAAGATGCCACCGGTCTATGGAACAGGGTCGCCATTTGTCCTTCCCTTTCGGAAAATCAATACTTAGGATGATTCGACCAGATACAGTTGAGGCACTTTGACTGGAGTTGTGAGTTTGTGCCCTTGAGGCTCATTTTCAAGAAAATACAGTATCTGAGCTTTTTTTCCAGTGAAAATGCACTACAAAGACTCAATAAGCAGAAATGAAATTATTTTTTCCGTGAGGATATGATTTTTCAAAAAGTCCTCATATTCCCATTCTTCTGCTTTCTACTGCAAATATTACTTTCCAAATGGATTCATAATTTTTTTAAAAAAAATTTATTCTCAGAGCTAAGAAAGCTCTGAAAAGTTGTTTTTCTTTCATGGAGAAATAGTGAACCCAATAACTTCAAGTCACACATGTTCAACAGCATTTCTTTTCAGTTCATTGGGGTCTAATAACTGGGAATCATGGTTAAAGGACTGAGGCTGGAGATTTTCCTCTCTAGAAAATGACCCTCAATATATCTTGGAATGTCTTCCAAGTTCTAACAGGTTCCATCTCTATCCACAAACCAAGCTTATATAAAGGGAGATTGTGGTAGAGGGGTCCTGCCTGGCTGTCCCAGGATGCTGCTATTTTAGAGAGGGGAGTATATCAGAATGTGGCTGTCCTGTCCCATGGCAACACTGATAAATGTTGTGAATTTCCTCTGCTAGAACAATCCCTTAAAAATATGCTTAGATACTTTTTTTTAAGACCCCAACTAAAATTAGTTAAGTTCAAAGGATCTGAGTTCAAATGCTGACTATGACATTTATTTCTAGGGTGCCCTTACACACACTGATTTACCTCCTTCATTGTAAAATGAGGGGAGTGAACTAGAGGGTCTCCACAGCATCTTCCAATAATGATCCTATGAGTCATGATACTGTTTGAAGGCAGATTTAGGCTTGATGTAAGGCCAACCTTCCTAACACTCAGGGCTGTTCAAAAAGAGGCTGAGTTGCCTTGGGAGGCAGTGAGGTCCCCTTAAGCAAAGCCTGTGATCACCTAGATGTCAAGTATGACATACAGGGGATTTCTGTTGAGGTCCAGGTTGTCCTACTTGATCAACTCTTCCAACTCTAATACTGTGATACTGTACATAACATATAACTGAAGAATTGCAAAATTAAGATAAAATCACTTTAAAATCACTCTTCTTCAGCTACCAAAAAGTGCCATTTAAAAATGTAAACACTCAAATCTATATACCACTTAACACTGAGAGAAATTTTAAAAAGAATCAGTTTTTTTGAAAGAGTTTTGATCTGATGTATAAAACATAGAGATTTCTAATTTTTTGGATATTTTAATATAATTCCAAATGTGAGAAGCATCAAGAGAAACATTCAAATTCACAAACAAGGATATAAAACCACACATGAAATCATAAACTCTATTATTAGTTGGATAAATAAAATGTTTTAATTTTAATGGGTTAGTTATTTTTCATCCATGTCCCCATCTGAACTACTTTTCTTCTGGGTAGTTTTCAGGATTTTGCTGTTTTAATTATTATTTGCGTCATTGTAGTCAATGTGTAGACCCACCCCATCATGGATAGACTCAGAGGAAGGGTGCAGTAACAGACTGATGTCTGTTCTGTTAAGACTGACCTAGCAAAGAGTGGGAACCATTATCATCAGGCTGGCTGAGAGGCAGCGTGGTTTTTTTTCTTGTTGAATAAATTCTTTTTAAAAATGTTTTTATTTTAATTAATTTACTTTAATTTATCAACAATCACTTCCCTACGCTTTTGAGTTTAAAAATTTTCTCCCCCTTCCTCCCCACTACCCTTCCCAAGACAGCACACAATCTGATATAGGCTATTCATTTACATTGCTATTCAACATATTTTCACATTAGTAATGTTGTAAGTAAGAATTAGAACCAATAGGAGGAACCACCAGAAAGAGGAAACAAAACTCAACAGAAGAGAAAAAAAAAAAGCAAATAGTATGCTTTGATCTGCATTCAAACTCCATAGTACTTTCTTTGGATGTGGATAGCATTTTCCATCACGAGGCCTTTGGAGATGTCTTAGATCCTTGTACTGCTGGGAAGGGTTAAGTTTATCAATGTTAGTCATCGCACAACGTGGCAGTTACTGTGTACAACATTCTCTTGGTTCTGCTTATTTCACTCAGCATCAGACCATACAAGTCTTTCCAGGTTTTTCTGAAGTCTGCCTGTTCATCATTTCTTATAGAGGCAGTGTGTTTTTCAGATAGACACTCATGATGACAATCACTTAAAGGGTCATGGGATTATCTCTGCTGTTGGGAAACTGAATTCTTGATGTGATAAAGTAAGGATACAAATGATACTGTGTTAGCTTTTTATTCTTTTTAACATTGCCTATGTGTTATTAGGATCACATGTACTGACTACTAGAGGGTGGGTAAGTGGCACAGTGGATAACGTGCTGGGCCTGGAGTCAGGAAGACTCATCTTCCTAAGTTCAAATCTGGCCTCAGACACTTATTAGCTGTGTGACCCTAGGCAAGTCACTTAACCCTGCTTGCCTCAGTTTTCTCATCTGTAAAATGAGTTGGAGAAGGAAATGTTAAACTGCTCCAGTATCTTTGCCAAGAAAACCCCAAATGGGGTCATGAAGAGTCAGACATGACTGAAAAATGACTGAACAACTGATTACTAAGGCACATACAAGTCACAAAAGAAAGAATCTCAAGTCTTTCATGTCTCTTTTAAGTCAATAATAAATTAGGGATTCTTCCGTATCCTTAAATGTTTCAGTATCACCATGCTTGACTTTCAAGGAGGGGATAGCTTTTGCTTCATCACACAATCAATGTTTGGGAATGAAGAGTTATGGCATGGGGGACAAGCACATATTTATTGCTACGTGTTTATTTTCTCAGCTCATATTTCCTCCTCCTTCCATCCTTCTCCTTATATTGCAGAGACTGATATATATACTCATATATAACATTCTTCACTATCTTATTAGTTACTCTCATCAGGGTTGTTGTCGCTGGAAGTGAAAATGCTCTTACGCTCTAAGTTCCTATCATTCTATGAAGTTCTTTGGTGGAATTCTGAATTATGGCTATGCTCTCTGGGGCAAAGAAAGTTTAGTTTTTAGACCGCACTCAGAGTATTTTCTATCCAAAATACTTACTGAAACAAATCACTGATACACATCTTCATCCAACAATTCTCCCAAGTAACATATATTCAAGAAGAGTCTCTATTTTAAATAATCCTCTAGATAGCCCTGAGATACCCATTGTGAGCTGACAGCCCACATTCAAATGACTCATATAATAAGTTAAAAGTTATTTCAAGTATATGAATGTTTCTTCGTATTTACTTGCAAAGAAATACTCTGGAAAACCTCTCTGCTAGTTGAAAAACTACCACTGTCCACAAATCATAGTTTCCAATTTGGATTCCTGATATCAGATACCCAGAATTATTCTCTTAAAATATACAGGCTAGATCAGCCCCTTCATGTGCAGGAAGAGGACAAACCTATAGACAGAGATATCTGGAAAGATAAATGAATACTCCAGAAGAATTCTACCAACATCTATGTTTACTGTTATTAACTTGTTTCAGCTGTGTATTACTCTTTGTGACTCCATTTGGGGGTTTCTTGGCAAAGATACTGGAGTGGTTTGCCATTTCTTTCTCCAGATCATTTCACAGATGAGAAAACTGAGGCTAAGTGACTTACCCAGGGTCATACAGCAAATAAGTCTCTGAGACTGGATTTGAACTCATGAAAATGAGTCTTCCTGATTCCAAGCCCAGTGCCCTATCCACTGAGCTGCCTAGTTGCCCCTACATCTTGTTTAGGATCAGTTAAAGTATTCATATCTGGAGTGTTCAAATGTGGCTAGGGTTTTTACTCAGCTTAGATTGGCTCACTCAGCTGCCTCTGCTTACCTGTGAGGCTGCTAGTGTGGATAGGGGACTGGGCCTGGAGTCAGGAAGACCTAAGTTCAAATCCAGCCTCAGACACTTACTAGCTGTGTGACCCTGGGCTAGGCACTTAACCAATATTGCCCTCATCTGTAAAATATTTCCTCATCTGTAAAATGGGGAGAATAACAGCATCTACCTCCCAAAGTCGTTGTGAGGATCAAATTAGAGAATCTTTGTAAAAGCACTTTGTACAGTGTCTGACACATAGTAGGCACTATATAAATGCTTCTTTCTTTCCCTTTCCTTCTCTATGTATAAAACCCTACCACTGCTAACATAATATGGGGGGCCATCCAGATCAGACTACCTGGACTGAACAGGCTTCCTGGGATACAGTTATAAAAACAAAAGACTTCGCTTCCCCAAACCAGGCTAAAAGAAACTTGGGGCAGCAGTAGGGCATAAATGTTGCGTATCTTTTGTATGAGTGTTACTAGTGTTTTTTTTAAAAATGGGGCACCCTTTTGGGGCACATTCTCCCAACCCCCATGCATACTGGTGAGCTGGGTCCCCCAGAGCATGTCTATTTCTCTCTTCAAAGGTATATAGCTAATCCTGAGGGGTTTGGAGTGTGATACACACACACACACACACACACACACAATTGTTGTTGTTTGTCCTTCATTTTCGAAGAGGACCAATGACTTCATGGGTGATGTCTTGACTTGCGGGTGAATTAGATTTAAGTGAGGCAGAGTTGCACGAAGTTATCAGCCTCACTCTCTCTTCTGGAGTCACTGAAGTTCAGTGGCAAGACAAAAGTCAAGACTACTGGTAATGGCCCAGGATGCAGGGGATGCCCTGGGCATCTTCAATGTCTGACCGAGCTCTAAGTGCTCCACAGTGCCTGTGTCAGTCACCTTTACAACTGCTGAGATTGTTCTCATCCCACTCTCATTCCCCATTCCCGTTCCCTTTCCACCAGGGGAAGTCTTCACATGCCTGGGGGCAGACATTCCCCTAACTCACCAATGGGTCTGAGGCTTGTTGGGTTACCCTCATCCTGGCTTAGCCCATCTGCCAAGATGGTTTTACCAGGGTGTGGCTGCTGCACATGCTACAGCTCCTTGGAGGCACAGGTGAGAGTTGGGTGAAAGGTGGACACCAAAGTGGATGAGCAGCCCTGAAAAGGGCTCGGCAGCCCTCACACCAGAGGTGCTAGTCCTCCTGAAACTCCATACGTCCCACAGATACATATACACACACACAGTATACATATGCATAAGCATGCACATTTACTTATATACACCCATATGCACACTCCCCAAAGTCTGGGACACACTCTCCTGCAAATTTAGACTCCAAGAGAAAGTAGACTCGAGCTTCAAAAGCAGATATGGTGGGACAAAAGTTTTTTCCCCTCTTCCTAAAATCTGAAGTTCTCTGAGCTCTGAGGGTTGGCAGTTCTGAGTTCTCTTTCCTTTCAATGCATCTAGTCTGGTAATGTCAAACTCATCCCTGTGGGCCTCATACAGACTTAGAAAGTCACAAAAGAACACATTCTATGTTGTAGTTTCACCTATCTTGTCAAGCATTTTCTAATTAAGCCGGTTCTGCTCACAGAGGAGTTTGGGCCACATGTGGCCTGAGTTTGACACCTGGGTCTAGTTTGACCTCTCCATTATTTGTCACTGGTTTAGTCTCTCCAATGCACTGTCAGTGAGGGGAGGGAGAGGCCCTGCCCACCCGGTAAAAGCCTTTCTCCTCCAATTGTTCTCCCAGGCACAAAGATCTGGTTCCTCGAAGCACTCTCAAAGCTTAAGTGCCTTCCTGCTTGAATCTCTTCATATGTACATACATATGTGTATATATGTGGGTGCATGTATACATGTATTTATTTTTATCAAATCATGATACTCCCTCCTTCTTCTATTCTTCTCCATATATCACATAAGAAAAAAAAATCTAGCCATATAAGATTCTTTAATGCCTCATTACTCTCATCACATACACACACACACACACACACACACACACACACACACACACAATCTAGGCCCACAGGTATGTCTAATTATTTTAACCAATCCCAGTATATCTGATATCATATAATGGTTGAAACACTTCCCTCCTCCCATCTAGTTTACACTTTCATGCAATAAATTTTCTAGGGATTGTTCACACCCAGTTTACACATTTGATTGATTCTGTAATTATCAAAAGGGAGTTCTGACCTGATGAATTATTAAGCTATAGGATATCTTATTAGTTCTCATTTATTGGGATTAGGGAGACATAAAACACCCCCTCTTATACTATCAAAACATTGTGCAGTTAGTTCTACTTAATGAGGCTCCGCCTTGGTTCTCTGAAATCCCACCTGATGATCACATCTGTCTTTGGGGCAGCTAGATGGTGCAGTGGCTAGAGCATGAGGCCTGGAGTCAGGAAGATCTGAGCTCAAATGCAGCCTCAGACACTTACTAGCTATGTGACCCTGGGTGAGTCACTTAACCCTGTTTGCCTCAGTTTCCTCATCTGTAAAATGAGCTAGAAAAGGAAATGATAAATCACTCCAGCAACTTCACCAAGAAAATCTCCAACAGGATCACAGAGTCAGACATGACTCAACAACAACAAAGTGACGAGAGTTGGCGATACTTTCCTTTGAGATAAACTTAAATGCTGCATCTCACCCAATGAGAGATTCCTGCTGCAAGTGCTGTTTGTCTTGGTAGCTGATCCAAATAATAAACAGCTTCCAGGTCCCTGCTCCCCGCTCCCCACCCCCCTCCCAACCGCTTCTCAACAATGTTTGTAAAATTGTTCTTTACTCTCTTGGCTCTCTACAACATAGAACTGTGGTGAGAAAACAGTAAGTAAAGGATTTGGTGAACCAAAGACCGTTATATAAACGTTAGCCATTCATTCGTGAAGCACTGATTAAATGCTCAACATCTGTCAAGCTGCTGTGATAAGTGCCACAGATCAAAGAACAAAAAACAGTCCCTGCTTTCAGGGAGCTTACATTCTATTTGGGGAGAGGGAGGATATCCGTATGAGTAAATACAAGTAGACAAAAGAAAAAGAAAAAAATTGGGGGGTGGGCAGTATCGATGGGGGGGAGCTTAAGGCAAAGTTTGGTGTAGGCGCTGGCATCTGAGCTGAATTCAGAAGCAAATTAGGGAATGTAAGAAGCAGAGGTGAGAAGTGGGCGCATTCTAGTCACAGGAGACAGACAGCCTGTGCCACGCACAGAGGCTATCAGTGCCATCCCCTTTATTACCCACTTTGCTACGATCAAGCCCAAATTATTAGAATTCTCCAGGACTATCCGGAGGCCAGACCAACATCAAAACTCAGAGCTGATGGAGCCGCTGAGGGCTCAGGCAGTAACAAACTAAGGCCTATGACAACAAGTCAAAACCCATTAAACTCAAGACCCCCTTTTAAGTTCCCCTCCGGTGCCCTGACCCTGTTGCTCAAAGCTAAAGACTTTACAAGGTTTGGGGAAACATTCAGAAGAGCTTCTGCTTCGGCCCTCATTCAGCTGCACCTCCTAATTAACACCGCCAGACTCCTTTCTAATCAATTATTCATTCGGATGACTAGAGTATCTTTGGAGCTCCTCTCCTTGACATCAGAACTGTTCCAAGGATGACACTGGCGTGTGTGCTCTGCAGAATGAAAGGCGGATTTTAAGCAGGTTTTGGTGCTAAATGGGAACAAGGCAAGGAGAAGTGAAATCAACACTTTTAGTCAAAGTTGAGCTGCAGGCAAGCTGCAGGCAGCGCACAGCGTGAGAGAATTTGGCTCCAGAAAGTGCCCAGGTGTTGACAGCTGAGGAAGAGTTTGAAGGCTTCATGGTAGAAAATGTTCCGTCAATAATGCTGTGACGCAGTGCTTAACCAGGGTTTCCAATCACCGCCCACATTTCGGACCACTAATGGCAGAGAACCTCAAAGTCACAGCAAGCTTTGACATAAGATAAGCAGACTATTGAATACTTTTTTCCCTGTGATTTATAATATGGCACTACCTTGACTAACTAAATAAAGGAAATGTGTTCAGGCTAAATATTTAAGGGAGTGAGAGGAGCACAAAAGATCATGGATTGAGCTTTAAAAAAACAAACAAGCACGCTGTTATTCTTTTTGAATAAAATGTAACACATTTTACAATGCCTAGGTTTTAAATCAATATTACAAATGCCATCAAATAAAATTTCTAGTTATGTTCTATCACAGCTAAGTTTCTCCAAAGGATGCAATCTTGGGAGCAAATGGGAGTTACTTGTATTAGCATTCATATTTATATGAGATTGTAAAATTTACAAAGTGTTTTATATAGAAGAATAATACATTTATATAGTGCTTACTGTGTGCCAGGTACTGTGCTGAGCTCTTTACAATTATCATCTCATTTGATCCCTTTAACGATCCCAGGAGGTAGGTGCCTTTATTATCTCCATTTTACAGATGAAGAAACTGAGACTAAAAGATTAAGTGACTTGCCCAAGGTCATACACCTAGCAAGTGTGGGAGACGTGTGTGTCTTTATATGTGTGTATGTAAAGATATAGGTTACATACCTATATCTGTAAATATATGTATATCTACATAGATATATAGATAGATAGATAGATACAGGGATGGATAGACAGATACACACGCACACATATATAGATATATATGATAGAAAATGAGCAAGAGATAGTGAAATAGAAGATGGATGGATAAAAAGAAAGACAGGAAGAAAGAAGGAAAGAGAAAGGAAGGAAGGAAGGAAGGAAAGAAGGAAGGAAGGAAGTAAGGGAGAGAGAAAGAGAGAAAGAAAGAGAGAAAGGAAGAAGGAAAGGGGAAGGAAGGAAGGAAGGAAGAAAGAAAGAAAGAAAGAAAGAAAGAAAGAAAGAAAGAAAGAAAGAAAGAAAGAAAGAAAGAAAGAAAGAAAGAAAGAAAGAAAGAGAGAGAGAGAGAGAGAGAAAGAAAGAAAGGAAGAAAGAAAGAAAGAAAGAAAGAAAGAAAGAAAGAAAGAAAGAAAGAAAGAAAGAAAGAAAGAAAGAAAGAAAGAAAGATGGTAGATAAATAATGGCAGCTAAGTGGTACAGTAGATAGAGTGGTGGACCTAAAGTCAGGAAGACCTACATTCAAACTGATCCTTCTATACTTACTAGATGTGTGACTTTGTCACTTAATCTTTGCCTCAGTTTCCTCATCTGTAAAATGGAGATAATAACAGCATCTACCTTTCATAGTTGCTGTATGGATCAAATTCGATAATAATTGTAAAGAGCTTAGCATAATACCTCTATTATTAGTATTAATTATTTTATCTTACCTGATCCTTAAGTCATCTCTATGAGGTTACTATAAGTTCCTTGATGAAAATTAACATCTGGCAGGATCTAAGACCCCTTCAATTCAACAGGCATTTATTAAAACTTTATACGCTTAAAAACTAGGTGAAAATAGTCCCTGGTCCCAAGGAGTTTATATTCTATAGAGGTGATGCAAAATGTACATAAGTAAGTAAATTTAAAGCCTACACAAAGTAAAACTCAAAGTGATTTCTGGGGAATAGAGGAGAACACTAACTGGGGGTGGGGGTGGGGAGGAAAGGCCTAGAGCAGGGGTAGTGACTTGCTGAGACATGAAAGGAGCCAGGAATTCTGGATGAATAGTAAGCTCACTTCTAGCTCAGGAATTTGAGTCTTCTAGAAATCAATTCTTCTAATAGCTAAGCCTCAGTTTTCATCATTGTATATTATATTACACCAGACTAATTATACTGATGATTATCCAGGTCCCATCGATCTCTCCTTTCTCTGAGTTCTACAGCTCTTGGTGCCCAAATTATTCATTTGAGCTCTTGATAACAAATGGGTTGCATTGTACAGGGCTGTTGGGAGGAAGGCACTCGGTATAACTGAGAGTGAAATATACATGTGCCTTGCTATTACTGTGATGAATAATGTGTAAAAAGCCTGTCTTCCCCTTTCCACTAGGAGATTATAAGACACTGGCCTCTTGGTCATTCCACAAACATTCTCTCTGGATGTTCTCCATATCCAGAGCCCTCTCCTTCTCCTGGCTAACACCCCATCTTCTACAAGAAGCTTTCCCCAACCCCTCTTCATTCTAGTGTCTTCCCTCTCTTAATTATTTCATAGTCCTATATATACACCATGCTTTGTATATATTTGTTTCCATGTTTTCTCCCACTAGATTATAAGCTCCTTGAGGGCAGGGACTGTCCTTTGCCTCTTTTTTGCATCCCCATCCCTTAGCATAGTGCCTGGCACATAACAGGTGTTCAATAAATGTTCATAGACTTTGAGACAGAAACTACATCTTGAACTTCTTTGGCTTCTCATGAGACAGCAAGGTATAGAAACAGTACTGGATGTGGATTCAGCAAGATGTGGGTTTAAATTCTGCCTCCGACACAAGTTCTGATCATGGGCAAATCACTTCTGAGACTCAGTTGCTTTGACTGTAACATGGGGAAAAGAACACCTGTAAGACCTAGGGCAGCTGTGAGGGTCAAATGAAAAAAAAAAGTCTATTCAAACTGCTTTGCAAACCTTAAATCAGCATATAAATAAATTTGGCATCCTGCCCCACTCCACCCCCAGCAGCTGGTTCAAAAATAATCCACTGACTGGTTGACTCTATTTGTCCACATCTTCACGGGCTGATAAACTTGAGTTGAGAAAGAAGAAGAGTCAAAACAGTAGGGATTAATATAAACCAAAGGGGCCAGGTTAAGATGGGTAGGTTGGAAATAGGATTTTCTTTTTCCCTCCATTTTTTTTCCCTTTAAACTGTTTTGGTAGGGAAACTTTGTGGTTTAGCTAAACAATTTTTTTGGGACAAGGGAGGTTTGCAAAGGGGAAAGGGCTAAGGGGGTGGAGACTCTACCCCAGAGTAATATGGAGAGAACACATTACAAATCACATTAGCGTCATTTTCTTGGAGGAGAACAGCAAGTGATTCATTAGTCCACATAGCCCAGGCATCGAAATATTAAGCTGTCTTACAGCAATCCATCATATTCAATTTCCACTTTCAAATCTTTCTTTATGAAAGATCAAACGATACTCCTGAACATACCACCTAATTGTACAACCATGCTGATGTGGATTCTAACGTCTTTAACTGGGCCAGCAAATTATACTAAGTCAGCAGCACCGACCATGAGTAGGCAATGAGTAATCAAATTCAAAAAGAAAAGAAAAATGGGAGGAATGCAGGCGACAAAGTGTTAAACAACCCTCCCAATTTAAACCAGGTAAAAACACTAAAAATAATTTGCAAAACAATTTTCCTTGTGCATTTAATAAACGTGTGTCAGAGGAAACAAAATCAGAGAGGCTGAAAGTTTAAAAAAATCAATTAAAATAAAGTCACAGGGCATGGCTGTGAACTGTTCCTGGCAGTTATTTGATGTAATATGGTTACTATTTCTAGTCAGTCAAATTAACACAATTTTGCCACTGCAGACTGTGTGTAGCGTCACACAACACGCACGCTTCCCGAGAGGCTTGTTCTAAGAATCAAAGTAATAAATTCCTTTTTAAGTGTGGAAGAACTGGACCATACTTATTAGAAGTATTATACTCAAGGAAAGCAACACCCTCAAGGAACCTAAAATTAATTTGCAAATCATTAGGCCCCATCTGACCCTCCCCAGCCTTTCTTCCTCAGGTTTCCCATTTAAAAGGCTTCTGCTCCAAATCAGTTGATTTATCTCTCTATTTGTATCCATGGCTATGCTTTTATTTTCCTATCAGTCTGCCCATCTGGATATGTACTCTGCCACACTGCTATTGATCGAAAGAAGTTCAGGGAAGACAGTGTTGGCTTTTATTCCTACAGGGAAACCACCTAGCTGAAGGGTGCAGCAGCAGCAGTGCTTAAGGTCAAATCGGGATTCATCTCTCTGTGCTGATATGTTAAAATGGGATGGCACAAAGGGAAGAAACTGTAGATTTTGCAAGTACACAAAACAAACACCACCATGTCAACCTTTTCTTTCTTTTCTTTTCATCTTCCTTTTGGGGCTAGAGCAGGAAGTTTTATATAAGATAAACTCTCCTTCCTGCTCTGGCTTTTTAAGAATTAAAATGATTTAATCAGAGGGTCATCTTACTTTGTTTTTTCCTCAATCTTCATGCTTTGCTAAGGGGAGAGAGAGTGAGAGGGAAAGAGGTGGGGTAGGAGAAAGAGAGAAAGAAAAAGAGAAAGGGAAAAAGAGAGAAGAGAGGGAGAAAAAAAGGGGGGAAAGAGAAAGAGGAGAGAGAGGGAGAAAGAGAGGAAGGGAGGAAGAGAAAGACAAGAACACATGCATGAGGGAAACTAACATGCTGAGTTCCTCTGGTTAATGCATTACAGGCTACAACCATTGGGGGCAATCAGGCCTTTGCCTGGTGGCCCGGGAGTAATGTGCACACTTTAGGGAAAGGAAATGGAGAGCCGCTGATATCGTGCAGAGAGCCCACTCCTTTAATCAAACACTGTGACTTGATTTTAAAACCACTAAGAATAATTCAGCCTCGATGTAAGGGCTAACATGATACGTCAAGCATTAGAGTCCTCACCAGAACTGGAACTAAGGCGAGGCAGGCAGAGTTGCATTACAGAATGCTGTATGGTGTGATGACCGCCCTTCTCTTCCCTAGCCCTGAGCTGACACTCACAGAGTCGCCTCATCGTGGGGCTTGCCTTCCCATGGAGGGGACCTTAGATGTCATCTAGGTCAACCCCAACTGCCATGAGTCAAGTTTTTCTCAGGGTTTGAGTAGGAACCACTGGTTATGCTATGGGGGCAAAAGTCACATTCTGGGGGAGAATCACTGTCCCTCCATCTGGGATGACCACCCCCAAGGTGGACTCTTCTCTTCACTGTCCTGCCTTTCACTTCAATGAACTTTCGCTGGGAACAAGAATTCCTATTTTATAGCTATGGCTATGACAACTTCTTACAGAAGAAATTAAGCAGCTCCGAAAAGTAAGTGTAAAATGTATTGGTAAGGAAACAACAGAATTCAGAACAGCATCAACCTGACTGTAAAAGTCATCACATGACCCCTGAGCCATTTGACTCCTGAGTATCCTATCACCAGTACTTGTAAGGCAATATTTGCCTTCGAATGGGTGAAGACTTTTAGCTTCTACTAAGATGCTCCTGGCATTCTCCTTAGCTCCCTCAGGGCTCACCAGTGAAGCAACGTTGTGAGAACATGTGGTATCACTCTAGTGCACACTCAGTTTTTCTTGCTTTCCTGGTAGTAGGGTTGAGTCAATTGGATTTGGAATTCAGAGGAAAGGGATTCAAATCTCAGCTTTGTTACATACTGTTTTTGTATGATCTCTATAAAACAACAACAATTGAGCCTCAGTTTCCTCACCTGTAAAAAAAAAAAAAAAGAGGATGGACCAGATGGCCTCTAGCTCTTGATCTACAGTCCAACGGACTAGATCTTCTTTAAGGGTCATTCCAATTTTTAATCTCATGAGCTCATTCTTGCCAAGTGGAGAAAAGACCAGCTCATCTCCCTTTTAACAGCAATTGCTTAAATTCATCAAATGTAGGCTTCAAATTAGACTCATCATCCTGTTTTCTATTTACCTGTCTGTAAGGAATCTGCTTCTGGGTCATTAGAAAGGACCTTAAGGATATGATGAATACTTATTTCTTAATTACTTACTGAAATCTACTTCAAGGTTAATGATGTGAATTAGCAGAATGATGGAGAAGTCAGCTAACCTTTCATCTAATGCAAAAGGATAAAAAAAACCAAACAACCTCTCTCCTTGAGTTACACTTTATAAAAGTTTGCATTTGATGGCTTTCAGAGGAGAAGTAAAAAGTATTTTAAACTTCAAATTTTTTTTATATAAATTTTTTTAAAAAAAAAATTTAAAACAAAATGATCTAACCAGCTTTTCACACTGGGACCCAGAAAGAACAGACCTAAACTTAAGTTTTTAGGTCAGAAGAAGATATTCTCTGTGTTAGATTCCCATTGTCTCGCTTTAAAAAAAAAACACAACTAAAACCCCAAATTTGCCCAACAAATATACTAGAGAGTTGTATCTACATTAGGAAGGAATTCTTTGATTTAAAAAAAAAATCCCTTTCCATCAGAGGTACCACAGTATAGTGGATAGAAAGCTGTCCTGGATGCCAGGAAGACCTGAATTCAGTTCTCCCTTCTGACACATCCTGTTTTTGTCACCATTAGCTGATCTTTTAAGTTCTCAATGACCTACGCAACCCTAACACTATAAATTGCAGAGAAGGTTCTGACCTGCATTGACAGAGAGAATTTCCTCATCCCTGCAATGAAAGCATGGGTCCAGTTCCTGTCTCTATCCTTTTCTTCAACAAAGCTCTCTTAGTATTTGCTTGGAAGACAATAAACTCAAAACTAAAGCATTAGCAGTGGGCTCCCAAATGAAAGTTAATTAGAAGTGAACACGAAAAAATTCTGAAATTATAAAGTACAAATGAATAGCATACAACTGATAAAATATTATTTAAACAATTGATAAAATATCTTTTTACAAATAGCTTTTCAATTACAGTTACCAAAAAAGTGAAGTACGTATAAGGTACTAGAAGCGACAATTCTGTTTCAATAATATTTATGGTCCTTTTTCCAACAACCATTTATTAAACAACTACTGTATGAAATACACCGTAGTAGGCACTATGTAAGACATGATCTTCCCAAACACTTTTTAATCTTGCTCCAATAAATATAATACAAATTGGAATGTATAAAAGTAGCATACAGCCAGGTCCCAATTAGTGTGAATAATGAATCCTGAGAAGTGGTTGCACTATTCAAATTCAAGTTCCAGTGACCTGAAGCCAACTACCATGTTTTGCATAACTATAATTTCAAATAGTGTGAACCCAAATACATGTGATGGGATTCATTATCCACACTGATCAGGAACTAGCTATAAAGTGATACGAACAGGTAGGGAGAGATCACATCCAGTTTAGATCACAGCCTTCGTGAATTTTCCCCTTGGGGCCTCAGCTGCCTCAACTACAAAACGAGGGCATTCTTTTGAGGTAGCAAAAAAAACAAACAAAAGAGAAATCCCAAAACTGGAAAGAAAGAGCGTACCCATCAACTGGGAAAAAACCCAAAACAAATTAACGTAATGGAGACGAAAAATAGGAGGAAATCAAAGGAACGTGGGAAGACTTGCATGAATTGATATGCAATGAAGAAAGAAGGTGAAGGATAGGGGCTTTATCCCAGAGCAGAAAATTCTGAGAGCACTGACACCTTCCAGAGACTCGCTTCTTCCCACGTGAAGCAGTAACCAAAACCTGGGACATACTTCCTCAATCTCTGCAGCTGCAACCCAAGTGAGTTTACCTTACTCAGGTGCAAAAAAAAAAATTGCTAGTTAAACCTCCACAGTAATATAAACAAATAAATACTAAATTGCATTTTAAATTGAATTAATTGTGATCAATCTTGATCCCAGAAACCATATGGTAAAAAGTAATGAAAAACACATCCTTTTGGTAGGAAGAAGGTGAGGGATTATGGGTGTGGAATGTTGTATCTATACTGTCAGATGAGGTCTTATTTTCAATCAATTTTGTTTAACACTTTTTTTTTGTAATACAAAGGAGGGTTTAATGGAGCAAGGGTAAAGTAGAGGAGAGAAGAGAAAGGAACAAGCATTTATTAAACACCTACCATGTAACAGACATTGTGCTAAGTGTTTCATAGATACCTCATTTGATTAGCAAACGACTTAGGTGTAAAGCACTAAAAACATCAATAAAACACTTTAAGCGGTAGGGGGAAAACCAAGAAGAGTATTGGACTAAAAATAAAACGAAGGCGCTGCACTGCCTGATCAGTAAGCTCCCTTCCAGGGCTAACATTCTCATCTAATAATTATAGTTCCTCTGAAAAACTCTGACAGGCAGCCAAGAGAAACAGAGGGCTAACTATTTTCTTAGGGTCAAAGAATAAATGGGTCATTAAAGAAGAGAATGAACATAGAACTCTACGTTTCTAATGAAAAAACAGTTCCAAGATTCTGGACAATTGAGGGAATGTTGCCCATCATTCGGGGGAAACTTTGGCCTCTGGTGACAGAATTCATTCAATGGCAGAGCACCATTTGCCATAAATAACACATTTTCCCTGATGTCATGATATGAAACAGATCCCACTTCCTGTGTCCTGGATAACTCTGCTATATAAAAACAACTACTCTCCGAAAATGAGGTGGGGAGGCAGAAGGATTTTTGTCCTCTACGGTCCAATTAGAGGCAGTACAGGGCCCTTGTGAAAGCAGATATCTAACCTTAGCATGCATAGCTTCAGCATGATGCACAGCTCAGGATGACACTCAAGGTCAATCACTCATTTCCCCTTTTAATCTGTCTTAATTAATGTGATGAGATGTTTCCAATAGCCCTTCTTATTCTCCCTGGGAATGGGAAAAAATATTTATCGATATCCCAAAAGGGTTTCCCAACTTTGACTCCCCATCCACAGCCCGCCCCTACCCTCAAAAACAAAACCACCTTCACCAAGGGCAAAGCAGTGCTGGCCATGCCCCTACTCTGTCCAGTCTAGTTTGGTACACTCTAATCTAGTCCAGTTTCTACTCGGTCAGTGCTGCTCCTCCATCAGACAAAGGAAGCCCATCCATCTTCCTGGATACAAGGCACTCTCTTCCTCCTCCCCGGGGAGGAAGCTCCTTCCTTGCCCTTCTCAAGCATACTCAACCCAAGATTGCCTTGGGGCACTAATTTCTTAAACTACCACTGGAAGATTCTTTCCAGAAGCCAGCCCCTTGAGATAGACCAACAGCATTTATCAATCACCAGGGCAACATTTATATCCTTTTGGCTGCTATTTTCTAGTAATCACAAGAAACCTGCTTGGCCCTGGAGTCTCAGATCAACAAAAGAAATTTCCATGTATCTCAAAAAAGGCTTTTGCCGCAGAGAACAGTTCTCCAGTAAGAGTGCTTCCCTTTCAACAAGAAAAAAAAGGACCTAAATTCATCTCTAAATCTCCCAGGCAGGGACAAGTCTAAGCCTAGAAAGGGCTTCATTAGTGGAGTTATGCTTTTGTTTTTGAGAAAAGCTTTTGATGATAAGCTCTATTGGAAGACTTCAAATCTGGAGTCATCAGTGCAAATGCAAACTAATGCACTCAACGCGAGTCTTTACGTGATCATTTGGCCCAGGTAATTGCTTTCATCTTCCCTTAGATGGACTGAGCTGGGTAGTGGGATCTAGAAGAATTGTCTATTTCTAATTATAATCCATTCTTGAATATCTGTTCTAATGATGGGGCAGTCAAAATAGTAGATAACAAAACAAAACAAGAAAGCCCACTTGTACTTGCCTTTGGAAAGGAGGAGCCAGAAAATGACCCAGGAAGCTCTAAATGATAATGGGTTGGCCTAAATAGGAAGAAATTTGGGCAGGACAACTCCTGACAAACATGTTTCTCATCTTGGAGAGAAAAATATGCGAAACGCATAACCACAGGCCTTTTATTTCAGACTGTTCTGACAAAAATTACCATTCTCAACTCTTGACTCTTTTCCCTTGCACAATACCCTCATTCTTGAACTCCAGAAGACCCCGAGTCTCCATTCTATCTCAGCTAATGACCCTCAGCTCCAGTGAATGCCCAGGGCACCTTCCACCAGGAATCTGTGTGGGGACAGATGTTAAGTCCAATTAATAATGGTGGCCCACAACCTTCCCATCTGCCTCTCTTCCCACTGTTTTCTATTTCAATCCCCAAGTAAATTCTAATGCCCCTTGATCACTTCTTCCTTCTCTTCATTAGTGTTTCATATTAGATAGGCTAGACTGCAAACTATTTGATGTGTTTTAAAGAATATTTTAAAATATGCTTGCAAATTTGGCTCAAACAAGGGGTTAGAGTCGGAGGGTTAGGGTTAGGGTTTGCAACACAGCTTTTTATAGAAGAATGAAGGATTTTTTTCTACCAGAAAGTAAGCAAAGCAGTGAGTAGAAAGATCCATTGGATCTGGAGGCAGAGGGGCAGGCAGCTAGGTAGAGTGCTGTGCCTGGAGTTGGGAAGATCTGAGTTCAAATCCAGCCTCAGACACTTACTATGTTAATTAGCCTCTGTTTGCCTCAGCTGCAAAATGGGGATAATAATAGAGCTGTCCTGAGGATCAAGTGAGATCAAACTTGTAAAGTACTGAACACAATGCCTGGTACACAGTGGGTGCTATATAAATGTTTTTTCCTCTACACACCCCAATCTCCAGAACCTGGGGTCTAATCCTGCTTCTGCCACTTACAGAATGCGACCTTGGACAAATCATTTAACCTCTGTGGGCCAGTTTCTTCAGCTGTAAAATGGGAGAATTGGATTAAGCGCCCTCTTTGCTCCTTTTCAGTACTAAATCTATAATTAGTGAAACCCTCCCTCAGATCTCACATAGCACTTAGTTTTTTCTCATGCATTCATTAGTAATACTGCAAATATAATTAATCCATGTTTTAACCTTTCAGTAGGCTGTAAGCTCCATGAGGGCAAGGTAGAAGATTTATATAAACTTTGTATCTCTACTGTGTTTAGCACACAGAAGACACTCTGGTTGAATGAATAAATGAATACCCTAGGAGTCAGGAGACTTGAGCCTCAGTTTCACTTAACTGTGTGACCTCAGCATTATGGGAGTAATGGCAGTACCCTAAATATTTGCAAAAATGTAAAGGATTCAGTCTAAAACGGGTTTTTTGACAGGGGCCCATGACCAACCCTGGCCCAGGGGTCTGTGGAGAGATTTGGGGTGGAGGGAGGGGTTGTGAATGTCGATGGGGAAAAATAAAACACATTACAGCTTCATTTCAATATAATTGGTTCCACTGTAACTCTATGTATTTAAAAACATGATTAGTAGGAAACATAGGTTTCACCAGACTATTAAAGGGATCATTCATGACACAGAAAAAAAATTAAGAAAACTTTGATCTAAAAATAACATAGCTGCTGCTATCAAGATGATATCAAACAACATATACCGTAATTATTATAATGTAAATGGAAATAATTTTTGAAATAACAAATAAAAATAAATAAAAGAAAATAATTTTTAAAAGAAAATACGTTTGTGGAGACTGGGGAGGGGATTACGGTTGTGGAGTGCTGAATATAATGCTAGATTTTTTCAACATATTGTTTAGTTTTGCTGAACTATTTCCCCCCTCTTTTTCATTCTTTGTTGTAAGAGATGGTTCTCTGGGAGGTGAAAGAGCGGAGGAATATGCTGGGAAATATAAAATCAAAAGACAGCAATAAAAGTTATTGCTTTAAATGCACAGAAGAAAATGATAAGTACAGAAAGGGACATAAATATAACCATTTTGTTATTTCTGTTAAGTTCAATATGCATATTTTTAAATACTATATAACTAGTTCATTGTTTCTTCTATAAACTTCTCTCTTGTTCTTTTTTGTATACTGAAATGTTTATGGCTTGATGATTAAGTTCATAATAAAAAAAGAAAACTAAAAAAACAAACAAACAAAAAAACTAGTGATAAGGGCCCAGAGCACAGAGAAAAGATTAACACAGAAGTAACATGATACAAAGAATGGGCCGTTTAGGTGATAAACATAAAAAACAAAGCACACGAAAATTTTCATATTTTTACCTGTTTTGTGAGTTTTAAAAAATCTCTTAAATTGTGGGGGCAATCATCAACAATCTTATCCCTAGTTACTTGGGGTGGTCAACACAGTGTTAGCACCTAGTGTTCAATAGAATGCTAACTCATATAGGGCAGGGCTCTTTTTCCTCCTTATCTTTTGGTCTACATATAGTGTCTAATACAATGCAGGTACCAACTGCTTAAAAAATGTTTATTAAATTGAATTAACTCTAGAGGTAATGTTTTCTCTTCAGTAAATAAAGTTTCAGGCAAAAGATGTTAAATAACTGTGTCCATGAACCAATCAAAAAGAGGAAAGGGAGTAACTGCAAATATTTGAAAAAAAAGTATATCTATCTATCTATCTATCTATCTATCTATCTATCTATCTATCTATCCATCCATCCATCTATCTATCTCTCTAGCATCTCCTTATATTTATGTTTTCCTTTCAGGTTCAAGGTCTGGGGCTTAATCTGCACTGATGCAAGGAAAGAAGGCAGCCCTGTGGTCTCTAGCTCACTGCTTAAGCCTAAAAGCAAGGCTAGAGGTGCACTTGGCTGGGCTGAAGGGCCACCCTCAATCAGGTTAGATAAAGTATGCGAAAGACAGGTAGAGAAGATGGGGAGGGAGGCTGAGGTAGCTGAAGATGGTCGACCTCTGTAATAGGCAAACTATTCTATTAAGCCAACGTTTTTCTCCTGGGCCTACAAAGACAAACCCATTCCATTTAGCAATTTTTTTTTTAATTGGGAAGGAGAGATGAGGAGGGTGGGTACGAGCTATTCTTTCAAAGTGTGTGAGGGCACTGGAAGATGACTATGTCAGGCACATTTTTTGTAATTCTCTTGTCAAATATTAAAAGGCCAGGAAATCTATAGGGCAGGGAAATGAAGTATACTGTATTGCTTGATGCCACTGGGCTCTACTGCCTTCTTCCAGGCCCTGGCTATTAATCTCTATCTCTTCTTCTCCCCTCAGCTCCTAAAACAGCCACAGGTTTTAGTGAGGAGGAAAGAACAGTGGACTTGGGAGTCCGAGGACCTGGATTTGTGTCATGGTTCCATCACTTACTGGTTGGATGACCTAGAACAAGTCTCTTGGCCTCCCATTTACTGATCTATGGGGGGAAAAAAAGGGGGTTTGAAGTGGGATAGAGATTGGACCAGACTGACTTCTAAGGTTCTTTTTAGGCCCACAGTACTCTAAATACGAAGTCAGGCCATTTTCCTCTGTGTCTTTAATAACTTCAATTTTCACATACTTTCCATATTTCAAAAAGGGAATCATTTAAATTCACAAGATATTTGTCCAGCTTGTTGAATGTTTGTTGAAAATAAACACCAATTTCCTCATTTGGACTCTAAAACTAAAAGGCAAGCAGGCAGGATGAATGGTAATCAGACTTCAGGTCTAAGATAAATGCAATACCTTCTTGTTTGTCCTTTCCAAATTCTTCTTTTGTTTTATTTTTTTTTCTGAGAATTCTGTCAGAAATACAGTAGTTAATACAGGGTATAATAAAAAGATTGTTAAAGTTAGGAGACAGAGACCTAGGGTGGAATTCTGACTCAGACAATCGCTAGCTATGGCCCATGGGCCCACCTGTGAGCTAAAAATGGTTTTTACATTTGTAAATATAGTTGCATTATATTTTAAAATGTAAATATAACTCAGTTCACAGACCACTCAAAAACAGAGGAGTTTAGTTTGCCAGATCCCTGATTATTTATATTTGACTTTAATATACAGAGTAACTGAACCATCATTATTTTTCTTTGCCTTCTTCTTCTAACAATTGCTCATCCTCCTCACCTTTCCCATCCTTTCTCTTTTATCTTCTTCTCTCACCCAAGCTGGCTCCCACTGCTTAATCAGAGAGGCCAAGAGCCAAAAAACCACCCATAGCAGCAAACCAGAGTTAGAAATGCAAAATGCCGTCTTCTCCCTCTAAAATCTCCTATGGCAAACCAACATCTGGGAATTTAGAGCTCTGATTATCTGGTATGTTCCACTACTATGATTAATCTCCAGCCTTCAAACTATTTCCTCACTCAATTTTGACTTTTTAAAAAAGATCCTAACACCTTAAAAGCAGGATTATTATTATTATCAATAATAAGAACATATATTTACACAACGCTTTATGTTTTACAAAAGTGCCTTCCCAATGATAACCCCACAAGGTAAGAAAATATTCAGTCAACAAGCATTTATTAAGCACTTATTATTCGCCAGGCATTGTGCTAAGTGCTGGGTATACAAAAAAAGATAAACATTATCATGCCCCCCCTTATGGATAAGGAAACTCAGGGTCAGAAAGATTCAAAGTGTATGTCCATGATCACACAACTAGTGCCACAAATTCAAACCCTGATCTTCTGACTCAAGTGTACCTTTCTTTTTCCTCAAACATCTGGGTGGAGTCAGCCCAGGACCCTGTACCCAAGAATCTAGGGAAGAACAGCTGACCTCCAGAATAACAGCCCCGCTTCTAATTTAGTCTGAAACCATAATTAAGGGGGGCAACCTTTATGGAGAGGGGGGCTTATCATCCCCCCCTCCCCAGCAACCGCTGTGAATGAGGCCTGGGAAGCTCAATGGCAGCGCTCTTGGAGACCAGTGGCCCTGCATCCAGACCACCCTGCGCTGACACCCACCACCAGCCATCTTCCTAGGAAGTGACCCTGGTGGAGATGTAACCCGGCAAATGCCTCAGCCTCCTCGGGACCCATAGCTATTGAAGGCCCAGAAAAGAAAATTCTCTTCCCTAAAGTCCTTGCCACCATCAAATGGTTCAGTGTTGGTTGATTTTAGTGAAGAGAACATTACTATCTTTTTGTATTCATTCTTGG
The DNA here is from genome assembly GCF_003287225.1 of Phascolarctos cinereus. Taxonomy (NCBI): domain Eukaryota; kingdom Metazoa; phylum Chordata; class Mammalia; order Diprotodontia; family Phascolarctidae; genus Phascolarctos; species Phascolarctos cinereus. The sequence continues at coordinate 111,097,053 of NW_027556402.1, read as the reverse complement.
CAATGTGAGCTCCTCAAGAGCAGGGACTATCTTTGGCCTTGCTTTGTATCTCCAGTGCTGAACACAGTGCCAAGCACACAGCAGGTGCTTGACAAAGAAAGGAGAAAATCTCTGGCTTCAAGGAATCTTCATTCTTTTTTTTTTTTTGCCTTTTTGGTGAGGCAGTTTGGGTTAAATGACTTACCCAGGGTCACACAGTTAACAAGTGTTATGTATCTGAGGCTGGATTTGAACTCAGGTCCTCCTAACTTCAGGACTGGTGCTCTATCCACTATGCCACCTAGCTGCCCCTAGTAATCTTCATTCTTAAAAAGACAATACAGAGCAAAGATTCTTAACCTGGATACATGAACTTATTTTTAAAAATATTTAGGGGGGCAGCTAGGTGGCACAGTGAATAGAGCTCTGGCCCTGGAGGCAGGAGGACCTGAGTTCAAATCCAGCCTCAGATACTTAACACTTACTAGCTGTGTGACCTTGGGCAAGTCACTTAACCACAATCGCCTCACCACCACCCCCAAAAATGTAGAAAAGCAGTTTTCAATGCAATTGGTTTCCTTTGTGATCCTACATATTTTATTTTATGGGTTTAATTTTTTTTTTTTCTGCAAAGGGGTCTATAAGTTTCAACAGACCACCACGAGGAGCTAACACAAAACAGGTTATGGGTCTTTGAAATCAAGAGATACACACTAAACCAAATTTGTCAAGGAAGGGGGCAGTAATATATAATAAAGCAAATACAAATACACAATTTAAAGTTAAGAGGTTTACCCTGAATAAAATGACAGCATAAAGAAATATCTTAATAATAATACCACCACAGCTCCCCTATCTTTCTATCACTTCAAGACTTACAAAATGGTTTCTTCACAAAAGCCTTGTAAGAGCTTGTAAGAATTATTAAACCATTTGGGAGAGAATCTGAAACTCAAAATTTAAAAAAAAGAGTGTTAAAAAAGAAGAATGAATTATTATTACCCCATTTTATAAATGAGGAAACTAAATCTAAGGGGTATGTGAAATAACTTTCCCAAAGTCACACACTTACTAAGTATCAGAGCTGAGATTTGAACTCAGGTCTTTAAGCCATCACTCATATTCAAACTGTGCCCAGTAGAATGCAATCTCATTGAGGGCAAGCGCTATGATTCATTTTTGTCTTAGTATCCCCAGAGCCCAGCACAGTGCCTTGAAAATACTTCGTTGGTTGTCATCCTTCATGCTTAAAGAGAACCAAAATGACACCACTACGTCAGGGTCAAGGTACCGTGGGTCCGACTGTGGCTGATCAGACCAACACAAGCTCAGAAGGCTCTACCACAGGTCGGGCACAAAGAGTCTACGTGAACATTTGGAATGGAAATGTCTCCAAATCTGCACACCTCACTTCTCCTTTGAATCACTGCAATTCTGCTTTGCTCATAGAGCAAAGCGCCTTCTTTGATGCAGGCATGCCATGCTGGGCGGTCCTGTGCCAGTGCCTAACTTATCTCACAATCTATACTAAAGTCCTTTGGAGAGACCTGGATAATATCTTTGAATCGCTTCTTCTGACCTCTGTGTGAGTGCTCGCCTTGTGTGAGTTCTCTCTAAAATAGTCCTATAAGCAAACATACGTTTGGCACTTGAACAACCGGCCAGCCTACTGAAGTTGTGCTCTCTGCAACAGAGTTTGAATGCTTGGTAGTTCAGCTTGAGAAAGGACCTCAGTGTCTGGTACCTTATCCTGCCAAGTGATCTTCACAATTTTCCTAAGATAATTCAAATGGAAGCAATTCAGTTTCCTGGCATGGTGCTGGTATACAATCCAGGTTTCACAGGCATACAACAGTGAGGTCAGAACAATGGCTCTGTAGACCTTCAGTTTGGTACTCAGTCTAACACCTCTTCTTTCCCACAATTTCCTTTGGAGCCTCGCAAACACTGAGCTAGTTCTGGCAATGCACGCATCAACCTCATCATCTATGTGGACTGCCCTGGAAAGTACCCTGCCAAGGTAAGCGAACTTTGCCCACAGCATTCAAATGGGGAAATTTTTAATGTTTATAAATAACAGGTGCTTAATAAAAGCCTGTTGGATGGAATCTTCTACATCTTATTCATATATATACACACACATATATATGTACATATACATTACACACACACATACACATACATATATAAAACCTGGATTGCTATGCTACTCTTTGTGTTTGTGGGTTATACGGCTAATGATCTTTAGCTAAAAGTTTAAATAATTTGGATGTAATATTAAGTGGCTAAAGAAAATCTAGGACCCCTGTTTCAAAAGAAAAACGGTTTAATCATCTGCAGTGCCTCATCCCAGACAGATTTGTTTTTTGCATTTTTTATTTATCAAAAATAGCAGCAACACGTAAGAAGGAGGCCCTTTCTTGAAACATATGCACAATGAAGGCTCTTTTCCATTTCAGGGTTCTGGTGATGAGCTAGGCAATTTCAGCTCTGCTTTCATAATTGGAAATTCCACAAAATCCCTTGGTTGGGACACTGTGGCTGCTCTATTAAACATTTTATATTACCTTTGAAAAGACTCAGGCCGTGAGTTTAGCATCAGGGCACAATGTTAGCAGGCAGGGGAGCAGGCACTCTGCTCACTGCAAGCCTGGGAGTCCGGGCACCAGGGCCCATCTCTAGGGCTGGGCACAGCACTGAAAATGAAGAGCTTGTCTGTAATGTCAGCATCCCTACACATTAAAGCCAAAGATCAATGATGGGTTTGGCCGCTTGCAAAGCACTGAAGATGAAATTTTAAAAGAGAACCCGTTGAATCATTTCACAGAAATCATCCTTTTAGGTCATAAGATACAACGAAAAGAATACCAGATTTGCAGGTAGAAGACACTGGTTCAAATCCCAGCCGTGCCACTTAATGATTAAATTTGAAGACCTCTAAGTCTCCTTACAGCTCAAAAACAGTGCTCCTATGGCCCCGAGTCCATTAAAAACAATAACTGAGGTTAACATAGTGCTTTAAGATTTGCGAAGCACCTTGTGGACACTGCCTCATTCGGTCTTTGTAATAAACGTATATAGTAATTGCTGTAAATACAATTACCCTCATTTTGCAGATGAAGCTGCAAAAACCAAGACAAGAAGCATTTAAGTACTCATCAAATGGTAGGCACTGTGCTAATCACTGAGGATATAAGGGAAAAAAAAGTCCCTGCTCTCAAGGAGCTCATAGTCTAATAGGGAGATAACATGTAAATAACTACAAGGTACATAGAAGTTATATGCAGAGTAGATAACAGGGAATCTCAGAGAAGGAACGAGTAGCCAAGGGGCTGGACAAGACCTTTTACAAAAGGTGGGATTTGAGCCGAGGAAGTCAGGGCATCTTAGAGGTGGAGGCAAAAAAGGAGAGCCTTCCACAAATGAAGGAGAACAAAAGCAAAGGCACAAAATGCTCGAGGTCGTAGAGCTGGTACTTGTCTAATTTGGGATTCGAACCTTGGTCTTCTTGATTTCAAGTCCAGGGACCTATATGTGCTGCCTTGTCTGTTGAACGGAAATCTATATTTTTCTCCAATATATAACACAAAACAGGTGAGGACTGAGGCACAGTATTTATTCTGGCAGAAACCCCACATTGGTTAGAATTAGATTTCCTTCCCAAACCCTGCTTTGCATTAGTTATGAAAATGCACCTTATAGAAATATCCTTCTTTTTTAAACAAAAACATTTTTTGTCACTCTTTCTTTTTATAAAAGACAGGTGTCCTGATAGCCATATTGACAGCTACAGCTAACCGCCATTTTCCTGGGAAACAGATATAGCACAGAAAGAGGACAGACAATATTCCAAAATGGAACTGATCATCGGTTCTCTTTTAGTGGCGCCTCTTCCAAAATCCCCTGTGTCTGTAGAGGGCACCACCACCCTTCCCAGTCATTCATGCTCAGATTCTCTGAGTCATCTTTGACTCTTTCCCTCCATCACACTTCATATTCCACCAAATGCCAATTCTTGTCTCTTCTTCCTCAGCACTTTGGTGCATCTGTCCCCTTCCGCATGCATATTTGGCAATGATAAGTCAGGCCCTCACCACCTTCCAGCTCAAATACAGGCATAACCTCCCATTCCTAATATTTTCGCTTTCCAATTTATAATTTCCATATCTGACCAAACAAGCTCCTCAGGAACAGGTTTGGTGATGTCACTATCATGCCTTCACTGACCCTGGTTATAAAAACAAACTCCACAGCCTAAAATCTCTGTACTCTTTCTCTCACTTCCTTTTTAAGCTCTGTTTCACCCGGTCTCCTTCACAAACTCTACGTTCCCACCAAACTGGTCCAGGCATCCCCCAGATGCTTAGAATGTACTTCCTGGCCCACCTCCCTCTCTCAGAATCTCTGCCTTCTTTCAAGACTTAGCTCAAGTGCCACCTCTTTGATTAACATGACAGATGTTAGTATTCTCTCTTCAATTTGCCTTGTATTATACTTACTTATGTACATATAATATCTCCTGTGCAGAATATATGCTCCTAGAGGGTAGGGAATGATTCACTTTTGTCTTTGTATCCTTAGTGCCTAGACCACTGTAGATACTTATTAAGCATTTGTTGAAATCAATCAGTTAATAAACAATCAATAAACATTTATTAAGGACCTGCTAAGTGCCAGGCACTATGCTAAGTGGAAAGGAGGCAAAAAGAAGCAAAAGATAGTCCTCAGCCTCAAGGAACTTACAATCCTAAGGTATGAACAGAATTTCACAGAATGTTATTAGAAAAGCTTAGGGAAGAGAAGATCAGAATTCCCATCCCCTTGTTCAAGTCTGGCCACATAGGATTGGTCTTGGCTGCTAAGGCAAAAAAAGTCTTCTGGGCACCCAAAACGTGTTCACTGATGCTACTGGCTCAGTATACCGTCTGAAACACTGTGTTCAGTTCTGGATGCCACAGATGAGGAAGGAGGCTGACAAACTAGAATGTGTTTAGAAGAGAGTGATCAGAATAGAGAGGGGGTTCAAAACTATGCTACATAAGGGAGAGCTGGAAGAAACTGCATATGTAGGTGATCCAACCATCAGTCGGCAAAGATTTATCAAGCCCCTTCAGAATGTGCAGAGCTGTGCTAGGCACAGGGGATGCAAAGCCAAAGATTGAGCAGTTCACACTCTTAAGGAGCTCAGATTCTCTGTAGAGTACATCCAGAATAAATAAGAAATAAATACAAGACTGGGAAGGGAAGGCACTATCAGCTGAGGAGGTCAGGATACTCATGCCAGTCATTTTCTAATAGTATTTAAAGGGTTGTCATGTTTATTTTACCCCCCCCCAAAAAAAGAACCAATGGTAAAGGGTAAAAGCTGCAAGAAGGCTGTTTTTAGTTTAGTAGAGAGGTGACCTTCATAATAATGAGAACTATCCGATAGTGAAATGGACACCCTCAAGATTCCTGGTCAACTGAGGTCTTCAAGAAAAGGGTGAATGTTGTTTAGTTTTCAATGCATCCAACTCTTTGTGAGACTCCTTTGGGGTTTTCTTGGCAAAGATGCTGGAGTGGTTTGCAATTTCCTTCTTCAGCTCATTTTACAGATGAGGAAACTGAGGCATACAGGGTTAAGTGACTTGACCAGGGTCACACAGGTAGTAAGTTTCTGAGGCCGGATTTGAACTCAGGAATCACAAATCTTCCTGACTCCATGCCCCGCACTCTATCTCCACTGTACCACTTAGCTGTCCTGTTGAATGGAGGGGCCACTGTAAATGGAATTCCTACTTCTGGCAAACGATGGATAAGATGACCTTCTAGATTCCTTTCAATCCTGAGATTCTATAATCATAATGGTGAGAATGACTACGCCTATGCCTAAGGAATGGTCCTGAAATAAGCCACCTTTCAAGAATAGAAGCCCTGTGAGGGCAGGGACTGTCTCAGTTTTGTCTTCGTCTCCCTAGCACCTAGTACAATGCCTTGGACATAGCAGAGACTTGATAAATGTTTGTGGAATGAAGTTAGTAAGCAGCCTAAACATTACTAAGCTCAGTCACTACGGCCGCCCGCCGCTGACAGGGCTAATTGAGTAACAGTCACTGGGCACTTAGAATATGCTTGGCATATGTGAATAAAACAATACATAATGTATCAACTATGGTCCTTCAATGAATCTCAACATTCTACAGTTAGAAGGAAAGGCTCTGAAACGATAAGAAATTTTAAAAAATAGGTGCCACTCCATCCATTTACTTTTAATACTTTCAGTAACAAAAACACCTTAGCACCTGAAAGTCATTCAAGTGTTTGCTTACTATGTACTGAGTTTAAACATGACTGCAGGATGACCACTGCTTGTGGTACTGACTTTAGATTCAACAGAGTAGATGATAGGGAAACAAATCAGAAATATGGAAACATTTAACAAAGAAGAAAAAAAAAGAATCAAAAGTTCTAAGTGGGAAACATATTTCAAAGTGAAAATAACCTTCATTACAAACGAGTCAGGGGAACATCCTCCCTCTCTCCCCTTACTATTCCATTCAGAAGAGAGATTAATTGATGCCAAAAGGGTCATTATAATTCCATAATTAAAAAACAAATGGAGGCTTCTGAGCATTTAGACAACATATACAGAGAGGAGATTTTAGCTTATAAAAATAATATTACCCTATTTCTTTTTAAAGAAAGGATGTAGACATATCAAAATTCCTCCTTGATATGGCTTCATCTATTAAGACTATAATAGTGACAAAAATAATAATAAAAATTGATGCATTTACATAAAGCAGGGGTTTTTAATATGGTATCTGTGAACCTGGTTTTAAAAAAAGAGATTTTGATAACTGTATTTCAACATAATTTCACTCCTTTCTAATCCTGTGTATTTTCTTTTGTGCGTTTACAAATAACAGGCATTCTGAGAAGGGGTACATAGGTTTTACCAGACTGCCCAAAGGGTCCACAACTCAAAAAAATGTTAAGAACCCCTGACAAAGAGCTTTTACGGCTTGTAAAGTGTTTCTACACACATGATTTCATCTGCTTCTCAGACTAACCCTATGAGGTGTTATCATCTACCCTCTTGTAGGAAAGTGAGCCTCAAACAGATTAAGCTACTTGCCCAGGGTCAGGCAGCGAGTCGCGTGTAATTTGAACCTATGTCTCCCTGACACTAAGTCCAGCACTACACCCATTACTCCAGACAGCCTCTAATTGAATCTCACCATGGGTCATTAGAATCTACATCCATACTCACATAAAGTATGTCATTGATTTGAAATTCTATTTAAAAAAAAAAACCTAAACACTTAACACTATGAACATGGTAAGAGGAAAAGAATGTCAGGTATCTACGCTTCACTGTGCAGATCAATGAATCTGATAAGGCCAGTCAGGGGGGTGTCATGATTTACTCTTGTTGCCCAAAAGGCAGTCTAGGCGACAATAACTTTTAGAGTGTAAAGTAAAAACACTGTTAAGAGCTCCAAAAGAATTCTTGAACTCTCTGACCTGATGTGACTGGAGAAATACAATATACTTGAGAACCAGGGCTCACAGCCATCACAAGTCTTGGAGGAAACAGGTTCATGGGGCTGCCTTTTGGGGAAGCACTGGCCGGTCAATTTTTTGGAGGGTGGACTGGATACAAAGGGCAGGTGAAGTCTTCCCTTCTGAAAGTCAATACATCTTCTTAAAGGTCCCAGCACATCTCCAACTCCAATCAGTAATTGTCATTAAAAGCTCTCATTATATGAAGTCGGTGTAATTAGAGCATCTTGCCCTCACAGGGTGCAGCGCACAGAGAAGGCTGGAAGGGTTCATAAATTAGTGCCAATTCCATCTCCCTCTCCCCACCTCACAATCTGCTGTGAGAGAGAAAAATCGTATTTACACACATTAAGGCAAATGCCCACTGGCCCCGGCAAAATTAGCCTCCACACGAACCACGGTTATTTGAGGGACTCCCGATTTCATTATGTGTCTCCGAAATAAAAGGGATAAAGTTTGCCATCAATAACCCTGAACGTATCTGCTGAATCCCGCAGATTCCAAGGCATTAATAATTCAAAATCTTGTGGGAATTTTGTCATCGTGGAGATACAACGTGTCTGCAAACGGAGCTCAGGGGATGTTCAATGTGATCTATTCTGGCTGCCCAGTGCAACTGTGACATTCATCATGGTGCAGCAAGGAAAACAGGATTCTCTTAGAGAAGACTTAGAGAATTTTTTTTCTCCCTTCAATTTAAATACACACACACACACACACACACACACACACACACACACACCCTGTCAAAACCAAATAGGTCATCATGATGAAATGTCGTGGCTTCTTATTGATTACAGAATGGATGTAGGGGCACTGTCTCTCTTATGTGCACACACCACAACAATACACACACACACACACACACACACACGGTTTATACAACTAGTACCCACTGAGGCTGAGGGTTGAGAGATAGAAAATAGGATGGAAAGGTTTCTCTTGATCTTGTTCTAAGTTGGTGCATCCTACTACTGGTAGCACGCATAGCATTGAGATTGGAATCAGGAAGAACTGGGTACAAATACTTTAACAGGAACTAGCTGTGAAACCATGCTCATATAATTTAACCTCTGTGAGCCTCAGTTTCCTCATCTGTGAAATGGGGGTAATACCTATTGTACCTACCTCAAGGGCTATTGCAAGGTTAAATGAGATAATGCATATAAGTACTTATATAAATGCCAGTTACTATTATCACTGTGATTATTATCATTACTACCCCTGCTAGCAACTCAATCCTTTGCCTTCCTGTCTTCTTGCAAATCCATGAGCTTAAGGGAAAACCCGAGAAAGCCTTCATTATCATTGCCCAGGTAACTCTTAAGAAGGTTAGAATTTGGCCCGCTTTCTTAAGGTTTCTTTACACATCAGTGGGGGACGGAGGTGTCTCAATTTCTAGCTTACTGTGCCTCATGCCCAGTTACTGGTTACCCCGGGTTAATGACTTTGGCCAATGATTGAACAACTTGTCTCTTGATTTAATTCACAACATCACTTGTGGCTGTGCTCTTCTCTCCAGCTGCACATCCGAGGCTCTAAGGTCAGGCCCTCAACCACCTCTCACTTGGACTGTTACACTAGCTTCCTCACTAATCTCTCTGCTTCCAGTCTTTCTCCTCTCCAGTCCATCCTCTATAACTAACAGCTGCCAAAACAGACTTCCTAGGCTCCACAAACTCTGATGGCTCCCTGTGACCCCGAGGACCAAGTAGAAACTTCTCAGTTTGACATGAAAATCTCTTTACAACCCTTTCTACATCTCCTGTCTTCTTACACTTTACTTCCTTCCTCAAACTCTACAATCCATCCACACTGGCCTATCAGTTGATCCACACACTCAACAACCCATCTCCTGTCACCACATGGGCCTTTGGATACAGTCCCCAATGCTTGGAATGGACTCCTTCCTTTCCTCTACCTCTTGGCACTCATTCTCCTTCAAAACTCAACTCAGACACCATCTTTTGCTGGAAGCCTTTCCTGTGATCCCCAGATTTCACTTTACACTTATTTTTGCATATATTATACATATATGTATGTGTTATTTCCATCCATTAGATGTAAGATCCTTGAGGGCAAGGGTTGTTTTCCCTTTTTCTTGGTATTTCCAGCAATGACTTCAAAATGGTGTTGAGAGAGTTTTGTTTTCTGTCCACATGACAGCATCCTCTTTCCCTTTCACATGAGGTGCCTTTTATGCTCTCTAAATGGAGATCTCACGCTGAGTCCAATAAGATGAAATTTTATAGGGATAAATGTCAGTGACTGGTATAAGTCAAAACTTACTCTCATATTCATAGGAGCACCTCATCTGGTTTCAACTACCCAGATTACAGGCAGTTAGATGAAATCTTGGCTTTTAACTATCCACTTTCAGCATTCATTCTTTGTGACCAGTTTTTCAACCAGGGATGAATGGGAACCAAATGAATTGGCCCCAGTTTCACACCCTTCCTCTACCAGAAGAGCTAAGAGCTCATTTTAATGCCCCAAAAGGTGACTGGAGCTTCCAGCAAAGGCCAGCAAGTTGTAGTGGAAGAGCACGGCATTTGGTCTAAAAGGAGCTGAGTTTAAGTGCAAGCTCTATTATTTGTTGACTGTGAGGGCTTGGGCAAATGCCTTCACCTCTTTGGGCCTAATCTCATCAATAAAAATCAGAAGAGATTTGGGATGGAATCCTGCCTCATCATCTGACCACAGAAACTGTCTGGGCCATAGTTTGGAAATCTTTAAAATGGGGCTGGCTATCTGACAGCATTTACACCACAGGATTGATTTGAGGCCAAAATAAAAGTGTATGTGTAAACCGCTTTGTAATACTTAAAGCCTATACAAATATCAATTATAATCTTTATTATTTTTAATTTTCCTTACCACTTTCTTCACACACACCCACACACACACACACCCACACACCCACACACCACACACCCTCACACACCACACACCCTCTTACCTTAGCACTCAGTAAGATTAAGCTTCTTTGCTGAAGGGATCAGCAGTAGTTAGACCCATTCCAGTTTAAAATCTTGTGATTTCCCCATCCCATGCTTCCCCTTTTCCCTAATTCTTCCTATATGTTAAATCCATGGGGTCAAACTTTTTCCACTGACCTGTGTCCAATGTTACGTGGCTCAGATCTTACACTTTGTTGACATAATTACAGAGAAGTCAGGTTACCTCTACTTTGAAGGCTGGAGGAGGAATCTAGCAAAGGAGATACGTCCATGGTCTAGGTAAGTCTCTGACACATGGGCTCTTTGGCCTTTGAAGAATCACTTAACATTCTGGTGCTCTAGGCACCTCCCTAAATTTCTAAGTTACAGAGATAACATTTTTCCCACACTGGCAGAGGGAGTTCCCATAAGAATTCTGTATACCAATGATTATAGGGCCAATCCCTATCCTGGCAGTTGTCATTTAACAAATGGGGAAACCAATGTCAAAGTGAACAACTGACTTTTAGTATTAATTTGCCCCCCGCCCCCAAATTCCATCAGGACCTACAGGGTGGTGGTGTATCTGATAGGCACTTGATAAACATGAATTAAGCAACAAACAAATAAGCAGATGACTGAAAGGAAGACCTTGGCAAAGAATTTTCCACATCCCTTATCTAACTTATAGAACATTACTAAGATAATCATGAAAATTAAGAATTTTTTTTTAGAAATAACATACTTGTTTTATTTTCTGCCTCATATAACATCTAAATAACAGTAAGATATTTATAAGAGTGTGTTTCTCTGAGACATAGGTTGGACAATGAGGTTCAAAGTTAGAGGAGCTAGGCTCAGATCCTATCTTTGCTATTTGCAACCTAGGAGAATGTGGGCAAATCACTTAACCTCTATGGGCCTCAGTTTCCTTTTCTGTAAAATACAGGGTTTAGTATGGATAATCTCTGAAGTTATTTTCAGTTCTAAGTCAACAATCTTGCGTTGCTAAACGAACCTCTAGGAAGAACAAGGTGAAGCAGCAGATAGGGCGCTGGGCTCAGAGTTAGGAAGACCTACATTCAAACCCAGCCTCACGAACTTACTAACGGAAATCATTTAACTCAGTCTACCTCAGTTTCCCCAACTGTAAAATAAGGATAATAATAGCACCTACCTCCCAGAATTGTTGTGAGAATAAAATGAGATAATATTTGTAAAGCACATAGGCACAATGCTTAACATATAGCATAGGTGCTTAATAAATGCTTATTCCCTCCTCCTCCCTGCTATCTACTAAAAATGTGTCAATGTAGTCCTGTTTGGGGACAGAAGGAGACTAATGTATACCTGTATAAAATTTGTGACATTCAAAATATTATAAAAATTAGCAAATATCTTTGGTAAGATGTAACTTTGAAACTGATCCCTTCAGCAAAGAAGCTTAATCTTACTGAGTGCTAAGGTAAGAGGGTGTGTGGTGTGTGAGGGTGTGGTGTGTGTGTGTGTGTGTGTGTGTGTGTGTGTGTGTGTGTGTGAAGAAAGTGGTAAGGAAAATTAAAAATAATAAAGATTATAATTGATATTTGTATAGGCTTTAAGTATTACAAAGCATTTTACACATACACTTTTATTTTGGCCTCAAATCAATCCTGTGGTGTAAATGCTGTCAGATAGCCAGCCCCATTTTAAAGATTTCCAAACTATGGCCCAGACAGTTTCTGTGGCCAAATGATGAGTCAGGATTCCATCCCAAATCTCTTCTGATTCCACCAAGAATAATAGCAGTCTCCCTCTCTTGCATGATCTAGCTATAAACTGGTTATGCAAGAAACCAGCTCCTGATTGGATATTGTCGAGGGTATCTAGGGGGAACCCAAAAAAAGGGGACAAGAAGGACAGCCTACATGAGTTTCATCATCTTTGTGCTAAAATTGTGTAGGAAAGAGAAAGCTGAAAGCCAAATCCTATGGCAGAGACTAGACCGTGTATCCTTAGAATTGTCAAGAATCCTCGAATGATTTCTGTTAAGGGGTCAAGAGAGGTAAGAGCTATGATGTCTAACTCTGATAACGTAAAGCTGCCGAAGCTGTTGGAAGAATTCTTACACTGACCCTGCAAAAGGGAACGAAGTAAGATGGCATACAGAATTTCAGAGGTCAACTAATCCAGCGCCCTTATTTATAGAGGAGAAAACTAGCCTAAAGAGCTTAAAGGACATGACCAAGTTCTCTCAGCTAGCAAGAGGAGAATCTCTATTTGAACTCAGGTCCCATGATGCCACATTCAGCATTTTTTTCCACTGCTTCCTGAGGATGGGCTATTGTTTCCATGGTAATTCAATGTTTCTCTATATTTCTCTTCCCTATATTCCTCTTATTTCTAAATGATGGGGAATGATGCACATTATTTATTTTTCTGTGTGCAATTTGGAATTTATGGCATTTAACATTTGTAAAGGCAAATAAGGTCATTCCCATAAGAATAAGCCCAATTGGTACTTGGATTCCAAACACCAGTCATTCATTTTCTCTTTGCTGTGTGTCATGGATTCCTCCAAGCACAGTGCGCTTTACAGTGTTTTTGTTTGTATCCTTTCAATACTAAATGACTTTTCAACACTAATATTAGTATGAAATATGAATATTTCAATAGTAATGCTTTTCTCTGGCACAGACTACCCATGCCCAGCAAGCATCTGAACCTAGTTCCTTTGCAGAGAACAGACTGCGTGACCAGACCTCAATGTAATTTGTGATTTTGTATCTGGCAGAGCCATAGTATTTCAAAGATCTCACCCAACTTAGATGATAGTCATGAAAGGCCATTTTGTTTCTTTTTTAAGAAGACACATCTAAAAGACAGGAATGCAAAGGGTTCAGGAAATAGCACAGAGATCCTAGAAAATGTTATTTATGTGGCAAGATCGTTTTCTTTTTAAAAATCTATTTCCTCCACCAGTGACAGGCATTCAACCCAAAGTACGAAATAAAATGGGTTGTTTTCATGTACAGGAGTAGGAAAAGTCCCAAACTCAAGAAAGTATAGAAAAGGGTTGATAGTTCTCTACTGCATTATTCTAAGCAACAAAAGAATTGTTGCTGACATCACCTTAAATATACTGCATATTGACATGTTTTGGAGAGAATTACAGTTGTATGGCAGAAGTCAAAATCAAATTCCGTTCAGTCTACTCCGGTGTCTATTTTAAAAGAAAGCGCCCGTTATTATGCAAATATTTTAAGGGCTTTTATCAACCTTGCTTCTTACGTGCCCGACTGCTGGAATTCTACTCATCTGCAAGCAAAACATGTATACTAGTGATGTTATAAGATTACCTATGTGCCTCTAAGGACAGAGTCACCAGAACATAACTGGCCCAGAACCACTTCTCAGAAGTTCATTGTGACAGAAAGCATGACAAAGAAGGCCATAGATACAATGACTACAATAATGTGAAGGAAAACAATACTAAACGACGTAAGAAATCAAAATGAGTGCAACAACCAATCCTGCTTAATGAGCACTAATGAAGAAACATACTTCCCTCTTTTTGGTAGAGTCCGTGCACAGCTGATCTCTGGGTAAGGCCTTATAGTATATATATACTGTTAGATCAGGTCCCTCTGGGCTGATTTATTTTGTTTAGTGACTTTGTTGTTAGAGAAAGTTCCGTGGGCAGGAGTACTTATATTAGGAAGGGATAGTGATGTCAAAAATTTTAAAAGAAGTTAAACAAAACATTAAAAGGTCACCATAAAAACTGAATTTTTCTTCTTTAGAAATTCAGTCCCAAACGTTTAAACCGGTAAAAAAAAAAAAAGGTCACAGGATTTAAACATATAAGGGGTAGGGGGTTCAGAAGGAGGAAAAAAAAAACAACAGAATTAAGTCAAATAGATTGCAAACTGAATTAGACGTTGGGATTTTACAGGGCATTAATCCAATGGGTGCCAAATTAGATTTTCAAATTCTATAATACTTGATTTCTTTTCTAAAACTAGTTTTACCCAATCCCAGAAGTTTTTCCTTCAATGATAAGCTACATTTCTAAGTAGAATTTTTATTCAAGTAGGAGCTCTATTTTTTTTAAAGTATTTATGAATTGTATTTGTGATTTTCCCCTCCCTAAACATTACTTTTGACTTTAACACAGTTAGAACAGGTGAAAGAACTAAAAGATGGCTTACTTAGAACAAGTTCCATTTAAAGCCAGGTGGCACTAAATAACAAATATACATGAAGTCTTCAATGGCTCTGTGATCTTATCTGCACAGGTCCCCCGTAATAGTTTAGAATTCATCACAGCCCATCCATACCTTCTTGTCCAGAGGGATCTTAGCCAAGTCCTCCAGTAAATCCTCCACCGATGACAGACTCACAGCTCCAGAGACCTTCCCCAGCTATCCATCTTTTTCCCTTCTTCTCCCAACAAGACCAGCCCCTGAAACCCTTTTCCAAAGACTCATTTCCTGAACGCCTAATTTCCCCCACATAGTCTACTTCACTTTCTTCCATTCACTGAATTACACTATATCCAGATACACCAATGATCTGCATTAAACATGGAATCTGGTATTGGGAACTCCCTCCATCAGCTCAGATCACAACCCATCAAAAGTAGAAAAGTCCTAGGGAGTTGCTCAAGGCTGAATTCCATGCCTGAAATGCTCTCTCCTCTGCTGCTGCCTCCTAGAATCCCTAATACTATTCAAGGCTCAGCTTCAAGCAGTACTTCCTACATGAGGCCTTTTCTTGACTCCTTCCCCAAAACTGTTAGCACTTCTCTCCCTCCATCTAAAACCAATTATTTTGCATATATTTTGTATTAACTTATCTGTATATATATTATTTTCCCTCCAGTAGAATGCAAGCTCTTTGAGGGCTTCTTTTTATCTTTGTATATCCCCAGTGCCTAGCACAATCCCTGGCTCATAGCATGGGGCTTAACAGCCTTGTTGAATTGTACAGGAGAGTTTAAATGTCGGGCCCAAAGTTGGGAAGCTAATGTGAGAGGTGAAATTCGAACACAAGGAGTCTCGACTTCAAGCCCAACATCTCTACCCAATGCCCCATGCTGCCTCTAAACCCTGAACATTATTCATTTGGAACATTTGGAGCCTGTTTATTGCCTGATGAAGCTATAGGACACTTAAGAAGCTACCGTCAGATATTTTTTAGACATCTGGAGAAACTCTTCCAAGCTCATCAACTGTAACCATTGTCCAAAGCCCTGGAGACAGATGCTCAGGAATTTCTTAATAAGGAATCACAACCACAAGGAGACATGCAATTGATTATGGACTCAACGACAGAACCTCCACTGCTATGAACTACAGCTATAAGCAGGAAGATGAAGGTCCCATCAGTTTGTGCCAGGGAAACTGGACATAACAGCCTCAGATTTTCATCAGAAGTACAGAACTGAAAGCTGTCCATCCCACAGCAACACCCAGTCACCAACAGGGGAACCCTAAAACGTCACATGCTGAGTCCGTGGGGTTCTCTGGGCAGGAAGAAGGCAGCAAGATAGGAGAGTGTTGCAGCTGTTACACAGTGAGTTGGGTCAGGGAAATAAATGCAGAAAGAAGCATCTTAAGGATTCCCTGTAGCAATGTGGGCAACTGTGGATAGTGGAGAAACAAATGTAACCCAAAGACTATCAGGAATTAAACTGCGCCGTATGAGTAAAGGCCTGGGGTGGGAACTACAACTCTCAGAAGCAGATATGGGAACCACAGACTCTTCCCAGAGCTACGGCCATGAAGGGCACACCCTAACTGTTACCTGCCCACGCACTGGGCATGAAGTGCCACTCCCTCCCTTCTCCAGTCCTCCCTCACAATTATATTATAACACACACACACACACAAAAACCAGTGATCCTATTTGGTAACATATACAGGATTTCACACACATGGTCTATCACCTCTCTAAGAGGGAAATATTCTCCATGATCAATCCTCTGGAACTCTAACTGGTCATTGCATTTAATCTGATTTCTGATGTCTTTTAGTGTTGCTTTCATTTGCATTCCTGTAGTGGTACTGTAAATACTGTCTTCCTGGCTCTACTTTCTTTACTCAGCATCAGTCTGTATACATCTTCCTTTGTCTCTCTGAATCCCTCACAGTGGCTACCTTTGGGGGGGGGGGCCTAGACTTGTGATTTCATTGGTGTAGGAAACTCCCTGGTGTGGAAATCCTTTCACCAATGCAGATCACCAACCATTCTACAACTCAGTCTTGACTGAGACACCTGAGAGATCAAGTGACTTGCCCAGGGCCACTCAGCAGTATGTGCCTGAGGCAGGGCTTCAAACCAGCTTACTATAATTACACATTATGCTTGCACAATAATGTTTCATTACGTTCATAAAAATACATTTGTTTAGGGAACCCCCAAGTGATGAGTAATTACTTTGTTTCCAGGTTGTCGCTGTTTTGGTTTTTTGTACTATAAAAAGTATATTATAAATATTTTAATATGTATGGGGCATCTTTTCTGTCACTGCTCTCCTTGGAACGTATACTCAGAATACATCGTATCTTGGTTAGATAATGAAGATGAATGACAAACTGCACCCAGAATTGAACAGGAAGAGTGAAGTGGGCTAGATGGCTTTTGGGAATTGCACAGGGCTTTCAATGACCCCATTCTTCTCCTGGAAACAAACATCCATCCCTTTTTATACCAACATTCTTTCAATGATGTTACATGTCTGTGAATCACAGAATACCACGGGCTCTGGGGAATCAAGACTGTGAGTCACACAAAGGGCAATGGTGGGTGTAAATAGGTTGTGGAATACTGCCAATTAAGAATTACGTGCAAAAAGTGGCAGAAATGATAT
Organism: Phascolarctos cinereus; assembly: GCF_003287225.1. Classification (NCBI taxonomy): domain Eukaryota; kingdom Metazoa; phylum Chordata; class Mammalia; order Diprotodontia; family Phascolarctidae; genus Phascolarctos; species Phascolarctos cinereus. The sequence continues at coordinate 111,079,737 of NW_027556402.1, read as the reverse complement.
CAAAAAGATAGATGATCAGGAAAGGAAGTAGGATCAAGCTTATAAAAAGAGAGTGAGGGTTTAAAAAAATGGACATAGCACAGGCTACTCTGGTACCCAAGTAACATCAGAAGAGCCAGTGAAAGCCCTCTCCTCCACATTTCAACAAGCTGCCTATAGGGTTTTACAGGACACCACGGACAATATTCTCATACGATAAGGAGATGCAGACAGGTCAGGGTCTGCATCTTTGGCAGGAATATCCACATCAAGGAAATCCCAGACCCATCTGCACTAACTGAAATACGGCCTTTCACATAACCTATAATCTTCCCAAATTGGACTACTAACTATCCTCTAGACAATGCCTAGGTTTTTCCATCTCCATGTTATCGCTTGGAATGTCCCCTGGATTCCATTGTCCCTTCCTCTGATGAAATCTGAGAAATCCCAGCCAAAATGCCACCTTTTCCAAGAAACCTTTCCTGATCACGCCTTAGTGGGTAACGATCTTTGACCCTTTTGATATTGCAGAACACTTCATGCTGTGTTTTTTTTTATTATTATTGCTGGGTTATATGTATATATGATTATGTGTCAATATTATACATAATTTATGTAGCTGCCAAAACCTACTAAAACACAAACTCCATGAGGACAAGTACTACGTCTTACTTAAACTTTTTATTTCCCCTAGCATCTAGCACAGTGCTCTCTGCATAAAAAAGTTGTTTAATATATATATTTTTTAAATAAATGAATCATCCCTGTCAGCATCTGTGGCCTCAGAAAGTAGGCTGTCGATTTTTTAAAGTATGAGTTGTCCACTTTTTAATCCCTCTCTCTGGCTATAAACCTGCCCCTCCCTCTTTTTCTTGTCATACATCTTTTGATGATATGATTTCTGCCACTTTTTGCACAGAATTCTTAATTGGCAATATGCTGCAACCTATTTACAGCCACTATTACCCTTTCGGTGCCTCACAATCCTGATTCTCCAAAGACTGCAGTATGAATGGAGAGTAAACTCTCTATACTCATTCAAAGATCATTTATTAAACAGCTGCTACACGACCAGCACTGTTCTAGGCACGGGGGACATAGAGTACTTTGTGAATTCACTAATGGAGGCAAATTCATTATGTAAATTTTCTACCCCAGCCTCCTCTGAATAGAACAAGCTCCAAAATTCCAAAAGAATACAAGTTAATCAAAGGCAAGGACGCTTTTGTCTTTGCTTTCATATTCTTGGGGTCTAGCACAACTCCTGGAACACGGCAAATACTCAATAAATGCTGTGAATGGAACTGAACTAAAACTCTGTTGGGTCCAGTTTTGGAAAATACGGCTTCACTCTATAGAGAAAAAGAGAATGAAAAGAAAGGTGGATGATGGTGTGATGAAGCTTTGTCAAGATGCCAGGAACTTAAAATTCGACAAGGGAATCATTGCTAAGGGTGTAAAGAAAAGAACCAAAGAACAGAAGAGTGGGGGGGGGGAGTACATCTCCATATACTCTCCGTGCCTGGTGTCCGTGGCACCTGAAACATTCCATTCTCTCTCCAACAAAGAAGACAGACGATCATGCAGCATCAAAAAACTTGCTCATCATGAAAGAAGTCAGAGGGGACAAATTAAGATCAGAGAATCTAAAGTCAAATCTGGGCTAGATCTACTGCTTGCTGACAATGAGGCAATTGTACGTAAAGGCAAGAATAATAGCAGACGAGCTTAGTCGTGGTGATCAGGAAGCACTTTAATTCAGCATAATAAGAAACAGATTCACAGAGCCTAGAAATGGCAAGAAGGATCAAAAGTAGCTTTGTAAAAGCTACCCAGCGTTAGAAAGGGAAAGACAAGTTTATCTCAGAGAGGGAGGGGAAAAAAGAGAGAGGGAAAAAGCAAACAAGAAACGCAAGATGAGAATGTTATAAAATTTTTTTTCATTATTAAGAATTTTTGTTGTTCAATTGTTTTTAGTGGCGTCCAACTCTTCGCGACCCCATTTGGGGTTTTCTTGACAAAGATACTGGAGTGGTTTGTCATTTCCTTCTCCAGCTCATTTTACAGATGAGGAAACTGAGGCAAACAGTATTATGTGACTCGCCCAGGGTCACAGAGCTATAAAGTGTCTGAGGCTGGATTGGAACCAAGGAAGATGAGTCTTCCTGACTCCAGGCCCGGCACTCTATCCACTGTACCACCTAGCTGCCCTATATTACTAATAATAGTTGACATCTATATATGCATTTATACATATGTGTATGTATATACAGTGTCCATGATCTCACTGGAGCATCCTAACAGCCTTTTGGTTAAATATGAAGGGTGTTAGTTTCCCATTTTACAAATGAGAAAACTGAGGCTCAGCCAAAATAACTGATTTGCCTATGGTCATACAGGCAATAACTGAAAAAGTCCACATTCGACTCCAGGTTTTCTGACTCTGAGGTCAGTGAACTTCCACACAGTCATGTTTCTAATAAGCAAACACCATCATCACTTCTTGGACAACTTGGGTGTTCAAGCTCCCCATCTTTCTGTTTTCTGCACCCCTAATTCTGACCTTGTTCTTGACCAGCCAAGATTCTGATAGACAGCTGATAAGGCTTTGGGGATCACAAAGTACTTTTCTACAAAATAGTCCTGAGAAATAGGTAACAGAAGCATCATTATCTACCTCCTACACGGCTTTTTTTGGCAGGAGTCCAAGCGTGGGGGGATTTTTATTAGTGTGGGGGAACTCCTAGCATGGAAACTCCCTACACTAATGCAAACCAGCAACTCCTCTACAACTTATGGTCTTACCTGGGACTGCTAAAAGGTTAAATGACTTACCCAATGGCCACATAACCAATGTGTGTCAGAAACAGGACTTAAATCCAGGACTCAAACACCTGCCTGTTATTTGCCATACCAGTAGTGTCAAATTCATACAGAAAATGGATCCCTGTAGACTATACATTGACTTAGATGGCCAGAAATTAATATTATCCATGTTGTACTGTGTTTTTTATTTACTTTGTTAAACATCTCCCAATTATCCTATAAGCTGGCTTGGGCCACACTGGAGTTTTGCCAGCTTCTGGCAGCTGTGTTCAACACTCAATGCTTTTGACTGCTACTCCCTATTTTCAACATTCTATTTTCCACCTGAGCACCACTGGACAGGCTGTGTATCCTGCCTGGAATACATTCCCTCTCCACAGCTGCTCCTTAGGATACCTAGCTTCCTTCAAGGCTTGGTTGACACGCCACTTCCTATAAGAAGCTACTTTCTCAATGAACACTCAAATGTTACTGCTCTTTCCCATTTTTAGAGATGAGGAAACAAAAGCTCAGGGAATTTAGATGACTTACTCATATAATAAATACTTATTTGAATTGTTCACCCTACTCATTTCCTTATGCAACCACAGTGGACTAAGAAACTGGTACTGTATATTTTTTAGAAATCTGGAGACACTCTTCCAAACTCAGTAAATATAAGGTTATAATTGACAGAGCCTAGATTTGAAATCAGGTTTTCTGATTCTAAGTCTGAAGCTTTCTGTTACACCACCATTTTTCTTCTCTCAACTATTTATGGGGCTTCGAAGAAGAGCCAATAGGAACAGTAAAGGGTAGATCACATATACATACATACACACACAAAGCAGTGCTTTAAGATTTGCAAAGCATTTTTCTTAAATTATCTCATTTGAGGAATAAAGGTTAGGTGTTGGGCTACAGACTACAGAAACAGGGGCTCTGCCAGGGCTGAGGGCCTAAACCAGGAGCTTCCTGTGGGTCAAGGGCCCCTTGACTGTAAGGAGTCATTTCAAGGGGTTCCAGATCTGGGTTGTCCCTGGATAGATCCTGAGGATATGGAAAATGATTTCTACATATAAGACGATACCCATGGAAGCAGGCCAGGGGCTCTGAGAATGAATAGCTCAAGCAAAAACTTCAGTCTTTCACATATATAAACAGAACGGACCAACACTGATGACTATTTCCTTCACATATCTGAAATATGCCTTGAGAAAATATGCTATACCACCTGCTCTTATAGGGAAAAAAAGACAGAATGCAAAATAAATAGAGACAAGCTAAAATGCTTCTGAAATGTGTTAAAGAATATATATGCATATATACATATATAGCACATATGTATCATCCATAAATATTTACATATATTTAGATGAAGAGATAAGAAATATGACAAGAAGGAATAAAAGAGAAAAAAATTTCATGGAAAGAAAGAAAAATAAGGAGACAGACAGCCCCAGGATTTACAACACCTAAAATAATTCAATGCAATTCAATCCAAATTATGCCATGCTTGGTACTAGGAATAGAAAATGAAAGGCTTGGCCTCAAAGATCTTGCATTCTATTATGGTGATGCAATATGAAGATAGATGAGGAAACAGAAGATAATTGGAGGGGGGAGATAACAGTAACAACTCAGGGGATCTGAAGAGACTTCTCATAGGAAGTGGCACATCAACTAAGCCTTGAAGAAAGCTGGGATTCATTCCAGGCAAAGACCACAGCTTGTTCAAAGGCATGGGAGTGGGAGATGGAACACTGAAAATAAGGAAGAGCAAGTGTGCAAGGAGGAAGGAGATGGAATGCCAAGTTAAATGTGCTTGTTTTTTATTTTATTTTTTTTAATTTTTAGGCAATTGAGGTTAAGTGACTTGTCCAGGATCACACAGCTAGTAAGTGTCAAGTGTTTGGGCTGAGGCCAGATTTGAACTTAGGTCCTCCTGACTTAAGGGCCAGTGCTCTATCCACTGCACCACCTAGCTGCCCCTACGTTCCTGTTCTTTAAAAGGTTGTATGCTATACCAGGAAAAACGTGGCACTAAAACCAAAGAAACTAATTTCCCTGTGTGATCCCTGGCAAACCATTACAAGACTAAATGACCTCTAAAATCCCTCTAGTTCCAATACTCTATTAGTATAACCCAGGACTGATTACTGTGTTTTATAGATTATTATAACTCAAGTTTTCAGATTTGCCACTGTGTGGTCAATTAGTAAATACTTGGGTGTTGAGTTTGGGTGCTATATTTACAGTAGACTTACATGTTGGGAGTCAAGTCTTTGAGTTGAGATTTTCTAACTCAAAGTCCTATGCACTCATATACTATGCTATGTGCATATTCTTGTGCAACGGAAGTCACAGATGGGCAGATTTGGGCTCAAGAGAAGGAAGTATTATTTAACAACTAGAACTATCTAAAAGTGTAACGGAGGCAGTGAATGCCTTATCAATGGCATCCAAAGGGTCATCCAGACTTTGAGAGGAGTCTGGATGACCCTTTGCTGGGGATGTTGTAGATTATTAGAAAGATTCCTGTTCAGTGAAGTTCAGATGACCCTCTGAACTCCCAACACTAAGATTCTATCATTATCTGAGTATTACTCTATTCCAATTTGCCTCTTGAAGATGTCTACGTGAGCCTGTGGTCACCACAAAAGGGTGTAATAGTTCTCAAGTCACAATCATTCCTGACTTGGTACATGAGCTAGAATACTTACATGGCTTAAATGATTGACTTAATTACAGAAATAAAGATAAGCACTGCAGAAAAATGAAGCAGTACAAATATGGATCAGGGTCCCATAGTTAGGAAGAAGAATAGAGCCACCTCTATGTGGTTCTATCATGATGTGCTTTCTTCTATCCTATAGACTATCCCTACTTCTAATACACAGTTCATGAGAAGAGTTGAACTGCCCATGTTAGAAATATATTAAATTGAAAGGAAATTGCTTCAAGGCACTATGTAAAAGGCCAACATGAACAGAATGGATTTGTAAGTTAATTCAGGTTTTGAAGGTAGGGAAACCCTAAAATCCAGATCAAAAATAACTTTTCAAAGAATGTATATTAGGAATTTTTATTACATTAAATTAAAAAGGTTTTGAACAAACAAAACCAATACAACCAAGATTAGGAGAAAATCAGAAAAGGGGGAGGGATTTCTACAGCAAGTTTTTTCTGATAAAGGGCTCATTTCTCAAATATACAGAGATCTGAGTCAAATTCATATGAATGCGAGTCATTCCCCAATTGATAAATAATCAAAGGATAGGAACAGGTCACTTTCAGATGAAGAAATCAAAACTATCTGTAGTCATATAAAAAAATGCTCTAAATCACTAGTGATTTGAGAAACACAAATCAAAATAACTCTGAGGTACCACCTCATACCTATCAGATTGGCCAATATGATGGAAAAGGAAAATGATAAATGTTGGAAGGGATGTGGAAAAATTGGGATACTGATGCATTGTTGATAGAGTTGTGAACTGATTCAATGATTCTGGAGAGCAATTTGGAACCATGCCCAAAAGGCTATAAAACTGAATACCCTTTGACCTAGCAATAGTACTACTGGGGGGGCACAGCCAAGATGGTGGAAAGAAAGCAGTGACTTGCTTGAGCTCTCCTCCAAACCCCTCCAAATACTCATAAAAAACGGCTCTAAACAAATTCTGAAGCAGCAGAACCCACAAAACGACAAAGTGAAACAAATTTCCAGCCCAATACAACCTGGATGATTGATCAGAAAGGTGTATCGCGCCGGGCTGGGAGCGCAGTGAAGCACGGCATGGGCGAGCAGGCCACAGCGAACCTGGAGCAGGCCTCAGAGGACTGTATCATGGCCAGCTGTGGAGGTTTCCAGACTCCTCAATCCACGAATGCCAAAGACAACTTAGAAGGTCAGTGGGAAAAGTCTGTCTCCGTGGTGCTCAGAGAGGAAGGCGGGGTTTCACCTCCATTTCCCAAGAGCTTGGCGGGGGGGGGGGGGGGGGGAGCTGCTTCCCGAGCTCCCCCACAGACTGAGGGGGAATCCAGTGGCTGATCAGAGAGGGATTGCAGGGATCTCTTTGCCAGTGCTGAGGCAGGAATCTCTTGCTTTGCCTGTGCTTGGATCTGGGTCACAGTTCTGAGGGGCAGTCCTGGGGGGAGGAGGAGTGGTGGTGTGGTGGAGCTTGTAGTGGCTCTAGAGAGGAATCCCTCCTCACAGTTACGGCACAGAAAGGAGTACTTGTGGTCACAGGCCAGGAAAGGAGTAAACACCTTGCCCCTTATCATACCACCTTGGAAGAACTGAAAATTTACAGGTCCCTACAAGTATCTCTGAAAACAGCTACACAAACCCCTGAAGCTTGGGACAGTACACTCTCCACATTGGAAGCAGACTCTTACCTTAACAAAGAGTTTAAAACTCAAGTAATTGGCCGGGATCATGAGCAAGCAGCGCAAAAAGAGTCAGACTATATTATCTTACTTTGGTGAAAAAGAAGATCAAAATATACAACCAGAAGAAGACAACAAAGTCAAAGCTCCTACATCCAAAGCCTCCAAGAAAAATATGAATCAGTCCCAGGCCTTGGAAGAGCTCAAAAGGGATTTGAGAAGCAAGTAAGGGAAGTAGAGGAAAAACTGGGAAGAGAAATGAGAGTGATGCAAGAAAATCATGAAAAACAAGTCAACAGCTTGCTAAAGGAGACCCAAAAAAATACTGAAGAAAATAACACCTTAAAAAATAGCCTAACCCAAATGGCAAAAGAGGTCCAAAAAGCCAATGAGGAGAAGAATGCCCTAAAAAGAAAAATTGGCCAAATGGAAAAGGAAGTCCAAAAGATTACTGAAGAAAATACTTCCTTAAAAATTAGAATAGAGCAATTGGAAGCTAGTGACTTTATGAGAAATCAAGACACTGTAAAACAAATCCAAAAGAATGAAAAATTAGAAAACAATGTGAAATATCTCATTGGAAAAACAACTGACCTGGAAAATAGATCCAGGAGAGAGAATTTAAAAATTATTGGACTATCTGAAAGCCATGATCAAAAAAAGAGCCTAGACATCATCTTTCAAGAAATTATCAAGGAAAACTGCCCTGATATATTAGAACCAGAGGGCAAAATAGAAATTGAAAGAATCCACAGATCTCCTCCTGAAAGAGATCCCCAAAGGAAAACTCCTAGGAATATTATAGCCAAATTCCAGAGTTCCCAGGTCAAGGAGAAAATATTACAAGCTGCCAGAATGAAACAGTTCAAGTACTGTGGAAACACAATCAGGATGACACAAGATTTAGCAGCTTCTACGTTAAAGGACCGCAGGGCATGGAATATAATATTCCGGAGGGCAAAGGAGATAGGATTACAACCAAGAATCACCTACCCAGCAAAACTGAGTATAATCCTTCAGGGGAAAAAATGGTAATTCAGTGAAATAGAGGACTTTCAAGCATTCCTGATGAAAAGACCAGAGCTGAATAGAAAATCTGACTTTCAAATACAGGACTCAAGTGGAACATGAAGAGGTAAACAGGAAAGAGAAATCATAAAAGACTTATTAAGACTGAACTGTTTACATTCCTGCATGGAAAGATGATATTTATAACTCATGAGAGTTATCACAGAAGTGATCTATAGTCCAACCCCCTTATTTTATTTTGTTTTAATTCAATTTTATTTTTATTTTAATTCTAATCCCCTTCCCCATTCATTGGGGAAAAAAAGAGAAACAAAACCCATTACAAATACGTATAGTGGCACAAAACAAATTTTCATATTACACCTGTTCTAAAGTGGGGGGGAGGAGGAGATGAGGGCAGGGGAGACAAGAAAAAGAAGAAAATAAGCTTCAATCTCTAAGTCCATCAGCTCTATACAAGGAGATAGCATGTTTTATAATGAGTCCTGTGGAATCTCAGAGATGAGGTTATTGAGAACGAGGGAGGTCTCCACATCAGCAGAAAGTTCCTGAGCCCATGGTCTGAACTTAGGTCCTCTGTGACTCCAAACTGAGCATACACTTCTCATCTGTCCTAAGCCTACTTTGCTACAAATCTAAAGGATGCCCTTCACCAAAGGCTGCCACTGGTCAACAATTCCAAATTCTCTGAGGTGAGAGTTTCTTCACTTGTAAAATAGTGATAATAATAAAACCCAACTGGTTAAGTTGTGGTAAGGATAAAAAGAGATGATTTAGTTTAATAAAACTTCAGGAGTTATGTAAATGTCCACTATAACAAAGATGACAATGTTTAACCTCTCACTGTTCCGAGGTAACTCTATACTGTAAGTTACAAAGCTGGTACTGACCTTCACTGGTAGAGGGAGTTCCTAACACCAAGGAAATCACAGGACTAGCCAAAAAGGAAAAAAACAAAAACAAAAAATGGGTTTCCTTTATCAACTCCACTCATGGTCTTACAGATTTCTAACATGTTCCCTTCTTTGCTTCCATTTCCCTGCTTGAAGAGTCTTAATTTTTTTTTCAGTTTGCTCCGCCATCCCTCTGATTATTTTTATAATGGATTGGCAACCACAATAATGACATTCACAGAGCAAATAAAATTTTGAGATGCTGCCATAACTAATGAAGTCTGAGCAATGATGAAATAGGCTTTAATGAGGTTTGAAATGTGGTCTGAACATGACAAAAAGAAAATCAATATGGAAAAATGCTATCAGTCATGTACAAGAAAAATCTTTTAAAACAGTAATGTACAAAGAACTGTTTGACAGTTCAGAGAAAAACTAGGGTTTTTTGGGTTATGATCTCTTGATATTAAAATTAAAATTAAATAAGTGGCTGTCTAAATGCTTTGGGTATCTTAAATTTTATTTGGATTGGCAAATATTGAGGCCTTGTGCTGTCAAAATCATAAATCTACCTTTTTATGATCAAAAGGTGATTGGGTCCATTTACTTCTCTTTTGTTTGCTGTATTTTGCTTTGTTTTTTGAGTCTGAATCTTGCCTAAGACAGAAAAGCAGCTGTCACTGAAGAACCCAATTCCACTAACAGTACAGGTATGGGAGCTTCAACCCTTCTTCTCTCTTTCTGATCTGGGTGACCTCACCCCTCCTTGAGCAGTGTGGTGATCCTCCAATCTCAAAGGGGTGACCATACTGGTATCCAACTTAGGGAGAACACCCATTTGGCTAAAATCACTAGCTGCCCCAGTATAGCTTAGAACTCCAGAGCTCAAACAATCTACTACTCTGAGCCTATCTAGGAGCAAGGATTCTAAGCATGTACAACCACATCTAGTGGTACAGTGGATAGAGTGCTGGACCTGGAGTCAGGAAGACCTGAGTTCAAATCCAGCCTCTGACGCTTACTAGTTATGGGACCCTGGATAAGTCATTTAACCTCTGTCCACTTGCGTTTTCATATCTGTAAAATGAAGGTAATATTATCACCCATTTCCAGGGTTGTCCTAAGGATCAAATGAGATAGTATTTGTAAAGAGTTTTACAAACTTTAGAGTATAAATGCTACTACTGTCATTATCTCCTTAATATTAGTTGTAAGATTATAGTTGTACGATTTTGATCAACCTGTGTAGTAAATTCTGCCACAGGAGGAAACCTAGATCTTGAGAGTGAGAATCTGATTAGCACTTTTCAGAACCGCAGACTTTGGAAAAAGTACTCACAAGAGTAACACAAAAGGGAGTTTGTAACTCCGCTGCACCTTAGAAAAAGCACTTTGTAAATGGAAAGGCATAAATAAGCACGAAGTCACAGCATCTCAGAGCTGGAAGGGTTCTCCGAGGCCATCTGTTCCAACCTGCACCTGGCCAAGAAAACCTTCTGCCCACATGCTCTTGGCCAGCCTTTGCTGCAAAGGCTCCAGGGAGGGAAAGCTCGCTACTCCCTGAAGCAGCGAATGCCACTGTAAGACGGCAATACTTGTTAGGAAGCTTTTCTTTACATACAGGCTACATCTGCCCCTCTACAATTTCTGGTTCTCCTCCTTGGAGAGGCCAAGCCACTGGGGTCACACTCCTCCAAACAAATATCCAGAGGCCTGAGGTAATTCATCAAGTATGGGCCATTTCAGAAGAGAGAGAGAGAGGAGGAAAAAGACAGAGACAGAGAAGAGAGAGACAGAAGGAGACAGGAGAGGGAGAGAGGGAGGGAGGGAGAGGGAGAGAGAGAGAGAGAGAGAAAGAGAGAGAGAGAGAGAGAGAGAGAAGAGAGAGAGAGAGAGAGAGAGAGACAGAAGAGAGACAGAGAAGAGAGAGACAGAAGGAGAGAGGAGAGGGAGAGAGAGACAGAGAAAAAGACAGAGAGAGAGAGAGAGAGATTTGCTAGAGCCTGGACCAGGGATGGGGACCTGTGGCCCTGAGGCCACATGTGGCCCTCTGGCCTACAGGTTCTCCACCCCTAGTCCTGACCAAATCTTGTACACTAGCTTACCAATGAGTTCCTAATTTAGCTAATAATGGCTCTATTAGGTTTTAGCATGCTCTTAATTTACTTTGTATAGACCCTCCAGGGAAGTACATTGAATAAACACTACTTCTTTCTTAGTAGGAAATTCAGAATCTCAGATTGAAAGTTGGAAAAGGTCTTGGAGGCCATCTCATCCAAGCCTCTTCTTTTTATGGATGAAATACCTGAAGCCCAGAGAGGTTAAAAGCAATTTGTCGAGAGTCACCATGCAGATAGTAAAGGAAAGAGGCAGGATTTAAACTCAGGCATTCTGGACTCCACATCTAATGCTCTTTCCCCTCTGCATCCTGAGACCCTGACTGCTTCCTCTTCAGCCTATCGCAATATTTGGCTCTTAATCGGTCTCCCTGCCTCCAGACTTTCCTCTTTCCAATCCCTCTTCTATACAACCATCAAATCAACATTCCTAACATATTAGTCTAATCATGTCATTCCTTCACTCAAGAAGCATCAACGAAATCTCTACTGCATCCTCTAGGATAGAAGACAAACTCCTGGCTGGTATTTAAATTTCTTCACTATAAGGCTCCAAGGTGATCTTTTCCCCTCTACATTCCAATCAAACTGCCCTACTTGCTATATATGGTAATCAGTGTCTTTCCTCCATGCCTTTGCCCATGCTGGGCCCCATTCCCCCCGCGCCTGGAATGCTAACCCATCTCCTCTCCCCCTCACAGAATACTGAGCTTTCTTCAAAGGGGCAAGGCTCACTTCACCTCCACAAGACCTTTTCTTGATGATCTCACCTGTGAGAGCCCTCAGCCCTAAAATGACTCTGTACTTATTTATCCACGTACAGGTGGATTCCCTAAGCTCATTGAGAACCACGGTTGTTTCCTTTTGAGTACATCCCTAGCACAGCAGGAGGGGATCAATAAATGTTTGCTTATTCAGCTGGACTTGTGAGTGAAGTTCCCTGAGGGTGTGCCTGGCTCTTAACCTAGACTGTTCCTTCCCTAAGTCTCTCTGCCTGAATCAATGGAATGTGGTTTCCATGCTGGGCTCTAGCCCTCGACCAGCTGGGACCACTCCTTCTCTGTTCTAGGCCATATAAGCCTCCTGTGACAAGTGGTCATAATAATCTTACTAATACGGCATTGAATCAAGTCACAGGGGAGGGGGTGGCTAGCCATCCCACCAAACTGTCTGGATCCTTGACCTGTGCCTACAACCACAATTTCTGACTCCTGACTCAGATTGGCATCAATGGACTCAGAATCCCCTTATATTGACCTTGACTATAGATGTTGTGACTGACCCCTCCTTCTCATAAACTTAGTGAACCACCTGAAAACATCTAAGATAACACCACACTGTGAAAAGTTAATCAAGGGGATCTGAATTTTTTTTTAAAAGGACAGCTTTTCAGTCCCCCTGAACCAAGTCTCCACTGTATAGCTTCATTAAAGTCAATTCTCACACATTAAACATGTCCAATCAATTAATCAGCATTTATTAAGTGCCTACTGAATGCTGGGCACCCTGCTGCTAGGTGCTGAAATACAAAGACAAAAAATGACAAATGACAAAAAGCTCCACCCTCAAGGAACTTTCCTTATTATTCACATTATTACTTAATAATGATTATTACTGTAATAACTATATATACTAATGCATAAATGTATAATACACTGATATGTTAATATAAATCATAACATATAAATATATTATACATTGATATATTCATTTGTTGTCCTTCATAACTGAAGAGGACCAAAATGACATCACGGTGTGTCTGACTGTGGCTGATCAGACTATTATGAGCTTGGATGGCTCCACCACAGTTAGGCACAAATAGTCAGTATGAACATTTGGGAAGGAGATGTCTCCAAATTAATCTATGTTATTATAAATCTATAATAATTTATATAATAATATATAACACAATGTAAACTAATATTTATTTCATATGTAACATATAATATATACTACATTGATATAATAAGGTAAATTTATATATTAAAACATTCCAAAATTCAATGTCAATATTTATGAGCATATTTGTCCTTTGGCATTATTCATCCCTGCATTCAATTCAATTCAATTCAACAAATATTTATTAAGAATCCATGATGCACATGGCTCTATGCTAAGGCATAGTTACCAAGGCAAAACCCCTCAAATTTAAATGGTCCCTGCTCATAGGAGCTTACATTCCACTAGAGGGATGGATGCCACACAGAGAAGTCAAGGCAAAGTAATTTCAGGAGGGAGATAGCACAAATAACTGAGGTGACCAGGAAAAGCTTCAGGAAGGAGGCGAAAACTGAGCTGAGTCTTCTAGGAACCTCTGCCCTGGAAGGAGAAGAGGGCGTGCATTCCAGGAATGGGGTGACAGTCTTTGGCTGGAATGCAGAGCTCCTGACAGGAATAATAAAAAAAGAAGTCAGGAAAACCTGGATTCCAATCCTACCTCAGACACTTAACTGTGTGTCTCCAGGAGGAGCATTTATACTTCTATTAGCCTTGGGATCTTCATCCGTACAATGGATATAGCACCTACAGTACTGATCTTACAGGTCTATTGTGATGACAGATGAACTCTTTGCAAACTTTTTGTGTTACACAAATGGAAGTTACTGTTATTAGTAATAATGTGAAACAAAAAGTGCCCCCCTCCAGGAAGCCAAATAATCAAAAGTTGCCTATAGTCTCACATCCCAGTCACTGTGTTTGTGAGAACACTATTTCTCTCCTTCCTCTCAGTTTATCTGATGCATTACTAGCAATAAAAACCCTCAGCTAGCAAGTCAATATGAGTGACATCAGCTTTAATGCTATAAATTGTTGCAGTACTATTCACAGGCCAGAACAAAAAGTCTCCCAGGAATTTTGGCATATTACAGCAGGACTGTGTATACTGAGTCAAAAGTTCTTGGTCTACTATAACCTGCGGCATTCAAATGTTTCAGTTAAAATAACTATAATAGAATAATGACAACAATAATAAATACAATGTGAGTTACAAGTTCAGAAATTATGAATAATTAATTTAACCATTTTCAAGATCTAGGACAAAGATTAACAAAAAGAGAGGAGGAAAAAGGAATGTGCAGATGGGCACAGGAATGCCCAGGCCCTGCTAGTCATAGAATCTATTCACTCAAAAGCAATTTTATTCCCTTTTATAAGGTAACTTATGGTTGTAGACAGGTCATTAGTCTAGGATATAACCAGCGTCTCGATGATTGAAACAATAAAAAAAAAATCAAATATGAAGATTGATCTTGAAATGCATTTCCCAACCTAACAGTGCCTGGTACATAGGTATTTAATAAATGTTTATCAATTTCATTGACTGATTATCTGGGCTGCATGACTGCTCACACTCCCACCGGGTGAGATGGAAGTCACTGACTCTACTCTTTCTGGAAGGATGGAAGACCACCAGGCCCCACCATCTGTCCTACCACTTCTCCCTAAGATTCTCCACACCATCTGCCCTGTCTATACCCTCCAAACTTTTTCAATGCTATCTAATCTACTAATCTAGACTAAGGAATCCCTGGACCTCGCCAAATGCCCTCCCCCCCACCCTTAGGAGTTCTTGGCCTTTCCATCTGCCCTACAGCTGAACTTTCTTATATGTACTGTCTCTCCCAAATAGAGTGTGAGCTCTCTCTTGAGAGCAGATAATGTCTAAATGTGTCCATTTGTATACCCAATGCTTAGCACAGTCCTTGCACACAGTAAGCATTTAATAAATGCTTCTTCATTAAGTTATTCATTCAAGAACAATCACATTATCACATGTGGGATAGAATGCTTGAAATGCCATGTTTGGAAATTGACATTAGACCAAAAGGGGGGAGTCATATCTCACGCCACTAATCTTTGTTGGTCTATGCTATTAATGAACCTTCAATCCCAACTACAACTCACACTGGGCAACCTTTCTCCAGCTACAAAAGAAGCTATTAATAAGTTTTACTTTTAATAAATTAATTTAATTTTTAACTTTTCAGAAATTAGATTAATGATTAAAAAAACATCAGGAGAGTATCACCCAAAACATCTCTAATTAAATTCTGTAATTCCTGCGACATGTGATTCAAGAGCTGGAAGAGGCCTCCAAAGTCAACTAGTTCCACTCACCCTCCAAAGCATTATCTCGTACAACATCCGGCAAGTGCCACCCAGCTTCAGCTTGAATTCCTCCAGGGAGAGAACCCACCACTTCCCAAGGCCTCTATGATTCTGCTTGCCTTCCCTGAGACACTCTTCAATTTATCAGTCCTACTAAACTCTGGTAACCAGAAACGAACATAATACTCAGATCAAGGCAATTAGGTAGTATAGTGCATGGACTGCTGAACTTAGAATCAGGAAGACCCGAGTTCAAATTCAACCTCCAATACTTACTGTGTGACCCTGGGCAAGTCACTTAACCTCTGTCCATCTCAGTTGCCTTATCAATAATATGAGGATAATAACAGCATCCCATGGTTGTTGTGAGGGTCAAATGTGATAATATTTCTTTTTTTTTTTTGAGTGATAATATTTCTAAAGCCCTTAAAGGTGATGAGGGAAGAATTATATATTAAGTTCCCATTTCTGTGCCGGGCACTGTTAAATACTTTACAAATATAATTTTACACACACAGGCAGGTACTATTATTATCCCTATTTTACACTTGAGGAAACTGAGGCTGGTAGAGGTTAAGTGACCTGCTTAGGGTCACACAGTTAATAATGTCCGATTTGAACTCAGGTCTGGCACTCTATTCACTGTGCCTCAAAACTAGCAAAATAGCTAGCGTTTACATAGTTTTAAATCACTATATAAATCCTAGTGATTGATGATAATGATAGTAGTAACACTGTGCAAAAAATGAAATCAGGTTAGTCTAACACAACCCACCTTGACTAAAGCCATCCTATCTATTTGGCATCATTACTTCTTTTTCTCAAGGTTTAATTAACTATCCATTCCAGAATTTCCCCAGGAATCCAAGCACAGATGACTGACCTGTGGTTTGCAAATTCTATATTCTCTTTCCTTTGCTGAAAAGCAACCCCATTTGCTGTCTTTCAGTACTTCAGCACCTCTGTCATTCTCTAATCCCCTTCAAATCATGCCATCAGTGCCTCAGCAATCACAAATACCAGCTCCTTAATCAGGACCAGTGAATCAAACCCAACAAGGGCAACTGGGTGATCACTTACCAGCTCTTTGGTTATCTGCAATATTAATTCTGTTAGTCATTTTTGTTTAGAGATCACCGAGGAAAAACTTCATTCATATCCCAGCATTATTGTTACTCTATAATCAAACTTCTCTCTATATAATTAGAGGGTGACTAGGTGATGATTGGATATGATTAGAGCAATAATGGTGGCCACCCCTCAGTGGGTGGAATAGGCCGCCTCAGGAGGCAGTAGGGTCCCCTGACTGGAGATACTCATTCTTCTGATTTTTCTCCCCTTGACCTCTCATTTCTAGTGTTTTCACCACCACCTCCAAAAACACCTCATACTAAATACACTTCTCTGTGGACATTTTGCATCCCCAAATAGAATGCAAGGTCCTGGAGGGCAGGAACTGATTCGTTTTTGTCCCCATTTAATCCCCAGGGCCTTCCACACAGTACAAACTTAGTAAAATTCTGCTGAGAGCAACTGGATGTTTTAGAAGGAATTACTATTTAGAGATGGGTTGGACAAGATGACCTTGGGTAGCCTTTCCAGCTCTGAGATTCTATCATCGTCCTTCAGCTCACTAAAATGTCAGAACAGAACAAAATAAGAGGGGGATCCAGGAATCACGATATTTCTCTGTTAAATCACACTTTTAAAATGTATATTTTATTGTTCACAGATATCAGTTGGTTGGCTTTTTTTTTTAAATCAGACAAATTGGGTTTCTTAACTTGGTTCTATGGACAGTCAAGGGGCATACGGATATACGGATAGCTTAGCTAGATAAACTTAGATGGGGTAAAAAAAACCTGACATCTTTATTTTCATTAACCCTTGGCAATCCTTTATATTTTATTTAGGGAGATTGCAAGGAAAAGATACCAGAAAAGAGGGCATCTATAGTAGGGACAGCCTCTGGCTCTCCAAAGTTCAGACTCCCAATACCCAACACACAAAGAGGTGCTTACTAAGTGTTTTCTGAGGGTGATGGCAGTAGTGAAACAGGGACAGCATCCCCATCTGCTGTGACAGTCACAGCACCACCAGTGAAGACGAGAAGTCAAAATTCTTATTGCCTTACACGGGGGCATGTAAGCCTAGGGGTTAGCTGGGCTTATCTATTAAAAAAAAAAAATCTGGATGTAGCATTCACACTTTGCTCATCCAGTGCTGATAAAAGGAAAAGGGGTGGGAGAGGAAGTTAAAATGTAAAAGGCAGCTTTTTCCTAACTCTAGAACAAGCTCACACAATCAAATGAATAATTTAACTAGCAGAAACTTCACCCATACAGAATGCTGCCAAGACACCAATGGCGGTTTCACTTCAAATTTGTAGGGCCTTTAGTCAGTAGGCTTCATCTGCATTTCTAACACCTGCTTCAGACACTTGTGAAGTACGGTGCTATCTGGGAAAAAAGTCTGCTTTTATCTTCCCACTGTCCAAAGGGGGGTGGGGGAAGATGCAGCCTAGAAAGTAATTACTTGGTTTAAAAGTGATAGGCAATCACAAAGTTTGATTTGGGGCGGGGGGAATATTTTTATGCATTGCATCAAAAGACCATTGAAAAAAAGAGTCGCTTAAACAATTTTTCTTTATATGAAATTTCCCCTTAAAATAGAAACATCAGTTTTACAAAGTAAAAGAAAAAAAAATAGCCCCTTGAAATAGATTATCTTACATGTAAGCCATAAAGACTGTCAGAGCTATGTTCTAGAGGCTAAGAATACTAGCCTCAGTTGTGTGGAGAAATAAATGGGGAAGCAAGAAGGATCATGAAGGCCAGTTATTAAATTGTGTTTCTTCTTTAGTGCAAGTTTAATAGAAATATTGCTATTAATTAATTAATTAACAATTGCTATTAAGAAAGGACCTTAAGGGTCGAGTCCAACTGTCTCAATTTATACATGAGGAAATGGAGGCCCACAGGGAAGGGACCAGGTGCTGGGGGACAGGGTGACCATGCACCAATTTATCTAAAAAGAAGAAATAAATGGGACCATGGGAAAATCAGCTCCTTTCCCAAACAATGAAAAGTAGTGGAGGCAGAAGAGAGATGTTAATGTAAATGTCAGCAAACCACTGGATATCTCTCTGGAGCAAATAAGCACGGTTTAAGGAAGGAGGTGGGAAGAGGGAGACAGTAAACGGCGGGGATGAGGGTGCACTGCATCCCGGCGGGCCATCAAACTATCCAAACTGAGCTCAAATCCTGACTGGCCAGCTCTAGGACTTAAAGGCTCATAAGATCCAGGCAGGAAGGAGCCTCAAAGATGATCTTGTTCAGGGTTGGCAACCTAGAATCTCTGAACATTTAAAAAAGTTTGATAACAGTATGTTAATTTAATTGGCTTCCTTTGCAAAGCCTATGCCTTTTACTTTCTGCACTTAAAAACACGCGTTGTCTGAGAAGGGCTTCACTACGCTGCCCAAGGGGGCCAGGGCACAAAACAAAATTTAAGAATCCATTATCTAGAACAACCCCTGTAATCTTACAGATGAGGAAACTGAGGCCCATAAAAGAAAAGTGACTCATTCAAGGTCACAAATAAGACATAAACAGAGCCAGAATTCAAACCCTGATGTTCTTGGATTCCAAAGACAGTGGAATCTTTCCTCGACACCATGTTCCACTACACCTGTTTTCTTTAGGGCATCACACACCACACACACACACACACACACACACACACATGTCTCACTTACCTGGCATAAACTTCCAAGTAACAAAACCCCATCCCTTAAGCACAATTTTAAATTAAATTTTAATGATCTGTATGAAGATTTTTCTAAAACTTATTACAGATTTCCTTTCTTGCCTTAAGAAGCAGACTATACTAATAATAATTTAATCTTTTTTATGACTACAGGTCCTCAGTATAAACATCAGTTCTTATACTGTCCCCTTTTATTATACAAAGGTGCTTTCTAGGGATACTGAGGTATAATACTGAGGTGTTTTTGCTTCTTTGCTAATTGGGACCAGATTATTAGGTCTTATATTTATATAGTGCTTTATAGTCTAGAAAGATAAAATGCTTTACTTTGCAGTGAAGTACTTCACATACATAATTTAGAAACAAATTTAGAGCTGGAAGGGGCCTTGGAATCAAGTCCAATCCCCTCAACTTAGGGGACGAGTAAATTGAGGACAAAATCAGTAAAGTCACTCACCCATGGTCACACAGTCAGTAAGTGTTAGAGGCAGAATATGAACCAAATTTTTCCTGACTCAGCCAGAAATCTCTCCACCAAACACCAATTCTCAACTCCTCTCAGAGCTGACAGTTTCCACGTCTCCTTCCTTGCTGCTGGCCATCATTACTGCTTAGTGTGTCCATTTGAAAGTGCCTTCCGCCATCAGCAGCAGCACCTTTAGTGTACTTTCTGAGAAGAGCTGAAGGTTACCAACGAAATGAAATAACCAAGTTTGTTTAAGCAGTAGCCTTACTTTTACACACAATTCTAAGTCAAAAAGCCTGAGGGTGACTCTTCTCTGGTAGAATGAAACGCCTGGACTGTTTTGCTCCCGGCTAGAGCTTTTCTTTCCTTTCCAGATTTGTCCCTATGTTTTAGATGCTGAGGAGGCAAGAAATACAGAAACTGAACATAATTTTGTGGGTAGGCATATAAGCATGCATTGAACCAATCACAATCAAGTACCTATTATGAACAATACACTAAGTGTGGGCATATGTATCCATACACACATTTTGGTTTTAGATTTTGGAAACATTATATTTTCATATATATGTGTGTGTGTGTGTGTGTGTGTGTGTGTGTGTGTGTGTATATGTGTGTGTGTATATATGTATATACATATATGTATGTATGTATATGTGAGTGTATATGTATATACATATGTAAATGTATATATATATATATATATATTCTATCACTGCATATGAATGCAATCAGCAAATGCGGTTTATTTATTTTTTGCAAATATGGTTTTAAACCAGTCACACAAGCTCCCAGAGAGAGAAGGAACTCAAAATAATGGCCTCATGAGATACCCATAGCTATTTTCACTGGTCCCATTTTCATACTGATGGGGCAGAACTTGAAAATGCTAAGAGTGTGCTTGGGACCCCACATAATTATATTCATGCCTCTCTCTTCAGAGTGGTGGGATGCTGCTATTAAGCAGACCAATAACAAATACCACTTCTCCTGCCCAAGCACGGCAGACCTGTGGTAGAGCCTTCCAAGTTCATACTGGTCTGATCAGCCATAGTCAGACACTGACCCCAACACAGTGGTATCATTTTGGCCCTCTTTGATTACAAAGTAAAACAACCAGATTCAAGTATGACCCCTCTTCCCTCCAACAAATCTCTTTCCCTTATACCAGCTGTCCCCTGGCTTATTCCCAGCAACCTCACCCTACCAGAGCTATATCTGCCCCACCTGTCTATGGTGTAGCTGTCTTGAACACTGTGCATAAATAACCAACTTCCTCTCATCTTAAACCTTTTCTGTTCTTAATCCTTCTCACTTCAGACACCCACTAAGATCTGGCTCCCTCCTGATGAAACTGGTTCCCTGGCTACCCTTCCCAGCACTGGTCACACTTTCTCTTTTACTCCTTGATTTACTGTTGCTGCCGAAGAGTTGGCATACTCCTTGCTCGCCACTGCTACTTCCAGACTCTCCCTTTGCAGCCATAACTCAGTAATCTCTCCTTAGGTTCACTATCCAAATTAATCCTTCCATTGAGTAGCTGTTATCTACCCACACCCAGGTTTTCATAATACATATATACTGATATTCCCCTTCTCAGATCCTCTTCTTCACCTACTCCTCTATTCCATCCCTACATACAGAATTTGCCACACTCTTGATCCTGCCATTACTCACAAATCTTCCGCTTCTATGTTTTTGTTTTTTAATTTTTTTTTTAGGCAATTGGGGTTAAGTGACTTGCCCAAGGTCACACACAGCTAGTAAGTGGTGTTTGGTCTGAGGCCGGATTTGAACTCAGGTCCTCCTGACTTCAGGGCTGGGGCTCTATCCACTGTGCCACCTAGCTCCCCCACTTTTATGTTCTTGAAGTACAAACTTATCTGATCATAATCATCTGGCATTTAAGCTTTTCCTTTGCCTTTGGACCCCTGACCCTGTCCTTCAGTCTCATCAGGACCTCCAATCACTCCACTCCTCAATATTTTCTCAGGCCATCACCCCTGAACTATAAACTCTCCTTCCTCCGTGATCTTAGCTCCTTGGTAAACCAATGCACTCTCCTCTATTCTCGAATCTGCTGTTCTCCTGCCACGGTCAGTGATATGCTGACACCAAAAGCCAAACCCGAGTTAGTCCCATCATTTGTCATCTTTGCTCCTATTCACACAGGCTGCCGAATAGAGTAAAAGGAAGTCATTAAACCACTCCAACTGGGGCCACTACAAATTTATGTTAAATGATCTCCACTAGGCAGTTGGGGCAGCAAGGCAATGCTTGTAACTGATCCTCTTTCTCACTCGTCTTTCCTCAAGCTTCCCACGAGCACTTCCCGTTCAGCCAAAGAATTCACCTCATACTTTACTGAAAAATTAGGGTCATACACCAAGCAAGCACTCCCTCTTCTCACCTCACATCATCCCCCACTGTCTCTTCCTTTACTCTAATCTCTGATGAAGAGGTGATTGGTTCTTCTTGCCAAGGCAAACCCTTGATCCCCTCCTCTCCCACCTTCTCCAACAGACTGCACAACCAATCCATTGTTAAATGTTGTCATTTCTACTTTCACAACACCTCTCATAAATGTCCCCTTTATTCCACTCACACAGCCACCATCCTTCTTGGTTCAAGGCATCCTCAACTTTCACCTGGATTGCTTACAATAATTCCTTGCCTCAAGCTTCTCTCTTCTCCAACCTGTCCTCCACACAGCTGCCATGGTGACTGCCCTAAAGAGCGGGTCTCAACAGTAGATACCACAACCACCTCTATTCTCACCACCCTCCACTCTTGTTCAATAAACTACAGAGAATCTCTATTATTCTAGGATCAAATATAACTGTTTGTTATTTAAGGTTCTTCACAACCCCTTCTTACCTTTCCAAACTTCTCACTCTCCATGCACACTACAATCCAACAATAACAGTCTACTTGCTGTTCTATTTTCTCTCTTCATTCCTTTGCACTGACTGTCTCCCATGCCTGGAATACTTTCCCTCACTGGCTGTGCCCAAAGGGCTACAAAACTGTGCATACCCTTTGACCCAACAATACCACTGCTAGGTCCGTATCACAAAGAGATCAAGGAAAAAAGGAAAAGGATTTATATGTACACACATTTACAGCAGCTCTTTTTTTTTTGTGGTGGCAAAAAATTGAACACTGAGAGGCTGCCCATCAAATGCGGAATGGCTGAACAAGTTGTAGTATATGATTGTAATGGAATACTATTGTGCTATGAGAAATGATGAGGGTAATGGTTCAGGAAAAC
Source organism: Phascolarctos cinereus (assembly GCF_003287225.1). Taxonomy (NCBI): domain Eukaryota; kingdom Metazoa; phylum Chordata; class Mammalia; order Diprotodontia; family Phascolarctidae; genus Phascolarctos; species Phascolarctos cinereus. The sequence continues at coordinate 111,056,904 of NW_027556402.1, read as the reverse complement.
ATGGGAAGACTTATATGAACTGATGCAAAGTGAAGTGAGCAGAATCAGGAGAATAATGTATACAGTAACAACATTATTGTAATCAACTGTGAAAGGCTTAGCTACACTGATCAGTACAATGATCCAAGATGATTCGAAAGGATCTATGATGAAAAATGCTATCCACTTCCAGAGACAGAACTGATAAAGTCTGAGTGCAAAGTGAAGTATAATTTTTTTTCCACTTTCTTTTTCTTTTTGCAACATGGCTAATAAGTATGTTTTGCATGATTTTATTTGTATAATTGATATCATATTACTTGCCTTCTCAATGGTATGGGAAGGGGCTGGAACATGAGAATTTGGAAATCAAAAAAAATTTTAATTAATGGTAAAAACTTTTTTTTAAAAGAAGAATCCCTGCTTTCTTCAAAAACTGAGATAAAATGTCTTTCTAGTCCCACCTCTAGCCATTTTTCCAATGAGATTGTATTCCTTCTATTCTGTAGGTATCTTGTGTGTGCCTATTTATTTATGTGTTTTCCCCTCCGTTGGTATGTAAACTTCTTGAAGGCAAGAACTATTTTTGTATTCCCATTATGTCCCAATGAGAGATTACTGCCACACAGCTTGTGATACCAAGTTCCTCTGAGCCCCAAACCAGAAAGTACTGTAGAAGAAGCTATTTGGGGAACAAGGGGTAGTAACCAATGTCTCACTGGGACACAATGGACAAGTGGCAATAGATCTCTAGTAGTGGATAATAGTGGTACCTGAATCTTAATCTGCAAATCAAACAGAACAACATGGGGGTTTTACAAGTAGTAGGAGAAATAAAACAGGGAGCTAAAGACATGTTTACAGCCTTGCAATCCCACCAGGATGGAATTCACAAGATGGTATGTAATAAGGTCAGAGGACCTCAATACATTCAAAGGACCATTATTTACATTCATCAAACCAGGCAAAGACAAATGCAGGAAAACTGGTGAATTGTTTGGCAAAATAAAATAAAATAAAATAAAATAATAAAATAAAATAAAATAAAATAAAATGATACCAAAAGCTAATCAGGGGAAAATATTTTACTCAAAATAAATTCAAGGAAAACAGACATTAAACAAATCTGTTAATAACTTATTAGATGTCTTACAGTTGTCCAAGGAGCAGAGAAGTTATGACACTTGCCCATGGTCACAAAGATAGGATTTAAACCTAGGTCTTCCTGGGACTCCGGATTCCACTACTCTTATCTACCCCACAGCATAGATACAATAGTTTGAATTGGAAAGGAATGGAGTTAACAGGCCTGTCTTAATTTATAATTAAAAGAAATGTACTTTTATTACTTTCAGTAATTTGAACTATCTGCTAATAAAGTGTTTCCAAATAGAGCTCCTTCAGGGTCAGTTTTAATGAACAGATAAAATTCATTTGTAATTAGCAACACAATTTGCCCATAAACAATTAATGAGTTACACTCATTGAAAAGAGTTTATCTCTACAAGTAGTTTAAGCATGTCCAACACACTCCTGTTTATATCATTAATTTGCTTCCTGGAAAATTCTCTCTACATAAGCAATACAATGAAGCCCAAGTTGAAATATCATAAATTCTCAGTAGGTAAAGTCCGACCTAGCAAGATATGCATCTGCGTATGTTAATATGAATACAGAAATACCCTATTAAGTTATTAGGCAATGATTACTACTCAGAAGACAGGCAAAAAAAGGTCTCCCAATAGGCAGAAATGAGTGATCATACACGAAATAAAACTCAAGAACTTTATTCATAGGAGAATCCTCTGTTCTCTCAGAACCTATTTAGTCTTATTCTAGACATAATTCTAACAAGCTTAATTATCAGCTTCCCAGGATCCCCATAGATTACAAGTGTCAGATCAGAAGAGGAGAAAGGACCTCCAATTGGCTGGTGCACAGAACACAGGGAGAACCCAAAAGCAGGGGAAAAGACAGAGTTCTAAAAAGCTAACAAAAATTCAGGCAGGCAACACTGTTGTCTGGACACTGAGAGTCAAGACAAATACCTTTCTTCAACAAATCCAATCCAGTACATTTATCACATGCCTGTCATGTTCAAGGCACTATCTAGGTTTTAAGGAGACTCCCTATCTTTAAGGAGTTTACTTTCATGGTGGGGGAAGGGGAAGGAGGAAGGTGATGGTACACGTTCACAGACAAATATAATGTAAGGTAAGTCACGATGAAGGGAAAGGAAAATCTCAGCAAGATGCTGAGGTGGGGGAGGGGGGGTTAGGGTGGGAAGAGACACATTTCATAGGGGAAGATCAGGGGAGACTTCATAGAAGAGGTGGCATCTGAATTGGGCCTCTGAAGAAAGAGAAGGATTCTCAAACACTCATCCATAGAACTTAATCAAGCCTGAGAGAATCACTACAGAGTTTAAAAGTTAATTATCACATAGTACAAAGTTAATATTCACAATGAGTCATCAAGAAAATGTTAAATTATGCCAATGTTTAAAAAGTTAAATTATTATATACTCAGTTTGACAAAGAGAAATGTGCTTATATCAGAAATACTTTTAGTCCAAAATAGTTAATTTATCTAATGTAAAGCCTAAAGGAATAAACGCTTGGCTCTATTGAAAACTGTGTTATTTGGAAGGATTCTCCTAAAAGTTCCTTTCAAAGTTTTATTTGGCATGTATATAGGTATCCCAATCCATGGAAGTTCCCTTTGGGGATACAGAGGTTTCCCTGCAAGAAGCAGACTGATTAGTAAATGCTGAAAAGCAACAGGCCCTTATTTGACCAATTTTATCTCACATATAAGAATGTAAAACGGATTAAGCCAAGAGGCCCAGACATGAGGGGGCAAATGGGAAGAGGAAGACAGAGAAAAGCATTCCCTGATCAAAGTCGCCTTGGAGAGAAGAATGCAACCAGATCACTGCAGGGGACTGGACACATCTTTATAATGTCAGTAGAAGAGTCTGGCCTTCCAATAAGATGATGGTCAGAACATGGCAGGATAGAGGAACAGGAGGAAAATTCAGAGAGGGGCTGTCGTCCTAAGAAAATGCTAGGTTAATCCGGGTTTTCCTTGCTCCTCCCAGTTTTGTGAGGGAATATTTGGGTCATCTGCTTCTAAGGGCCAGGGGTTCTACAGGCAGTAACCAAGCCTCTAGCAGACACATCTGATGAGTCTCTCATTGCTAACAGCACAGATAGGAAGGCTTCAATTACCAAAACTGCATGGGAAAATGGAAGTGTCCAGATATGGGGGTTCCAGAAAATGAGAGACCCTTTTTTCTGCCAGGAAAGAGAAGAGGCATCCTGTCCTGAGAAAGGGTAGGTTCAAGAAACCAGAGGTTTTTTGTCTGACCGTAGATGTATGTATATATACCCATCTACATATAAAATGTATTGGTTGATACCCTCTACATGGGCTGGAAAAGTTCCCATTATTCCCATTTTGAAAATTAAATTAGTTTAAAAGACAAACAAACAGAAAAAACTTTTGAACAATAACCGAGAGGAAGAAGCCCTGGGAATTAGGCTGAATTTTCTCAAGAATATGTGACGCTGTGAAGACCACTCCTTGCACCAGTGACATCTCTACAAAACACACTTCCAGAAGATGATCCTAAAGACTTCCGGAAGCAATTTCTAGAAGCAAAAGTTCAAATTTCCAGCAACTACTCTTAATTGTACATTTGGCTATGGGCTTGGAAGGCCGATGGGGGAGGAAAATAAGTGAGAAAGAAACTGGTGATTTAACCTCTAGTGTTCCCCTAAGGACAAACATTTGTCTCCTTGACAGCGAGGTGAAAGGGTTGCGGCCAGCATACTTATAGCTGGGCTATCCTCTTTCTTTGCACTCTGGGGATGGCTGATTTTTAAACAGGCATCATCTAAAGAGATGATGACGATGAGCTGTGTTTTAGGTCTAAGGGAGGAGGGGGAGGAAGAGGCTGTGCCCCACGTAAGTCAGCACAGCCTCCCAAGGAAGCCCTCTTCCCCAGCAGTGTCACAGAGATTTACCATTGGCTGATGGGCATCCTGAGGTTCAGCTCGAGGCAGAAGTAATCAACCTTATAAATTATCAACTAAACATTTGCCGTCAAATGTTATGAACAGGGTGGTTCTCCTCGACAATCCTTAACAGTGCTTTATGAAACGGATATCCTCAGCCTGGATATTTCTATTTTCTATATAAACTTCTAAATTTTAGGGTTTGTGATTCTGATGTGAGACTTTTCTGCAGGCTGAAAGCCAGCATAAAAATGAGCCCAATTTTTACTCTCGATGAATACACATATCCCCAATTAGTATTAATGTGATTACCCTCATGCATCAAAAAGAGTAATCGGAAACAGGACTTCGAGTAAAAGGAAGGGCCAACACTGTTTTCAAAAGTGAAAATCACAAGAGCCATTTAGAAATTAAGGGCTTGGAAGAAAAATTAAAACAAAAACAAAAATCTGGATATCGATTTCATTTTAGAAATTATAGTATGCTCCTCTGATGAAGGGAACTTAGCCTACCGTGTTGTGTTAATACGTTTACTCTGAAAAACAGTGGACGCTGACCTACTTCAATCAATGTAGAAAAATGCAAGATGTCTCCTTTCCTTCTGTTTGAATGTTTATTCAGCAGCTCCTCAGTAGAATTTCTAAGTATTTCATAGGAAGACAGAAATAAGTATATAGAAGAGTGTGAAAGTTAGTGAGCACAATGAATGCAAATATGTCGAAGAGAGGAAGAGAGTTGAGCACTGGTTGGGGGACATCGGGGTGGGGCCAGACACAGAGAAATCGGGATGGATACTTGACCTACAATCCAGTGGAGCCTAGGTCTGTCTCTTGTGTCCAATCTGTCTAAATCTCTCTCCGAAGATTTCCGCGTGAAGAGAGTTCAGATTAGCCAGCTGATGGCTGACAATATTATGTTCCAAAGATGTCCATGGAAATATTCTGCTCTGCCTTCTCACCCACACTTCTAGATAGCCACCCTTGAATATTCCACCGCCATCTTAAATTGTGTCCAAAATAAAATTCAACCACTTTTGACCACAACTGATACTCCTCCAATTCCCTCCTTGCAACATTAGCATTTCCACAAGCTGGAAGCAGTGACCCCAGCTTGGAACCTCACAGTCTACTTTGACACGTGGCAGAGATTTCTGCCAATCAACTCTATCAGCCACACCTAGACACAGACACCACAGCCCCTTGCCTGAAGGAGGGGTTCAATAAATATTTGTTGATTGTTTTCAGAGTGATCTAAGGACAGGTCAGTTACCTCAGCAGGTTGTTGTGAGGGTCAAAGGAGATCTCTGTAAAGCACCTATTAGAGTGCCTGGCACTGGGGCCCCTTGCAGTGCTGCCTGTCTCGTTTCTGCTAATGCACTGGGAGATTCCTTTGAGGTAAAGTGCCGAGGCACCTGGTGGTTTTCTGAGCTGGTGGTTCCCCCGCCCTTACTGAGGCACTCGGAGGTCCAGGTACTGGTGTTTGTCTGCTCTACCACCTGGGCTTCAGGATTTCTTCCTGGTTGACAACTGGAGGCTGCAGGGCTCAGACAGCTCACCTGGTGTTGGGCTGGAACCAGCAAGGCAAGGGCTTTAGGAAGACTTTAGGTTGGGTCCTTCAGTTCCTGTCAGATGAATGCCTCAGGGTACTTATCTGCTTGGGGCCCCTTGTAGTTCTGCCTCCCTTATTTTTGCTGAGGCACTGGGCTACTGCCCTGCTGATCCCTGTCTTTCTTCTAGTTCAGCTGTTCCAGGGTTTTTTTCTGGGGTGATATTTTTGGGGTTTTCAGAGGCTGACAGGGGATAGTGAGAGCAACTACCTTTTTACTCCACCAACTTGGCTCCCAGAAGCCAAGTTATCTCATCTCTAAAAGAGCACCTATTTAACAGGGTTGTTGTAAGGACCAAATATCTAAAGCATTTTGCAAACTTTAAAATGCCATGTAAATGTCAGATTTCACTGTTGTCATACAAATATGACATATGCATGCTATTATTATGTAGACATAAAACATATCTATTCAGCCCCAGAGATCTGAACTCCAACAGGTGAGTGTTCACTTTATCTCGTTCAAGGACCCGGCCACATACCACATCCCAGACATTTTGATACCACAAAACCTCCATGCTAGCTGTTTTCTCTAGTTGGAACCTTGGCCACCATCCCTGGGGTGCTAGGCATTGATAAGTGAGCTTTATAGCCTTATCTTGTCCAGAATCAAGCCTCTGTACCACTCCCTGGACATCTCCAAACAAAGCTCTACACCTCCCCTCCTTTCAACTCCCCTTTGGGTACTGTCATCATCTGTTAGAATGTAAGCTTCTTGAAGGTAGGGACAGTCTTACTTGTTTATATCCTTCATGCAGAGCACAATGTCTGACAGAAGACAAGTGATTAATAAATACCTTATGTATTTCTCTACATGTAAATCATATATTATGAAACATGTATAGATACGTACATATTTATGCTTGTGTATGTGTATACATGTATACGTGTGTATATATGGCATAACACAGAGAGAACATACTATACCTATAGAAAACGACCTACTTTATGCAGATCTCTATATATACAGACATATATCATACAGACATGACTTCATCAGTAGAGAGAACTACCTGGTGTGGAAACTTTTTCTGCTGATGCAGAGTGCCAATTTATAGTGTGAAAGGATTGCCAAGGGACAATGACAGGTTTAAATAACTTGCCCACGGTCAAGTTGTTTGCATGCATGGGCACGGGCGCGTGCGCGCACACACGCACATGCACACACACACACACACACACACACACACACACACACAACTGAAAATAATTCCTTCCAAATTCTGCCAACCAAAGCTGATTTGTGAAAGTCAAAATTACATAAAATATGTAAAATTTTGTAGAAATTTTTTGAAACTTTGTAAAATAAAAATGTAAAATTATGTATGCCCTCTTCTTTCCAATATTCTATGATTTCCCAATATATGCTACATTTTTTGTACACATCTTTGATGCAACTTTCTTTGAAATGACGCCTATATCTACTTAGTGATTTGTTCTTTCCCCTTTTTTGTTGTTGTTATTGTTCAGTCATTTCAGTTCATGACCCCATTTGGGATTTTTTTCTTTTTTTAGGCAACTGGGGTGAAGTGACTTGCCCAATGTCACACAGCTAGTAAGTGTCAAGTGTTTGGTCTGAGGCCAGATTTGAACTCAGGTCCTCCTGACTTCAGAGCCAGTGCTCTATCCACTGCACCACCTAGCTGCCCCCCATTTGGGATTTTCTTAGCAAAGATACTGGAATGGTTTGCCATTTCATTTTACAGATAAGGAAACTGAAGTAAACAGGCTTAAGTGACTTGCCCAGGGTCACACAGCTGGCTAAGTGTCTGAGGCCGGATTTGAACTTATGAAGGCAAATCTTCCTGACTCCGGAGCTAGAGCTCTATCCACTGCCCTACGTCGCTGCCCCTTTACCATTCCCTATTTTAGGTTCTGGAAGAGACGCCCATAATTCCAACTGTTGTTTCCCAGTGTTCTCTTAGAGAACAACAAGAAGAAATGTAATGAAAACCGAAAACATAAGTCAAGTGCAAGTCCTTTGGGGCAGGGATTAATTTATCTCCTTATTTCCCCACACCTAATGTTGTGAAATGCACACAGTAAGAACTGGATACATTTCTAGTGAATGGACATTTAGATGGGTTAAAAAACAGCTAACTAGTTCTTGAACCCTCACCATTTTACCAATTGTATTTAATGATTATTCACTGGGTGCCTGGCTCGATAAAAGGTGATTTTTGAGGACTGAATAGAATACAGAAATAGAGTTCTTACCCACCCAGAAGCTGAAAAAAAGAATCAGAAGGTAAAAATGTGGATCTGTAAATGGAAGCGGCTAAAACCAGCTAGAAAGATGACAGCAAAGTAATGCAAGTCTGTGAATTCCACATGGCAAGCTTGATGTGAATGGTCACCAGGAATAAAGTAACCTAGTCAGTCAAACTCTCATGCAAAGAAGAACATTTGGGCCCTGGAAGCTAACAAGAAAATCAAGTGAGAAATAGATTGGAAAGAGTTGTTTGTTTTTTAAAAGAAAGATCAGTTGTGTCAAAATGAGTAATATTCAACAAACATTCATTAAGCACTTTGTTAGGCCCTGGAAACATACAGATAAAAATGGCACAACTGCGGATGAAGCCATGGAAGAGAATGGATAAGAATCCTAGGGAGGAAGTTGCTCTACATAAAAAGAAGACTCACAATCTTGTAAATAACAACACAAAAGGGCATCTGGAGACCCCCCAAATCGCTGGTAATTGTGCATTCTTTCTCAGTGAACATTACTCGAATGTATACAACTGAGTTTGGTTTCTCTGGCACTGTCAGCATTTCTCAAAGAATATTAATTTATCGAAACGGTAAAATGCCTGAAAAGGGAAGGAATTTCAGCACTACGAGAAGTCAAAACTATGTAAATGGCTCCGCTATGTCACCCTTCCTTTAGAAAACATGTTGGCTGTGTTCCAGGTCTTTTCAAAAATCCTAGAGAACACTACTCTCCACTAAGCTAAAGGAGAGCACAGAGGCATTTTTGTTTTCTTAAAGCAAAGAAGATTTAATCAACTAATTTCATAAGCATAAATTTGATGTCTGGATAAAAATACTGGTGTATCTTCAATCCAATCTAGGCAGGGAGGGGAGGATTGTCAAGGCTCTGCCATAACATAAATTTCCAGTTTGATTTTAGAATAATAACATCACTGTATAAAGGCAGCTTGTGTAGCAAAAAGGATGCCCGGCTTGGAGACAGGAAAGCTTGATTTCAAGCCCCATTTCTGACAGCGGCCGCTCCTGGGGAGCACGGCTTAGCAGAAAGAGTTCTGAGACTCAATCACTTGCTGCTTTGTACAACCTCAGACAAGTTGTGTGAGCACGTGATGCCTCAGTTTCCACATCTGTACACTGAAGAGGTTGGACTCAATGAACCCAGAAGTCCTTTTAGCTCTAAATCTACAATCCTAAAATTCTTAAACCCTAAACTTCCCTCATATAAAGCTGATGAGCTCCAGTGCTGCAGGGAAATCTCTTTTCATGCCATAAGTTCCCCGATTTGAAGACATCACATAATATATTGAAAATGGTCAATTTAGTAAGCCTAAGAACTGGAATTTTTCCGAATCTTAATGTAAACCTCAATGTAATTCACTCCTGAGAAATCATAACCAAGGAAATAACACAGCATTACACATACGAGAGGGAATAGACATCAAATATAAACTCTATCTTAGACTTAAACTAAGCCTATTTATTATAAAGTGATAGAATGGTCACATGGTTCATTACTTACACACACACACACACACACACACACACACACACACACACACACACAAACACATCACAGTTACCGTCTTATTAGTGGTAATAAACTACCGTTAGTGAAAAAAGCATCTTCAATGATAATTTGTAAAATAAGTAACACTTTTAACATTGTTGTGATTATATCCTCTATGAAAGTCCTTATGGGGTGTTCAGTTTGATCTTCCAAATGGAGAATTTCAGTGAGTTTGGAATTCATTTGTTAAAAATATTAAAATGCAATAACTTTGGATGAGTTTGCAGGAACAACTAGTTACTATTAACAAAAATGGAAATTTTTACTAACCCAATTTTAAAAACATAACTGGTAGACGGATTAAAAACCAAAATATAACCCCATAAATTCAGTCAATGACACACCTTTTCCACCTGAACCTAAGCATTTTTGTGACGTATCTTCTCCTGTAATGACAGCCATTAAAACTGACAAATTGAACTTGGTTCCAGGCCCTCAAACTGCTGCACCTCTAAGTGTAAAATCAAGATTCTTAAAAAACTGGAGCAGGGGCAGCTGGGTGGCGCAGTAGATAGAGCTCCGGCCTTAGAGTCAGGAGGACTTGAGTTCAAATCCAGCCTCAGACACTTGACACTTACTAGCTGTGTGACCCTGGGCAAGTCATTTAACCTCAACTGCCTCACCAAAAACAATAACAACAAAAGCAACCTGAAGCATATTCAACAATAATACTCTTACTAAACTATTGCTAACAATATTTTGGTGAAATAAAAAAGATTTTTTGTATTATTACTAAATAAAATCAAATAAAAATCACTTCTAAATATTTATTTTAACTCATCCTTTTAAATTTTCTACTTTTGTATATGTTTTATACATATAACATACTATATTGTGATATTCTTAAGAATTCTCTAATGACAGGAGTGTAGAATCAAAAAATTTTGGAGACCTATGATCTCTGAAATAGGGCTAATTATATACCTTGCAGGGTTCTAGTGAAGAGACAGATCTACCAATGACCCAATAGTGAATTCAGGGTACCTTATGAAGGGGATGGAATATTTCTGTGCAGTAAAAAAGGGTGACTGTGATATTTGGTTAGACTTATATGAACTGATAGAGTGAAATAAAACACAATCAAGAAAACAATATATACCAGGTAAACAAAATAAATGAAAAGATTCCTGGAAGGAAGGTGAACTCTGAATAATGGAAAAATCAGTGAAAGTACTGGAAAAGAGATAATGAAACCTGGCTCCTCCTCCCTCACTACAGAGCTGGGGGCCAACTTGGACAGAATATTGTATACACTGTCAGACAAAAATTGCTATACTGCACATTTTTGCTCTAACTATTTTTCATTGTCACAAGGGAGGGTTCAATCTGAGGCTGATGTAAAGACGAAGATGATGTGAAGACACAAACAAACAAAAAAAGTCAGATTGTCTGACCCCCTCATCCCAATTAGTATTATTTAGATAAAGCAATAAGCATTCCTCATGGCCTTGGACAAACAGCACATAGACTGGTGAAACAGAAAGATCTACGGTGAATATTCAGGATAGGATTATTGCAACCACAAATCATCACAGCACCATAAAGGAAAGCTCGGTTGGTGACAGGGTAACTAAATAGAAGGTGTTTAGAAAAATGATTCAAAATCTGATCCTCACCAACAAATATTTTAAATGGAATGTTACAGCTGGAAGGGACTTTGGAGATTATCCCAGCCAATCCTCTTGGATGATGGCATTTAGAGCTTGGAGGAAGTGGTTTAAAGACCATCTAGCTCAGCTTTACAGACGAGAAAACTGAGGCCCAAAGGGACGTAGTAGCTTGTCCAAGGTTGTAAACTAGTAGTAAGTACCAGAGCTATCAATTAAACCCAATTCCTCTTGCATCAAGTTCAATGTTCACTCCTATATACACACTAGAAGAGATTAAAAAAAAACCTGAGGCTAGAAAGTACAAATAATTTGCCCAAGGTCACACTGAAAGTGAGTGGCAGGCCTGGTACAATAAACATTTAATAGGTGCTCACGACGTGCCAGTCACTCATTAAGAAAGACAAATCCCTGCCCTCAAGGTGTTTACCATCTGATAGAGGAAGACAAACCACAAGAGGAAGTTGAAAAGGGAAAGGGCACTGGGCATAATGATGGTAACCACATGGTATAGGTGTAAGGAAATGAAGAGATGGCTGAGTTTCTGGGCTCTCTTTAATTTTAATTTTCAGTTCAAAATTCTCTCCCTCCCTTCACCTCCTCCCTCCGCCACTGAGAAGGCAAGAAAAATGATACCTATTATTGATATGAAGACATGGAAACCATTTTTCCACATTAGCTATGTTTAAAAATATTTTAAATTTAATTTAAATTTTAATTTTAAAATTAAATATTTTTAAAAATATTTTTAAAAAGCAAGAAAAATAAAGCTTAAAAAAAACTATCTGGAGTTTCTTTAAAGAGAGGTTTGGGGAAAAGCTTTTTGCTCATCCTCATTCGTGGGCCAATATTCTTTCCCATGTCGTGTTCTCCCCTCCCCCTGGCCCCCAATGTCTATCATTTAGTAAGTGCCTGTTAGGAAGGAAGAGCATGGGAATGCAAAACTCTGGCCGCTAGAGATTATGCAAAAAGGAAGAATTATCAAGCCTGTGTTGATGAGGGCTTTAACATAGTTCTCTGAGTTCAAGCATTTTAGAAAACAACTGCTGCAAGTTATACTAAGATTGAGCCATAACAACAATAGACCAATAAACTCATATCAATGGATCAAACGTTCTGTTATGGAAGAGAATTAAAATTGCAACAGATCATAGTGATGAAATGTTCCTACTTGGCAGAAGTATCACAAAAACCAATGCAAAAATAAGAATAATAATTGAGTAGCTCTGGAGAGAAGACTAATGAAAATGTGGCAAATGAGTAGTAGCAAATAAATCTGGACACACAGAGAAGCTTCACACAGAACTGGCACAGGCATTCCTAGGGTGGGGCTAATGGGGCTTTGCTCCAGGGCACTGAAATTTAAGGGCACTGTCAGCACTTACATTCCTACAGCAACACATAAAAGAGCTAAGTTAATTACCTCTTTAACAAGAATAATTAAAATTTTAAAAATCTACCAAATGGTATATTTCCTTCCTGCTCCTGTCTCTCTAGAAATAGCCTCACAATGTCCCTGGATCTCTGGCTCCTCTATATATAAGCAGTGTTCCAGAATACCCTACTACTTTCCAGACTGAATTTGTCGTTAAAAGTTGATTTGAAAGTGTAGTTGACACCATTTACCTTGAGCACCAAAACTGCTAGTCCAAGCTTCAAGGGATGGCATTCCATGAAGCTCTGACGATCACCCAAAAAGCTGGGAGTCAACTTGCTATACCAACGGGAAGCTTCATCCCAGCAATGGATCATTATATGGATCAACGGATCATTGGTTTCTGAGGGCCAATCAATTCAATGAACATTTATTGATCACCTACTACATGCAGGACCCTGTGCTAGGCACTGAGGATACAAATAACCCATATAAAAAAATGGGACAGTCTCTGTCCTGAATGGGGGTACTACATCTATTGGGAGGATAAAAACATGTCTGTAGGTTAGTATAACAGAAAATAAGCTGTGATGGGAGCAAGAAGAAACAGAGAAGAATTGCTTTAGCAAATTTGAAGTGAGGGAGAATACTTTTACCATATAATTACACTAAGTTTTTAAAAGATGATTTACAGCTGTAAAACTGTAAAATAATATTCACACTTTCACCCACGAATTTTTGTAATTCCATCCTAAAGGAGCTATCAAGATGATTTTATACAATTTGTTCTTTCTGGCTCCATTATCCTTGTGGTATCAACTTCCCTTCCACCCTTAATATTTGCTATTTGCACTTAATATTTGCAAATTAGATTACTAAAGATCAAAGTTAGTCTTTCATAATTGCTCAATCATTCTTCTATGCTTGGCCCCATTTTACACTTCAAACAAACAGAATTTTATTTTAAGTAATTCTATTAATGTCACGTGTAATATCCTAAGATAGAGACATGATTTTTTAGCAGTCATGAATACTGATTCAATTATTTTCAGGGAGCAGCCATATGTCTGGAGGTGCAAGAATACAAAGCTGGACATCCAGGAAAACCCTTAGGATGGAGAGAGACCAGGAGAGACATGGCACCTTCTATCCAGGGACAACAGAATCAGGGGAACAGTGCCTGCCACATGGTTCTCATCATGGCTGCTATTTGTATTCCTTGTACGGCTAGACTGTAAGAGTCACTTTGTTTTATTGTTGTTTTTGTAAGAGCCTCTTAGACAATCTAATATATTTACTTTTAAATCTGACATTACGTACACTGCTCTTCCATTGAGGGAGGCGCCTACAAAGCGAGCCTGACTTCTGATCACAAGCCGGTACTTCAAGAAACCTGCCTAAACAGAGGATGCACTTCTTCCTTGGAGCTAGCACAGTAAAAAAAGAAAAGAGATGTGTGTTCTTTCTTCCATTCAGGATGACAGGTCCTTCTGCTGATTGAAGTTTCAGGCTTTAAATGGATGCATTTGATTCCCTGAGAACAAAAGGTAGCAGGAAGCGGCTGAATGAACCATGCTAGGCAGAGCCAAATAAGGCATTTGTGACTGTCAACAGAGCAAACTGCATCCTGACTTTTCTCAAAAACACAAGAGTAAAGCTTCTTAGAAGGGATCAATGTTTCTTCAAAAGCCTGAGACCAAGGATGGATTTTAAACTTCCAAACTTAGCTTCATTGTAAAATGCAAAGGGAGGGACAAATGCTGTGAAAGAAACCTGTGCTGGGGGGTGAGGGGAGGTCAAGGTTTAAAAAAATATATGTATAATTCATGGCAATTAATAGCAATAACTATCTACACGCACACACACACACACACAACACACCACACACACACCCCTACACACACACATACACATATCTATATCATGGTAGAAGCAATATACAGATTCCTTCCCCCCATCCATATTAGGCTAGTTTGTTCTTCAAGATACTGAAATAGTCCTCTAGAGTTGATGACTTAGAGGACTAAGGACTCATGCTGCTTCCTCATTTCCTGAGGAGGAGAGATCTCTTGGATTATTCGCTAGTGGATTATGAAACCGAAGCTGTACTCTGCTAAATAAACTTATGGAGTTCTCAAATGCCTAATATATATGTGCATGTATATGTGTGTGTGTGTGCGTGCACACGCACATGTATGTATATGTATATACATGTACACACACACACATATACATATTCTATTCTTCTTGAAGGAGTCTCCATCTTGTAGGAATCATGGGGCTTCACCTCTTCACTTCTCCACCTACCCAGATATTTTCTGAAGTTACAATGACTTCCAAATGTGGGTCATGACTGGGACAAGTTTTAAGAACCAAAAATAAGACATTAGAACTAAGGAGCCCCATCTTCAAGAATAGGGAAAAAAAGAAAGTTTTGTAGCACATCAGTTTTTGGGAAATTGTGTTAATACGATAAAAGCAGGAAATGAGGAGTGTCATAAGCATACTAATCAAATAACAATGATTAAGTGTCCATTAGGTTCAATGTAGTCAACTAGTCATTATTTTAGCAGGTTAAGACTCAAATTTATGAAATTTAATCTAAATTTCTACCAATGGTAGTGGTCATGAGTCCCAGGGAACTTAATATACATAAGGATTAGGATAAGGATTAGAGCTGGGATTTCATTGGTATATGGAACTCCCAAGTATGGAAATTCCCTCTACTAACACAGCTCAGTGCCATCTTTATAATTTAAAATCCTGGCAGGCTGCCTAGAAAAAGAAGCTAAGTGACTTACCCAGGGGGATCATAAAGACAGTTCTCATCAGAGGCAGGACCTGAATCCAGGTCTTCCTGGTTTCTAGGGCAGCTCCCTCCCATCATGACACGTCGCCTGTATTACAAATACCTTACCAAAAGGTCTTCATGTTTACTCATTCTATTCAGCTTAGTTCCACAAATATTTATTCACCAGCTGCTATATACAAGGAAAGAACTATGCTAAGTAAGTGCTGGGAATTCAAAAGCAAAAATGAAATAATCCTTGCCCTCAAGGAGATTATAGTCTGTTGGGTTGGGGAGCGGGGGTAGAAGATAGAGTATGTACACACAAGAAAACACAAAGTAAATATAAAAAAAAATTAAAGTAATCTTGAGAGAGAAAGAGTACTAACAAGTAGAGAAAGATCAGAAAAGGCCTTTATGTGGGTGGTAGCTCTGGAGGTATCCTATGAAAGAAGCCAGGTCTTCTTCAAGATATTTATTGATTTATCTGTTTGTCTGTTTGTTTTAGCTAAACAGATGTACATAAACAGGAATTTTCACAGTTTGGGGATGACAACATTTTAAAAATTAATTTAAAAAAAGATGAAGGTATGTGGCATTTGTTAAAGGGTAATAAAATAACTTCAGTCAATTGGCTAGTTCTACACCACTAGATTTCTTTAAATAGTAATGAAATCATTGCTTTAAAAAAAATCCATCATTATTAAAATAAAAAAAAAAAGTTGGCTCAGCCTCTCCTAAAATTAGATTTGTAAGTTGCTGGTCATTCCCATAATTAAATCTATGTCACAAATTTGCAAGAAAAATGGACACTATGACTAATGCATTTACTTGCTGCAGAAGTCCTGTCAAGTAATATAAGGCATTATGCTGTTAAAATGCAATAGGTACAGATTCTATACATTTTTATTGATCAACAAAGGCCCTTTTATATTTAGGCTGACTATTTTAGATTAAACCTTGTAGAAGAAACAAATCCACAGAGCAGTTACCACAATATTTCTGTGCTAAAAATATTGCTTGATGCATAAGCACATAGGCATGCAGGCTTTCTGACCAGGAAAGGCAAGCACAGGCTATGCTAGATTTACTGAGGAGCAAAGGGGTCTGTTGGATCACAAAGATTTCCCTTGTCCCAGCTCTCCCATTCAGACAGCATGCTCGCCAACAGTTTTTATTCTAATCCCTAGAGGATGAAGATTGAGACATCACCTAAAGCAGCGGTTTTTAGCCTTTTTTTGTGTCCTGGACCCTCTCTGGAAATCTGGTGAAGTCTAAGAACATCTTTATGTTTATAAGTGTTTATAAATAAGTGAAGGAAATACTAAATTTTTGTTAGAAGTAAATAAAAATAACAATGTAACTTTTCCCATCCAAATTCATGGACTGATACCTCAAGATATTGTTGTCTTAAGTGGTTATTTAAAGCTTTTGTCCTTATCTAACTTACTACATATTAATGGCATGCTCTATCAACTAGATTATAATCTAGTTGAGATTGAGAACAGAGACCATATCTTATGTGCCTTAGTTTCCCCCATGGGGGTCTGGCAAGTAGTAGGACAGTAATAACCACCACCACAACCAATCACATTATATAGTGCTTTCCCTACTGACCTTATCATTTGATCCTCACAATAACTCTGCAAGATAGGTGCTTTACTATCCCCATGTTACAAAGAAAATAAGGCTCTGAGGAGTTAAATAATTTGTCCATGGTTACAAAGCCACTAAGGAAATGTCAGAGGCAAAATCTGAATCTAGATCTTCCAGACACAAAGTTTGGGATTATTATACCTACCCTATGAAGTTGATTCTTTAACAGGTATTCAACTTGGCTTCGATGCTACTGTTGCAGCTGTAGCTTTGCTGTTGTTCAGTTGTTTCAGCCATGTCTGAATCTTCATGACACCATTTAGGGTTTTCTTGGCAGAGACATTGGAGTGGTTTGCCATTTCCTTCTCTGGCTCATTTTACAAATGAGGAAACTGAGGCAAACAGGGTTAAGTGACTTGCCCAGGGTCACATAGCTAGTAAACGTCTGAGGCCAAATTTGAACTCGGAAAGATGAATCTTCCTGACTCCAGGCCCAGCACTCTACCCACCGCCTACCTCGCCACCCTCTAATATTGATCTGGCAATTTTTTTCAAGAAGAAGTAATTATTAAATGCCAACTGTATATAAGTTTTTGTGCTGGGTGCTAAGCTTTTATATCCCAGTTTAAATACAGTGCACAATGTTTCAGTGAGATGCTCTGTTATCCTGTTCAGTTTACTTTATTAAGCATTTATTAAATGCATACTGTGAGTAAGGCACTGTGCTAGGTGCTAAATTTTTGCATCCCAATTCAAATGCAGTGTACAATGTTGTCCTGTTAGCCCACTAATTTTAACTATTTTTCTGCACTTCAGAGATGGGCAAAATCCTTTCGTCACAAAAATCCTATGAGGTAGGAAATGTGTTATTACTCCCATTTTATGGTGAAACTGAAGTTCAGAGGGCCAAAGTGATTTCTGCAAAGGTCACACAACTGGAAAGAGAGTGATCTGGGATTTCAATCCAAGTTTTCTCACCACCCTTTCTGCTACACTTAAAACTAGTTTCCTAATGGTTAGTTTAAAACTGGTCCCTTCCCTTTGAGCCACAGTCTTGGCCTCAGTGAACTCTGGTAAAAGACATTTCTTATTCTTTGAGTTTAGTTCCTTCTCTTCCACACCTACCATGGTATAAAAGAGCTCAGTCACTTTCCCTTCATAATTATATGTTGGTAACCTGGGAAGATGGACACATTCAAAGCTCTCCCAACAGTGAATGAATGTGCCTGTCTTTCCACAGCCCCTCCAACAATGACTATTGCTACTCATTTCCATTTTCTTGCTGGCAGGGATATCAATTGGAAATCACAAAGACAAAGGACTACACTGTTCATAACCTTCAACCATAAAGTCTCACTACTGGGAATATAACTCAAGAAAATCAAGGACAAGAACAAGGGTCCAATACCAAAGTATACCAAAGTATTGATAACAACACCATTTGTGGTAACCAGAAAAAAAAAAGGAAACAAAGAACACTCATTGATTGAAAAATGGCTAAAAGAAAGTACTGTAGTACACGAAAGTAATGGGACAGTTTCGTACAGTGACTGATAAGAATCAGAGCCACCTGGGAAGACATGTAGGAATTAATTATTCCTATGATAAAAGACTTGTATAATTAACACAAATAAAATGAGCAGAACCAGAATAACAATATACTAAATAACTACAATGTAAGTGAAATGATTACTAAAAACAGGGAAAAAAAAACACTGAGTAATTGAAAAACAAATGGTCCCAGGGACCTTTTGGTAAGGGCACTTACTCCCCTCTCACCATCTCAGAGAAGAGGGGAAAATATTGTGTACTGTATTGTATGTCACATGAAAAGGGTCAATTTGTTGGGAGTGGAAGAGGAGTGAGGTGGGGAAAAGGAGAGAAGTATTTCCAGAAATGACTGTGATAAAAAAAAAACAAAAACGAGGATCAATCAAACTTCTTTAAAATGAAGACAACGGAACTGAAAGAATGCTCTACTTGTGGACAAGATGCAAAACAAGTTACACACATGTGGAGGAGTGTAGGACACAAAGTGAATTATCTGGGTAAGTTAATACTGGAGTAAAAACTATCGGAATAATCTTATGCATTGAATGAAAACGGAATACTGAATAAGCACAAGCCAAATAAAATCATGTTCCTGCTTCACAGAAATGAAAAAGTATTGAAGGATCCAGGCCCTGGTCAACAACCATCCTTTGCAACATTCAAGTCAACAGCCCCTACACTTTCGCCAACGTTAGACAGAAGGGAAAAGACTGATGAGGAATCCTCTTGGCAGAGAAGTGTAGAATTTAGGTGCCGAATGAGGCATACTGTCAAACAACGTGGCTGCTTGTTTTCTACACTGCGTTCCTTTGTTCCAAAGAAGGAGTGGGATGGAGTTTGGAGGGGAGTGGAGTAAATACTGGGAAGTGACAGCTAAGTAAAAATTGTGGATTTTTAATTGGTTTTCCTTTTCTTTTTTATTCAAATAAATCTATTACTTATTTACTTTTATCATTCATTTAAAAAAAAATTGAATTCCTACTCTCTGTCCCTTTGGTCCCTTCCCCACCCAATGAGAAGGCAAGCAACATGACATCTGTTCTGCTTAGATTTTAAAATTGAAACTGGAGAGAACTAGGGCTAAGGCCAGAGAACAACTGAGGTAGTTAAGTTGGGTTACAGGAGTGAGAGATGGCTAGATCTCCCACTCCAATCCTCCAGTGGCAAGGAGATTTTTTAAGTTTAATTTTTTTTTTCTCTGTCCTGACACCTTCTTCTTAGATGAGCTTCTGGAAGTAGCAACAACCACTACATCAAAGGAGAAGAATGTAGTAATGAGAGGCACTGTGTAAAAAATGTAATCCCCCACCCCTACCCCTATCCTCTTCTGGAAATGAAAGTAAAGTACCTGGGAAAAAGAAATTTGGGGGGGAGGGGGAAGACGGTAAGGGAAGAAGCGGTTATAAAACACCTACTAAGTGTCAAGCACTATACTAAGTGCTTTTTACAAATATTATCTCATTTGATTCTCGCACTAACCCTGAGAGGTAGGTGCTGTTATTATCCTCATTTTCACTGCTGAGGAAACTGAGGCAAAGAGAGGTTAAGTGACTTAATTGGGGTCACACACAGTATCTGAGGCCTATTTTGAACTCAGGTCTTCCTGACTAGGCCTAATGCTCTATCCACTGTACCAGCTAGCCAGCTAGTCCCTAGCTGATAGGGACTAACCCTGTGATTACACCGGTAGAGCAAACTCCCAGGTGAGGTAACCCTCTACCAGCATAGGATGGAAACCCTCTCTGCAACAATCTTAGAGAGCTGCCTCTAGAACTGAGAGGTTCTCACCCAGGGTCAGGCAGGTCTTGGCCCTAGGCCCACAAGGATTTGGGGCCAGCTCTCTCACTGCAAACAAATACAATAACCCTCAAAGATCAGCTTCTGAAAGCTGGTGTCCAGGACACAAACCTGGTTCATCTCATTTGGCTAGAAACGCTCGGCCACGGATGGCTCAAGAGGTCTTTCACCAACCTACAACCAACTGCTAGAATGCTGTGGAACTCCATTAGAATGTAAGACTCACACCAAACTCACATGCCCAATGTAGCCATTTCTTTTCTTACCTTTTAGACTAATTTTTTTTTTGGGGGGGCTGTTAGTGGGGGAGGGGGGCAGGGAGAGAAATTCTCTCCCTGAGACCTGAAGCTAGAGTGTGACCAAATCATACACTCAAAATGTAACTCTGGTAAATTACTAATACTTCTCAAGCATTGCACGCCTTTTGAAATTAAACAAAGACATCCAGAATCCCTAATCCAATTCCCCAGAGAATCACCACTCAGTGTATTTGAGAAATGCTCCATGCTTCATATGTGGATGCAAAAGCATGGAAGCCTGCTGAACTTGGCCTTATGCACAGCCCTTCCATCATCAGGATTATTTCATAACAGCAAAAACCCAGCTCACCAACCACCCAGAATTACTAAAATGCTATCAGATTTTATTAAAACCCCATCAAGCGGGAAATCTCAAATCACTTATTATGCTCTACAATTATTGTAAAGCGAACTCTTTTAAATGAAAGGAGGAGATAATGACATTAACTTCTTAACTTAAAGCAATCCTCCATGGCATGATTCTAAAATATTCTCTTGGTCTGAAATTTATGTAAATTGAATTCATCTATCATTAGTTATTACCAACCCAGCTACATAAAAACAGTTTTCTGTAACAATTAGTTCTTTAAAACACTGTTTTAATTAGACCTGGGATGTTATTAAGCTCGCTATAAATATGGACAATGTTTTATATGGTGCACCCAACTACCTGAAAACCAGAAAGAAGTTTTGGAGACTGCTTTTTCCTTTAAAAAAAAAATTCACCTTATCAATGCATTTCATTCAAAATTTAAAATGCAATGAGAAATTCTAAACTACTTTACAGATGCCCACACATGAATACCTGAGGACTGCTCACTTTTAATAAAAGTAATAAAATTATGGAATTTTAGAGCAAGAAGGAATCTTAGAATATGGAATGGCCAAGCAAGGAATGTTAGAACATGGAATGTTGAACTCTCAAATGCTCAAATGTAGAATATTAGAACATGGAAGGCTGAATATTAGAACACAGCAGGTTCAAACTAGGAGGAACCTCACAGAGCATCTAGTCCAATGCCTTCACTTCACAAATAAGGATGTTAAGGCTCTTCCTCTGAAAATTACATCCCATTTACTTATTTGTATCTATGTTGTATTACTGTCCCTACCCACCCCACTCCCAGTAAAATGTAAGGTCCTGAAGGTAGGGACCGTTTCATTTTTGTCTTGGTATTCTCAGTGCCAGGCACACAGTAGGTGCTTAGTAAATGTTTGTTGAATTGAACTGTTAAGTTACTTGCCCAAGATCTCACAGAAAGTCCACGGCAGAACCACAAGAACTGAGGTCTCGGGGCAGCTAGGTGGCGCAGTGCACAGAGCACCGGCCCTGGATTCAGGAGGACCTGAGTTCAAATCCAGCCTCAGACACATAACACTTACTAGCTGTGTGACCCTGGGCAAGTCACTTAACCCCAACTGCCCAACCAAAAAAAAAAAAAGGAACTGAGGTCTCCCACCTCTGGTTCAAATTGCTTTCTACTATTCCCCACCACCTCAAGTCATTTTAATCTTCACTTACAACAATTGGTGGGGCAAAGAAAGAGGTGTGGAAGGGGAAGGTGAGCAAGGGGGTTTGGACGTGATTTTATCAGTGTGGGGAACTTCCTCCACTGATGAAGACTGGTAACTCATATGTAACTTAGAATCTTAGACAGTTGCCTGGGGACAAAGAGATGTTTAAATGACCTCAATAGGACAGAGAGTCAGTATAGCGCCAGAGGCAGGATTTGAACCCAGGTCTTTCTGATTCTGAGGCCAGCCTTTTATCCACCACAATACACTGCACTGGACAGAGCACCTGCCTTGGAGTCAGGAAGACAGGAGGTCAAATCTGGCCTTAGACACTTACTAGTTGTGTGACCTTGGGCAAGTCCCTTAACCCCTGTTTGCTTCAGTTCCTCATCTGTAAAATGAGGATACATTGGGAAAGGAAGTGGCAAACCAGTTATTTTTGCCATGAAAACCCCAAACAGAGTCATGTAGAGTTGGACTGAATGACTGAACAACAACAAAAACAACAACAAAGGAGTGCAACCACATCTGGTTGTTTTACATCTACAAAGCAAATCTTCCAAGTCCTTCGAAGAAATGCCTCTCATTTGAAAATTGCAAAGTTAAAATCTATTAAAGCTTCAGTTCTCAACTGTAATTTGGGCCTAGCAGTTCATCACTGGTAATTCAGAGAGTTGGAAGGTTCCTCAAACATGGCAGGGGCAGGTAGGAGCGTATGGAGGGGAAGAAGCAGAGTAATTGTCCCATTCAGCTCTGACAATCCTCCCTACTCTTCCACCATCCTATGCTCCTACCCATCTTTGATTATTCCAGGATCCTCCTTCAGATCCCCCCCTCTCTCAATGCTCTCTAACCTGCAAGAGCCAGCTCAAGGCCCCCCTCTTTCCATCCTTCCAAATCCTGAGGCTCCATGCAGAATGAATATTGGCCAGTTTTCACACAGATAAACTAGAGTACAATACCTGAGCACCTACTATGTGCCGGGTGGGGAAGAGAATGTCTTAATTGCATAGATAACCAATTGCCTCCATCCCACAGTCACAATGAAGACAAGAAGCCTCAATATTTTGAAGACTGAGACAGAGCTGAGGGAATCAGGTTTTGGTCAGCAAATGTGCATGACTTCCTAACTCAGGACAAACTGACTTCCAACTAGATTGAACCCTGCAGTCAATAACTACTCTTGTGAGTGTGAATAGCTGATATTTGTACAGCGTTTTAAGATCTCAGGGGGCTATACACATGGTATCTCACTTGATCCTCACCACAACCCAGTGACGTAGGGGCCCATGATCCCCATATTACAACTGCGGAAGCTGAAGTTTGTCAAGATTAGCTGACTTGACCAAGGTCACTCTGTCAAGTGACAGAGGCAGGTTCTGAAGCCACACCCACAACCTTGTTCCAAGCCTAGTTAGCACCATTTTTACTCTGCCTCACTGCTCCTGGAAAATGATAATATACAAGAACTATCTTTTTGATAATCTTTTCTTGTTCTTTTCTTCTTCCTTTAGTACAGATCTGCAATTCCACATTTATAAGTGTAAGGAATGAGGCTAGAGGGCCAGGGAGGGAAGATGCTGTATGTAGGGAATTCTTGGTATGGAAACTCCTTTCGCTAATAGAGATCAGTGACTCAACGATAATTTATAGTCTTAGAGAGGTCACATGACATAGTGGGTAGAGAAGCAGCCTTTTAAAAATCACTCTACAGAAAACAAAATATAAACAAGTGAAAGCAACTACCTCAATAGACAATTACTGAGGCTAGAAATAATCAGGAATTAATGCCAATTAAATAACCTACCTAATGAATCTTTAAAATCTGACAAAAAGGAAATCCCAGTAGGCTAGACTATCATAACTTTAAAAAAAAAACATAACACTAAACATATATAAGTATTTTTTTATAAAAATACATATAGCAACAAATTCTTCATACAACTACTTAGCACTCATGTGAGTCTAATTAAATAACAGCAAATATATTGGTGAAGAGGTTGGATATACAATGGGTGGTGATATAAAGTGAATTCAAATTTAGGACAGTCCTATCCTCAAGCTAATTTATGTACCATTGATTTTCTTTTTGTTTACATATAAATCAGTCTAATCTAACTGCTTGAATGAGATGAATGAGACATATATTCCCTGGATAGTATTTTAATTTATCTTCACGCATTTCACCTAAGTTCAAGGATTTAAATCAAAACATTCCATTAACAACTCCCCAAAACTCAAGCAGCTTTTGCGATCTTTTATAAAACTCAAACCCTTGTCAAATCATCCAGTTTTTTTTAAAAGGATCACCACAAGAAACAGATTAGAATTCTCTATTCTTTATAAAAAGATTAAATTCTTATTGTATAGAAGCCTGGTCTGGTCTTCTCTGTCTCTGTCTGCCTGTCTGTCTCTCTCTCTCTCTGAGGGACTGACGCCTAGAAAAGAAAAGAAAAGAATTCTCTGATCTTTGAAAATTATTGACCTTTAAGTTGTTTCCTGGTCTCACTTAATTTTGTTTTTCCTTTCCCTTAGATTTCTCAGAAGTACCCAGGATGCTGGCTCCAGTGACAGTGAAACATGCAAAATAAATGACATGTCACCAAGTAAATTAGCATCTCCTTTCTGACCAGCTGGGTCATGCTTCCTCTTCAAAATCCTTGGCCACTTGATAGGAAATAATAGTAATCTAATAGACCTCATTAAACAATCAATATATTGACAGCACCTCTATAAAGAGAAACGTTGTGTTATAATTGATTTCTTTAACCCATTCAATAGCATATTAAACTCAAACATATAAAGCATACCACAGAAGATCAATTGCCTTTATTTAGTAAGTAATTTTATTCAAACCATAATGAATAGAAAGGTATAGGAACATTTAACAGAACTGAAAAATGTTTTCAGCTTTCACCAAGTCTTCCAAATAACTGACCTTCACCAACCCCCAAAAAGTCACTTCAGAGAAAGATTTAAACATTGCATTACTCACCAAAAAACTTCCAAAGGCTGAGTTAAATATAGCTGCTGCCTACAGAGAAAAAAAGAGGAAAACTCACTAAAAGTAAACAGTCACAGTATAAGCAAAGAATGCTACACTCCCTCCCTTTTTCCCTCCCAACACTCCTGATCCCAGACCTTGAACTACATATACCATTAGGCAAAGTTCACCACTGCTAACAAAAATTGCCAGTGGCCTGTAGTTTACAAAGACGGATGAGCTGCAGCTTAGGAACTCATAAATAATGGGTCTCAAAAGCAAGCAAAAAAGGCTTGCTACTCATTGTTACAAACTTATGACAGGTACCCAAAGAATCATCCCCAATATGTGAACAGAAACCTCGTTGTTATTGATTCTGCCTACTGGACATAAAGTAATCAAGAGGCTGATTTATTCATCCAAGAAAGTAGCAATTTAGATTTCTGACTGAAATACACACAACGCAGTGCCACCCCCAGCGAGTTCCTATCCCACTTTTTCAGTGGGCACAAGGCACTCTTAAGCCATCAGCTGCATGGTGAACTCTCCTGCTGACATTAACCATACACTCCACGCATCAGTGAAGGCTGCTCAAGTCCAAGCAGTTAACACGTCATTCATCTGCAGCACAGTCCATTCTAAAGCAGAAACACCCATGCAAGACCTCAGTCAAAGTAGCCTTCCTAATTCAGAGAAGAAACGATTGGCAATGACTTTAGAAGCTATGGTGCTTACCTAAGTATCCAGGGAACACATGGTAGATGGAAGAGAGCTCTTAACTTTAAATCAATCATTATGTTCCATGAAGCTACACCTGAATCTTGAATGCTTCTCCCAGTTCCCCAAATGCACAGAAACTTGTGTGGCATCCAATTTGATGACAGAAAAGAGGAAAAAAAAAACACCAAGGAGCCCATATAGGAAAAAAAAAAAAGAGAGAAGGCTAGGGGTGAGAGGAGAAAGCCTGCTATTGACATGTCCTGGAGTTCCCGAGCAGAATTAAATTAATCATCATAGACATTTTCAGCCACACTGCAATAAGAAGAGGATGTCAATTTAGCAAGTTTGAATAAAGTCCAAAGCCAAGCTAAGAGCTGTATCTGAACCAGCCTTCTGCTCCATAAGAGGATGCAATGAGAGTGAATGGGTAATGAGATCCTTGGCTCCAGAGAGCTTAGCTCTATTCAAGTTCATAATTAATTCAAAGCTTTGATAATTTCATTAGATTCCTCCTTTGCTGGCCCTATCAATAAAAGATGGCACTGGACTGCAGCTCCTCTGTGGCATAAACACAGGCGAAGGCACAGACCAGGGAACCTTTGCTTCCTGACAGGGACCATGGCATATGGTGCTCCATGTTGCAGAGGGAGCAATGGAAAAAGATACAGCTAAATAAAACATTACAGATGACAGTTATAAACTACAGCAACATATTTTAACACCTCTTACTTGTCGGAATTCCTTTGCTGAGCATTAAAGGAGAAAAAGCTTTATGGTAGGAGTAAAAATCATTGGGTAGCTAGGAGGGCAAACCCCCCGGCACCACCATTTCCTAATTCTGACATTCTATTCTTTATATTTCATGCTTACAACAAAATCTACCTGTCCATTCAATGAATAAATTCTCCACCTCTGAACTCCTTCCCTTATTCTTTCCAGAACCTTTCCACCCTATATATAGTTACCAAATATATATTTTTCTATACCAAATATGTATTTTTTAATCATGCTGATAGCCTGCATAAGAATCTTCAGTTGCTTCCTATCACCTCTGCAATAAATGCACTATTTTTCAGGTAAGGCCCAAGAAAATCTGGCTCCAGACTTCTCTAATCTTATTCTTTTTCTGTATGTTCCTGACAAAGGAGCCCTCCGGCCATATAGTGCACCCAACACCCATCGACTCCCTTGGTGCTTTCTGCACACTCAGGCTATTCCTCCATGTCTGGAATGTACTCATTTCTCACTTCTACCTCTTAGAACCTATAGCTTCCTTCAAGACTCAGCTCTATTTGAAGTCTTTTCTAAGCATTCTACCCCTATTTCTTATTGTTGTTGTTGCTTTTTTTTTTTTGGTTATGCAATGGGGTTAAGTGCTTTGCCCAGGGTTACACTGCTAATAAGTGTCCAGTGTCTGAAGCTGGATTTGAACTCAGGTCCTTCTGACTCCAGGGCTAGTGCTCTATCCACTGCCACCTAGCTGCCCTCCACCCCTATTTCTTAGTACTCACACTCTCCTAAAGTTACTTTGTGTTTGTCTTATATATACTTTGTTTTTGAGAGGGGATGTGGTATAAGAGATAGAGGCTGGTCTTAGAGACAGGAAAATGCCAAATTCAATGATACCTCTGACATGTACTGGCTGTGAAAACCTGGGAAAGTCATTTAACTTCTCAGGGTTCTAGGCACTGCAGTGAAGGTGTCAACCTAGGAGTTCCTTACACCAGTGAACTCAAAGGTACAGATCCTCTCCCTACCCTACACTATTCATCCATGTGCGTGTGGAATTTATTATTGTCTTCTGTAGCCCTTGGACCTAGCAAGTTGTTTTGGGTCCAGCCCCATGATTTCATTAGTGTATTCAACTCTCTCCACCCAAGCAGGATTTTCTAGTCTTAGAGAATCGTCTAACCTAGTGGTAGTCCAACTCAAATAGAAACCCAGGCCACTAATCCAGACATAAAGATTCCTATAGGCTGCATATTTGCCTTAGCTTTAAAGTATACCATTATCTATGTATTATCATATTTTTATTTGTTTTGTTAAATATCTTCCAATTTCGCTTTAATCTGGTTGGACAGTGTGACTGACACTTCTGGCCTAAGGCACTGAGATGTTACAAAGCCAACCTGTGGAAGAGGCTAGCATTCTGTTCACTGCTCCATGCTGCTTCCTTGACACATACTAGGTGCTTAGTGCAGGTTTGTTATATTTAATGAATAGGTCTTTCCCTGGCACTCAAAGAAATATGGAAGCAGGTAAAGTACAGGAGACTCAAAATTAATGAAAACAAACACTAGCTTTGGGCAATTTGCACAAGTCATTCCCCATCCATCCCCAATAGCTTCTTATGCTATCTCAACAGAAGCAAAGCCTCTACTACAGATGTTTTACTATTAAGTACTATATTAACATAACAACAGTAATGAATTTTCTAAGGTATACAGAAATACTACCGAACTTTTTGGAATCATTTCTCCAATGGTGGTGATGGTTTTGGACGCATTCACATACCTAGTCTCCTTCATGAGCTGGCATTTGTGAAACCAGTTAAGTCTATAGTTACAGCCATTATCGTAAGCAGAACTGAGCAAAAATGGAACTGGATCCCTGACAGGATCTTGGCCTCATTAGAACCAAACAATAACAAGGAACCAAGCATTCGTTTTGCTTATGCTTATGAATGCTGGAGAATTCTGTTTTGGGGGGCTCTAAACAGCAACGATCAGCATTTAATCACATATAACACAAGATTACAATACTTAACAGAGCATGACTATTTGGTACTGGACAGAGTATCTATGACCACCAGAAGCTTCGTTTTATGTATAAATTTCCTACCAAACATGGATACAGAAACAATAGAACAGAGTTTTAACCTCGTCAGGCTCTCAAGAGGTAAAAATGGATCAGGCCCTTACTACCAGGCAGGTCAATAGCACAGAATCTTATAGTTGCATGAAATCCTTCAAGGTCTCACTTCCTACCCACTGCAGAAATCCTTTCTACAACATCCCTAATGGATGTCCATCCAGCCGTTGCCCAAATAGCTCCCATGATGGAGAGCTCACTATAACATGAAGCATCTCATTTTATTATTGGATAGCTCTTATTTTTAGAAGCTCTTTCTTATATGAAGCCAAAATCTGCCTCCCTCTCTAATTTACACTCACTGCACCAAGTTCTGCCCTCTGGCACACAAAGCGTAGTATAGGGGAACAAAGAGATGCTGTTTTTCAGACACTATACCAGGAAAAATTTGATCTTTGGAAATCTACAGAATTTTTCAAAATTTGGGTTTCCTTTGGTAGTCTGACTAGTTTAATCGTCTCCACTATTATTAGAGTTTCACACCGTCTGCTAACTCTTGCAGCAATTTAACGAATTTCCTCTTGAGTGAAAATAAAGAAATGCTCTCTCAGTGACTGTATATCTGGACCAGTTCTGCACCCATGAAAGACCAGACAAACCTTGGAGACCAATGAGGGGTTGAGTCTGACCGAGAGGTGCAACACTGAAAATCCCACCAAGCCAAATTAAGTCACATCAACAAGAGTTTATTAAGTGCTTAGCATGGACATGGGCTAAGCACTGGGAACACAAATCCAAATATCTCTGTAACTTTGTGATCAGCTCTGTGAACAGAACTGGTTGATGTGGACAGTGGGTGATAAACCTCACCCATGGGGAACCCTACCTACTTTACAGCCTGCTTGTTTCTTCTTGCCTTTTCCTGGCCCAGACCAGAAAAAAATAAACACAGATGGGGGTCTTTTTCATAGGATTTTTAGGATGAAAGCTCTTCCTCTGAAAGAATCAGGTTTTTTTTTCTCCTTAAAACATGTGTATATATGCAGAAATAGAAACATACCAGGCATACCAAAAGTCTCAGTGCTGTTTTAAGCTTTGAGAGATGCCCTGTACATGTAGATACTGAAAACACAAATACATATACACACACACACACACACACACACACACTCTTCCCTTCCTTCATTCAGAGGGTCTGTCTCACCTACTATTCAGTCATCTCTATGTTAGTCCCATGCCTTGATTAAGGCAATAACGGATCCTAGCAAACTGGAAATCTTTGGGTCAAATTTGATAATTCTCTGACCTTCAAGACTAACAATGAGGCAATAGCCAGAGATTGTTGTTTTTCAACAACAATTCTTTGTTATCAAAGAGCACCAATGACATCAGGAAAATGATGTCTTGACTTGCAAGTGAACTGGATTTAAGTGAGGAAGGGCTGTGCAAAGTCATCAGCCTCACTCCCTCCTCCAGAGTCACTGCAGACCTAGGCCAGGACAACCTTTGATGGCCCTGGATGCATGGGAGACTTTGGCCTTTTTAAGCTAAGGTCTTTCCCAGGTCTCAGTTTGTCTGAGGCAATGCCCATTCAGTAATTAAAGGCTAGATAAGGATTGAAACAAAAGATGACCTAGTTTGCCTTCACAAAAAAATCAGTCTGGGTGGGGAAGATCCTACAAGTTTCTGGCCAGAACAGAAACAGTTACCAAAATCTGGCTGGAGAATCTCAGAAATCTTAGCCTAGATGGAGCTGAGGAGTTATAAGAGGAAATAATGACAGACGATGTTAAGGAGGGTGGGTCAGTTAGTTAGAAGGCCCTGAATGCCAGGTAGTTTAATCTCATAAACAATATGGAAACATAGTAAGTTTATGATCAAGGGAGCGATACAATTAAAATAGGTTTTGGTATATAAAGTAGGATGAGGCAGGTAGACAACAGAGGCAGCTGTGAGGCTCCTGAAGGAATCAATTATTCAGCATATACTGGTCACCTACTATGTGCAAAGCATTGTGGCAGGTGCTGTGAGGAATACACAGAATGTCTTCTAGGAGTATATGATCTGTTTGGGGAGGTGAGACATGTACATATATAATGCTAAATGACAAAAGATTTCAATAATGAATAACCAAAGCAATAAAAGAGGAACCCTTAATAGCTAAGTGTACTTTAGGTCTGAGGGAATGGGTTGTGGGGAGAAGTAGAAGAGAAAAAAAACCCATTTGAGTTAAATAGGTAAATTGTACACGTGACTTGGACAGTCTGGGCTAGTAGTAAAAAGGGCTAGAGATTGAATTTGGGGAAGAAAAATTTGGGAAAAATTGAGGAAAAGTTCACTGACATTCTCCAGATCCTATTTATGACTTCTGTGAGAGAAGGTTATAGGAGAAATGGGACAGGGAACAAGGATTTAAGCCATAGTAATTGGAGGCTTGTGGTAGGTGTAAGCAGGCTGCAACAGATAACTAACGAGTAACTCTAAAAAGGAATAAAAAAATGTCTTCATGGAATCACGCGATAGGAAGAGAAGATGACTTGGTCACATGGCAAGAATAAAAGATGACAGGCGGACTGCTGGAGCGCTAAGAGAAACTAAGGAAACTGTCCTCTATGTTGGTTGGACCCTCAACGTCAAAATTACGAGAGAACAGGGACAAGAATTACACAGGCTAAGAAGGCACAGATGGGCGACTTCTCCGTGTTTGGGAGTAATCCCCAAATCAATGACATCATAGACCATTCGAACATGATAGATGGCTAATAGGGATCTATCAATTCTAAAATTTTGTGATCCACCCATACTACTGCTACATTTGCCTTATCCTATCAATCCCACATCTTTGTCTTATGTATAAAACAATCTCCCTCCCTCCCTAAGGCCTATCAGAAAAAGGAGATTAAGACCAGAAAGAGACAACTGGCCCTCTCTCTACTTCAAAGCCCTTCAAGAGAATTCCCTGAACTGTCCCTTCCGTATCAGTCCTCTCATTCTTCACAGGTTCATTTTGTCCAGTCATTCCATTTCCACCTTCAAGTCTTTTATCCTATTCCTGAAATGCCCTCTCTACTTCACTACATTGTCTTTTATTAAATCTTGAAACCTGGTGGCTATCTGATGGTTTTTAGTGGACTGCAAAAGCCCTATTACAATATGGCAACCAAGAAAGCTAATGAGATATTAGGCTAGGAAAGACACAGAGGCCAGAAATCATAGTCCTGTCTCTCCATGCTCAGGATACACCTTGAGTGTGGGAGTTATTTCAGGGCACCATTTTTTAGGAAGGACACTGATAAATTGAAAAAATCCAAAGGAGGGCAATTGAGAAGTTAAGGCCTCAAATGAACAAGGCAGCACAGTGACAGAGTACTGAGTTTGGAGTAAGGAAGAGCTGAGTTGAAATCTGACCTCAGATACTTATTAGTTGTGTGATCCTGGGCAAGTGACTCAATCTCTGCCTGCCTTAGTTTCCTTATCTATGAAATTGATATAATAATAGCACCTACCTCCAAAGGTTGTTGTGAGGATAAAATGAGATAATATTTGTAAAGCGCTTAGGCACGGTTCCTGGAACATAGTAGGTACTATATAAATGTCAGTGATTATTATTATTATTATTATTATTATCATTATTATTATTATTGGCAGTAGTAGTGGTAGTGGTGGCATTGGCAGTAAAAGGTGAAGTACATGGGGGTGCTTAGCCTGAAGAAAAGACCAGGCGGCACATGATAACTATTCAACTATCTGAATGGTTATCATGCAGTAGACAAATTATTTTTTCCTTCTGATTATCCCCAAAAGGTAGACTTAGGAGCGACAGGTGGAACTTTAAAAAAAAAAAAAGCATATTTTGGCTTGACGTTAGGAAAAAACATCTAACAAAGAGAGGTGTCCAAAAGTGAAAATGTCTGCCTTAGAAAGTGATCAAGTGCTCTTGCCACTTTGAGCCAAGGTCATCTTATGGTGTAGAAGATCCTTGTTGAAGTACAGAATGCACCAGATGCTGTGTGAGATCCCTTCCTACTCTGAGATCCTGAGGATGTTTTCTTGACCAATCAGAAAAGTAATGGTTCCTCTAAACACGTAACCTCTCCTTCACTCACCATGGCACTGAACCCTTTGCCCACAGACCCAGAAGGGACGTGAGTCACCCCCAAGTCCAATCCCTCATTTTAGAAACTGAGGCACCCAAAGGGGTGGAGTACATTGTTCAAAATAAACTGCCGACAAGTGACAGAGCAGGAGCAAAAACCAAGCCTTCTGACTCCACATCCAGTGCTGCGTCTCCTCCACCATGCCTCCATCCTGGGCAAAGGTCTGTCATGTACAACGTCAATATTTCTTTCACATGGTCAATGTCAGATAGAGAACAATGATGAGCTCCTTGGAGTCACGGGCCAGGCCTTTTTTGATGGTTCTATAGAGCAATCAGTACTGAATAAATGCTTTTGGAAATGATGATCATAAGGAATATGAAAATTCATTTGATTTTTTTAAATAAAAAAGAATCACCATTGAATTTCAATTATGATCCTTCTTATTTATTCGACATATATTTCTTGAATGTACATGACAAGCCTTTATAGGTTGCAGGAAAAATGAAAATGCATGAGGTTTTCTGCCTTCTAGGCTCATAAACTCTGTTAGAGGGAATAAGACATACACACAAAACTCTGCATTGCATACAAAGGACTACGAGGCAAATACCATATGAGGAAAGCCCATTAGTAAAACACAGCTCTAACCACGCCACTCTCCTGCTTCAGCCTAGCACTTAGAGCCCTCCACCATCTTTTGTTGGTGAGTCATTTCAGCCATGTCTGACTCTTCATGAACCCATCTGGGGTTTTCTTGACATAAATACTAGAGTGGTTTGCCATTTCCTTCTTCAGCTCATTTTACAGATGAGGAAACTGAGGCCAACAGGGTTAAATGACTTGCCCAGGGTCACACAGCTAGTAAGTGTCTGAGGCCAATTTTAAACCCAGGAAAACAAGTCTTCCTGACCCTAAGCCTGGTGCTCTATCCACTGTGCCATCTACCATCTAGCTCCAGTCTTATTACTATGTTACTCCCCTTCAGGCACTGCTTATTCTAGTCAAACCTCTCTCCTTGCCGTTCCTCATAGATCATTCCACTTCTTGCTGCCATGCTTTTGTGAAAATGGTCTCCGATGCCCAGACTGCCCTCTCTCCTTGCTGCCTTAAGTAATTCTTCAAAGCTCAGATCAAGTGCCATCTCCTAACAAAAAACCTTTATGGGCCTTCTAGATTTTGATAGCCTTTTCTCTCACTTGAAATTTCTTGGTATCATTTTGTGCATATTTAATTTTACTTGACTGTTCAAGGTTGCTTCCCCACAGGAGAATGTAGGCTCCTTGAGGACAGATGCCTTCTTCATTCATTTCTGTCTCCGTATCCTCAGTACCCAGTACACAACGTATGCATAACAAATGCTTATTGAAATACACTGAAATATTCTGGGCATACAAAGATGAAAGAACTCAGTAGCAGCTAGAAAACGCCATGAGGAAAAGTTATGTTTGGGCTTCTTCTGGAAGGATTTTAATAGTCAGAGACGAGGAAGGGAGGGCACGAGCCAAGATATAAAGCAGGGAAGAAGGCATAGGGCACGTCCAAAGGATAGCGTTGATGCCAGCTTAGCTGAAGCAGAGGAGCAGTGGAAGATCCAATTCAATCCAATAAACTTTTATTATAAACCTGTCATATGCCAGATTGTGGTAGGCATGGAACAAGGCACAAAGGTGAAAAATGCCACGTGCCCTGACATTCAAAAGTTTATGGTCTGTATGAACACACACACACACAAAAGTTTCAAACATGGCGAATATGATAAATACAAAGACGTAGAGACAAAGTGCTATAATAAAACTGAGGAAAAATCACTCTGAACTAGGCAGAGACTCTTCCATGATAAAAGTAGCACATTTCAACAGGTAGAGATAGTGGAGGAAATACAAGTGGGACCTAGGAAGAGGGAGTGTGGAGACCAGGAAAGCCAATAACCCAGTCTGCCTGGACCTTGTGCGTAAAAGGAATGATATGATATAAGCCCGTAAGGGACGTCGCATCTGAATTGTGGGACACCTACAACAGCTGTCTAGGGAGTCTGTATCTGATCCTAGAACTAGGTTTTTTAATGAGGGGCCAATGAACTTTTTAAAAAAATAACTATTTCAATATAATTGTTTTCCTTTATAATCTTATGTATTTTCTTTTATGCATTTAAAAACATTGTTCTGAGAAGGGGGTCCTATCATAGGCTTCGCCAGACTGCCAAAGGGGTCCAAGACTCAGAAACGGTGACCCATGACCTAAGGACCACCAAAGGAATTCTGAACAGGGAAGTAACATGGTCAGACCTGCCCATCAGAAATATTCTTTTGGCAGCTGTCTGACTAGAGAGGGGAGAGGGGGTGAAGCAGAAAGACTCATTCAGTGCATATTATAATAGTCCAGGTGTGAGGTGATGGTCAGGACCTTAACTAGGGTTATAGCACTGTGAGTGAAAAGAAAGTAAAAGAGGTAAGAAACAACATAGAGATAAATGGGGGAAAGGTAGGTTAGGTGCCTCCTTACAACCCTGTGACATAAGAAGTATAAGTATTAATATTCCCATTAAAAACAAAACAAAACAAAACACAAGACTCAGAGAGGTAAGTGACTAACCCAGGGACATAGTTCAGTGCTAAAGTAGCTCAACCATGAGTTACAACCTCACACCTCCCTCCTGGCCACTCCAAGACCAGTATTCTTTTCACTGCATCATAAGGCCCAGTCTTATGGTGCTGTAAATGCCCTCTCTTCTGATGCTACCACTTTATACTAGGCACCACAACTGGATGGGCAGGAATGACAGGGAAAATATGTTAAGTAAGTCAGGTCCCTTTTTTTTTTGTAGTGCTATCAATCAATACCTTCTAATGTCTGACATCATCCCTATCTCCCTCCTCTCTTCTACTCCTATGGGGATTCAAAGTTAAGGTCCCAAGGAAGGGCTGCTATGATCTCTGAGGGCATGTCTAACATCCTACATCATCCCTGTCTCCCTCCTCTCTTCTATTCCTATGAGGATTCAAAGTTAAGGACCAAGGAAGGTCTCTAAGGACTGGCAATGCCAAAGGAGTTGGAGGCAGCAATTGCTTCTGTAAACACTTTACACTGGTTCCAACATGGGCCAGAAAATGGGAAAATGGTGGTACGCACCACCAATGGATAGGTACCATATCTTTACTCTCTCCACCTAAGACTTAGTTAATTATTGCTATAGACTTAGATTATGATATGAAAGAAAAAATAATTTATTCAGCACTTACTATGTACCAAGTAGGGTGCTAAGCACTAGAGACACAAATCCCAAAGTGAAAAGTCCTTGCCCTTGAGGAGTTTACATTCTAATGGAAGGGACCTCAGAGATCATCTGGTAGAAGCTCTGCAT
This sequence comes from Phascolarctos cinereus, assembly GCF_003287225.1. NCBI lineage: Eukaryota > Metazoa > Chordata > Mammalia > Diprotodontia > Phascolarctidae > Phascolarctos > Phascolarctos cinereus. The sequence continues at coordinate 111,021,020 of NW_027556402.1, read as the reverse complement.
TTTTTCCAAATGAGAAGACAGAGACCAGACAGTCTATGACTCACCTAGAGTAACAGAGATTTTTAAGTAGTAGAGTCAGAATCTGAAGGGAGGGCTTCTCATTCCAAACCCAGAGCTCTCTTCCCACTCTACCAAGCAGCCTCTATTCAGCCCACCCCAAGCCCCAGCTAAGTGCCACTTGCTGAATCAGGGCCCTCTCCTTTTTCAAATCAGATCAAGGTTCTCCAGAGGAGAGAAAATAAAAATGCTGCAAATTTTATCATCTTTCTTTGTCTGAATGCACCAGAGACAGACCTATCATATTTCATACCCTATAATTTAGAGCTTCCAAAACATGAATGGGCCTGTGACATTTACATACGTGGAACTCAAAAATACTATAGTTAATACTCCTCAGCCAACAACATTTATTAAATGCCCACTCTGCTCATAGAAGGAAGACAAAGGAAACAAAAGGCAGGGTCCCTGCTCCAGAGCAATTTACAGTGCAACTGAGAAGCCAGGAAACACACACACACACACATACACACACAATTATGAATTCTGACTAAGCAAGATTCCATACAAACCAAAGACCCGAGTACCGATGGAAGGAAGAACAAAGGAGCAATCAGGAACCTGGGATGGATCCAAAAAGGATTCCTGGCAGCTAATCTGAACAGGGCCAATAAGTTTCAGCCAATGAAATTATCGTGTTCTAGTTCCACTGGCTATATCAGTGTCTAAAATCATTTAGAGGAGAAATCATCCCTTTAGCCATTTAGGGAGGGTTTGGAAGGAGGCAGAAAGAAGAGTATAAAAGCTGGATTCCATTCTGGAAAAAATCTTCACATCTTCAGGGATGCCCCGTGTGAGCTTCTGCCACTCACATGTTAGAGCTTCATGTTTTTATACACTAAGTCCAAATTCAAGACTGGTTAGTGAACAAATTAATACACATTTATGAAGCACTTATTATGGGCCAGGCACCAGGCTAGAAGCTGGAAATCAACAAATAAGAAATTCAAAATGTTTCCAAATTAATCCCTACTGGATAGAGTACTGAGCCTGGAGGCAAGAAGACCTGAGTTTGAATCCAGCCTCTGACACCTACTAGCTGTGTGACCCTGGAAAAGTCACTTAACCTTTTCCTGCCTCAGTTTCCTCAACTATGAAATGGGGATCATAATAGCATCTTTATTCCAGAGTTGTCGTGAGGATCAAATGAGATACTTGTAAAGCGCTCAGCACAGTGCCTGGCATACAGTAGGCCCTTAATAAATGCTTATCTCCTTCCTTCTTTCCCTCCTGTAGGAGACTCGATTTCCAAGGGGAAGACTTGTTTGTCCTGCTGCAGAGTGAAGAAAGCAGGACACAAAGAATGACACACACAAGGATGTAAATGAAAACACTGAAAGGCATTGGAATGCTCATTAATTACAAATACCAATCAGGTTCCCAGAAAGCCTCAGTAGAGAGGCAGGGACTGTGGAGTACAGTATTGCTGCACCCCAAGCATTAGGCAGTTTGGCTAAATGACACTCTTTGCTTACAAGAAAGGGTTCAACTGGTGATGGGGGCGTGGGAATGGATATCAAGAAATAACTGTGGTATAAAAAGAGACAAAAGGCATGAACAAAAATTTTAAAGAAAGCTTTAAAAAATCATTTCTGCACAGGTTAATTTTCTTTTTAATCATTCCAAAGTACTTTGCAATAAAAAAGTTAATGTATTCACTAACAGTAGCGTAATAGATGCCGGCTATACTACATAATTAAGAGAAGTTCCTCCACCAATTATATTCCAACAAATTATAGCAGTAGTGGAAGCAACATGGGGTAAAAGCAGTGGATTTGAGGCTCAGAGGACCCGAGTTCTAATTCTGTCTCTGCCACTGACTACCAATGTGAACCCAGGCAAGTAACTTCCCCTCTCTCTGGTCCCATTTCCTCACCTGTAAAATAAAGGTATGGAATTAGATGATCTCTACAGACCTTTTCTGGCTCCAAATCCCAGAAATCTGACTAATTTTTTTAAAAAATTAAGTTAAATTTTAAAAAGCAGGATACAGTCATAAGCACATTCCCTTGCTGGGTAATAAATACCTCAATTAGAAAAACATTTAAATTCTACCTACTTAATGATGTCTTTTGTCACCTTATAGATCCCATAATAACTACAGCCTGAGTTGAACGAACCAATAAAATATGCAGTGTGTTCAATTATTATTGATCCATGTCACAGAAAATTAAGCATAAAAGACATCTATTCAAAAGTAAACTCACATACCAGACTTGAATTTAAAGGGAAAGATCATCCTGCTTTGCTTCAGCCCACTATGAAGAAACTTAAAACAGTAAAAGGCAAGTTAAAAAAAGCTATTACAGAAATAGTGGTTGTACTTCACACCAAAAAACCAAAATGAAATAAAATAAAAAGGAATATTGTAGAACTGTTACAAGGTCTTCATGTGTCTTAAGAAAGATGAATTTGGAGGGCGTGGGCCAACAAATGGGCACAAATCCTCCAATGACCATTTTCATTTCTTTGTCTGAAAAAATTGCTCAGGAATTCTCGAAGATTTTTATTTTCACTTCCTATTCAATCCTTGGCAGCAGGCTGCTTTTTCATTAATATGCCACATTTCCTTTAGAGCCTGGACTATTTCTACAGGTCTGCTTATTGGTAACAGAGGAAGAAAAGGTATTTAATATCCTTCATCATCTTAGGGTGAACTGGTAGGGAATGGGGCAGGGGAGTGTGGTTTGTAACTATTCATCTCCATTCAGGAAAGAAAAAAACACATATTCCAGTTACTGGTTCTGGGTGCTAAATTGAATCAGGTGTCCTCTCCTCTTAAGAAAATTAAGTTGCTTTTGTGCAAGAGTGTTTTAATGAGAACAGAGCTGGCCGACATTGATAAATTGGAATGACACCAAAGAGAGCATGTAAGCAGGACAATATGTGCATGTTTCCACCTCCTAGCCTATTTTTCACTGACTATTCTGAACGACTTCACTGTTTCTTAAGGGGCCTATTAATCTCAAATTTAGTTATTACACAACGTTTATTTGAACATATATTCTGTGGATGATGACAGTTAATAAAGGAAATCTTTCACAAGCTGTATTTTTACATATCGCTCCAGCTACAGCTCCGAGTCATTCTCTTGCATTGATGGAATAACCTACTGTGTGGTGAGGCTTGAAAAAAGGAACATATATTCAGATTATTTTCTAAGCATGCAGGGACTCTTAAATAACTCTTAAAATGCACACCCTACCTCCACCAAAAAAAAAAATATCATGCAACAAAATGGTCTACGTCAAAGAACATCTTACCTCTTCAACCAAAATCATTTATTGTGCAAGCTAGCCCTTCCAAGACAAGCTAGCCTTTTAACACTTTCAACCATCTTTTAAAGATCTGATGCCCACTTTGCATGCAAAAGTATTTTCTCACAATCAGATTGAAAAGATCGATTTTGTTGAGGTGTAAAAGAAATCAGAGGTTGCAGCAATTTGTTTTTTTTCTCTCGTGAACATTTTTTTTCTTATACATCACCAATATAAAATAGTTGTTTCTGTATTTCTGATAAATGCCCAAGTCGATCTCTGGGATATCAATTGGAATCTTCCCCATTCCCTCCCCTCAACCTTAGCTCAGGACTTCATCAACTCTCACCTAGACAACTGCAACAATTCCATAATTGGTCTTTCTGCCTCCAGGATGTCCTTCTACAGTTCATCTCCTACAGCAGCCAAACTGATATTACTAAAATGCAGGACTAACTCCTAAAAGTAATATTTAAAGCCCTTTATAGTACAGCTCCCATCTAAACTTCCATTTTTTTTCAAAATAATCCCCTTTCACACACTCTTTATTCTAGTCGAACTAACCTGCTGGGAGCTTCACATACACAACATTCCATTTTCTATATCCATGCCTTCCTGGCAAGCTGGCTCCCATTCCTGAATTCACTCACCTTCCGCCATCTCTTAGAATCCCTAACTTCCTTCAAAATACAGTTCCTTCTTCCCGTAGTTGCTAGTACCTTTTCCCACCTGAAATCACTTACATAACTTCAAATATAGTATATACACACACATATATATATATATATATATGTATATATATATATATATATATATATATATATATATATATATATATATATATATATATTTATCTTTGTAAATGTTGTATCCTCCCAGAAGAATATAAGTTCTTTGAGAGCAGGAACCACTGCATTTTTTGCAAGTGCATATTCAGTGCTTAGCACAGTATACTGAACATATCCAATACTCAAATCTGTGATCTCATTCATAAGAGTATTCCCTCAATTCATCCACGTCTGCCTTTCCTATATGACTCTTGTCTATGTCTTTTCATACATAAGTCATGGGGAGAGGTCCACTAATGTGCTTCGTATGTACAAACTTATCTTCTTCTTTAGATTTCGTGAGGAAACCATGTTTATTCCTCACCTTCACCATGCACACGACCAAACTTTCTTTTCAATCGTATATATCTTTGATGACTACTTCTCCTTTGAAATTTCTTAAGCCTTGAATAAGGCTTGCATTTTTTAGAAGTTTGTTGAACTGAACCAAGCAATTCCTGAAAGCTCAGAAAACCACTTCAATAACTGCAGTCATTGTTTTTTAATAACATGTGACCCCAGAGCTCTACATTAGTTTTCAAAAAAGTTTTTCAACTGAAAACATGACTGGGGTTCCAAGAAAGATCTAGGAGGCTAAAGTCATGGTAACTCAAGTCACGTGACAATTAATATTGGCAGAAAAAGTTCTACAATATTCTAAGATAAAATTTCTAGGATCTGATCTAAAGGAACACTGCGCCTTTCTCGTCTTCTACTTGATTCTCCAATAACCTACAGTTTCTACAATGTTCTATTTCACATATAACTTTCAATGATTATTTCTTTGAGAAGTATATATGCTACATGTATATATATAATATATATAATACATATGTATATATATATAAATACATATATATATATAAAATACATATATTTACTACTGTGGTATAAGAAATGACAAGCTCAATGATCTTAGAAAAACATGAAAAGAACAAAATGAGCAGAACCAAGAGAACATCGTATATAGTGACAGCAATACTGTTTTTAAAAAGACTTTGAGCAAATTAGTCATTCTGACTATTATGAATACCCAAATTAACCGCAAAGGACATATGAAAGAAGATACTATCAGCATCTAGAGAAAGAACTGAAAAATAGAAATATGTATAGAATGGTTTTACATATATATACATACACACATATTTGTGTCTAATGGTAATCACAGAGAAGGGGGGAAAAAAAAGGGAAAAAAAGAAATTTACATGATAGCTTTACTATATATTTAAAAGGAATAGCAAATTGTACATAATAGATTTTCAGTTTCATGTGCAATCATCTTTTTTATTATACTGTGTTATGGAAATGCTTGTTTTATTCCATAAATTAAAAATAATATATTTGAAAAGAGAGAGAATGAACAGTCAAAAAAAAAAGTATATATGCTTCAAAATTCCAGTTTCATTCTTTGGCATATTTTCCCTACCAGTGCAGAACACAACCTTCCTTGCCTTAACAGACACTCTGATTTATTGGGGCCGGAGCACCACACCACTTGCTGGCCAACTCTCCAGAGAAGAGCCTCTTTGGGTTTAGTCAGGCTAATCCTCGGGTCCAATGTGGTTAGAATCACCAGAGTCTGTTCTCTGCTGGCACAACCTTTGAGAATGAAGGGTCATCTCCATGCCACAATAAGGCATTAGAAGTAGACAACAGAAGAAGTTTAGGTTTGTAATCAGTCACTAAGGCAACAACATCATTTTAGGGTATGAGGGGTATAACTTCCCTAATCTTTTTTAAGCTGACTTCAGGGAGGATCACCATGTCATCCAACAGTGTCCGTCCCATGGCACTGTTGTCTGGGACAATATTAAGCTTGGTGGAACTGAATACCTGATCCAGAATAGAAAATCTTTGTTTTTCTGTTAGGTTTAACATGTACTACCTCTCCATGCAGAGTCAACTTAAACTATTTGCAGCTACTGACTTAAAATGTCACACAGTAAACTAAACGTGGATACAGGGACAGCCTTGACATCAGGAAGATTTTGGGCACAACTCCTGTTTCTGACACATAACAAGCATCTGATCCTTGACATCTAGGGGGCACTGCAGATAGAAAGCTGGGCCTGGAGTCAGGAAGATCTGAGTTCAAATCCAACCTCAGATACTTCTTAGCCTTGTGACCCTAGGTCAATCAGTTAACCTCTGCCTGCCTAGCAAGTCATTGAAATTTTCAGTTCCCCCAGGGATTTTCTAAAATTGTAGGTTACAGATAAGATGTTTCTCTGCTTTGTTGGAGGGATTTTCTCCATACTCATAGGGAATTCCCCAAACTAATGAAATTATAGGCCCAGGTATCAAAAAAAAAAAAGCTTTAAAAATTATTTGTGGTGCAAAAATAGGATTCTTCGATGAATATGTAGCTTCGTAGATATTGGGGCCACCCCCTAAAACAGTACTATTCACAGCCCATCAGAAAAATGGGAATGAGAACCAGACACTTCTAAATCAGGATTTACTACTGAACATTCTTTTAAAGGGCATTTCTTGCTCAATTTCTTAACAGAAGCCATAATGTAAACTAAAGCATCCTGCTAATTTTTAATTGAAACTCCATTTAAAGCCAACACATAACCTACATTACCAGATCCATCTTGCATGTTAATGAGAGCTTCTGCAGGGAGACTCTCCCAAAACATGTTTTCAAAAAATTGAGTAGAAGGGAGAGCAGCTCCCAACCAGACATTTGCAAATCTGATAACCTCTGCTGAAATATTCCATATTTCCTACAACTGCTGGTAGAATGCTGCAACCTAACTCTGTGCTATTTAGCCATCCATTAGACCTGAGACCTCGGAGCTTCTTAGGACAGTAATAGATCAATCCCCTAGCAATAACTCTCTCATCAGCTTTTCATTAATAGTAAAAATAGCTTTCCTGTCATCTTCTGGGAAATAACTTAGAATAGAATCATTGAACTTACATGGACCTCTGCGATCATCTACTCCAGCCCTCGGCCTCCAAATAAGACAAAACTTCAATGATTCAAGATAGGTGACTGCCTACATTATTTTTCAGGGACAGAGATAATCTCTCAACAGGCTGTCCTAAAGTTCAAATCATCTTTCTCCATGGTGTCAAACTCAAATAGAAACACAGGGCTCCTAATTCCCTGCAGGCGGCATACCGACTTAGTTTTAAAATGTAATGTAATATTTCCCCAGCCGTAAGATAAGGAGTTGAATCAAATGACATCTAACAGAGCTTTCAATTCTGAAATCCTTTGAACTACAATCCAAAATGCTAGACCTCTGTTTTCTCACTAGTAAAATGAGGAGTTGGTCAAGATGACCTAACATCACTTCCAATTCTAAACTTCTGTGACCCAAATCCAAAATGCTAGATCTGTTTCCTCACTTATAAAAATGAGTTGGAGAAGATGACCTCTATCATTTCTTTCAATTTTGAAATCCTATCAACTATAATCCAAAACATTAGATTTCATTTTCCTCACTAGTAAAATGCAGAGTAGGACTAGATCAGAGGTGTCAATAATAAGAGAGAAAGAAACAGATTTTTATTCATTAAAAAAATTAAATGTTAAAATGGAGTTTGACTTTGAACCAATGAGGGAATAAAATTACTAGGAACAATTAAGAGCAACAAAAGATGATACATCATTGAAATCAACAAGAATTTTTTAATAAATCAGCACGTATATAACATATAACAAAACATATAAGGTTTTTGTGTGAATAAGGTTTTTCCTAAGTTTCGAAGCGAATTTTATGATTCTGTACTTGGGAAAAAGTGAGAGCTACTTAAAACAACAAAATTACCAGGGATAGACACTCAACAGGAAACCTTGAATCTTAGCAAGATTTTGGCATCTGTTCTACCTGACTTTTCAAAACAGTTATTTTATAAAAATAGATACCTGGAGAGGCAAGTGGTATAGGCAAAAGAGTTAGCCTCCGAGTAAGAAAGACCTGAGTTCAAGTCAGTTAACTAGCATGTATTAAGCACCTATTACATGCCCTGGCACTCTGCTAGGCCTTAGTTATAGAGAAAGGCAGAAGACAGTCCTTACATTCAAGGAATTCAGTCTAATGGAGGAGACAACACATAAACTACTACGCACAAACAAGATATATACAGGATAAATTGGAGATCACGAACAGAGGGGAGGTGGCATTAATTGGGATCACAAAAGGCATCCTAAAGAAGTCAGGTGTTTATTTGGGATTGAAGGAGGCCAGTGAAGGCAAGAAGCAGAGATGAAGAGAGAGGGAATTCTAGGCCTGGGGGACAGCCAGTGAAGACACCCATCTTCGAGTCTTGCCTCTGACCTACGCTGACTGTGTGACCATCATCCCTTCTTCTAACTTCTCGGTGCCTCCACACAATCTTCTAAGACTACAGTCTCATTACCAGGCTGCATTAGTAGGGGAAGCTTCCATACAGGGAAGACCTCACACGGATGAAGCCAAAGATGTCATACAATGCTGAGAAGGAACGCTCAAGATGGGTAAACTCACAATGCATAAATTTCTTTCTTCTTCATTAAAAACTTTTAACAAAGTCTGAAACAGTATTTTTTTAAGACAATCACAAATACAAATGAAATAAGAGCTATTTTTAATTGAAATTACCTACAAAGTTCAGACACAGCCATAGTCTTATTTTTTTAAAAAAAAAAGTGTATTTGGAGCTCAATGATTTAGTTCAAATCCCAGGCCTCCACTTTACTTCCCCACTACTATTTCCAAATCATGCTATCTGCATTCTGGCCACCATCCTCCAAATCAACTTTGGACTCTGCCCCGGGACACTAAGTTTTAACAGATGAGCTTTTGCCTGGTCTTGTAATAACTGGTCTGTACATGAAGCTGTGTTGAGCTCATGCCCCTTTCTAGCTCTCTTTTATGTGTTATCCCCAGTAGAATGTAAGCTCCTCGAGGGGAGCAACTGTCTCTCTTGCTTTTATTTCTATCTATAGTCCTTAGTATAGAACCTGGCATATAGTAAGCACATAATAATAACAACAAGGGTGATAATAACTAGGTTTTCAGAATGCTTTACATAAATGTTTGCTCTATCATCTATCTTTTATCTATCCACCTACCTACCTACCTATCTCTATCATCTATCAACCTATCTCTATCCTCTATCTCATCTTTTTTTCTTTCTTTCTTATCACCTAATTTAAACCCATTTGGGGAAGCTGATTATCAGAGACAGTTAAATGACTTATTCTAAACCACAGAAGTAACAAATAGCAGAGTCCTGACTCAAAGGCAAGTCCTTTGGCTCTAATCTAGGACCTCTACCATTATTGATCCACAAATATGTATTAAATGCCTACAAAGTGCTAAGCCTTGTTTTAGGAGCTGAGGATACAAAGACAGAAACAAAATAGTCCCTGCTCTTGAAGAACTTACAATCTGGCCAGGACAAAGACATATACATAAACAGGTCCACAAAAAATGAACACACACACATACATACACACACACAGAGTAATTTGGAGGAAGGGAGACATTAGAAGGTGAGGGGATCCAGAAAGGCTTCAAGTAGATGGTAGTAACTTGGCTTCATCCTTGAAGTAGGCTTCTAAGAGGCTCTGTCCTAATGACTGATTAAAAGCATACCAGTTATGAACAGACAGTTCTCAGATGAAGAAATTAAAGCCATCTATAGTCATATTTAAAAAATGCTCTAAATCATTATTGATTAGAGAAATGCAAATCAAAACAACTCTGAGGTACCACATCACACCTATCAGATTGGCCAACATGACAAAACAGGAAAATGATAAATTTTGGAGAAAATGTGGGAAAATTGGAACATTGATGCATTGTTGGTAGAGTTGTGAAATGATTCAACCATTTTGGAGAACAATTTGGAACTATGCCCAAAGGGCTATAAAAATGTGCATACCCTTTGACCCAGCAATAGCACTTCTAGGGCTATATCCCAAAGAGATCATACAAATGGGAAAAGGACCCACGTGTACAAAAATATTTATAGCAGCTCTTTTTATGGTGGCAAAGAATGGGAAATTGAGAGGATGCCCATCAATTGGGGAATGGCTGAGCAAGGTGTGGTATATGAATGTAATGGAACACTATTGTACTATAAGAAATAATGAACAGGCTGACTTCAGAAAAACCTGGAAAGACTTGTATGGTCTGATACTGAGTGAAGTGAGCAGAACCATGAGAACATTGTACACAATAACAGCCACACTGTGTGATGACTAATATTGATAAACTTAACCCTTCCCAGCAATACAAGGATCTAAGACATCTCCAGAGGCCTCATGATGCAAAATGCTATCCACATTCAAAGAAAGAACTATGAAAGTTGAGTTGCTATTTTTTTTTCTCTTCTGTTGAGTTTTGTTTCCTCTTTCTGATGGTTCCTCCTATTGGTTTTAATTTTCACTTACAACATCACTAATGGAAAACATGTTTAATAGGAATGTAAATGTATAGCCTATTAGATTGTGCACTGTCTTGGGGAGGGTGGTGAGGAGGAACGGGGAGAAAGATTTTAAACTCAAAAGCATATGGAAGTGATTGCTGATAAATCAAAATAAATTAATAAAAAATTTTTTAAATTTTAAAAAAATAAAAGCATACCAGTGATTCCTTTCCTGATGTGTAGATGAATTAAGTCCGATTGCTAGGGGGGAGGAGTGAAGAAAAGTAAGGCAGCACAATGAAGGAATGCAATGAGATATTGTTAACAGAGACTCACTACTACTTCTCATCCTCCCAAAGATCTAATTCTTTTGTCTAGTTTGCTAAGTGTCATTCTCTCCATTAGGTAGATATGGTATTAGGCTACATGTCTACACACACACACACACACACACACACACACACACACACACACACACACACACACACACGTATATACACAGAAACAAATGTAAAATGGGTATTTCATAAAGAATTTCTCTAAAAGGAGGAAAACTAGTCAGGAGGCATGAGAAATACCTCAAAGTTTTATTGTTTTTTATTCTGGGTCTCTTTTCAAATTTTTAAGTTAATTTTTTTGTTTGCGAATGAGACTAGATTTGCTTAGTGGGCCAAGGAACAGCTGTAGGACCACAACTAATGAGCTACCAAGAGATGATTTCATAAAGGGACCCAGCTGAACAACTCTGCCAACCTGAGGCTTCCTTCTGGTCAAACGTTTTATATCTGTAAGTGACTTTCTCTAAAAAAAAATTACCTGAGAAGACAGTCTCGGAAGGATACAGTGTAATAACAGCCTCTCAAACACACTCTTATTTCAGTTCAGATTCTCAGAGATGTTAAGCTGTGATAAAAAACACTAAAGGTCTTGTCCCCAGACTCTTCTGGAGACACATCATCTATACATGATTACAGCTCTAGTTAAACAATACATTCAGCAGCTCCAAAGAGCATTATTTTTCCATTCAAGAGGAATAAGGGAAAAGGGCCTCTTTTCAAATGTTGCCCTTTGGATCCATTCTAGAACTGGTGCCATTTTGTTTGGGTATGGCGTGAAGGGTGGGGAGGAGAGTGGTGCATAAATAGACAATTCTGCCGATTACTGTCATTTTTGTGATCACTACCTTTACAACTACGGACCAACCTGCTTTTATAGGAGAAGGCATCTAAGTAGCAGGCAAAATAAAAGGCTATTCATCGTGCATTTAGCTTGAAATATAGGATATGGTTGGGGAAAATGAGGCATTATACAACATCTCCCTGGGCTGTAGGGAGTGAGGCGTTAAAATGCTGAGGTGTTAGTGGAAATTCAAACCAATTCAACAAACATTTATTAAACACCTACTGTGTATAAGGAACTGTGCTGGGCTTTAGGGATACAACTACAAAAAAGAAAAAGCAGCCCTGGCATTCAAAGCACTTACATTCTGCTGGGGGAAGGTGACACATACAGAAATCAGGACATCCAAAGTAATACAAAGTGACTTCAGAAAACACAAGACAAGCCACTAACTCATGAGAAAGAACACTGAATCTGGAGTTAGAGACTAGGGTTCCAAGTTTAGGCTCTCCTACTTCCTATGGGACCCTGGAAAGTCTTTTCTTCTACAGGCTTCAGTTTCCTCAACTATAAAACATAAGTAGCTGGCCTAGAAGACCTCTCAGGGCCTTTCTAGCTTCCATTCCTATGATTCACTACACACTACAGCCACAACTTAAATACATTTCTGATATTAAAAGGTATACCCAGTTCAAGGGAGAACAGAATTCATTTCTCTCAGCAAACAGGGTCACTTTGGTGAGATGCTAGAGGTGTGGGTTAAACTCTCCTAATAAAAATTCTCATTCCTCAGAAAAAGCAAAATTGGGTGAAGAAGGAAGTCGTGTGAGATGGTCTTAGGCTGAGAGAAAATGGGTGAGGGTTTTCAGTGACTTAGTACCATAGTCAAGATACTCATGTTTAAATCATGCCTCAGACACCACCTTTGTGGCTATAGACAAGTTACTTAACTCAAGAGACTTAATTTCCTCATTTATAAAATGGGTATGAGAATGCTTGCACTATCTACCTAAAAGGGTTATTGTGAGGAAATCACTATTTAGATGTGAGTTGTCATATTAGTATTAATTACAAGTTTATCTATAGAAAGGAGAGAACAACAGATTGGGCAGGACAGAAAGATCATTCAGTCTCCTTTTAAAGCTTAGTTCAGATGACAGCAATCTTTTAGAAATGTTTATTTTCTTGGTAAACAGAAACGAAAATAATCTATTCCTTGAATCTTTATAGGTCACTTAAGCCCTCGATAAAAGATACTATTGTGATAACGCCATGCTTGTTTGAAATTATCTGTGAACATTTAATAAATTATTAAGTGGTAGGAAATGAAGGATAAGGGGAAAAAAGGGGGTTCTATAAACTAATTCTACCTGAAATCATTCACAACAGATATAGAAAGATATTTAGCACTTGTGTCCTTCTTTCTGGTCTCATGTGAGGAATAGAGGTGATAGGCACAGCAGAGACAGCTGACACAATGGACAGGATCTGAAGTGAGGAAGACCTGAGTTTAAATCCCTCATCAGGCACTTACTAGCTGTGTGATCCTGGGCAAGTTATAACTTCTGTCTGCCTCAGTTTTCTCATCAGTAAAATGGGCATAACAATAGCACCTAACTCCCAGGTTGTTGTGAGGACCAAACAAGATAATACTTTAAAGTGCTTTACAAACCTTAAGCTCTATATAAATGCTAGTTATTAACACAATTTTTTTGTTTATTTCCATATTAGTCATGTTGTGAAAGAAAACACAGACCTCCAAAACAACAACAACAAAACACAAAAACAATAAAGAAAGTGAAAAACAATATGTTTCAATCTGCATTCAGACTCCATCAGTTCTTTCTCTGCAGGTAGACAGCATTTTTCATAATGAGTCCTTTGGAACTTTCTTGGATCATTTTATTTCTGAGAATAGCTATGTTATTCACAGTTGATCACTGTACAATATCATGTTACTATGTACAATGTTCTCCTGGTTCTGCCCGCTTCACTCTGTATCATGTAAGTCTTCCCAAGTTTTTACGAAATCATCCTGCTTGTCGTTTCTTATAACACAATAATATTCCATCACAATTATATATCACAACTTGTTCAGCCATTCCACAACTGATGGGCAGCCTCTCAATTTCCAATTTTTTGCCATCACAAAAAAAGAGCAGCTATAAATATTTCTGTACAAATAGGTTCTTTTCCCATTTTAAAAATATCTCTTTGGGATGTTATTATTATTAAATAATACCTAGAAAAACTATCATGAAGATGAGCTTTACTACTTTATATAGGTTCAATGTCACTCTCGGGTATTTGGAGTGCTCAGGAGGACCTCTGGTGTGAAGCTTGAATAGCTCTTTTCAGGGCTGCTCATCGGCCTTCTGTGTTCACTGATTCACCCAACTCTCACCTGGAGCTCCAAGAAGCTGTAGTGTTTACAGCAGCCACACCTCAGTAAACCATCTCAGCAAATGGGCTAAACCAGGTTGAGGGTTAACTGACAGACCTCAAACCTGTTGGTGAGTTAGGGGATGTCCACCCACAGCATGTGAAGGCTTTATCTGGTGGAATGGGTGGATGACAACAATTTGTTCCAATGGCCATAAAGGCAGCTGAAGCAGATGCTATGGAGTGTTTAGAGCTTAGCCAGGCACTGAAGACACCAAACTCATCAAAGACACCTGAATCCAGGCCATCACCAGTTGTGTTGACTTTCATCTTGCCACTAGACTTCGATGACTCAGGAAAGAGAGAGTGAGGCTGATGACCTTGTGTAACTCTGCCTAACAAATCTAATTCACACACAAATCAAGAAGTCACCAGTGATGTCACTGCTTCTCTTTGAAAACAAAGGAAAAACAACAAACAATAGCAGATATACTTAGGAAAAACACATTACTTTGATAGGTCTGGGATTTCTCAATGGAGTGGGTAGTTCCTTCACTAGTGAGAATCTAAAAAGTCTCCAATCCTTCTCATCCTGTGAGACAGAGAACTAGTCTCAGAACCCAGTGCTACTGCCACCTATGGTGCACAGAAAAGAGTACTGGGTTTGAGAGCTGGAGGCCTGGGTTCAAGTCCTTGCTATGCCATTCACTACCTATGCAACCTTAAATGAGCTGCTCAATCTTCCTAATATCAATTTCTTCATCTATACAATGAGGAAGTTGAATGAGATCAGCAGTTTTTCAAACTTTTATGCATCATGGACCTTTCTGACAGATTTTTGAAGACTAGATTCCTTCTTAAAATAAGGTTTTTAAAAATTTTAAATAAAATATATGGGATTACAAAGGAAACCATGTAAAGTGTTAAGATGTAAAGTGGTTTTTTTTCTTTTTTTTTTCCCAGCCAAGTTCATGAACCCATTGAAATCTATCCAAGGACCATTAGGGTATCTAAGGATTCCAGGCTAAGAAACCTGGGAATAAATGATTTCTAAGGTCTCTTCCAGCTCTGTGTCTATAATCCTATAAGCTAATCCATTAAATGGAGACCTCTACAGAGTTTGACTTGTAGTCAGGAGTGGGTGAAGAAGAGAAACAAAACATTTCCTATGCTTTCAAAAAATCTAAGAAATTGGGTTTCAGCTTTACAACAGTAGTGTCAAACTCAAATCGAAATGGGAGCTGCTAAACATACATGTTCCTGCTGGCCACATATTGATTTAGAAAACCATATACTGTTACAGTATATGAATGTGATAGAATACTATTGGTTTCAGAAAAACCTGGGAAGACCAGTATGAACTGATACAAAGTGAAGCGAGCAGAACGAGAAGAACAGCCAATACAGTAACAGCAATATTGTAAAGTTAACCAACTTTGAAAGACTTAGTAACTCTGATCAAAACAGTGACCCACCACAATTCCAAAGGATTCATGATGAAATATGCTATCCACCTCCAGAGAGAGAGAGAGAGCGCTAATAAACTCAAGAGTGCTTATTGTCTATTTTTTCTTCTTTCTTTCTCTTGCCTTTTTTGGAGGGATGGAGTGAAGAAGATGTCAAATATGGAAATTTGTTTTACGTGACTATATATATGCATGTATGTGTATATATGTATACACACATATTTGTAATAGGTTTTTTGGTTTTTCTTGCCTTCTCATTGGGTGGGGGAAGGGTAGGAGAAGGGAGAGAATTTGGATCTGAAAAAAAATTTTTAAGTCTCTGTGTTTTAAAAGGAAAGAAAACCACATATTATTTATGTTCTATTGTATTTTTATTTATTTCGTTAAATATTACTCAATTATATATTAATCTGGTTCAGGGCACAATTCAGCCTCCTGACTGCCTGTTTGACACCTCTGCTCTAAAACATAGTTGGGGCTTTTAATTATTCCTTTTTCAGGACCAGCAGGTTTCCCTTCCAGCTCTCTAATAACAGACTACTCTTTATTTGTAAACCTTAATGTACTCTGTAAATGCCATCTATTATCACTATTATTAATAATAATATGAAGACATGAAAGACTTACAGAACAAAACATTAATTGCTTAAATGTAAACGACCTATTCCCCATGAATCTGTTTTTGCACAGACAGGGAGCTATAGGGTAGAACACAGAATACACTGTCAGACCTGACTGATGTATAGTGAGTTTTACTGAAATGCTTTTTTTCCTTTGTTTTAAGTGATGGCTCTCTTAAGAGGGGTGGAGGTAGTGGGAGAAGCACATTAGAAAGAAAGGTGATATAAAAACAAAAGATAACAAAAAAATTTTAAGATATACACATATATAATATAGTATACAAGTATACATATATAAACTGTTTTCAAAAAAATTCAGAATACTCTCACATATCAAAAACATGTTACTACAAATTTGAAAATGCCTGAAGATATAATCAAGGATATTTAAATTTCATTTTAACCATCAATTAGACTAAATTCATGACCCATATCGTCAGTATAATTTAAAAATTTTGGAGATATTTGATTAAGCTATAATTCTGTATTTGGCTTTTAACCTGTCTCTTCCCCTCTCTCAATTTTTTCCTCATCCTTCTGGCCTTAAAATCACAAGAGCTTTATAGCTTTTCTATAAAATTTATTCCCTTAACTACTCCTTACATCTATTTTCTAATCCCCAACTCACTTAATTAAATTCAACGTAAATTTAAATTGCAATTAACATCTTTTGAGGGATTACATGTTCTAATCACAATTATGCAATGAATATTTGAAATGCATACATTTTGTTATATTATCTGAAATGCAAATTCAAATCCAAAAAAAAAAGATGTTTAATAAAAAACGTATACTACTGAAGACTTTATTATGGAACTCAAGGGACTGAAATTAAGATTTGATTTTTTTTTTGAGGGCAGAAAAAAATGTAGGTACAAAGACAAGATCAATTGCTCTCCTTACCAAACCCCACAGAAATGGCTTGAAATCTTCAACAGACAGCACCCTAATTTTAATTCTTCCTTGGAAGTTTTTTCTTTAAAAACAACATCACAAACTTTTACTATTTTTACTATTACTCTGACTTTTACTAGCTTAGGTAGTCTTAAGTAAAAAACATCACACAAAATTCCACAAAACATGGAGACAAAATCTATCTGACACAGGTATGACAGGTTGATTGATCAAAGGTAAAAACAGTAACTTGATTTTTCTTCCTATGGTATGCATGTTTCTCTTCTAAGTCTACAGCTGGCAGACTATAAGGGGAAGGGTAGAAAGTTAGGGTCTGTGATGAAATACAAGCAACAAATTTTGGCATGTAGGTGACTTATCCTCCCTTCAAGAACACAGATCTAGGACTAAATGGGACCTTAGAGGTTATCCAATCCAGTTCCCTCATACTGAAGCCCATCGAGGTTAAACGACCTACTTTGGCTCACACTAGGATTAAGGGTAGTAAGTGGCAGAGCTAGGATTCAAACTCAGGTCCTATGACATTCCTTCCAAATTTCTCCTTTCTGTTCACTGACATTATGCTTACTGAGGCAGGGAAAAACCAAAACCAAATCCTGACACATAACAATGCTATTGTTTATCTATAACCTAAAATAATCATTAAACATCCAGGGAAGGCTCAAACTTAAGGTAACCAGATAATTGCTGAAGATATACATGTGAAAGTAGAAATCAGGTGAGGACATAATACATAACACTCAGGAGACAGTGATACTATGGAAAGGTTTGGAGTCAGAAGACCTGGGTTTAAATCCTGGCTCTTCCACTTACTTAATTACTACTTACCTAATCCAGGCAAACCACTAAATTTCTCTAGCTCTCAGTTTCCTGATCGTAAAATGAGAAGGTTGGATTAAAGAACTTCTACGTTCTTTTCCAGATCTAAATCTATGACCATATGATTTGATCACACTCACACGTACTAAAGACCACAATGAGGAGGGCATTCTCTCTAACAATGAAGACCATGCCCTATCCATGCCTGCCCAACTCTCATCCATATCCTCCTCCCAACAAATCTGCCATAGCATGAGCCAATCATGTACCATATAGAGAAGCACATAACTGACAAATCCAAAGCTAGTCTAAAGCAAACTTGGCACCAAGGAAAGAATACCATGTTTGTTTGATCCA
This sequence comes from Phascolarctos cinereus, assembly GCF_003287225.1. NCBI lineage: Eukaryota > Metazoa > Chordata > Mammalia > Diprotodontia > Phascolarctidae > Phascolarctos > Phascolarctos cinereus. The sequence goes on along the minus strand of NW_027556402.1, from coordinate 111,002,832 downwards.
TGAAAAATATGACAGCCAATCTTCAAAGTTCCAATGGGGAAAAAATGCTCCACTGTATAATACAGTTTTAAATGATGACACTGGGGAATGAGACTCACACCTCCCTTCTAGGATGACTTTTTCCGCATTTCTGCATTTCTAAGAGCCACAATTCCGAACGAAGAGTGGAATCCATGCATTGCCATGCCAAATCATAAAGTGACCTTACCACCTGGAAAACCTGGGCCCTTTTCCGAAGGTCATTCTGTTACAAGGCCAGTGTATGTTTACCTGCCTTCCGAAGAGATTCATTTGAAGTGAGGTCCAGAATTTAAAACTAACCATGTACAAGCATCTCCTACCATTCTGCATAAGAAGACTAATTAACCCAAGAGTTCATTAATATATGAATCCATCTAGCTTCATATTCCTAAGGAAGGTGCTGTTTGGGAGACCCGGTCCAAGGAGGGAAAACCTCCTGGGGAAGAAGTTCCACATGGTACAATTGTCTACATAGACTTCCACCAAGGTATCAGTGATCAGCCTATCAAAAAAGAGTCTGAACAGAAACCAGCACCCCATTGGGAAATGAACCACCACTTAAAAAGCCATCATCAGAAAGTATTTCTGTCCTAAATGACAAGTTCAAATTGTCTCTTAAAGCCTGTATTTTAAAAGGGAAAGGGAGAAGTGTTGTTAAATATGGCTTTAAAAAAAAAAAACTTAACAAATACAACCTGCCTGCATATCTTTTTTTTTTAAAAATACTACTGTAAAATGTAGTGTAAGAAGTAAATGCAGATTCTGAAAGAGTAATGAAGGCTTTGAAAAATGCCCCACTGTCGGCACTGCACACAGGTACCAATGCATTACAGCACCTTAGTTTAAAATAAATCAACCTAAGTGCCTGCTTTGGTAAGCACTTCAGCAGGTCTTATGTTGGTGTTGGGAAAGTCTGCATACCAAGAAATTAATTAAGAAATGAACTGTTTACAAAGCCCGGTCCGGAGACTCAGATTACATCCTTCCTCATAAACTTTCTCCCTTCTACCTCTAGTAAAAATCTTCCTCCAGACTTCCTTTCCGCATTTGCATATCTGTGCAGTCTTATTCTTTTTTTTCCCCAAACCCCTTTGCCCTTTCAATCATGAAGCATATTACTCCACTGTCAGTGCAAAGCAGGCCCTAACAACAGGGAACCCAGCTGGGATGGGAAGAGGGCAGGAGGCTCATGCATTAACATAATAATCCAACTGTGTTCCCATAGGCCCTTAGGGCAGACAGCATATTAGGTAGGCCTCCTGTGCAGACCCTAGTGGAAGCTGCCTTATCACCTGCCTATCAACCGGTGGCAGATAGAGGCAGCTCGATAGCAGCAGCTCCTGCCAAGCTGTGGTGCCCAATTACCTTACTACAAAAGACAGAAATCCATTTCTCTATGTCTGTTTAATGTACTCAATGCATTTCCTTATTTATGATTCGAATCTGAGTCTCCGCATCGTTTCCAAGGGACTGACTTATTGCCTTTTAACTTCTGAAAGTCGAGCTTGTCTGTAGGCCAGAGGATGAAGGCAGCAATAGGCATTCTAAACGCAGAAAAATACGGGTGGGTCAAGCTAATGGTTTGGGCGGCTGGTTTTCGGGAGGTATCTCAATGAATAGGAGGGTAAGGGAAGTGGCCATCACTGTTTCCTCTGGGGAGGAAGAAAAAAAAGGGCGATAGAATGAAAAAAAAATAAAAACAAAAATCCCACACTGGTGGTTTCTCAAAATCTGATATTTATTCTAACCTAAATAGATCCAGCTTTAAGGGGCTGTCCACACGTAGCACATGCTTTTCTGCACACCAGTTTGGGCTTTGGAAACTGAGTGTATCATTACCATTGGCTGAAAGAGGAGATAACAAAAGATAAGCCAATGCCATTCTCATGCCATTAATTCACCAAGGGTCCTATGCCTACTAACCTTCACTTAACACATATCCCATGATTCTTTTATCATTGCAACTTCTTCCTTTTTGAAGAAAAGATGCTGGCTACAACACAACTTATCTCCCCCCTTCCCTTTCTCCTTAGCTCTCTCCCTGTTGTCTGTCTTCTATAAGGTTCAATTTCAATCCTGCTCAGTTAAGAGAATCTCTGATTTACTCTGTCTCCCCTATCCCCTACACTCCCCCACAAGTCACTGTTCATATCAAATACAGCAAAGACAAGAGAAACAGCCATTTAAAAGGCTTTATTTACTACATATACATAAGATCCTTAAAATACTACAAAGAAGCATTCTGAAATCAAACTCAGCTCACCAAATTACACCAACTCAGTAGTCACACACTCCTTAGCCCGTAACCCGTTAAAAAGAGAGTCCATTCACATGAAGAAGGCACATGACTGACAACTTGTTCCAAATAAAATAAGGGCTTTTGAAACTACACACACACACACACACACACACACACACACACACACACACAAGCATGAGAGTCGCCAATTATTAAGGAAATTTTTTCAACTGTTCACATACTTCCCAAAAAATTACTTTCTAGAAGCAAGTTATGTCTTGGTTTTGTACATATTTTAATAAAAAATGAATCCTTTAGTCTAGCAAAAATGCATTTATCTAACATTTCCATGAATATTAAATGCTACAGAACCAACATTATTATTTAAGGAAATAAATCTATACATTTTATGTGCATTCAAATAATTAGGTAAAAAGTAAATAACAAGGGCAATATCCAACAAATAACACAGATTTCCCCATTAGAGTTACTCCTGTTGGCTTAGCAATAACTACTTTGGCACTCCATCAACAGATGAAGCCAACAACCGGATAACATATCAGCTCTTTGGGTAACTACTAGACATACAAGACAGAGGACAGATACCTCCAGCATGGCAGAATTTGCCTACTATAGCCTTTACCAAGCAATCTGGGGAAAATATAAAAAGAACAGAAAAAATAATAATAATTTGTCTTCTTCTGTGGGTCAAGTCTGGGCTATTTAATGGTTTCTGAAAATACACTATATTACATTACACATTGATGGAACTGTAAATACAAAATATTAAACTCAATTATAAATATTAATGCTTATATGTGTGTTAAACAGCAAAATTATAATCCCCTTTCTGACCTTTTGGGGATTCCAAATCTCTTTATAAATAAATTCTCATGATTTGACAAAACATAATGCATCTTCTGGGTCATTAAAAAGTGAAATTTGATTTTTGATTAAAAAAACAACCACACACACTAGCCATTTGGTGGCAGGATATATATAGTCACCTAGACTCTGTCATGATTCTTGAAAGGGGTGAACTTACACTTTAGGGTAAACAAAAGGAGAACAGGGATACAAAATGGAAATCTAAGAATTCCCTTTGCTCAGGGCTTTAACTATTTCCATATCAATATCTGAAAGAATCCTTATCTAGTTGTAGATTTCAGATCTAAGACATTAATGCTGATACTAGCATTAACAGCTCCACTTCTGATGAGTTTAAAAAACACCACTACAAAAACAAAAACTGTGAATGGAGATGAAACAATCCCCATTTTTCAAAAAATGGGAGTAAATTTTAAAAAACACGAAAGAAATACACATTTTTGTTTGAGCACAACAGACCAATTTTAAAACACTTCCCCCCTCCCAAGTTCTATATGTGAAGTACATTTATACGGCATCTTAAGATTTCCAAAAGTATTTTATATATATTAATTCATTTGAGCCTCACCACAACCTGGAGAAGTAGGTGCTATCATGACTCTCATTTTACAGATGAGGAAGCTAGGGCAAACAAAGGTTAAGTGACTTGCCCAGGGTCACACAAGCAGTAAGTTTCTGAGTCAGGATTTAAACTCAAGTCTACCAGCCTCTAAGACCCTCCCTAATCCACTTTGCCACCTAGCTACCTAAAGGAATCAAAGCAGCTAGAGGAAACGTTAGATATCATGTAGCCCAGGGGTTCTCAAAGTATATTCCACAGACTCCTGAAGATCCTCAAGGTCAAAATTATTTTTATAATACTACTAAAACCTTATTTCTCTATTACATAAATAATTCCTTCCTTTTCAACTAATTATCTGTGTAAAACCATATTTTCTTCATATACTTTAATCAAAATAACATGGCACAACAGAACGAATAAAGGAAGTAGATAAGAGGATTCAGGTGTCTTCTATTAAGCCAGATATTAAGAAAAATATGCAAAAAAAGAAGTGAAACAATGCAATTCTCCTTACTAAATTTTTCTGTTCTAGAAAAGTTTTGTTCACTAAAATAAAGATTTCTTTTAAATGAATAAATAAACATTTTAAAAACAATCAGTTTTAATTTCTAATACGGGAAGTAGTGACAGATCTGATCTACATAAACAAAACTCTTTGGAGTTTTCAGTAATTTTTAACAGCACAAAGGGTTCCTGAGACCAAAAAGTTTGAGAATCACTGGTTTAGTCCAACCCTCTTATCTCACAGATGAGGAAATTAACTCCCAGGAAGGGGAAGTGACCCAGGACCATGTTAAGTAGTCAGTAGTAGAACCAAATTTGAACCTGAGTTCCCTGACTATATAACCATTACTCTGTACTACCATCACACATCCTTTTCATGGGATCATTGGCATTCAGAGCTGAAAAAAACCCTAAGAGGTCATCTCATTCAACCTCTCGTTTAACAGATGAGGAAGGAGAAGTAACTTAAGCAAGGTCACACAGGAAATTAATTTCTAATGGCCTTTCAATTCGTAGATAGGAAATTCTCCATAGTCTTAGACGTATCCTCTCTACTTCACTGAGTAGCAGGGACAATTCTAGGGAGAGTTTTGTTTCACACCAAGGATTTTTTTTTAAAAGGTAACTCGTTTTGCTTCATAATGTAGACCTGGCCTCAGAGATAGTTTCTAGCTGGTGTTCATGTCATTTCTCCCAATGATAAGACTACATATGAAACACAAAAATTACACAGTAAAATAGATGCCATCTTACTTTGTTTCTCCCCGAATAGCCCTTCAGCTGTTGAAGCATATACATTTTTTTCTCCAGGCAAAATCCCCAGGCTAATATAACTGAAACTTGTATCTTTAGGAAGTCCTGCTTCTCAATTGTTATTTCGATGTATTTGATTATCAGTTGAAGTTTCATTTCATAACCATGTAGCACTCTGATAAAAAAAAAAAAGGGAAATCGAGGCCACTAGAAAGATTCCCTTCCTGCCTGCTCAGATTTTCTTCTGATAGAAGCACCCAACTATCATACCTTGTCAAATAAGCATCGAGACTCTCGATTTTGCCCCTTATTTTTTCACTACTTGTTAACAAAGGGGCAAGTTTTAAGGGCTCAATAACTGATCACCTTTGGTCCAAGTAAGTACCCACTTCTCCTTTAAGGATGCCCCCTACAAGCGTCACAGAGGCACTGAAAGTCCTCCCCCCTGCCAAGACTTGGTAGATCACCTTGCACCTCAGCCTCTTAGGCAACTGTGAACCCAAGACAACTATCCTAAACCCAAACAGTTGTTTTGGACTCTTGCCCAAAGACCCTAGAGAAGAAGAAGAAAAAAAACCAAAACTTCGAAATAAGAACTAGCAAAATACAAGAGTCAAAGAAACCTTTCAAAATCGAGTCATCCAGAAAAAAAGCCCCCAATGCCCTATCAAATCTACTTAAATCATCCACTGAAGCTGCAATCTCATCACTGTGAGAGTTTCCTCTGAGGATGCAAATCTCTCTTCAAAGCTTGGTCACCTTATGCAACTCCTATCTGTGTCCTCCAACAAACCTGGCATTATGGAACCATCAATCAGTCCAGGGCTTTCTTCATCTTCTCTCGACTTCGGGAGGATGCCAACAGAGAACATAAGCTGTCCACAATATTCTTCACTCTTACCCTGTGGCCAGTCCTTCTCTTTTACTCATGCATTTTAATGAAATCCCTTATTCTTCAGCATAACTCTATATAATGTGTAGCAGCCTACTTTAACCTACCATGAGTCTTTTCAAGTCTACAAGGTTTTTTATATTATGAGAAATAAGTATATTGGAGGATCATCATTCCAACCAACAAAGCCAACTTGAATTTTGCATTTGTCTTAATTCAATCTACGTATATAATGTCATTGCAAAGTAGTGGCAGAGAAACAGCATTAACAGCATGAACCCCTGAACAGGTTACAAAAGGAGACATTCCACTGGGGGACAGAGGCATAAGTGAACAGATAGAAATAGGATCTTAATGATTTGTCCCTTTCAATTAATTCCTATTTCAAACCAGATTCTTCCTAGAAAGCTGAAACAGAATGAAAAAAGGTAGAGGACAGGGTCAGGGAGAAAATGGAAAATAAGAGGGAATGGGATGAAATGTAAGGGGGAGGGATGAAATGTGAGGGGAAGCAATAAAATGGGAAGGAAGGAAGGAAGGAAGGAAGGAAGGAAGGAAGGAAGGAAGGAAGGAAGGAAGGAAGGAAGGAAGGAAGGAAGGAAGGAAGGAAGGAAGGAAGGAAGGAAGGAAGGAAGGAAGGAAAAAATGCATCCCCATCCTCATTTGTGTATATGAATATAGGTCACATGCTACTATGACCAACTCTGTGGGCCCATTTACCTTAAGTTGTGGGACATGAATATTGCTTGATCTGAGTGAGCATGCTAATGATTGAGATTTGGGCTTTAAAAAAAATACATTTCTTATCACGAAACTGATGCTCAAAACAGGAAGCCAGCACTTATACTGGTTTTTAAAAGTCTACAATGCATTTTACACAACGCAAAGTACAAACAACCAGCTATGCATACAAGTATGGAGAGAAAAAATACAAATGAATCTTCACTGCTGTATTAATTCTTTTCTAGAAAAAAAAAGTACAGGGGCCACTCCAGTGCTTTGTACAGTCGGTAAATTCTGTTCTGTCTTAAATGCTTAAAATAAACTAGGAATTAATTCATCATCACCCAAAGAGAAAAATCAATGAATCCCTGCAAAATCCTCCTTGGAGCTTCTTTCCCTAGAGAAGTTGAAAGAAGTCTTGACCCCTAGACAATAACAACAACAATTTCTTGGGACTGAGTTGCCAAAAGATATATTCAATCAGATCAGAAAAAGCCTTTATAGATTTTGGGCACGTGGATTAGTGGCTCCTAAAGAATGTCATACCATAAGAGTTAAAGGAGGCTAATCATGCCCTTGCTGCCAGTGGTTTACAATTCTAACGCCAAGAAAAATGGTGCATGGATTTTGCTCCACTATGTTGCCAGGTGCAAAACAAATCATTTACCATGGTCAATGGGTATGCTTTGTTTTGTCTCAATAGTTATATCTAGAGGCTAAGACATCAAAGGCAAAAAATCAGATGTCTATACATGCCCAGGGGTGTCAATTAATCCTAAAAGCTTTCCAACATCTAGAACCCAAAGTAACTGAAAATAGCCTATGTGCTGAAATTTTATACATATATAGATAATATGTAAGCTACAGATGGACTTATATAATGCCAACAGGTGAGGAAAAAATAGAAATTTTAATGAACATTTTAATAATACCATCACAAAGTGAGATAGAAAGGGGTAAATTGTTCACAGGGTACAAATTTCCTTCCACTGAGAGTTAATCAGAATTCAGCTGAAGAATAGGAAGTTATGCTCTAAAATTTCTACCAAGAACAATACCTAAATTGGGACAACAATATTTAAAGAGTAAGGCTCAGTGATTCAATGACAAATGAGATGTCCGCCTGAATGGCTGCTCACTGTTTTTTAAGCTTTTAACTGAGAGATGAAATATGTACTTGATTGATTGAATGGCCTTATTTGAGATGAGATGACTGAAAATGTTTAGAAATTTTAACAAGTTCCTAAAATTTTTCATTTTCTCTGGGTGGACATAGAGTTGTTGAGTTTTATTACTATTATCATTATCATCATTATTGGTGGTGGTGTTATTCCACCACTAGAAACTGTACTAAAAAGAATATATACTAAGAAACATACCAAAAATTAGGGTTACTTCAACAAAAGGGTTAATTGGGGATACAAATTTTCTCAGACTGTTAATAATGGGAATGACATATACTATGTGCCCATAAGTAATTCTCAGGTATCTTTGATCTTCAGTCCCACCGATTTCTGTTGCCTACCGTAGCCTGGCCTCTGGGACTCTCTCAGAACCAGACATCTGGCTACTTTGTTGTTTTAGACTAATCTCATCCCAGGAGAGCTCAAGAAATGACACCAGGCAAGGAGGGTCCTGGCAAGGGAAAAAACATTACAATATTAGCAGATTTTTTTTGAGTGGACTGGAGTACCAAAATTGTCTTCAAATTTCTATGGGGGTCTTAAAAGCTGTTCTATTCTGTGTTTTGTTTTGGCTGTTTTGCACAAAAATAATTTAAAGAGGATGTACATAAATATTATATATATACATATATATATATATATTTTTTCTGTCTTTAAAGATTATCAATCGTCTTTAAAAATTCACTGAATGTTAATCATGGAAAATTACAATGTGTACGGAAAAGTTAAGAGTGGGGGGGGAGGGGAATACAAATCAAATGGCTTCTGCACCCATCTGTTAGGGTTGGGTGATGACTGATAAAACAAAGATTTTAATTGTCAGCTGAAAGGTGACACTAAAATTGTGGGATAATGCCTAAGATTTGCAAAATAGAGTTGCTCGGCTCCCATTATGCCAACTCCCTCCCTTCCCTGCTCTTTCTTCTTACTAACATTTTTTTTAGGACCTTGGCTGCCAATCAGCCAGAAGGATTTTGAGTAAAGTAGGCTTCTTTTTAAGTGTGCCTTTGAGATACCAGGAGAGGCCAAAGAGAGGAGGTGTGAGCTTTAAAAAGAAATAAAGGGGATTCGAGCACAAAGGGCTTTTTGGGGAAGAGACAAAGGTCATCAATATTTTCCCCAGGGCAACAAATAATCATCAACATTTTAATACCTTTTTTAGTGATTATTGTTCGATCCCCAAATCAATACCTTCCAAGGTCCAAGGAAACAATTTGTACAAACAGGTTACACAAATTTAAGATGAGTCAAGGAGAGGTAAGTTCCCAATTTCTCAGCTTTCAGGATTTTCCTCTTAAAACTTGAGGGATTATCCTGAATTACTATCTTCATACCAAATACTTATTTCTAGCTCACATATATTTGAATGAGAAATATTCCAAAATTTCCCGGCACTAACATTACAGAGAGAAGCTTGCTCTGCTGCATGTGGAAAAACAAAAGTCACCGTGCACTTGAATAAAATAACGAGTGCCTCGTTCACATGGCTGGTTTGAAGAAATGGCTTGTTTTCTGTTTTATGCTTCAATTTTCTTTGCATTAATAAAAGGTGAGGCTGTATGGTGACTTTTGCCATACGCTGTATTTCAAATCCAGTCCTCTCTCTCATGAGTTCACAATTCCCCATTTTAGCAACAACATCCACTGAAATCAGTTACCTCCATGGTGATTAATGACACAGACAGACAATTTCAAGACAGTATAAACATGAGAAAGGAAATCTTAAACAGCCGCATTTCTCTTTTTAATGAAAATTTCCCCCAGTAGATTAGAAAGATGCTGGCGAAAGGGGAGGGAGAATATAGTATGAGGAGGGGAGAAGGGAAAAATACTAAAAGCCAAGCAAGATGTTTTATTTCAAGCAGCTTCCTCTCCCCAAAGATGTAAGACCAAGGTGAAAAACACTTGCTGAAAATCACACCTTGTTTTCTAGAGGGAGGTCAGCAGAACTCCCCTATTATGTCTAAGCAAAGCTGACTGCCAAGGAAGGTTCTCACAAAGACTTCCCAGGGCACCTGGAGCTGCAGGCCCAGCATCAGAGGTCATCAGGCTGCTGGTTCAGGCCAGCTTCCCTCCCTCTCACCCAATGGAGATGTGGCAAATATGTGTTTAACTGATTGTCTTTCACCTGGAATTCCCAGAGCAGTCTAAACCAACGAACAAAAGCTGAAATAGCTACATTTTAAAAAACTTTTGGTAAATTTTACAGTAATAACAATGGCGAACATTTATACAGCACCTCAAGGTTTGCATATACAGCATCTCATTTAATTTTCACCATTACCCAATTCAGTAGATGTCACTATTATCTACAGCTTACAAATGAGGAAAAGGTTCTGAAAAGTGTCACACTGAGAGTAAGGGTCCAAGAAGTGATTTGAATCCAGGATCTTCCTGACAGGGCAGCTAGGTGGCACAGTAGATAGAGCACTGAGCTGGGAATGGGGAAGAATCATCTGCCTGAGTTCAAATGCGGCCTCAGACACTTTCTGGCTGTGTGACCCTAGGCAAGTCACTTTAGCCTGTTGACCTCCGTTTCCTCATCTGTAAATGAGGAGATGACAAACCACGTCAGGGTGTCTGCCAAGAAAATCGCAAACAGGGCCATGAAGAGTTGGACACAAGTGAACAACAACTTCCTGACTCCAAATAATAGTGGCCCTCATAGGGCGACAGATCAAGAGCTGAAAGGAGCCTGAGAGGCCACTAAGTCCAAACAACCGTCCCAAGATCACCAAAGCAGTAAGAGACAAAGCCAGGGCTCTAACGCAGCTTAAGTCTGGTGACTCCGAGTCTCACCCAAGGGCCTTCCCAGTCATCAAAGGGTTCTAAAACAATCCTCAGCAGAGCCTTAATGCTAAGTGCATTTCAATGCATTCTAAAGTGGGTGTTTTAAGGTACCCCTTCATTACACTGAATATTCCATTAAACCTAACGCCTCACTCACCAACCACTCCGGATAAGGGGCACCCCACTTTTGGAACAAACAAGTATCACTTTACCAAGAAAGAGCAAAGGCTGACAATAGGCTTGGGTTATCACATTGGTCAAACATCAGGGAAAATGGCTTACTTCTAAACAGAACCTATGAAACAGCTAAGAAGGTAATCCAAAGGTGCTCCATGAACAAAAATCAGAGAAACACCTAACAGTATGGCGACAAAGAAATGCCGAACCGATGGCTAAATCACGTGGATGTGTTTAGCATGGTAAAGAGAGCAGCAACTCAGGACCCAGTCATCACCACCAGAAATTACAAATAAGTCATCCTTAAGGGTCTGAATATGTCGGTTAAGTTCAATTATACAAAGAAAAGGTAGAAACTGTCTATCATCATTGAAATCTGTAAAAATGTAGCATCTACAAAATGTCCAGCAAGGCATGCATGACCCGGTGGCTAGGACTACGCATCAGAAATGCACTACTTTTCATAAATTAACAGACAACAAATCCCTATGCTACAAATCTAAACCTCAAAATATCACAGTACTGAAATCAGAGCATTATAACCAACAGAACTGGGGACCACAATGGACAGATCTTACATTGATCCATAAAAATCTTAAATGACATTTTAAATAGATATCACCATACCCAATACTCATAATGGCCCAGCCACTAAAATACAAAGCTCAAGGTTCCTATCATCCCCATCATTCTGCCAGCTAACTAGAGTTAGACCAAAGATACTTTTGGTGGGCCTATACGCCAATGTTTTTATTCAATTACAAGAAACTTTATTCACCTGTGTAGCAGTCCACAGAAACAGTAAATATAAAAGAACAATAGCAACACGGCAACTTGTCTCAGGACCATTCCTACCTGAACTGCAAAAACACGATGATCACAACAATAACAACAATCTAATGTTGATATGAAGGTTCAGAATTAATAAAATACTTCATACAAACATTATTTCATTTGATCCTGATCACTCTATGAGGAACATGATCCAAACGCTATTAAATCTATTTTTCAGATGGGGAAAATCAAAGATCTGAGAGATTGACTAGATCTGGCAGGACTGCAAGGAGTGGTGTGTACATAAGTATCTCATTTGATCCTCACCATAACTCAGTTAAGTAGGTGGTGTTATTATGCCCCATTTACAAATGAGGTCATAGAGGCTCTGAGAGAGTAAGACACTCACAGCTCTCAGTGTCTAACATGGGATTTGCATTCAGTCTTCCTGACTCCAAGTCTAGCTTTGCTGCCTTTAGACGGAAGTCACACAGCTGAGTGGCAAATGTGGATTCCAATCCTGACTAGGATAAGCAAGCTGCCGTCGTCCTTTTGCATCTGACTCTGTTTGGGGTTTTCTTGGCAAAGATACTGGAGTGGTTTGCCACTTCCTTCTCCAGATCATTTCACAGATACGGAAATCAAGGCAAGCAGGGTTAAATGACTTGCCCAGGGTCATACAGCTAGAAAGGGTCTGAAGCCAGATTTGAACTCAGGTCTTCCTGACTTCAAGCCCGACACTTTATCCACTGAACCACCTAGCTGCCTCCTACAGACAAAAAGGAAGACTAATTCAGAGTTGTTTTTTTCTTATGGGCTCCAAATGAAGTTAGTTCAGATCATTAATTTGTATGCTAAGGGCAAGGCCCATGTTTTATTAATCTCTGTGTCTCAGTGCTTATCACACATTACATGCTCATAAAAGCTTGTTGAATGAATGCTTTTCAAATTAAAGTACAAACTCTAAACTATAGTCTGCAAATCAGCCGTCTTCTTCTGGAGAAAGGGAAGAACAAGAAAGGGAATGGGGGTGGAGGAAGTGTAAGAAAACAAAGTCCTCAAGCTAAGATAGGAGGCATCATGGCCAAACTCAAGTAGAAAAGAACCCACTGAATGTTGACTTAGAAAACAACAAATTAACATTATCTATGTTGTGTTATATTTTTATTTATTCTGCTAAACATTTCTCAATTACATTTTAATCTCATTCAGGACTAATAGGGAGTGATGGACAGAGTTAGTAAGATCTGGGTTCAAAGCCTGCCACTGACACTATCTGTGTGATCATGGGCAAGTTACTCCATCTCTTTGCCTCAGTCTCTTTATCTGTAAGGTGGCCATGATTAATCTCACAGGGTTGTATTATGAGGTTCAAAAACGTAAAGCGCTTTATAAACTTTAAAGAGCTATATAAATATCAATTGTCACTAGGATAGATAGGAAGGTAGAATGTTAAGCTCCTTGAGGGCAAGGTCTGGTTTTGTCTTGATACCCCCAGCACCTCACACAGTAACTGACACATAGTAGGCACTTTACAAATGCTGGCTGAATGAGAGAGAGAGAGAGAGAGAGAGAGAGAGAGTATAAAGAGATGGTGAGATATCAATTCTTTTCAAGAAACAGGAATTCAGTGACCTCTAAAAGAAGAAAGACTTCCTAAGATAAAACTTCCTACTATAGATTCTCAACTATTCTTCTAAAACTGGCTCAATATATACCAAGGGTGAAAAATCTCAGTTTTAGATGATAAACCCCAAAAGCAATAAAATGACATTCAATAAGAAAATCTCAGTCCCCCAAACTGCTAACTTCCAGGTCATTCAAATAAGCTGTCAAGACAGAAATGATTAATTCATCACCAATTAGCCACAGTCAATACACCTTTCAAACTCAGGTTGTCGTGGTTTTTTTTTTAAGCACCAGTAGACTAATCATTTAACAGGATATCACTGTGGCACAGTGTATCATGAAACCAAGGCTGTGAAATGGATTAAGTTATGCTAAAAATGGGGGTAAGGTTGAGAAAGCCACATTAGTGTGACTTCTAATGTTACTGTAATTATTACCTTTATTTCAGCACAAATATCAGTTTCATGGAAATTATCACATACACAATCCCTTGGACCAATACATTCAACCCTCCTAAAGAACTTAAACACAGGTGCTATAACCCTCCATGGCTGATATGGTCTCATTCAAGGCTTCTCCTCTCCATACCTTCTCCTTGGACTCATCCACTCTCAAGGTGTCAATTATCACCTCCACGCAGATAACTCCCAAATCTCTGTACCGTCCCTGATTTCTCCCTAGAGCTCTACCTGTCAGCTACCTGCTGGACGTCTCCATGTAAATGGCCCACCAGCACCTGAAACTTAACATGTCCTAAACTAAGTTCATCATCACCTACCTTAAATCGTTCCCCTCTCTAATCTTCCTCTCCTTAGTAATTTTGTTTTTATTCCAGGCACTCACAGCAAGGTACAATAAAATAGTACTGAGTGAGTACTCAGAGTAACTTCCCAGGGCACATTTAGTACCTGTGTGGTTGTAACATGTGACAAAACCTCTCCTTATCCTTACAATGAGAGATTAGATGATCTCTAAGGTCTTTTCTGGTTCTAAATGTGTGACCTCTCACCCTACCTCCCCCAACCCCCACCCAACCACCTATCAAGTCCTCCTGATTCTATCTCTACAATATCTATCACCAACATTCTCCTCTCCACTGACCCAGTCTTCATCCTAGTTCTGTGTCTTAATCATCTCTCACCTAACCTACTAATGGATCACTTTGTATCCAGTCTCTCCTTCACAAAGCCATGAAAATAATCTTCCTAATGTTTAGGTTCGTGTTACCCTCCTGTTCAAAAATCTTCAGAGGCTCCTTACTGTCTACAGGAAGAACTAGAAAGTCCTTAATGTGACAACATGGAAGCAATCTACCTTTTCAGTCTTACATTATCTTCATGTACTCTATTTTCAAGTCAAACTGGGCTATTAGCTCCCACCACCACCAAACCACCCTTGCTCTTCCCACTTCCTACCTTGACGAACTCACACATCCCCGAATGAACTACAACTCCCCTCCTCTCCGTAGAAATGCTTCTCTTGCTACCTAACCTCCTCTTGAGGAAAGTCTTCCTTGATTCCCCTCACCTAAAAGTGCTTTCTCCCTCCTCAAACATTTCTAGGGCACCTTGTCTAGATCTGTCCTTTGTGCTACTTACATTCTTTCTTGCATTAGCTTTCTTTACATACAGGTCTGCCTAAGAGAATGTAATGGGAAGATACAGGGGTCAAGAACAAAGATTCTCCTTCATGCCTTAGCATAACAGAGGTAGAAGCAGGTGCTACAAGGCAGAAATCCTAAGATTGAGCCTCAGCCTTCCTCTTGGGCTTATCCCTCCTTCACCCCACCTGCCTACTGATTCCCTTCCTATCCAAGGTCCTAGCCCAGGAAAGATGCTCCATAATAACCATATCCCTATCACCATCCCACTCCAGCCCATCACCATTGACCACCTACTCAAATAAGCTTTTAAAACAAGAATCATTATTAATCTTCAGTCAGCCCGCTGCTTCAAAGGGTGAAATTCCAGAGTTATTCCAACTTTCAACTTTTATTGTTGAGGAATCAAAAGCTGGATTTTCTTGGGCTTTGTTGCTTCTGCTCCCATAATAGACCAACTGGAACATTAGAAACCTCACAGAAAACCTTCTCTATTTTACTTCTACAGTTCAATTCAACAAATATTGATTGAGCATTGGCTAGACCCTTTAGGAGACACAAAAGAAGAGAACCTAGTCCATGCCCTAAAGACTACAATCAAGACAGAGAAGAAGACAAACTATACCAATAAACAATAGACAAGAAAAAAATGTTATGGGGGCAGCTAGGTGGTGCAGCGGATAGAGCACTAGCCCTGGAGTCAGGAGGACCTGAATTCAAATCCAACCTCAGACACTTGACAATGGCTGGGAAAGTCACTTCACCCCGATCGCCTCACCAAAAAGCAAAACAAAACAAAAAAGAAAAGAAAGAAAATATGTTATGAAGGCCATAAAAGAAAGGGAAAGTAGTGGAGGGATTCAGAGGAGTGATCATATTTGATTAGAGAGAGCAAGACAGATGTCATCTGGGATGAATCTAAGGATAGATAAGGTTTTTGGCCAACACAGAGGAGAATGTTGTCCAGTTTGGCTGAATGATAGAGTTTATTTCAGTGAAAAATAAACCTGGAAAAAAACAGGTTGCAGATATAATGCAGAGAGCACTGAATGCCATGCTGAGGAGCTTGGACTTTAATTCAGCCGACATCGGAGGGTTTGGATACCTGGTTATAGGTCTGATCTCTTTAGGAGGACAGTGGGAGATAAATTCCTAGACACCAGTCTGTCTCTGGAGGGTTTAGGGAAAGAGAGAGGGAACGAGATAGGCTACTGTCTCCTTTTATATTACTGAGTGGTTGTTACCACAATCCATTCCCGACAACAATCCCCCATTTGGAACCAGGATCATATGATACTGCTCTCATTCACCAATCCTGGCAGAAACATCCAGTGGAAGGGGAGCTCTACTTAATTCTTATTTATCCAATCCCCCTCTGATCACTCCCAGTAAGCTTCACTCAAATCAACAGGTCATTAAGCTTCTCTCTGTCCAAAAAGCACCAGTTTAGCTCAGTTTCCCTACAGAGAAAAGCTGGTTTCTATTTTATTATAAAACTTATGTAGCAACAAAGGGGAAAAAAAAACACATTGCCTTTCAGCCTAGAGTAGAATTTCACAAAGTATAAATCGGGAACTCCTGGAAGTACCATAAAAGTCTTGTCAGGAACTTAGATTCAATCAATAGACAAGCATTTATTAAGTGCTTCCTATGTGCAACAGACAAGCTTTTATTAAGTGCTTCCTATGTCCAATAGTCAGGCCTTTATTAAGTGCTTCCTATGTGCAATAGACAAGCATTTATTAAGTGCCCCCTACGTCCAATAGACAAGCATTTATTAAGTGCTTCCTATGTACCACTGAGGATGCAAAAATAAAAATAAAATGGTGGCTACCTTCAAAGAGCTTATCTTCTACTGAGAGGATATAAGACATTCACAGAGAAGTAATTATCATACATATGAAATAAATATGAAGTTGTGGAGGGGACAACTAAAAACTAGGGGAATCAGGAAAGGCATCCTGAAGGTGGTGGCACTTTAGCCAAGCCATCAAAGGAGCTAAAAGATCCAACAGGCAATGGAGACAGAATGTTACTTATGAGGAATAGCAAGTACTCTGGTTTGGCTGGGATGTAGAGACCGTGACAGAGAGCAATGTTTTTATCAGCCTGGGAAGCCTATGATCATTACGGTAATAATAATAATAATAATAGCAATAGTAATAATGGCTGCCATTTGTATATTATTTTATTTGAGAGATCTTCTCAGACCTGGATAATTAAAAGAAGCAGGCTAGCACTTGCAGCCAACAGTGCAAGTTTTTCTCACAAAAGAAAAACCTGCGATAATTTACGCATTTATTTTAATAAACTAAACACTAATAACTATTTTTTTTAAAATAAGGCTTAGCCAAAATATCACAAAGCTGACTACCAGATGACACATTTTACAGTCACAGCAATTCTCATACTCCATCTACAAAATCAGTGAGTTCGTGAGCTGTGTTATTTGTAGGAGTATAATGAACAAAAACACAGATCCTTAAAGTATTTTAATAAAGGAAGTCATAACAATAAAAGATTTACAGAGCATACCAAGAGTCATGGATGTACCCTCTCCCACTCAATTAAATTGTTTTCAAAACCCTACTTAAGTAAACCATCCACATGAGATAATAGATATAAGGTACTCTGGACTTCGGTATGACATAACTAGCAGTCTGTCCAGGTCACTCCCCAGCTTCCCTTATTGCCTCTAGGATTGAACACAAACTCTTCTAGGTAGCATTTTAAAAGTCCTTCCCCACCTGGTGCCTGCCTCCAAGATCATTACACATTACTCCTCCTATATCCGAGCCTAACTGGGGTACTTGCTGGCCCCCAGTGAAGACATTCCATTTTCCACAGGGGGCTTTTTATATATATTTTCCCACATGCCTGGAATGATCTTCTTTGCATGTGCTTCTGGCAACCCCAGGCTCCCTTCAGGGCTTAGCTCCAGTGAACCTTTCTTTCAAAAGGACCTTCTTAATTACCCCCAGCTATTAATCCTTCTCACTACCAAAATAACTTTGTAGTAATTTTGTGTGTGTGTGTGTGTGTGTGTGTGTGTGTGTGGGTGGGTGTGGGTGTGTTTGTGTGTGTGTGTGTATCTATATCCTGTATTTAACCCATCTGGGAACATGTTACATCTTGATTTTCCTCCCAGTAGAGTATAAGTTCCTTTGAGGGCAGGGGCTGTCTTACTTTGGTATCTGGCTTGTTGATTTAATATTATGATGATCCTCTTTTCCTTTCCACTCTCAGGAAAGCCTTTCATTCTTCTCACCTACAATGTTCTCAGACATTGAAAATTCCATTCATGATTTGTGCTATAAGAAATGATGAGCAGGATGATTTCAGAAAAAACTGGAAAGACTTATATGAACTGATACAGAGTGAAGTAAGCAGAAGCAGAACATTGGACACAGTAACAGCAACATCATGCAACAATCAACTGTAAATGCCTTAGCTATTCACAGGAATACAATGATCTAAGACAATTCCAAAGGACTTATGATGAAAAATGCTATCCACCTCCAGAGAGATAACTGATAGAGTCTGAATGCAGATCAAGGCACACTATTTTTCACTTTTTTAAAATTTTCATCTCTTTTTTCTTTCACAATATATGGAAAAATATTTACATGATTGCACATACATAACCTATATCAAACTGCTTAATATCTTTGGGAGGGAGCAAGTGAGGGAGGGAGAAAATTTGGAACTCAATTTTTTTTAACTGAATGTTAAAAACTGTCTTTACATGTAATTGGGAAAAATAAAATACTATTTAATTTTTTTTTAAAAAGAGAATTGTACAAAATAAAATAAAATCCTATTCATAGTTTCCAAGCAAGCCACCTCTATCTAGCTTGAGCACTACCAGCCCTACAGCAGGAGTTCTTAGCCCGAGGTCTGTGAACTTGTTTTTGTCTTTTTAATATGTTTATATCTGTATTTCAATATAATTGTTTTCCTTTGTAAGCCTATGGATTTTGTTTTATACATTTACAAACACCATTCTGAGAATGGGTGCACAGGCTTCACCAGCATGCCTAAGGAGATCTGTGATACATAGGAAAGTTTAGGGCCCATTCTATAGCATTCTCTCCTCTAGCCTGAGTTAACAGATTGGCATTTTTGTTTTTTAAAGAGCAAAGCCTTGATGCTGCCCTGTGATTAGGAGCCACTAATTTGTTTTTCTACTAAGAGAAAGCTCAACTGCCATGGTGGCATCCAACATTTTTCTCCCTTTCCACATAAGAAGAGAAAAAAACCCACAGGAACTCTGCACATTTGGAAGAGATAAAGGAATACCCCTTCTCTTTTGGTCTCCTCACAATCAGGAAAACAATTTCCTTCGCAACCAAGCTACTGATCCTGGGAGCGCACTGGGCCTGGATTCAGGACAATCTGAGTTCAAATCTGGCCTCAGATGCTTACTAGCTGTGTGATCCTGGATAAATCATTTTACCTCTGTTTGCCTCAGTTTCCTCAATTGTAAAATGGGAGTAATAATATCAACTTCCTCTCACAGTTGTGAAGATCAAATGAGGTAATATTTGTAAAGTGCTTAGAACAGTGCCTGGCATATTCCCTTCCCTTTTCTTTCAATTAACTACTTATTTATCAATACTCTACTTGCAGTGAATCACAGTGTTTCATTCATTAACCTATTTGATATATGTTTAAGAAGCATCTTTTCTAAACTGGAAAGACTTGTATGGACTGATGCTGAGTGAAGTGAGCAGAACCAGGAGAACACTGTACACAGTAACAGCCACACTGTGTGATGGCTAACTTTGATAGACTTGGCTCTTCTCAGCAATGCAAGGATGTAAGACAACTCAAAAAGCTCATGATGGAAAATGCTATCCACATCCAGAAAAAAAACTATGGAGTCTGAATGCAGATTGAAACATGCTACATCTTTGCGTGTGTGTGTGAGTTTCTTTTTTCTCGTGGTTCCTTCCATTGGTTCTAATTCTTCTTTACAACATGACTAATGTGAAAATACGTTTAATATGAATGTGTATATCAGATTGTGTGCCGTCTTGAGGAAGAGGGAGAGGAGGGAGAGAGAGAAAATTTAGAACTCAAAATCTTATGGAAGTGAATGTTGAAAACTAAAATTTAATCAATTAATTTTTTTTTAAAAAAGAAGCAACTTTTCTGAGATAGGCAACAGAAGAGATACAAAGTTTAAATAACACAACAGTCCCTGCCCTCATCAAGCCTTGAATACAAAAAGGGAATGAGAAACAAACATGGATAATGGTAATACAGACTATTTTATAAGAGTATTAGAGACTTGCAAAATAAAGTCCTATGTAAGGTCCAAGGGTGAAGGTCATTTATCTTCCAGGAAAGGCTTTCTAAAGGAAATAGCATTTGAGCTTTACTATGGGTAAGAATTTAACAGGCAAAAACAGGGAGGAAGGGAACTTTAGACAGAGGAGACAATAAGATCAAAGTCATGGAGATGGGAGTGCTTGGTATTATGAAGGCAGGGTGCTGTCCGCTTTGGCTAGAGCACAAAAAGTAATGAGGAGATGCAATGAGAAGGCAGCAAAGAAGAGCGAGTGGCCCTGAACTAAGGAAAGCCTGAAATGCTGAGCACTGAACAACAGCCCAGGCAGGTGGTTCTTTGCTTAATGCCATAATTTTATAAAACACCCAAGTCAAAAGATTTCTTCCTTCAAGGGGGCCAGGCCCTTTTCCTTTATGAACACTGAACACCATAATCTGAACACAAGAGATTTTAAAAATACAGTTACATACTGGTCTCTTCACAGGGCGACTGTTTATCAACCACAAAAGGGCAAGAACTTCAAACTAACAAGAACTCTCTCTCCCTCCCCTCCCCCTCCTTCTCTCTCTCTCTCTCTCTCTCTCTCTCTCTCTCTCTCTCTCTCTCTCTCTCTCTCTCTCTCTCTTTCTCTCTCCTCTTCTCTCCTTTCTCTCTCTCCTCTTCTGTTCTTCTCTTTTCTCCCCATTCTCTTTTCTCTCTCCCCCTCCCTCCTATCTTTCTCCTCCTGCCCCTCCTTCTCTCTCTCCCTTCTCTTTTTCTCTCTCTTCCACCTCTCCCTTCCTCTTTCTCTTTCTTCTCTACCCCTCCTCTCTCTCTCTCTCTCTCTCTCTCTCTCCTCTTCTATCTCCTCTCTTCCCTCTCCCTCTTTTTTTCTTCTCCTCTTTTTCTTTCTCTCTTCCATCTCTCCCTCCCTTTTTCTCTCTCCTCCATGTCTCTTTCCCTCTTTCCTCTCTATCTCTTCTCTATCTCTCCCCTCTTCTATCTCCTCTCCCCTCTCCTCTCCTCTTCTCTTCATAGAGTCAGAGAAGTCTACACTGAAAAAGGCCCACGTTAAGCTTTCTGAGACCAGAGATGATTTCATTTGTTTTTTAGATTATTTTTAACATATTTGTTCTCAATCAAAATCTGCTTTTACACCCTCTCATTCCACCCCAACTGAGAACACAAGAAAAAACAAAACCCATTATAAACTGTATAGAGAGTATTCCATTTTTACTTAGCACAGCACCTGGTATACAGCAGGCACTTAATAAATGTTTGATGACTGACAGATTAGATCTAGGTCCCTGCCATGAATTTTATGGCACTCCTAGGAAATTCCAGTTTGTATTTTTTGGCTCAGATAAGTGAAGGACCTCAAGGTCTAGACAAGGGTGAGGAACTTGCAGCCTTGAGGCGACATGTGGCCCTCTAGGTCCTCAAGTGCAGCCCTTTGAATCCAAACTTCACAGAAAAAAGGACAAAGGGCTAAACAAAGATTTGTTCAGTGAAGTTTGGATTCAAAGGGCCGCACTTGAGGACCTAGAGGGCCACATGTCGCCTCGAGGCCGCAAGATCCTCCATCCCTCCAGGTAGCATGGAATACAGCCAATTTCGAACCCAGGCCTTCTAACCTCAGATACAGGATCCTTTACCCTGGAGTATACAGTGAATAAAGGCACTGGAAAAACACATCTTCATGGGAAATGGAGCAAAGTAACACGGCACAAACACAGAATGGAGCCTCTTCCCAAATATTCCAAGCACTGATGTTACAGTAGTTTGACAAGCAAATAAAAGTTAGGATAATTAAGAAACTATCCCCCTCCTTGTTGGGCTTGTATAAGGACAGCACAAGTGGGAACAAAAGAGTTCTCACCAGTCATTGCAACGTTTCCTCTCTGGGAGGACTGGAGGGAGAAAGGCCAGCTTATGATCACAGACTGAGAGCAGGAAAAGACCTCTGAGATGAGTTTTTAAAGTAATGAAAATGAGGTCACAAAACAGTAAGCCAGAACCCAGGCCCTCTGTTTCCAAGTCCAGCGTTCTTTCCTTCGACTCCCCAGGGACCTGTGGTCTTTCCTATCAGGGAGAAGGTGGTTTTCCTGTAAGGTCGCTACGTGGGACAGTGGACAGAGTGCCGAGCCTGGAATCTGGAAGATTCAAGTTCAAATTCAGCCTCAGACATTTCCTAGCTAGGTGACCCTGGGCAGCGCATTTCACCTCTGTCTCAGTCTCTTCAAATGTCAAATGAGGATAATAATAGCACTTACTCAGTAGGTTGTTGTGAGGATCAAATGAGATGATATTTGAAAAAGGGATTTAGCACAGTGCTTGGCATACAGCAGGTACTATATAAATGCTTACTCCCTCTGCTCTCATTGCCCCCCACCCTCCTCCACAGTTTAGGCTTTCACGGTACATACAGCATTTAGTTCTTCCCTAAAATATTTACAGGTATAGAATTAAAATCCTTTTTAAAAATACCAATATTATTTTCAGATAAGAAGTTACACAAGAAGTAAGTTACATAAGAAGATCCCTTCCTAGGTTCAAAGAAAATATATGGTCCACCCTCACTTTAGTACTCTGCTCACCCTTGTAACTGCTTGTAACTTTTTACATATTTCATATTTCCTTGACTGTACACTTGTTTATCTCCAGTGAAATGTAATCTCCCTGAAGGCAGGGGCTCTTTTGTATCCCTAACACAGAGCCTGGAACATAGGAAATGCTTAATAAATTCTGCTGAATCAAATTCTTCTTCTTCCCTTATCAAAAGGACCTGTTTGCCAGCTGTGACCTGGGGGGACTGAGGCTGCTCATATCCCTAAGGTAGCCTCTGCTTGGGTCAGAATCTTGCCTCTATAAAAGGCTTACTTGACCTTGCTCTAATTACCGTTGCCTTATAAAGGCTCTTCTGTGGGTTTTTCCATTTCCTACCTGCCTGCCTACTTTGACCTAGAATAATGAAAAACTCCTCAAACTGTGTATGCCCTTCCTGGATTCCTATCCTGCTGCCTGTAGTGACTGTACCCCTCTTCTTAAGCCTGGGGCCTTAGGCACATCTCTGGACCTCACGGTCTTCAGTAAACTGAGGCATTTAGATAACTTCTAGGGTGTCTTTCAGTTCTAATTCTATGACTGCGCAGTCCTGGTCCCACTTCCAGCATCTCACAATCCCACCAAGAGAAAGGATTTTCAAGAATAGTTTATGTGTCACAACTTATTCAGTCAAACAGAAGAGAATGGTATGATGAAATGAGAATAGCAAGAGAGAGAAGGCATAACATATTGACTTAATACATAAATACACACTATTGGGCATTATAGCTCACTGCTTACAGTACAGATTTGTTAGTAAAATCTGCCTCAGAAACTAAATAGGATAAAATTCCTATGGAAAAAAAGGAATAATAGCAGGGCTAAATATGAAACCAACAGTTCTTTTGAGCTATATACATATATATATACATACATACACACACACACACACACACACACACATATATATATATATAATATATATATACACACACCCATATATATATGTGTACATATATTTAAATGTGGATATGTGGGTAGCTGAAAAATAGCAATATTTAAATGTAGATAGCTGAAAAATAGCAATATTTAACCATTTCTCCTACAAATAAAGATAACTAAAACAGCGTGGTGTTTTGGAAAGAGTCAGAAGCCCAAGTTCCCATCTCAGGTTTCCCCTATGCCCTTGGTTACAGAAATCACTAAAATCTCAGATCCTCAATCTTCTTAACTATAAAATTAGGGATTTAGAAAAGGTGATTCCTGGGAGACCAGAGTAGACAGTGTGATATAGTGGAAGTCACTGAAATTGGAAGAGAGACACCCAGATTCATATCCCACCTCTGACACTAGCTTTGTGATTAGGAGCACATCCTTGGAGCTCTCTGTTTCCATTTCCTATAAAATGGGGATAAGTGAATGAATAACTTTTTTTTTAAATGGAGATAATAATAGCTGCAGTCCCCACCTGACACATGAATATAAAGCACTTTGTAAACTTCAAAATCCTATAGAAGTGTGTGCTATTATTATCTCCAGCATCTCTTCCATCGCTCACCTACTAGGATTCCAACATGCATCATTTCACAAGCTACTTTTCAGAGCTAAATTGTTAAAAGTTTTCCTTCTAAACTAGGGAACATATTATTTTCACACTGTAAACCACAACAAAAATAACAATAATAATAATAATGAAATTCTAATTACACAGGGGCTTTGTCACAGCACCATTCTCGAGAAGGATAGCTTTCCCAGTAAAACAAAGTTGTATCTGTAGCAAAGTCCTTCTGCCATACTCCAATAATAACCTTGTTGGATGGTGACCAAAACATTCCTTCCCTATGCCAAATTTCCCTTTACAGCTCAGCTAATGTTATATACTAAGACCTTATTGGAGTTACTCAATAGGACTTACAAAGTCACTTAGAACAGTGATATCAAACACAAATAGAAACAAGGGCCACTAAACCATATATAAGGATCTCTGCAGGCTACCTGTTGACTTAGAAAATCACATATTAACATTATCCATATTTTATTTTTATTTATTTTGTTAAAGATATCCCAATTGGAAGAAAAATTTATAAGCTTCTCTGATAAAGGTCTCACTTCTTAAATACATAGAGAACCAAGTCAAATTTATAAAAATAAGAGCCATTCCCCAACTGTTAAATGGGCAAAGAATATGAACAAGCATTTTTCAAAAGAAGAAATCAAAGCTTTCAATACTCACATAAAAAAATGCTCTAACTCACTAGTGACTAGAGAAATGCAAATTAAAATACGTCGTACTTATCAGATTGGCTAACGTGACAGAAAAGGACAATGACAAATGCCGAAGGGTATGTGGAAAAACTGGGACACTAAAGCACTGTTGGTGGAGTGGTGAACTGGTCCAGCCATTCTGGAGAATGATATGGAACTATGTCCAAGGGCTATAAAACTGTGCATACCCTTCAACCCAGCAATACTACTACTAGGTCTATATCCCAAAGAGATCAAAGAAAAAAGAAAAGGACTTAGATATACAAAAATATTTAGAGCAGCTCTTTTTGTGGTGTTAAAGAACTGGAAATTGAGGGGATTGCTCGTCCACTGGGCAATGGCTGAACAAGCTGTGTACTTATTCTGATGGAATACTACTGTGTGTAAGAAATGATGAAGGAGATAGTAGCAGAAAAACCCAGGAAGACATATATGAGCTGACGGAAAGTGATGAGTAGAACCAGGAGAACAGTGTACACAGTAACAGCAAAATTGTAATAATGATCACCTGTGAAAGATTTAGCTACCTCCAGAGAAAAAACTGGTGAACTCTAAATGCAGAATGAAACATATTATTTTTCCACTTTCTTTATTTTTTTTGCTTCTGCCTCCATCCCTCTCCACTGTCCCACTCTCCCCACCCCAACAAGGCTAATGTAGAAATAAATATGTTTTGCATGACTTCATATATATAAAGGGTATTATATTTCTTGTCTTCTCAATGGGTAGAGGAGAGGCAGGGAGAAAGAGAAAATGGAACAGAAAGTAAAAACATTTTTAAATAAATAAAAATAAATATTTTCCAATTACATTTTAATCTGGTTCTGGCCACAGGCAAGCATGCTGCATGTCTGACACCTTGACTTAGAGTGCATTAATTTCCAAAACTATTTTTGTTACTTGTTAGTGCACTTTTTTGTTTACTGTTCCCAAGTTTTAGAAACACAGGATAGTTCAAGGGGAAAGAATTCTAGGCTGAGTCAGAGGACACTGGTTTTAGTCTAGGCTCTGACACTAACTGTAGTTTTGGGCAAGTCATTTCATTTATGCAGGCCTTATCTCCTCACAACAACAACAACAACGACAGCTAGAATTTGTATGGTGTGTTTTAAGCTTTGCAAGGCACCTTACAAATACTATCTCATTTTACCCTCACAACAACCCTGAGAGTTAGGTGCTCTTATAATCCCCATTTTACATATGAGGAAACTGAAACAGACATTAAACGACTTGCTGATGGTCATACAGCTAGTAAATGTTTACGGCTGAATACAAACTTGGGTCTTCCTGATTCCAGGTCCACAATTCAATCCATCATCATACCACCAAGTTGCCATCCCATGTGTAAAATGAGGTAAACAGACCAGATGATCTTTGTGGTCCTTTCCATTTTTAACATTCTATTCTGTTCAGTTCTGTTCCAGTGTAAAAAGCCAATGCAAAGCACTGGATTTGCAAAAATCTCTCAAATCACATTCCAGACAGAGCATTCGGAGCATCAAGCTGTGAAAGAAGCTACCAATCAACAAGCATTTATCAAGTGCCGACTATGGCCAGACATCATCTTAGGTGTGAGATTAGCTTTCCTCCCTAAAACCACCCACCCTCCAAATTTCCCTGTATCAATGAGGGAAACCATTCACGTTTATAATTTCGAGTCATCCTTGATTCTCCCTCTCACGCACCTTATATATTCAATCAGTCGTCAAATCTTGCTAAGTCTACCCCCAAATGTTGCTTACCCATCACCCCTCCCCCCCACACACTTATACTCGTTAAAACCTTTGTCGTCCTTCCCTTGGACCACTGCAACAGCCTCTTAATTGGTTTTTCTCATTCCACTCTCTTGATAGACCAATGCACCCTCCAGATAACTGCCAATTGCTCTTAATGGACTGGACCTGTGTTGTCACTGAACCAACGACACCAATGCAGCGAGGCAACTAGCAACTCCGCCATATCCAGTCTAGACAGCAGCTTGGGGCATGAAGCAGGTAAGCGCTTAAAGGACTATTCCTGAGATACAAGTCTGACTGAGGCACTCCCTGCTCCACAATTTCACTGAGAGCTAGAGGGGACCTTGGAGGCCATCTGATCCATCCCCCTTATTTACAGAGAAGAAATGGAAGAATCTCAGAAAAATGAAGTGACTTGCCCTGAGTGTCAGAGATTGGGGCTGAACTCAGGTCTTCCTGGCTCTGATTCCAACACTCTAGGCATTACAGTATGCTGCCTTTCTGATGTTCCCAAGATAAAACCCAAAGTCCTCAGTCTGATACACAACAGTCTTCACAATCTAGCTTTCACTCACCCTTCTAGATTTATCTCATTGTACTGCCCTTCACACTCTATGCTCCAGACAAACTGGCTCCTTGACATTCCCTGAACTCAGCATTCCATCCCCATGTGTCAATGCTCTCTCCCTCCCCAAATTCCCTTACCCGTTTACATATTTTTATTTGCCTCTAGCAGACAGAGGTAAGGTCCTTAAGGGCAGAAAGTAGTTCATGTTAGTGTCCATAGCCCAGGCCCTAGCCCAAAGCTTTGCATACAGTATGCACTTAATTAATACTTGTAAACTGAATGTTATAACCAATGGAATAAATGTTACTAAAATGACAGTGTTGCAGCTGTCACAGCATACAGCAAAATAACAAATGACCATCATGCATGTAAGAGGCACAAGTGAACAAATACATTTTCAATTCAGGTTTGGGGTGGGGTTTGTTTGATTTAAAAAAAAATAGGCTGAACCAAGGAATAAGAAAAATATACCGCCCTCTCCAAAAAAGGGGGTAAGGGAGTTTCCTGGTATCAAAAGAGACAGACAGAACTTTAGTCTCAACATTGCCGGTTCTTAAGGAAATAACCTAATGGCCATTAGGGCTAAAATGAACAAAAACAAAACAAAACAAAACCCCAAAACAAATAAACAAAAAATCCCAACCACCACCACCTATGAGAAGGAGGGAGAATGGACCAGGACAAAAGCACAGTGTCTATCAGCTTCCCTGCAGCTAAATGGAGTCACCCATAGGATTGAAGTGACTCAAGATAACTTGGACAGTCTGCATTTAGGTACCACCTGCCGTGGAAAAAAAACACCTAAAATATTAATACATAAGATAAATAAATATTAAACATTTTTGAAAAGAGGAGGATCATGAACTCTTTTTAACATTCATTTCTTTTTAATTTTGAGTCCCAAATTCTCTCCCCCCTGCCCACCCCCCCTCACCCACTGAGACGGCAGGCAATGTTAATTATACAAGATCATGGACATTTTCAGGGAGGCAATGGCATCTAAGCAGAGTGTGGAAGGAAGACAAGGACTTCAGTATTCCCCAAATGGTAGGAAGCTCAAGGACAGCAGTTCCAGCCTATGGCCTGCAGACCCCTAGGAAGTTTGCAAAGCCCTTTACAAATATTATCTCATTTGATACTCATGAGAAGCCTGGGAAACCAAGGGGTCCTAATTAGACAATATTTGTAAAGTGTTTTACAAACCTTAAAACACTACAGAAATGTTAGCTATCATTAATATTAGCAACTATATTTCCCTGTTCAGCTGTTGATTATTTGCCCCTTCTGTCCTATTTCCTAAAAGGGGTCTTTGGCAGGGGAACTTTCAGGTTTCACAGCACAATAATGTCCTCATTGTATGAGGCCAGACCAAATATCGCTGGCTGAGCTACCCAGGGAGAATAGATCAGAGCCGAACAGATCAGAGAACAGATTGAAGAATTTAAGGCACCCTGCCACACAAAGTGCCACATGATGGACAACAGACTGACCACCCAACAGACCAGTGACCCAACAGCGTGGTTGCCCTGGGATTATAAATATCTAATCTGGAAACCAAAGGTTTGATGGGCTGAGGCAACTGTCTCACTGTCTCATCAGAAATGCATCCTTCCCTCCAAATACTCAAATCAAACCAACTTGTCTGGACACAAAATGTCAAGTGGGGAGCTGCCCATTCTGAAGTTCAATGGATCTGTATCTGCATCATGATTCATGTACATAATTTGTATGGGAAATTAAAAATTAAATATATGACTTTAGCACTTGGTGGATAACAGTGGGTAATATGGATAATAAATGGTAAAATGGATAATAAAGGGAAGAGTAGGAAGCACAGAAGGTAAAAGAGAGAATTTTCCATTCTCTGCTGTCAGACAGAAAAGAGCCACCACTTCTACGAAATGATGCAGAAGGACATATTACTGGAGGTCAGAAGAACCTAGGTTCAAATGCTGTCAGTGCTACTTACTAGCTATACGACATTGAAAAAAATCACTTAAGCTTTCCAGATCTTAGTTTCCTCACTTGTAAAAAAATAACAATTTAAAAATAATAATGGTAAGTATTGTTATATAGCATTTAAGGTTTGCAAAGCATTTATATATATTTATATATGTGTGTATATGTATACATCTCATTTGTTAATAAAATTAAAATAAGATATTTGAAAATAAAATGAAGAATTACACTAGGTAATCTCTATACTCCCTTCTAGTTTTAAGATCCTTTGAGGGCATGTAATGGAATGAAACCACAGCATAAAGCACTTGTAAAAATATGGGACTCCATGATTCCCAAGAAGTTTTTCAAATAAGCAGCAATCAGATCTGAAATTCACACCTTCCAGATCCATTTGCAACAAGCCTGCTAGCCACCTGAGAGACGCCAATGTCCACACTGAGAATCCTCAAAATCATCACTTCAGCATATGGAAACGTTTCTTTTGTGCCAATTGTGTACAAGAAAATGTAATACGTGTGTGTGTGTGTGTGTGTGTGTATTGTACACAAGAAATTTATATATATATATATATAAAAATGTGTATGTGTACGAATATACATACATACGTGTGTGTGTGTGTGTGTGTGTGTGTGTGTGTGTGTGTGTGTGTGTGTGTGTAGGGGGAGAGAAACAGCAAGCAAGCAAGACAGAGAGAAAAAGACAGAAAGCATACTTGAAGTAAGCTGGAAAAGGGAATCTGCCTCCTCAAAATACCTGATCTCCTAATAAGCCCATAATTATACTTATCCTACCAGTGTATTAGGAAGCATGCCTCCTGATCCCTCCAAGCACCCTAGTCTGACCCAAAACATGTGACAGGATGGGGCAGTGGGGGAAGTTTTGTTGCCTCCAGAAGCTGCTGCTCCGGGTGCACAAGTAATGAAAAAAGGAACTTTCCATCCTTCTCTTCCAAAGAAAAGGCTTAAGAGTAGAGAGCCATTAACGCATGCCCCCCACCACGGCCTTCCAAGGAGCAGTATGGCATAATAAAAAGAGCCCTAGGTTTGAAATTACATACCTGGGATTCAAATCTCAGCTCTGCCATTTTGGTCTGACCTTGGCCATCTGTACAATGTGGAAGTTGAACAAGACAATCTCTATCTATCATATAGCCCACTAGCACTGGGGCACCAGATTTCTCAGGCGTACCACTGGGGAGTGATACTAGATGCAACATGGCATAGTAGACAGAACACTACACCAGCAATCAGGATGACCTGAGTTCTAATCTTATCTCAGATACTTCCCAAATCTATAACACTGAACAAGTCACTAAATCTCAGTTGCCTCAACCATAAAATAAGGATAATAATAGCACCTACCTCACAGGGTTACTATGAGGATCCAAAGAAATGATGTGCATAAAGCAACTCTGTAAACCTCACAACACTATATAAATTATTATATTATACATATTGTATGGCATTATTATTATTATTATTAAGGCTAAAGGCAACCTTTTACAGAAAAATAAAATAAAAACAAGTAAAATAATAATCAATGAATGATGAATAAAAAGGAAATAAAATCATAAAAATAAAAAGTTATGGAAATATTAAATTAAATTAAAAAACAACCAGGAAGGTTTGGTGACTTGTTGAATCTAAGCCAGGGAGCCAGAGTGAAAGAACTTCATGCTTCTGAACTGTCATAAGACCTCTGTAAGCATTCTCCCTGACAGTAAGTACCTTTATAAATGTTTCAAGGAATCTCATCTTCATGCCTAGGATTCGCACTATTAACTCCCCACTGATGATGTGGAATAACCAGGCACTCTTTCATGCTGCAGTGATGTGCCAGACACTGAACTTTCAGACTCCAGCTGGTCTACTATGAACTTGATCTTTCACCTCTAACAAAAACTCTCTCATAAGTGTAATTTTAAAGTTAGTAATGAGAACTTCATTTGCTTTCCAAGCAGACAGAAAACCTTTTTGAAATACACTACGGCTGCCACAACCTTGGTCTATGACTTAAAGAGTTCACCTCATGTCATAATTTTCTTTGCCCAAGAGACACTTGAGGTTTCCTTTGAAAAGATTGGGAAACTAACCCTGGAGACGGAACTGAAAACACATATATTTTCAACTCCTTACCTTCCTGCTTCGGGGAGAGCAAGGATCAAAGTATTTCTTTTTTATCGTGTCATGAATTTCTGATTGACTATCAAATGTTTATGAATCCTTTAATTTACCAATAAAAACGTGCCAATAAAAATGTAAATAGAAGTGCATCCCTCCTGTCAGCCAAATACTCAGTGGGGTAAGATAGTAGAGAAAGTGTTGATTTTGCGGGGGGTTTAATTTAATTTGTTTCAACAAACATATACTTCTCTCCCTCCCATTGCCATCCACCCACTCCCCACACTGAAAAAGAAAAACAAAAATCTTCTAAAAGAAATGCGTAGTCAAGCAAAGCAAATCCCCACAATGTTTATATCTAAAACGTGTGTGTGTGTGTGTGTGTGTGTGTGTGTGTGTGTGTGTGTGTGTGTGTGTGTGTGTGAATCAAACCCTGAGTCTGGTAACTGTCAGGAAGTATAAGCATGTTTCACTGGAAACGTGATTGGTCAATGCATTGATCATAGTTCTTAAGTCTTTGAAACCAATTTGCTTTTTTTACACTATTGTTGTTATATAAACTGTTCTCTTGGTTCTGCTCACTTCGCTCTGCATCAATTCACACAAGTCTTCCTAGATTTCTCTAAAATGCCATCATGTTCATATAACAATCTATTCCACCATTCCCTAATGGATGACACCCTTCAGTTCTTTGACAGCAAAAACCTATGTATTTAAATGTGCACATTCAGCTTTAAAACAGTTTATGAATTACTGGGTTTTTTTAAACCGTAGGCTTATAATTAGGGTTCTATACTTTTTTCTTTTGTTTTCGTAGGTGAAAGAAGACTCAGGCAGTGGTTAACTAAGATTAGCAAACTTTTCCCTTCCTGTTCTTTTCTTTTCACCAAAATTATAACTCTGAATTTATCAACATTAATAACATCATATTTAAAGGTGATACACATAGAGAAAGTTTTCAACAAGCATACATCTAGGCATGATTTGTCTTGAGCTATACTGGGAACAACTGTAAGATCTAAGAAGGGATGAGACTTGTTATCAGAGCTCAACTACTTAGCTCCTATTTTTCTTTTAAGGGCTTTGTACATAACAGCATTTATACAATTCCTATCTGTAATGTATGTATTTTTAATATGCACTTGTCTCCCTCATTAGAATGGAAGTCCCTTCTGAGTAGGAATTGTGTTATTCTTTGTATCTATATCCCCAGCACCTAGCAGAACGTCTGGGATATAACAGGTGCTTTATAAATTCTTGTTAACTCGTGGAATTTTTTTCTTCCAAGGATAATGATCTTTTGATTGCCTTATTGGCCCTATTATATACATATAAATGTTCCTTCCTTATTTCAGTTAAATATCCCCCAAATTAACCCTCCTTTTCCAGTGGTACAGCCAATTTATTCAGTAATATGCCAAACTACATCTTTCTCCTGGCACATAGAAAAACTAACAAAAAACTGTGAAGTTAAAAAAAAAGCTTTAAATATTTCCCCAGAAAAGGAATGGAAAAGAAAAACATACCAACATTCTGCTGCATGGTCTGATCAGAACTATATTTAAAATATAAAGACCCATTCAGAGTAAGACTAAGGGGATGGAAAAAAATCTATTATGCTTCAAGTGAATATAAAAAACAGAAGATGAAATCAATCTCAGATAAAGTAACAAAATAATTGATAAAGTCAAGAAAGGCAAATAGGGAAATAGCACCACAGACAGTAAAAAAAAAAAAGAAAGAAAGAAATGAACCAATACTTGTGACAAATAAATAAGCAACCATTTAAAAAATTTAAATTATTCATACATTACACTGATATAAAGAACAATATGCATTATGCTGATAAATACACTTTGAAAGCTAATATCTAAGTACACTTCAGGGGTATAGAACCAATCTTATGAGATGGTGTGAGCACTGAATTTATGCAATGTCATTTCATACAGGTATTCTTTCAATCCTATGCTGTTGCTTTAAAGTGGCTCCCCTTCACAAAGACAATGAGGCATTCCTTCAATGTGATATTGTCTCCCAGCTACACACATTTGCAAAATCCCTTTCCATCTCTGAGAATATACTCCTCTTCCTTATCTCCACCCCTCAGAACTTGTCTTCCTTCCCTCAAGCGTGACCTCTTACGTGAAACTTTCCCTGATCCCCACCGCTGGTAAGTACTCTCTCCTCAATTTTCCTAATTACTTGCTATAAATTGTATTCTCCCCGTAGACCATGTATTAGTTGCCTATTTCATTTTTATCTTTGAAGAAGGATCAATCTAGAGCAAGAAAGAAACCTAAGAAGTCACAAGGCAGCTACATAGAGCAAAGGACTTGGAGTCAGAAGATATGAGTTCAAATCGAGCCTCAGACACATAACTAGATTTGTGACCCTGGGCAAGTCACTTAAACACTGTGTGCCTCAGTTTCCTCATCTGATAAAACGAGAATAACAACAGCACCCACCTCATACAGTTGTTGTGATAATCAAATGAGTTAACATATAGCATTTTGCAAACCTTAAAATGCTATGCAATAATAACAGTTAACTACCATTATTATTAGTACTATTTTTATGTAGGTTATCTCCACATTCTATAGATGAGGGCATCAAGGCCAAGAAGCTTGAGTAAATTTACCCAAAGTCACATTGGTTTTAAGTAGCAAAGCCAAGATTTGAACCCAAGTGTTTATGACTCCAAATACAATGTTCTTCTTGCTCACAGTAGATGATTAATAAGGATTGCTGAGTTGAATTGAATAGCTGAACAAGAAAGCTCTTTTGTTTCAAATCAATGCAACATATACAGCTTTTGTAGGAATCAAATGAGAAAGAGTCTCTAATTAGAATGGCACCTTAAACTCATATGACATCAGCCTTAAAAACACAAATCACTTGCCCCAGGAACAATTCTCAGGAAAATGAGAAAGCCTTCTCATCTTGTGACCCCCAAACATAACCAATACAGAAGGAAATTAGCAAGCAGCACCAATTCACCATACTTTCATTAAAATCGTTAATTAAGCAGGGTGAACTGATAAATGTGAAAAGTCACAATGCAAAAATTATGTCTAAGTTGTACGATATAATAAACACTGAAGCGATGGTATAATTTCCAACAATATAATGGTGTAATTGGTATAACATTCATAATTCATTTACTGAATCCAAGTTTTCCCCAACAACACTTCTACTATCAGGGACGTGGCTCCTATCATCCTACTCTATTCTCTCTATCACAAATATCTCACCAGTTTACGTTACTGTGCTTCCTTGTCAGAGCATACAGATTCCTAACTCTTTTCATAGACATAGTAGGAAAAAACTTTTAACTCTGACTCAATTTTGGTACACACTCCAAGAAAGCCAAAGAAAGTAAGGTCCTATATAACTCACAAAATTTGTAACATCACTTGTCATGGTAGCAAAAATACACAAAATAACTGGGTTCCCACTTAAGGTAGAATAGTTGAATAAGCTGAGAGAGAGAGAAAGAGAGAAAATATAATGGAATATTACTATAAATATGCCATAGGAAACCACGTGGAATTCAGAGAAACCTAGGCAGATATGTATGAATTGATACAGAGTAAAGTAAGCAGAAACATGTGAATGTACAATAATGTAAACAAAAATAACACTGAAAGATAGCTCCCTTTATATAGCAGAGGTTCCCAAACTTATTTGGCCTCCCACCCCCTTTTCAAAAAAAATTACTCAGCACCCCCCTGGAAATTTACTTTCTTTAACCCTTTAATGGTTGGTTTGTTTTTTTTTAATTTGTGTTATTTCAAAAAAAATGTGATTTTTTTAAGTGATGCATTTTAAATTTAATAATTTATTGCAAATTTGTGGGTTTTTTCCTGCATTGAAATTTTGGTGATACAATATTGCATCATGTAACTGTATAGTACCATATTGTAAACAAGTCATTACATGCACATATTCCTGCCAGTGCATACTAGACTTCCCAACAATGTGTCACACACTCCCCTGCCAACATTTACTTAAGATCTGTCAGCAGACTTGACCACTGATCAATTCTAACTTGCATTTTGTGTGTTTATTTAGAAAATAATGTAACTACTATGACTTTAACTCTGTTACATAACCGATAAAACATGTAGGAACAGTTTTTCAAAATTTTCTTTTCTTTCCTTACACTTCCACCACCCTCTTATTTTTATTCAATGCCCCCAAATGCACACGAGGCTATTACCACCACCCCCATTGTTCTAGTGTCCCTAGGAGGCAGTACCACCCACTTTGGGAACCTCTATTGCAATAAACAATCTTGGTACACTTTGAACACTTGAAAGACACTTTCCTGCTCTTAGAAGAGAGGCAGGGGAATTAGGCTGTATCAGACATGGCCATTTTATCTGTTAGTTTTTCTTAATTCTTTTGCTTATTTCAAGGAAGGGCACAGTGTGGGGCCCAAGAGCAATATCAGGAAATTACTGTGACATAAAATGCAAAAGGTATCTAAAATGTTTTAAATTAATGCCTAAAAGTGAAATAACAACAACTGAGGGAAAAAGATTTACAACGACAACAATGTGAATGGAAAGAACAAAACCACTGAAACTGCATGATGTGAAACCATAATGACTAAATCTGGCCACGAGGAAGAGACATGATGAGCACAGACTTCCTTCCTATCTCTGCAGAGTTGTGGGGACTATAGGTATGGAACACTGCATATGTCAGACTTGGCTGATGTATTGGATTAGTTTTGCTAAACTTTTTTTTTTCTATTTTCCAATTCACTGTCATAAGGGATGGCTCTCTGGGAGAAGGAGGAGGGATATACTGAGAAATACAGGTTATGTTTAAAAAAGACATCAGTAAAAATGTTTTAAAAGCAAATGCAAAATAAAAAATGGTCATGAGTAGTTCTTTCTATTTATTCTCAGCTATAGTAATTTACATAATGTTTTCTTAAAAATGAATATTTTTCATTTTTCTATAATGAGAGCCAGCCTGTTTACTTCTAAATATTTGTCCAAATTGACCAGGGTCACTCTAATTCTAATCTCTCTAAAATTCTAGGGAACCTCCATGGAAGTTGATAAAACCTCTGTATTTTAAAAGCTCATTCTCTATTCCATTATCTAAGAAAACTAATTAGTCCTCACAACTGACCCTCCTCCCCCACAGGGCATCATTGGCTAAGTCTCCCCATTTAACAGTGAACTGTCTATAATTACTCTTCATATCCAACCTTTTGAGCAGTTGTACATTGACCTCCCAGGAGAATAATCTAAGTAGATCACACTTTGCTAGAATGTAAACGGCTACATCACAACAGATAAAAACTAAAAGACTTATAAAAATGAGGATATCCTGGGGATCTCATCTTTTCCCATAACCAATCAACAGGATACAACTCAAATCCTAAGCCTGGCACTCACAGTCTTATACAGTCTGGGGCCAAATGAATTTTCCAAGCTTACTACCAGTATTTCTCAACGTAGATCTTTTATGAGGGTTCTACAGACCTGCCCTGCTCAGCTAGAACCTTCCTTCATGCTATCTACCTTGCCATTTCTTCACAGACCAAATCCCACCTACGCTTCAAGCCCCAG
Source organism: Phascolarctos cinereus (assembly GCF_003287225.1). Taxonomy (NCBI): domain Eukaryota; kingdom Metazoa; phylum Chordata; class Mammalia; order Diprotodontia; family Phascolarctidae; genus Phascolarctos; species Phascolarctos cinereus. Next base: position 110,966,041 of record NW_027556402.1, on the reverse strand, counting down.
ATCAACTACTGCTACCTCTATGAATCCTTTCTTGACCACCCCAGTACCCAAAAATAGCACCTATTTCCTGTACCAATCATTTGGCTTTTAATCATAGAGACCCATGATTATATTTAATTTTTCATTCACGTACATATGAGCTTCTAAGTCTCAAACACTAGAAGATGGAACCAAAGATAAACTTTGAACTTTTCAAATTTTGCTGAAGATTGGCACAGTGCCAAGAAAGAAGGCAGTTTGCTTCTTTCTCCCCTTCCCTCCCTCTTGCACTGAATGGCTTCCTACTTCCCAAAATCAGAACACAAGAAAAACTGCAGTTCTGCTATATTATGGACTAAATAGGACAGAAAAGCCTGGCCTCAAAACCCATCCACCATTTTAAATACTACTTTTATGAGAAATGTGTTCTAAATCTAAAATAATTTACAAAACAACTTTTAAAGCAGAACTTAGTTTTTTTTTAAAAAAAAAAAGGAAAGAAAATGAAGACTTATGTATGTTGCCCATACATACTAACAAACCAAAATGTATTTGCAACTATTTCCCAATTTAAACATTACACTAATTAAAGAGAGGCTCATCCCCATTATTTTGTCTAATTTACTTCAATTGTACAGCAAATAAGTACAGCATTTCCTCTTACCATTCTATATAAACCAGCCAGTACACAAAACTCTAAATGTTTTAAAAAGAGAGAGAAAGAAAAGAAGAGAGGAAAGGGGAGGAAAGGAAAGGAGAAGAAAGGAAATGAAAACAGAATCAACTATTGGAACCTTGAGAGCATTTCTTCCTAGTGTATCTCCAATCCCTTGTGCCACTTGCTCTACTTATCGAATTACAATTGACTTTTTTATAAAAGTATTTGCCATCTGTTATTGGTTCTCTTTTTCCACCTAATAAAGAAATAATTCCCTTTGTCCCCTTCTTAAGCTTGATAGAACTAAAGCATATTTTCCCATTGTCATTTGTGTCCCTGGGGTACCATGGCTACATCTGTCTCTACAGCACGAATCCAAATGGTTGAGGATGGTATAAAGAGATTGGTCCAACTAGACACTCCATTGGTTGTCAGCCTCTGATCAATAATGTGTTGGTGGCTTAAAACAAGGTAATTTTTTTTTTCATTTCAACCACCTAAGATACTGTATTTCACTGCTTCTTCTGTCACTCATACTTTCCTGTATGCACTGTGACTTAATCAATTTTGGTTGATGGGCAAGGTGTGAAGATCAACTTAGATCAGGTGTGGGGAACCTGTGGCCTCAAGGCCACATGTGGCCCTCTAGGTCCTCAAGTATGGCCCTTTGAATCCAAACTTCACAGACCAAATCCCCTTCATAAAAGGATTCATTCTGTAAAACTTGGACTCAGTCAAAAAGCCACACCCAAGGATCTAAAAGGCCACATGTGGCCTCGAGGGCCACAGTTTCCCCAACCCTGACTTAAGATTCTAGGATGTCCTAGAAGAGCTGAAGTCACCCTGGAGAATTTTTTTTAATTGTTAATGGCTTCTGCTCTTGCTTTCATGTCTGTCACTAAAGGACAAACATAAGGAGGCTCAGGAAGACCCATGACCTTGGGCTACCACGTGCTGAAAGTTTGGGGTTCTAGCAACTCACCAAATCATCTGCAAAGGTACAAGGGGATATGAGCTGCATCAACAAAGAGGGGCCCAACACAGGTGAGGGAGAGAACCAGATTCACTTAACAATCATTTAAACCCAAACCTATAGTCATCTTGCAAATGTCTGTGTGACAAAGACACAGCCTTCTATTTCGTTCCAGGTTTGTTCTGATGATTTTCCCCAAGCTTACATTAGTTCTCTTTAGGAAAAATTCCCTAATTTTCCCTTTGGAAATCACTTCAACAACTTTTAATGCTGTTAGATTCTTTTTTCCCCTTTAGTCACTCTAGTTTCTTCCAACTTTGTTACAAAACAGTTTTTGCTTGTGGCCTCAGAGATGAAGAATATCTAGTTCCACTGGGCTCCTTTGTTACTAAATTTCTTTGATCCATTATACTACTTCATCAAACATCAGGAAATCATCCTTAATTTGCCCATTTCCCTTCTTTAATTTTATGAATCCCAGATTCTATTCTTTAATATCAGTTTCAGCATCATATGCACCTAACTTCTTTCAAAATTTCATAACAGGGATTATGTTCTGACATGAACGTGTTATAAAAAGGTATCAATAAATTATTTTCTTGCAAGAAATGAAAACAAATCTGCCATGTTAAGTTCCAGCCCATCTTTTGTATCCCACTCCCAGCTCTGCAATATAAGCCTTAAAGGCAGAATTAGGAAAAATGAGTAGAAGATTTTTAAAGAGGCAAAATTCTTGATGCAAAGAAAAACTCTGTTACAATGTGAACTTCACCGAAGTGTCCTGGGAGCCTTGAGAAATAGTACTATCCCCCTCACTGAAGGTGTTCAAACAAAAGTTGGATGACCTCTTGTCAGGCATGTGTTAGAGATGACCTGATCTAGTTCAGAGGTTCCCAAACTTATTTGGTCTACCATCCCCTTTTTAAAAAAAATTACTCAGCGCCCCCCTGGAAATCTACTTTCTTTAACCCTTTAATAGTTTTTTTGAAATTCGTGTCATTTCAAAAAAATGAAAAATATATTTTTTAAAAGATGTTGTATCTTAAATTTAATAATTTATTGTAAATTTATGAGTTTTTTCTGCATTGAAATTCTGATGATGCGATCCTGCATCATGTAGCCATACAATATCATCTGGTAAATAAGTTATTACACGCACATATTCCTGCAGCTGCATGCTGGACTTCCTGACAATGCATCACAGGCTCACCTACCAACACTTGCTTGTTAAGACCCGTCAGTGGATTTGACCACTGATCAGTTATAACTTGAATTTTTCATTTTTATTTGGAAAATAATATAATCAGTCTGACTTGAACTCAACAGATGAAACAGTACAAATGGCTTTTCAAAGTTTTCTTATCTTCTCTTCTTTTCTTATGCTTCCACCACCCCCTTTTTTTATTCAATGCCCCCCAATTGCACCTGAGGCTACTACCACTCCCCTGGATCGGATCATTCAGTGCCCCCCAGGGGGCAGTGTCACCCACTTTGAGAACCTATGTTGGACAACTGGACAAGATGGCAGCTGAGGTCATTTCCAACCCTGAGATTCTGTGAAAATATGCATTGACAAGGAGTAACCATTTTATTTTTAAAATAAGTTGGCCCCAAGACTCACCTCATTCCCACCAACAGCTTTGGTTAAGATCACTGCAGAAGAAACAGGAGGTGGCATGCAACCAACTGTTTGTAAACTGAAAAATAAAACATAAAATAACATGTAAAAAACATTTTTACTTCATCCACTAAACTGGATTACGAGCCGAGCAAATGAAAATATAGAAATGTGAATGTATATTCAAACCCTGGTGACTTTAGATGAGGATGATGCTAGCATTTATACACTGTTTTAGGGTTTGCAAAGTGTCCAATTTGCAGATTTGGAAACCAATGTGCAGATAATTTTAGTGACTTATTCAGACAGAGGCAGGATTTGAACGCAGCTGTTTCTGGCACCAAATCCAGCATTCCCTCCACTGTGACACAAACTTGTAGCTGCTTGATCTCCACATTGGGTGGCAGGCCTCGAAGGGCTGAACAACAAACCCCACATACACAAGCTCAGAATTTTCTCCCTGGACTAGCACAAATGCGTGTGACTTTACACCTCGGGCAATTCTGAGCCTTAAAAGTAATTCTTTCATTTCTTTGGAAAAACATTAAAAGCATCACACAGTTAAAAAGAAAATCAGTCAAGAAAGGTTTTGCAGCACAACTCAAGCTAAATGTAACTGATCTCTCTGGGTAGTATCCTCCACAGAGTTTCAAATGAGGTAAAAACTTCAGGTTAAATTTTATCAAGTCTGAAAACATAAGGGAGAAAAAGTATTTTGAGAAGGAGAAGGTGTTCAATAGTGCAGCATATCCCAGAGAAGGCAAGGAGGAGGAAAAGGAGGGGAAAGACCATTGGGTTTTGACATCCAAAGGTAATCTTTGAGAAAGCTCCAATAGAGTGGTTGGGTAGAGGCCAAACTGCTTGATGGGACTGTGATCCTAGGAAAGGGGGCAGTGGAAATAAATCAGGCACTGAAGGAGCCCAGGAGGGAAATGAGAGAGTCATCCAGCCACACTGGGCCTCAACGTCCTCACATGATAGGGGGACAGCCTCCACGTCCTTTCCAGCTCTAAATCTATGACCATACAATTGTGTGATACAAGATGGCAGCCGAAAGGGGAAAATTTTTGTTCAAGATGAGATGACAGACTATTCTGCAGAGAAGAAGGAGCCAGCGGAGGAAGTAAGGTTAAAGATCATAATGAAGGAAGTGATAATAAAAAGAAAAGTCCTGAAAAAAGTCAAGAGGAAGGGGAGAATGGGTTGAAGGATAGGCCATGAGGAAAAAAGACACTTCTCCTATAAAAGAGGGACATCTAGTAGGACCCAAAAAGATGCCTTGAAAGAGGCCATCTGACCATGTCATCCCCCCTCCTCACGAGTCTCTATTAGCTCCCTATTACCTCCAGGATCAAACATAAAATCCTCCATCTGGTTTTTCAGGGTCCTCCATAACCTGCTCCTCAAGCCTTTCCAGTCTTCCTGCACCTTATCCCCACTCACATACTCCACAATCCAGTGACACTGACCTCCTTGCTGTTCCTTGAACAAGACACTTCACCGGCTGTCTCCCATTCCTGGAATTCTCTTCCTCCCCACCTGTACCTCCTGGCTTCCCTGGCTTCCTTCAAGTTCCAACTAAAATCCCACTTTCTGCAGAAGCCTCTCCCGTTGCCCCTTGACTCTGGTGCCTTCTCCCTGTTGACTGTCTACAATATATCCTGTACTGTACGGAGCTTGTTTGTATCGGATCGTTTGCATGTTGTCTCCCTCAGGGAACCTGGAAAGCAAGGGCAGTCTTTTGTCTTTCTTTGTATCCCCAGTGTTTATTTAGCACAATGCCTGGTGCATAATAGGCATTTAATACAGATTGACTAACTGACCCTTTGGGGCAGGCAGGTGGTGAAATGGATAGAGCACTAGGCCTCGAATGTAGAAGACTCATCTTCTGAGGTCACCTCCAGCCTCTGACACATACTAGCTGTGTGACTCAAGTCACTTAACCCTGTCTGCCTCAATGTCCTAATCTGTAAAATGAGCTAAAGAAGGACATGGCAAACCACTCCAGTATCTTTGCCAAGAAAACTCCAAAAGAGCTGGACACAACTGAAAAATGACCAAATAATAACAACGGAGCTGGTCAATCCATACTTTTCCAATCATCTTACACCTTTCTCCCCTCTGTTATCCCATGACACTAACCTCTATGCTAGAACCTCCCACAAGATCTTCCATCTGCCAAGAGGGTATCTTCAGTAGCTGCCCCCATGGCTGAAACTCTCTTCCTCCTCATCCCTGCCTCCTAATCTCCCGGGCTTCCTTCATGCCCCTGCCAAAGTCTCACCTTCTGCCAGAAGCCCTTCTCAGTTCTCCCAAAACTTTAGTGCCGTCCTTCAAAAACCACTCTCCTTTATCTCATCCATATCGTCTTTGTACATAGTTGTCTGAATGTTGTTTCTACCATTAGAATGTAATTTCCTTGAAAGCGGGGGGGGGGGGGGTTGCCCTTTTTTTATCCTCAGTGCTTAGCATAGTGCCACCCACACAGCAGACACTTAATAAATGCTTGCTGACTTGACCTCTCCAACTTAAGGAATATAAAATAATACAGGGTGTTCCAAAAGTTTTTTTAAACAGTTTTTAAAAGCTTAAAACAGCACTAAGATTTTTTGAATAGCCTTTATAAGAAATAGGAAGTACTCTTCCAGGGGTGGGGAGCCTATGGCCTCAAGGCTACATGTGTCCCTCTAGGTCCTCGGGGGTGGCCCTTTGACTGAATCCAAATTGGATTCAAAGGGCCACACTTAAGGACCTAGAGGGCAGTTTTCCCACCCCTGTATTAGGCTATATGAAAGTTACTTGTTATGTAGTTACAACAACATACCACAATATAGAAGAAAATGACTGTGGTCGTGAGTGTAATCCATTAATATTACTTCTAGTCACATCATTTCAGGCAGAAGCCTATTATTTTTATATTGTTCTGTTAAAAGGAATTTATAAGCAAGACATTCTATACCATATAATTACAAAGGACAGAGAGCTTACTTTCTATTTTTTTTAATTTTCAGTGCCTGAATTAAGTGTATTATTCCACATGCTTATCATGTGCTTTGATGTCAAAAGCTATTACTTTTCCATCTCATAAGTTAAGAACTCCTGTGACCTTGTCCATACTCAGACCATCACTCTATTTTCAAAAGTACTGAAGATGTTACAATCATAAAGTTACTAACATTACAGTACTATAAGTTTTTCTCCTGCATTTTTGCAGTACTTACAGGAACTGGATTGAGCAGGAAGGACTGTAAAAAACAGAGCCAGAAGGCAGAATATACAGGATGCCACTAGTATTTCCAAACTGAATTCTGAAGTTCCAAAAATGTAGAATTGCCTAATTGCTTTCTAGGGAACGTTATGTACTGTTTTTCTCACAAACACAAACACACACACACACACCTGTCTCCCCCTACCCAAAAGAACTTGTAACAAAAATCACCTTTCTTTTTTGTTTGCTTTTTAAAATATTGAGTTGAAAATGACTATGAAATAAATGTTATGAGGTAAAGATGAAAACAGAGAAATATTAAGACTTTTAATTTTGAAGAAACAAGAGAATCAAAGCAAACATTTCTGGAGAAACATTTTGCTCATTATCTTCTTCTGGAGAGAGCAGGACACAGTCACAGGTAATGGCTGAGATAAAAGCATGAACTGAAGCATGAAATGTATAGTACATAACATCCCAAAGCACCGTGCTGAGTTTTGATTTCTTGATTAAGACTAGAAAATAGCATACAATAAGCAATTGGAATAATATGCTTAAAATTCAGGTGAGGGTTAAGGGGGAAAGAATATTGTACTTTACAACTATACTATGGAGAAGGTCTAGTTTGGGACACTGTCTGTCCCATGTAATGTCTTCTTATATCATTTTTACATATACAAATAGATAAACTGCTTCCCTAGTTAGACTACAAGCTATTATTCTTTATAATAATGGGGGATATTAGCATCCCAAATATAGTGGGGTTCACAATAAATATCTGTAGATTATTTGAGAGTAGCATGACTAGACCTTGGAGTCAAGCAGGAGACATGTTTAAATCCTGCCTCAAATACTTACTAGCTGTGTGATCACCTACAAGTGACTAAGTCACCTACAAGTCACTTAAGATCTCAGTTTCTTAGTCTGTAAAATGGGCTTGCACTATCTATCTTGAGAGCTGTTGTAAGGAAATCATTGTATAAAATTTCAAGTGCTATATACACTTTATTATTATTTGTTAAGCCAAACCAGTAAATATTTTCAAATACCACTTTATATTTTTCAAATTGAATTTTAGCCTTACAAAAAGAAAAAAACCCTGTGAATAAATAATGACTATCCCTATTTTACTGTTGAGGAAACAGACCCACAACAGTAAACAATTCCCCCAAAGTCAGAGCAAGTCACCAGCGCAGCACTGGGTCTGAAGCCTCCTCACTGTAAGTCCATTTTTTTCCTTCCATTTATTCCTTCCATGACCTGAAAACACAATTTATTTTAAACACTTTCCCCCAAAATGCATTTAAATCAACATTCCAATCTTTAAATCTGGGGCAACATATTCAAACTTTAGGGGGAAAAAATGAGACCTTTGTTAACACAACCAGTATTCTTAGCACAGAAGGGAATAATTCACTGAAGAAAATAAATATCTGTTCTATGGATAAATTCCTACATATGTTTAAAACACACACAAAAAAATTGGTTTGAAATCAATTCTCCTCAGCTTCCCCACCCACCCCAAAATAACCATTTTCAAATACACATTGCTTTTTTTTTTTCAACATACCCTTTTAAAAGCCATTCGTTGATGGGTGTAACTGAGAGCAACTGAAGAAAAAGCCATATTGTTGTTGGGAAGAATGCAAGTGTAAAGATCTGAACAAAAAGATGTAATTTTATATGCATCAAAGCACTAGTCAGCTCCTGGAAAAAATAAAAAAAAAAACACATCTTAACATAATTTGGAAGAGATATCTACAAAAAGATCACTAAACTCTGTTATTTTATCTTGGTATTTATTTGTAACTCATTTTTATATAAAATAACAAATCATAATAGATAAGACTCTGAGAGGAGAAAGTATTCCTTATAGTGCTTGCTTATATGGTATTTTAATTTAAATTGCTAAAATACCTTGATTTATCTTGAAATACAACCAACTTAATTTAGACCACGGAAGAACTTTTTACCTTTGCTAATCTGTAAGAAAAGGGTGTGTTACGCAAAATACTACTATAAAAAAGTTTGCAGGATTCCTTTTTAACCTACTTGAGGGAGAACTTTTTTTTTTCTGGAAGCCTTTTAATTTTTATTGCTATCCTTTGATTTCATATCACCTTTGTTTCCAAATATACTTCTCTCCTTTCCCCCATCCAGAAAGTCATTCCTTATAATACAGAACAAAAGGGAAAAAGACGGGGAAAGAAGTAGTTCAGCAAACTAACTTACTGAATCAACCAAATCTAACAGTATATAAAAGATTCCTCACCTAAAGCCTACCACCAACTGCCAGCAAAGAAGGGAGTAACTACATTTTCTTAATGCTTCGAATTCTTTTAAACATTTTATGAGTACCAATTTGCAAAAAATCTAGTCATTAAAACTGACTTCCCTACAAGCAGGTAATATTGCTGAATCTTCTTGGAAATGTTTACATAGCTTGATAGCTCAATAATTACATCTGTGTTAGTACACCCAGACCATACCCATCCAGATTTTCTCAAGCTGTGTGATTCCAGTTCCAGACGAGTTCCAGTCCAGTTGAGAATCTACCCAATACTGCTGGCCATCTTTCTTCTAGACTTCTTAACCTTTTCTCTTCCATAGACCCCTTGAGCAATCTGGTGAAGCCTATGGACCCCCATCTCATAATCATGTTTTTAAGTAATTAAAGGAAATACTATATTTCAGTTAGAAGTCAGTAAAAATAATGGTGTAATTTTTTTTCCCATCCAAGTTCACTGATCCTGTGAATTTTATCCACTGCGCCCTGGGGATCCATAGATCCCTGGTGAAGAGCTTCCATTCGTGGTCAACAATTCAAACTGGCCTTTCCCCTGCCCTACCTCACCTTCAGTTAATTCAAATCAGTAATATTTTTACTATATTTGGTAATGATTTTTTAAAGTAAAAACCAATGAAAAAGATAAATGAAATCAAAGCACAAACATCCTGTGAATTTCACACATAAAGAAGCACAGTCAACCACTAAAATAGTTCAAGGTTCAAATATCCAAACTTAAATGGAAGACTGAGCAAATATGGTCATTCCATTTGCAGATGAGAAAACTGAGGATCACAGACAGAAAATCAACTGCCTACAACCACACGGCTAGGAAGTATCAAAAACCAAACCCAGGTCATCTGACTCCCTGCCCAATACTACACTAATTCTGCGGCTCTTCTTTCCATTCAAATAAATACTTACTTCAAACAATGCATTGATGACACATTCATTTTCATCAACTGAGAGAATTTACAGCTCTTCTACAGCATCAGCAGACCTCTCAGTAAGTTGCTATGATGGAAAACAAATCACCCTACGGCCAATATTCTGGTTCTAGCTAGACAGATGGCATTTCTGTTGTCTAAGGACTCCCTCCAGGTCCATACTGGAATTTCTTCCATTTAGGTAAGTCACCATGGTAATGACTCTGGGAGGAAGATGAGCTCAGGATTACGTCACCCAAAAAATTCTAACAATTAGATTTACTCAAAAGCAGAACTGGCTGGCTTGGAAGGCAGTGGCTTCCTCCTCACTGGAAAGGAGGGAAGGAGAGAGGAAATGGGTCTAAGTTTCAATCACTGAAACTTGATATTAGCCACAGTGAGGTTTATTCATTACTCAGTTTCTCAAGATTCCTAGGAGCTTCAGCCTGGCTACACTGAAGGAAGGACCCCTGGGAAATCAGGCCCCTTGAATCTTACCAGAATAGAGCAGAATTTCCATCTGACACCCATCCCACCAACCAACCAGAAGGCGGTGCCTGACTAGGAATTAGAAACACCTGAGTTCCAAGCTTCCTTCAGATATTTATTAACTGTTATCCTGGGTGACTTATCTGTAAAGTGAGGATAATAACAGCATATGATTCACAGGGTTATTATGAGAATCCAGTGAGATGACATATGCTAAGTGCTTTGCAAACGTTAAAGGTACTATAGAAAAGCAAGCTATTATTACATTGTTGTTATTCAAATGAGATAATATGAAAAGCACTTTGCAAACCTTAAAGTGCTACAAAAATCATTATCATCATTAATCATCATAATAATTATTATTCAAAGATGAGACCAGAGACATCTCTAGACCTGATCAAAGCTCCCAAGCTCTACTTCAGAGAAGACCCAAAGGACACAAATTCTCACCCACTTTGGGAATCAATTTCATTCAAATGAAATCCCCTGGATTTTTAAACATACCAAAAAAAGGAATCTAGGTTGGGCCTTGGGACCCACGCCAAGGAAGTGAAACAATGTGGTGTCCAGCATGATGTTTACCAAGTCACTGATTCATGGCAGTCCATGGTACTACTTCTTGGGCCTAGAAACTAAAATGGAGGTTGAAGCATTTTCAAGATTGCTACAGCATCCCAATGTCAGATATTTTCCATATCCATTTTACATAATCAAGAGAATAAAATGAGATTTCACATATTTTTTAAAAATCTGTAAAATACAAAATTTTATCAATAATAATAGCTAGCATTTATACATACACACACACACACACACACACACACAATGTATATTAAGGTTTGCAAAATACTTTATATGTGTTAACTTCATTTGATCCTCATAACCACCCTGGGAGGTTGGTACTATTATTATTCTTGTTTTACATACACAGAGACTGAAAATGCAATCCACTGGCTCAACCTGTGATTAACAGAAGTAGAACAGCCAATGCAAACAAGCCCTGAGGGGACCCGTGCTTTGAAGCAGTCAAGCCAGCCAGGATTTCTTGAGCATCTCCTACCCACATAGCATTTGATCCTCACAATTACTCTGGGATGGGGGTTGGGGGGGGTAGATGCTATTTATTATCCTCATTTTACAGATAAGAAAACTGAGGCAAACAGCAGTTAAGTGACCTGTCCTGGGTCAAGTGGCTAGTAAGTATCTGAGGCCAGATTGGAACCTGTCTTCCGGACTCTAGGCCCAGCGCTCCAGCCACTAAATATAACAGCTATATTATTAACCAGGCAGCAAGGGATGCATTTTAGGACAAAACCTTGAGTCTGAGGAGAGCTGCTCTGCAAATCCGGATTAGCCAGGCAGGAAGACAGAGCTCACAGCAATATCCCTACAGTGCCATTCTGGTGGCCAATGGCTTTCTCTTAAGTCCCAGCGCCCCAGATTCTGAGACCAAGAGAACAGCCCTCCAAAGTGCTTTTTGTGTAGAACACATTTCAGACGTTCACAGAAGTGTCTTTGTCTGTGAGCATCCATCGGGATCCCTTCATTTGTGTGCTAACTAATATACCTGCAGATACTCACCACACATAAAATCTTAGACATCTACAAGCATGGAGTGTTTTTTTAAAGTATCGTTCCCTGGCATGAGAAGTCTCTGTTTACATGAAGGATGCGCATGCCAGTATTTCCTTCAAATCTCAGCTCAGTCATCACCTTTGACAAAGCCTTTCCTGATCTCCTCCTTCCCAAAGTTACCTTCTGTATATCCTATATCTACTTTGTATCTGCTTATATATAAGGTCTCCCCCAAATGAACATAAACTACTTGAGTGCAGGGACTCAATGCCTAATACACAGTTGTTGTTGTTGAGTCATTTTTCAGTTGTGCTTGATTTTTTGTGACCCCATTTGGGATTTTCTTGGCAACGATATGGAGTGGTTTGCCATTTGCTTCTCCAGATCATTTTACAGATGAGGAAACTGAGGCCAACAGGTGTAAGTGACTTGCCTAGGGTCACACAGCTAGAAGTGTCTGAGGCCAGATCTGAATTCACAAATATGAGCCTTCCTGACTCCAGGCTTGATGCTCTATCCACATTGCCAGCTAGCTGCCCTAATACATAGTAGGAGCTTCCTCAGTTGACTGATTTATAACAGAACAATTACTCTTAACTATTTCTTCAAGAGCAAATTTTCTCTACTGTTCAGATTTTTATCCCCTTCAAGTAGAGACTCCTCTTTCTGACTTAAATATCTCTTGTCATCTTCACATTTAGAGACTTCTTTGCCCAGAAACACCTAGATCACCAGGAAGCAATACCTATTACCCGTTAGATAATGGGCTGTGACTTAACATGGGCTAAAAATAAGGAAGACACATGAGTACAGACAGCATCTTCGGGAGCCTCCCTCTGCCCAGGCAGGTCACAACTCATTTATAAGTTAGTAGAATCCCACCCTTAGAGCTGGAAGGGGCCTCGGGCACCTACCTCCCAATTCCCATTTTATACAGGAAGACTGGATAATAACTAGTGCATGGTCAGAGAGTACTATTTATAAAGACACTGAGGATTAAAGGGTTACACAGTTCATAAGTATTAGCGGTAGGATACGAACCCAAGGATTCCCACTCCACATCCAACACTCTATTCACACCAAGACTTGCCTAACCAAGGCAGAGGGCAAATGTCTCATCTAGGCACACACAATGAGTGAGTGACTGTCTGAAGCAGGTCTTCCAACTGCTAAGCCCAGCACTCTAACCATTTTGCCATGCTGCCTCTCTCTCTCTCTATGTATATAGACACAGATACATATATATTCATTTGGGGCAGCTGGGTGGCTCAGTAGATAAAGCATTGGGCCTGGAGTCAGGAAGACCCAAGTCCAAATCTTGCCTGCCTCAGCAAGTCACTTAACTCCGTTTGCCTCAGTATTCTCATCTGTAAAATAGCTGGAGAAGGAGACGGCAAACCGCTCCAGTACCTCTGCCAAGAAAACCCCAAATGAGGTCACAAAGAGTCAGACAAGACTGAACAACAACAACAAAATATATTCGTTTGTTTGCTTATTTATCTTAAAACATGGACTAACATTTAGAAACATAGCCACCACAAGTAATGGTGAGTCCACGGAAAACCTATAAAGTGGACTAAGTGACCTTAAGGTCCTTCCCACTCTAAATCTAGGATCCAGGGGTTAAAATGTCAGTTATAAGAAGCACCACTTACACAGCCTGAGTCCAGACAAATAGTCTAGAAGAGTTACAGGGACCTGCATTTAGCAGCTCAAACATGCTAAAACTCAGCTCTTTGCAAGGCCTGTGATTAGAAGGCAATTCTAATCATAAGGTGAGCAAGGGTCCAGGATATCCTTTAGTCCTGTTACTACATTAATCATACTCAAAATAAATCCAATGAAAAGACGACCATCCTACAGGCCTCCTAGGATATTTGGTAATGAAGCCCCTTTTGTTGGGATCCAAAAAAGGGACTACCACAGATCATCTTCACTAATACTGAAGCATGACACTTCATACTAAGGCACTTTATACTCTTCCATCAATTGGGAGTAGGGACACTCTAAGACTTGTAGTGGCTATGCACTGTTGTGAGGATCCAGTGAGTGAGATAAGGAAGCTTTGTAAAGCTCTTCACAAACACTCCTTAAATGAGAGATATTTATTATTGTTGTTATGATTATAGACTTCCAACTACAGATAGGTTTATTCAATGGCCAAACAGATGACTAACGTTAGATTTTCCTGACTCCTCATTTTCACGTCCCCTTTTTGTTGACAATACCTCTGTTTTTAGTGACAGTCCACTGTTAAAGAATATGGCTGAAACAGCAATGTAGGTTATAGTCACTTCAGGCTTCAGTGGTCCTAAAAAAAAGAGAGAGAGAGAGAGAGAAAGGGAGAGAATGAATATAAAAAAGTGATGCACTACTCCCACAGAACTTGCAGTTTGGGCAGCTAGGTGGTACAGTGGATAGAGTGCCTGGAGTCAGGAAGACGCATCTTCCTGAGTTCAAATCTGGCCTCAGATACTTCCTAGCTGTGTGACCTTAGGCAAGTTATTTAACCCTGGTTGCCTTAGTTTCCTCATTGTAAAATGAACTGGAGAAGGAAAAGGCAAACCACTTCAGTGTCTTTGCCAAGAAAACCCCAAATGGGGTCATGAAGAGTTGAACACCACTAAAACAACAACAAAAGTTTATGGGGTAGAACTATCTGGTCAACAACTCCCAGGATTAGAAGGCAGAACATAAATATGAGCACTGAGGGCATTCTCCCAATTCCTCACCAAAACAGGCTGATCTCAACTATATCTTCCAAAATACTAGACATGGCAGAAGAAAGACTACGGAGCTACTTACCAACATAAATCCCAGGACCAGAAAATAACTCACAGAACACCTCCTCCCCTGTCTAGCAAATAGCTTTCTTTGAAGTCCAAAGCTCAGTCCTGGGCTCCTCTCCCCTCCCTATGCTCTGTCTCTCTCTCTCTCTCTCTCTCCTCTCTCTCTCTCTCTCTCTCTCTCTCTCTCTCTTCTCTCTCTGAGTGACCTCATCAATTCCCATGGGTTTAATTATTGTCTCTACACACAATTCACAAATCTATATATCCACACTTGGTTGCTCCCCCAAGCTCAAGACCCACATTACCAACCACCTACTGGATATTTCAAACTGGATGTCCCGTAGGCATATCAAACTCCACACGTCCAAGACAGAATCCATTATCTTGCCTCCCAAACCCACTCCTCTTCCAAACTGCCATTTCTGATGACGGCACCACCATTCTTCCAGGCTCCCAGATCTGTAACTTCACCCCGCCCTTCATTCCTCCCTCTCCCTCACGCCCCTTATCCGGGTCAATTGTCAAATTTTGCCATTTCTACCTCCACATCTCTCGCATCCAGTTCCTTCTCTCTACACACACACACACACACACAGACACCACTTTAGTTCAGGCCCTTACCTTCAATCACATAAACTACTGGAATAGCCTATTTGGTCTCCCTGCCTTAAGTCTCTGCCCACTTCAATCCATCCTCCACAACACTGCCGATGTGACTTTTCTCAAGTGAAAGTCTGACCATGGCATTTCCCTACTCAATAAACCACAATGACTCCCTACTTCCTTTAGGATAAAATACAAACTCCTCTCTTTGGCTTTTAAAGCCCTTCAGAAGCTGGCATTAATCTCTCCTTCCAATCACATTGTACTCTACTCTTTCTAGCAGCCTGCAATCTAACCAAACTAGTCTTCTTTCTGTCCCTAATACATGGTGCTATTCTATTTCTCTGTCTCTGCACTGGTCATCCCCATAGCAGCCATATACACCTTCCTCATCTCTGCCTCACAGAGTCCTGGGCAGTTTTAGAACCACCTTCTACACAAAGCCTTTCCCTATCCCTCCAATTAATAGTGCCCTTGTCCCCAAACTATCTTGTTCTTTATCTATTTATTCACACACACACACACACACACACACACACACACACCCCTAAAGAGTAAAGATTTTCAGTTTTTTGCATTTGCATCTCCAGCACTAAGTCAGTGTCTGGCACACAGCAGGCACTTCATAAATGCTTTGTTGATGGGTTGATTTTTACAGAGGAGGAAGCCGGGGCTAACCAAAGTTAACTGACTTGCCTAAGGTAACACTGCTAGGAAATGTCTGAGGCAAGTCCTGAATCCAGGCCTTTCCGATACAGAAGTTCTTTGTCTATTTATTAAACGCTACCTGGAAACTTCATCTCTGTATAACACACAGCCCTAGGACAGAGTTCTGTCCTCAGGGTAAAACAAAGAAAACATTTGTTGACACACATTTATAATACCACTCATCATTTGTAAGGAAGCAGGAGTATGCTTTCTTATAGCAGAAGTATGGACTTTGTATTTAGGAACGGCTGTTCCTTGCTCCCCACTGCCACTTCTAGGCCCTCCCCCTACTTTCATCACTCACTAACCTTTCCTCCTTTGAGGTTCATGTCCTTCATCTCTACTGACCAATCAAAATCCTAATAGCCTTTGTTTATAGACCTCCAGGTTACTCCTCTTACTTCCTCAATAAGTCTGGTACACAATTTTTCTCTCCTCTTCCACTCTTGTCCTTATACTAGGTGATTTCAATATCAATACTGGCTCTCCCTCAAACACCCTATAACCATTCAGTCCTTAACCTACTCACTTTCCATGACCTATTCCACCCCAACTTGTCCATACACAAAGATGGTCATACCCTTGATCTCACCATTACCCACAAATGAACAACCTCCATGTTCAGGAATTAGAAATTCTCTTATCTGAACATATTCTATTGGCTTTCTATCTCTCCCTCTTCCTTCCCTTACCAAACCCAACTCTTTGTCTACACGGTGACTTCCAATCACTCGACCTCTCAATACTCTCCCAGGCTCTCTCCTCTATTACCCACTCTCTTCTCTTCTCCCCATCTTGACCCTTTGGTGAACCAATTCAATTCTACACTGTCCTCTCCTCTGCTGAGTCCTACCCCTGCCCCCTTAACGTTTTGTTGACTGTGCCCTGCCAAGCCTCAGCCTTGGATCACTCCCACCATCCACCACCTTCACTACTATAGACAAGATGTTGAACAAAGGTGGAGAAAATTACACAACCATTATGACTGGGCCCACTGCAAATTTGTGTTACACAACCTCAAATGCGCCTTCACTGTGGCTGCACAATCCTACTATAGCTCTCTCAATCAACTCACTTTTTGTGTCTCTTCATATCTCTCATGGCTACCTGTCCCAGCTGAGAATCCATATTTTACAGAAAAAAAAATCAAGGCCACTCACTGTGAGCTGCCTCTTCTTCATCTCATATCACTCAGATGCCTTCTACCACCATCTCTAGCATCTCTTCTCATATGATGAGGTGACCTTATCCCTTACCAAGGGCTAATCCCTCTGCATGCTCAACAGATCCCATTCCATCCCATTTCTTCCAACAAACTGACCCCTGTCATTTCCACTCTACCAATTATTTTCAATCTCTTCCTATCTTTCCTGCTGCCTACGAACATGCCCATGTTTCCACTATCCTGAAAAAAAAAAACAACCCTCACTTGACCACTCCATCTCCAATAACTACTGCCCTATATCTCTGCTGCCCTTAGTAACTAAACTCCTTAAGAAGGTCACCTACAGTGGATGCCTCCACTTTCTTCTCACTCTCCTGTTAATCCTTTACAAGGCTTCTACCTAAACTTCTCTCTCCAAAGTTACCAATGATCTCTTAGTTGCCAGATCCAATGGCCTTTTCTCAATCCTCATTCTCCTGGACCTCTCTGCAGCCTTCTAAACCACTGACACTCTCTCCTCCTTAATACTCTCTTCTCTTAGGTTTTCTAGACACCCCTCTCTCCTGGTTACCCTCCTATGTGACCACTCCTCTGTCTCCTCTGCTGGATCTTCCTTCGGATCACACCATCTAACCATGGGCGTCCCTAGGAGTTCTGTCCTAGGCCCTCTTCTCTTCTCCTTCTATACTACTTCACTTAGTGACCTCATCACTCATTATTCCCGTGGATTTAGTTACCATCTCTATGTTAATGATTCCCACAGCTATCTATCCTGCCCTAACCTCTCTGGAGATCTCCAGTCTTCACATTTCCAAATTCCTTTCAGATATCTCAAAGTGGATATTCAGCAGATATCTTAAATTCAACATGTCCAAAACTAAACTTGTTATCTTTTCCCCTGAACCCTCCCCCTTCTTCCTACCTTCTCTAAAGGACAACACCATCTTTCGAGTCCATCAGGCTCAAAACTAGGAGCCATCCTGGAATCCTCACTATCTCTTCATCCCCCCCCAACATCCAAGCTGGTGCCAAGGCCATAGATTTCACCTCCGCAACATCTCAAGAACATGTCCCCTTCTTACCTGTCACTGCCCTCATCACCTCCCACCTGGATTACCACAATAGCTGCTGATGAATCTGTCTACCTCAAGTTTCTGCCCACTCCACTCCATCCTTCATTCAGCCACCAAAGTGATTTTCCTAAAGTGCAGGTCCGATCATGCCACCCTGCTACTCAGTAAACTCCAGGGGTTCCCTGTATTGCCTACAAGATCCAATACAGAATCCTCTGCTGTTTAAAGCCCTTCATAACCTAGCCTTCTATGTTTCCACTCTTCTTATACCTTACCACACACTCTTTAATCCACTGCCACTGGCCTCCTGTCTGTCCCACAAACAAGATACTCACCTCTGGCTGTCCCATAACTGGAACGCTCTCTGTCCTTATCTCTGCCTTTCCCAGGCTTCCTTTTTTTTTTTTTTAAGTAAGGCAATTGGGGTTAAGTGACTTGCCCGATGTCACACAGCTAGTGAGTGTTATGTGTCTGAGTCTGGACTTGAACTCAGGTCCTCCTGACTCTAGGGCCAGTACTCTATCTACTACACCACCTAGCTGCTCCCCCTAAGTCCCAACTAAAACCGTACCTTCTACAGGAAGCCTTTCCCAGACCCTCTAAATTCTAGTGCCTTCCCTCTCTCTCAATTATTTCCTAACTATTCTTTATATAACTTGCTTATATATATTTGTTATTTATATTTATATGTATTTATACATATTTATATTAAATATTTATAGATATTTACCCTGTTAAACTGTAAGCTCCTTGAAGGCAGGGTTCCTCTTTTGCCTTTCTTTGTATCCACAATGATTAACATGATGCCTAGCAGACAGCAGGCACTTAATCAATGGTTTTTTCACTCTTTGACCAACTAAGGTCGTCTAAACTAAAATTCTTTGATCCTACGTAGGCATAAGCCCACTAAATTCACAATACTTTCTAGTGAGCAAAGAAGTGTGGATTTTTCATACCCTCAGCATACTGTGGGTCAACTAGCACTATAAGGAGGTCACAGCCAGCAAGTACCCACTGAATAAAACTCTGCAACTCAATGAAACCTAACATATTCTGCTACAGTGTCTATGTCACAATCCCACAGCATGAAGCTGGCTTTTTTGCAATACAGACTTGTAAATGAAAAAAAAAGAGTAGCTTCCTTTTTAGAATTCATGCTTTATTCATAGTAATCATTCAACCTAACTAAATCTGAGGCTGGAAACCAGAAACTTACTCTGTATTTCCAAAGAAAAGAGCCTTCTTTTTCCTTCTGTGAAGGCATCATGTGGAACATACCTGGGAAGCTCTATGCTGGTCAGGGATCAATGTTCCCTTACTTCTGAACAGGGTAGATCACATCCAGGATATCACTATATCAAGGACCTACAACTGGGAACCGGCTGCATTAAGGACCTGTAATTTTCATTGCTGAGAGCTCCTTACAGGGAAGCAGATCAGAAGGCATCTACAACTTACAGCCTTGGAGAGTTGCTTGAGGCCCAGAATACCTGACTTGCCTGTGGTCACAAAGGGAGTTAACTGTGATAGGAGGAGACACACACTCAAGCTTTCCTGACTGCAGCCCAGTACTCTATTGATATGTCTTGTATCCAGCAGCTACATAACATTTGCATGTAATATGGCACACTGTTCTCATCTTTGTTCTATGTGACTTTTTAAAAATCCAAAGAGGGGCATTTTGAATTAAGACTTAAGGCATTTGAGTGCTATTTGAGGGGGTTTCTGCTCCAGGAAGCCACTCAACTTAGCTTCAGAGAAACTGTCAGAAGAAATCTTAAACTCCAATTCACTAGTTTTACCGAAGAGGAAACGGAGACCTAAAGAATTTAAGCAACTGGCCCAACGGCGGCAGGCAGCCTCTAATTTTACTTCTACGTAAAATGGGAATACTAACCTCTATTCTAATTAACTCACAGGGCGGTTGTGAGCAGTTAGGTGCACCTGGAGTCGAGATGATCCGAGTTCAAATCCAGCCTCAGACAGTTACCAGCTGAGCATGACTCTCTGGGCAAGTCACTTAATGTGTCTACCTCAGTTTCCTCATTTGTAAAATGGAGATAATAGAAGCATCTTCCTCTCAGGATTGTTAGGAACAGAAAGTATCTAAAGTGCATTGTAAACCTGAAAGTACTCTATGGCAAGTTAGCCATTTTATTTTCAAAACAAATTAGATAGCAGGCATCCTAATCCCCTTTGAAAGTAAACATACAACACCATGTACATCCAGGACCCAATCTCAAGCCTCATTAGAGACGAAACCAAATACTCATTACAAAAATTAGAAATATGGCCATCCACCAAGACTTTTCACAAATGAATTAACAATCAGGCTTCTATTTGGAGAGATATCTAAGTTGTTTTACTATAATAGGCTTTTGTTGAAATGAATATAACCCTCCAAAAGGCATTCTCCATATGAGAGGCAGGTGTCAAGCATACATGATAACTCCTTCCCTCCCAGTTCCCAAGGGTTGTCTTGGTAGGTGACTTGGAGGCCTAAAATTTAGTTTAATTTACAGTGGCTGAGATGTTTAAGCAAATTGGCTCTCATTAGAGAGCTGAAGAATAGAGGGGGAGGGGAAAAGGAGAAAACTAATCTTAAACTATGTTAACTTATCACCTTAGTTCAATCCCACTCTCTGACCAACAATACAAACAACAAAAAAAATGAAGTTCTTTATTTCTAGAAAGTGAATATTATGTGACTAGGAAACAAAGAAATTACAAGTTGGTCAAGTTTAATGCTTTGTTCATCTGTTTACTGCAGATGTGGCATTTTATAGAGAGACATATGTGATATATACATATACATTATCTTTTATATTTACACACCTGTAACATACATGTATGCATACATATCTATAAATGTGTTAATATGCACATGTACCTTATAGCTGCATGCAACTAGTGCTAAGGGAACAGATGCTAAGGTCAACATATGCCCAATATAACATGGTATTTAAGATGGGAGAAAGTTTAATCTAATTCCACTTAGTCTCTACATGACTTAAATATACAATTCACACTGTCTTTTTTTTGTCTTTTTTTTAACTTTGGAAGTCACACTGGTCCTATAAGATTTGCTCTCATGTCACGTTCTAAAGATTCACTATAGACCTCATTTATTTCCCAGCTAGTATGTGTCCCTTTCAGGAAACTGGCACATTGCTTTAGAAATAAGTCAACACCCACCTAGGAGACTCCCATTATGAATGGCCCCACCGACTTTTCTAAAGTTTTCCTCCAAAGTCACAACCCAGGCATCTGGATGTCACTTAAGATGGTACTTTCTACACAAGGCAAAGTGAATCCAGGATCTACTGTGCTTCATATAATCTACTTAAAACTGGTCTTTTTGACTAGAGACATTTCAGTTCAAGCTATAAAAGTCACCCCTTCTCCACCATCACATCCAACTCTCATGAATAATAGCTGATCTTTACCTGGGCTTTAAAGATTTGCAAAGCATTTTACATACATTACAGTATCTCACTCAATCTTCCACAACAACCCTGCAGAGGTATGTTCTGTGCAATTTACAGAACAGGAAACTGAGACTCACAAAGATTAAGTGACTTGCCCAAGACCAGATAGCTAGTAATTGTCAACAGTCTTTCCTGACTCCAAGTCCTATCACCCAAGAGGTAAAGCTATGATCTTCATTTTACAGAAACTGGTATAAAAATTACAGCATTTGCCTAAAGGTCACAGAGAATCTTTATCAAAAGGGAAGTCGGTGGTACTTTCTGGGTCCCACAGAAAGAAGGAATGGCAGCCCTGCTTCCCACAGTTACAAAAGTTCTAATGAGTGATCTCTGGTGTAAGAGTCCTACTGTCTGGCAAATCATATCTCTTCTTCAGACTTCTACTTCCTTCCTATGAACTAGTGCTCATAGTTATTCTAGAATAATAAATTAAACCTAGTAAAGTAACTAATACTAGAGAAGATGAAAACAGAAAGCATGGTTCTCTCTATAAGGCTTACCGTGCTGTCTACTTCAAGAAGCTCTCCAGGGAGCCTACTTCTCAACTTGGGGGTGGAGTTACCTAAAAAACTTTGGTGCTGACTGGAATCAATAAATAGGTTTCATTCATTTCTAACAGTGCTTTTATCAAAACAACACCAATACCTTCCAATGAGCATTCTGATGTCACATGTCCAGATGAAATTTAGACACCAACACACTGGATCAAAAAGACCCATAAAATACTGAAATTAAGTTTGAGTTTCTTGAATGGGAAAAACTGATTAGATAAAAAGTGTAATTTTATCTGTTACTAAGCCACACTCTACCATTAGAACAGAAGAGAAGGAGGAGATAAGGGGGACTAATGAGATTTACTTCTAACTATTAGCTCCGCGTATACAAGACTCCCCTTATCTGGGATCTGACTTGGTTTCCAACCTGACTAGGTTTAATTAACCAATTAATATCCATACTCTGCAAAGGCTTTCTTGGGAAGCAGAGCTAGCCTTTCCGTCTAGCGACTGAGCAGAAGCTGGGCACAAAGCGGCAGACACAGATAATCTCTGTGAGTTAGTAGCTTGAGCTGGGAATCAGGCAGTGCCGGGGAGGAGAACACACGGAAGTAGTGTCCCAGCAGGAGTATGCAACGTGTCAGCCTGCCTGAAGGTTTCAATGAAGCCTGGAGGTGGAGGGCAGGACATTTTCCTCCTCTCCTCCGACCTCCCCGGCACACAACAGGGTAGGTGGAAAAAGTTCAGGTCTCCACGTGGTGGAAACCTTCAGGGACCCCAGGAGTCAGGGCAACCCCAGATCCCACCCGACGGGTTCTGGCTCCTGGCTGAGGCTCTCATGCTGAGATCCGCGGGTCAGTTACACACGAGGTCTGCCCCCCAGCTGCTTGACACTGGAGGAGTCGGATGCTCCAGCAGGTCCACGTGAAACACCCGACGCCCCCACGGGGATAGGGGTGGGGGAGAGAGAGATTAGTTCTCCCGGGATAACCTCGAACAAGATGCAAAGCTAAGGCGAGGAGCCTCCCTCCCGAGGCGGGGTGCGTGCACTCTGGCAGCGCCGCCCCCCTCCCTCCCGGGGCTGGATTCTTGCGTGGGTCGTGGGAAAGGGCCGCACTCACCGCCCTTGGCCCCCACGGACGGATCCATCTTCGCCAGCACGATCACCAGCACGATGCAGAACATGAACCATTCCTTGGTCAGCCTCTCCCGCAGCCCCATGGTGGCCTGCTGGGCTGGAGGTTTGGGTGCTCGCTGATGGGCTCCTCCAGGGACTGTTTGCTGCGCCCGCCCGCCCCGCGGCGCGCGCCCGGGCTCGCTCCGACCCGCGGCACAAGCCAGGGAAATTGCTACTTGTAAACTAAAGGCGAGAGGGGGGGCGGGGGTAGGTGGGGTGGAGCCGCCGCCGCCGCCGGCGGGCCGGGAGGAGTAGTATCCAGTGACAGGGAAGTCTCCCCGAGAGCCGCCATCGCTACCACGCGCCTGCTAATAGACTCGCAAAGGCAACCGCCGGAGCCCGGCCTGGGCTCGGGGAAGCTGCAGCAACTCGGCTGGGGGCCCGGCGCGTGCGCGCACGCGCTCTCCCTGTTCCTCCCTCCCGCGGGGCTGCCGAGGTCCGGTGCGCCCGGGCTGCCTGTCCCGGCGGGGAGCCGGTTCGGGACGCTTTACCAGAGGGCGCGAGGCGCTGCAGCTGCAACCGATATCTCGGAGCCGGAGAGAAAGCCCCAATTTGAGCCGCGGGGAGGCTGGTCCTGCTTTGGCACTGCGCGAGGCCCCGGAAAGGGAGGGCTGGTTTTATTTGACTTAGAGTAGGTACTGGGGGAGGGGAAATCCAGCTGCAGCTACGGCAGCTGCCGGGGAGATTCGCGGGGTGCGCTGTTTTGATACATTACAATGTTTCTTCTGACGTCCGGCGTTTTGACGTGGGAGCCGGCGAGGAGGGTTGGACTCCTGCTTGCAGTTCCTGATACCCGGCACCCGTGTTTTCCTTGGCTTGGCGTGGAAGAGGTTTCCCCGGGAGTGGGTTGCCTTGAAGCCCTCGGAACCGGAGCCCGACCACGTTTTCTTTGTAATGCATTGGAGGTGCTGGAGAGCCATCGCATTGCAGCCTTTAGCTGGACCAGGGAGGAGGAGCAGAGGGGAGCCGGGCTCCCGTCGTGGGAACCCCTCGCCGGTACCCCCCTGACGCTCTTGCTGGCGTGCAGCCGGCGGGCCATGCATTTGCAGAATAGCCCTTCACAGAGTTTGGAAAGGCTCTTTCCCTTTTTCCGGTGGAAAAGCTTAAGTTTTTTCATTCATTACTTTATTAAAGGACTACCCTCAGTGTTCTAAGGAAACTCTAAGGCTGTAAGCTGTAGAGCCAGTGGTACCTAGCTGCACCTCTGGGGAATTCCCAATACCACTGAACTCGCAAAACCAGTCCCAATCCCAATGGGCCAGGCACTGCCCTAGAGACTGTGTTCTTTGGTTAGAGAGAGCCTATGTAGAATTTTAAAAGGAGGAGTCTTGCTGGGGGGAAAAGGCTTGGATTCTTTGGGGTAGAAAGTACATTGTTGTTTTCACTAATGTCATTAGGAAGTCCTCAGTGTGGAAACTCCTTCCACTAAAGCAGATTGGCTGTGGAGTAAATTATAGTCATAGGGAGTTGTGTAGTGACCCTAAGAAGTTAAATGACGTTCCCAGAGTCTTATAGCCAGTGTGTATGTGACTTGAACCCAAGTCTACCCGCCTCAAAGGCCAGCCTTCTGTGCTCTAGTCTTACCGCCCCCCCCTTACACACACACACACACACACACACACACACACACACACATATACAAAGACAAAAATGAAAAACAGTCCATACCTTCAGGGAAGTGTATAGTACCCAACTTGGGTTAATGCCAGGATGGGAGTGTGCAAAGGTGACCTGGAATGTTAGGACAAGGTGTCTGTTTTAGATAGCTTTTGAGTTAATCTTCGAAGCTGTCCCTAATAATTACAATAAAGGTCCAAACCACAATGCATCTGTCTCTTCCCCCACTTACCCCTTCTCTCAAAAAAGGCAGTGAATACTACTAGATCATAAAAAAGGGGAAAGGACCTATCTGTACAAAAATATTTACAGCAGCTCTTTTTGTGACGGCAAAGAATTGGAAATTGAGGGGATGCCCATCAATTGGGGAATGGCTGAAGAAGTTGTGGTATATGAACGTAATGCTATAAGAAATAACGAGCAGATAGACTTCAGAAAAACCTGGAAAGGCTTAAATGAACTGATGCTGAGTGAAGTGAGAAGAACCAGGAGAAAGTTGTACTTGTTGTGACTTTGTGCAATGACCAACTTTGATAGACTTAGCTCTTCCCAGCAATACAGTGATCTAAGACGATGCCAAAAAACTCATGATTGAAAATGCTATCTACATCCAGAGAAAGAACTATGGAATCTGAATGCAGACCAAAGCATATTATTTTTTATTTCTTTTGATTTTTTCCCTTTTGTTCTGATTCTTCTTTCACAACATGACTAATGTGGAAATATGTTTACTGTGATTGTACATGTATAGTCGATATCATATTGCATGCTGCCTGGGGGAGGGATTGGAACTGAAAATCTTATAAAAATGAATGAAAACTAAAACTAAATAAATTTGAAGAAGAAAAGGCAGTGAATAAAATAGGCTGAGAGATGACCACTTTTTCCAGTGCCTCTGGGGGTTAGTATCTATGCCAGCTTGTCTCAGTCTTTTCTGACTCCAGGTCCAACACTATCCACTACACTACCCCAGAAGCTGGCTTCTTTCTGTCCCCTCCATTGAAACTTTTTGCCCAAGATCATCAGTGATTTCTTAATCATCAAATACAGTAAACATTTTTTCGGTCTCTTCTCTGTGACGTGCTGGCTGCTCTTTCAAATTGACTTCCATCGGACTTTGGCTTCAGAGGTGTCAGTACTCTCCCAGGTTGACCTTTATGACCAGTTATTGATGATTCTCAAGAATGTGGCTTCAGTGCATTTCTCTCCACTCCCTTTATTGGCAGTCTCACTCTCATGGCTTCAAACGGATCTTTACTGGACAACTCCCAAACTTCGCCAACTCTAAGACTTCGTCTTCATCAAGAAGGATGCTACTTGCAAAGAAACAGGGAGGAATTAAAACAATAGGTTTCCTTTGCCTGTTCTTGCTGCATGTGCACCAAAGAAAGGCCAACCTCCAGAAGCCAGTTTTCACTTCAAGTGTAATTTGAGGTATTCCAAAGTTATTTAGCTGATCACCTTAAGATAACCTACTCCTGTTAACAACTTCCTGAATGCTTAAAAAAATATTCCATTCTGGGCAAAAATCCATTTATTAGAGAAATTTTTCTACCATATGTTTAGGACCCAAACTGGAGAATTGTGTGGTAGCTCAGAACTTTCCTAAGACCACAGATCTAGAGCTGAATAGACCCTAAAGGGACCACCCCCCTCATTTTATAGGTAAGTACCAGAAATGGAAAATTACTTGCCCAGGGTCACAAAGCTAATAAGTTTTTTTTTCTTTTTGCTAGGCAATGGGGTTAAGTGATTTGCCCAGGGTCACACAGCTAGTAAGTGTCAAGTGTCTGAGGCCGAATTTGAACTTAGGTCCTCCTGACTTTAGGGCAGGTGCTCTATCCACTGTACTACCTAGCTGCCCTTCCTAACTAGTTTTGAACCCACATCTCTCACAACTCTCAGGCCAATATTCCTTCCTTTATACCTCACTAAGTCCCTTTAAGAGATTTAGATCAATCAATCAACAAATGAAATCATAGGCTTTAAAAATGGAAGGGACTTGAGAGGTCAGTCCAAACCTCTTATTTTACAAGTTAGGAAGATAAGACCCAGAGAGGTGAAGCATCCTATGTAAGGTCACTCAGGTACTGTGCAGCAGAGCAGGGATTCAGATCTATCCCTCTGCTGTACCAAATGACAAACTTATAGCATCATTTGTGGAAACACCCTCTGAGGTTCTCAAATCAAAGTGGTCATGTAATAAATGCTCATTAATCGACTCATGAATAGTTCAAACAATGTTTTTCATTGAGCTGGAAGCAATGACTGTGTTTTACATAATTATAACTTCAAATAGTGTACATTTGAATACATGTAACCACTTCAAGGGGATTCGTTATTCTCACTAATCAGGTCCTAGCTATAATCACAACCCAGTTGGTTCATTTTATTTTTTTTTGTCCTGATAACTTATTACAGTTTGTATGACAGCCCAACTCCTTGTCTGATCATGACCTTCTTAAAATGAAGTTTCTTCGGCCACTTGTTGCATGCAGATTTTTGCAAGCAAAACACTGTAGCCCACTGTTCTTTATATATAAGAATTGTTTGTAGCTATTGACTTTTCTATAAAGTATTTTAAAATGTAGGTCCCAAGTTTTTTGGAAGACAATAACCTGAAGAATGTCTGGAGGAGAATGACCAGGTTGGTGAGAGTCCTTGGGTGTTGGGGGATAGGGGTTGGGAGGGGAGGATTGGAGAGGATGATGGCTGTCTTCAAGTATTTAAATGGAAGAAGGATCAGCCTTCTGGCTGGCTCCAGAAAGCAGAACTAGGAGCAGTGGTGGAAAGTGTAGGCTTGATTGAAGGAAAGACTTCCCTCAATTAGAGCTCTCTAAAAGGGAGGGGCAACTTGGGCAGACCATGGGTCCCCCCTCCAGTTATTTAAGGGAAGTCTGGATGACTACTTGTCAGCTTTTGGAAACTACCGAATACCCTGTTGTTGCAGAGGAAATTTTTTACCAATATATTAGACAAGATGGCCTTTGAGCTCCCTTCTTATTCTTAGATTCTGTGACTCTGTTTCCAAAACAGTGGTTTCAAAGCTGGGATGCATTTTGCACATTTGAAAATTACTAACTTTGCTGTTGTTGTGTGTCCTTCATTCTTGAAGAGGACCATGACATGAGGAAGATGATACCATGACTTGAAAGTGAATTGGATTTAAGTGAGGGAGGCCTATGCAAAGTCACCAGCCTCACTTTCTCCTCCAGAGCCATCTGGGTCCAGTGGCCAGATATGGATCAGGATGACTGGAGATGGCCCCACTAGCTTTGTTATATCATCATTGAAAGAAGTTACTAGACTATCCCCTCTTTTCTAGATACAGGAATAACAAAGATGTTGAATAATTTTGCCAGTTGCAGTGGAATGTTTGCTTGTATGAACAGAATATGAAAATGTAACAGTGCTGCCTAAATAATAAACAGAATAAATGTCCAAGAGCTTGTCTATGTGAATAAATCCAGTGTGCCTTACAGGGATTAAAGACCCTTCCAGATTTCGATGGCCTCCTTCCCTGACCCTTTTCGCATGTCTTATCTTCCCATTGTATGTAAGCTCTTCAAGGGCAGAGATTTTCTTTATTTTTGCTTGAATTTGTATCTCTAGTGCTTAATGCAGTCTTAGTACATACTAAGTATTTAGTGTTTTATCTGTCTGTCATTATCTGTCTTATTTACTTGTATCATTTTATGCAAGACTACTTTTGTCTCTTGCTAGATGGCACAGTGTATAGACCTGCTAGACCTGAAGTTAGGAAGAGCCAAGTTCAAGTCCAGCCTCAGACACTCAACTAGCTGTATGACCCTGGGTAGGTCACTTAACCTCTGTTGGCCTCAGTTTTCTCATCTGTAAAATAGGGGTAATAATAGCACCTACCTGCCAGAGTCATCATGAAAGTCAAATGGGATATTTGTACAGTGCTTAGCACAGTGCCTGGCACATGTTAGAAGCTTAATTAATGCTTCCTTCCTTCCTTCCTCTCTCTGACCCAGAGTTTTTTCATTTGTAACAGGAGGGGCCTAGACCCATCTCTAAGGTCTCTCATCTCTAACATTCTAGATTTCTCTAAGTCATCCAGTCACTAGAATAATGGAAACTTAACTAACATCTCTGGGCCTTAGAGAAGAGTTTCCTCATCTATAAAATGATGGGACTGGAGTAGATGATCTCTGGCTAGGTAACCACTTCACAGGGCCTGGAGTCAGGGAGATCTGAGTTCTAATCCAGCCTCAGACACTTATTAGCTGTGTGACCCTGGGCAAGTCACTTAACCCTGTTTGCCTCAATTTTCTCATCTGTAAAAAGAGCTGGAGAAGGAAGTGGCAAACGACTCTAGTATCTCTGCCAAGAAAACCCCAAATGGGGCCAGGAAGAATCAGGCATGACTGAACAAGGGCTCTTCCAGCTCTAAATATATGAGCTTATGTATTATCTAATATTTCTCTCTCATAATTTACACTAATATTTCCAGAGCTATAAGAATTCCAATTGAAATGTAGAGAGATATTTGACACTCACACTGGGAAATGCTGCCTACATTCACTGCACAGAAATTTAAGCATCTAGCCTCCATTCTGTAAGTGCTGATGAAAGTTCTACAGGAAAATACCTTTGCTTGGGTATGAGCTGGGGCGCCACCACAGCGAGAAGCCACGTGTTTCTCTGTTTGGAGGATGTCATGATACCATCTCTTTTTTTAACCTATGGCATGTGAATGTGCCTCTATCTAGAGGACCTCATACTCCCGTGGTTTGTGGAATCTCTTCATCTAATATTTTCTCAGTCTCTTCAGTGGAAAGCTATCTCAGGAAATTAAGAACAAAGGGAAGAGTAGACAGCCTCGGATGATAAGCTATTGGGAGGCGCAGTAAATAATGGAGGGGAAATGCAGCCAGAAAGAGAGAGATCATTTAAAGGCTATTAGATGACAAACCCACTTCAATGCTGTTATTATACCTGTAAATATAGAAAGATGATAATGTTGACAACTCTTCATCACACAATCTGCGTCATTAATAAGTGATGAAGGATCGAAAGAGTGGAAGAAACAAAAGCCAACACACCGTGCATACCAATATCACGGAAGGATTTCAAAAGTGGATGCACCAAAAACAAAGGACAGAACTTGGCACTGTTAATGAGATGTGACTGGGGTTCTTAAAAAGGCAAGCTTGAGAGCTGTCATGTTCAGGAAAAACAGCAGTCATGGTCATTTTCTGTTGTTTAAAGTGCATCAAACACAAATTCACCTGACCAAATACCTTAATCCACAATTAAGTAAAAATAGAAATGGTGCCCCCCCAAAGAAACTCAGCCAGATCCTCAGGGTTGGGACAGCTACCCATTGCTCCCCAGAATAGGCCACGGAACATACAATGAGTCTGATGGGTCAGTCACCTCATATTCCAAAAAAGTGCCAAATGTCAAATGGCTTGAGACCTATCCAGATTATACCTGAACTCAAAGATTAAGAGGTGAAAAGGGCCCTTCACGATCATTCTATCCCAACTCCTCATTTTACCAATGAAGAAACTGAGACCCAACAATGTTGAGTAGGTTTCCATTATTCTAGTGATTAGATGACCTAGAGAAATTTAAAATTATAAAATTTCAAAGCCGGAAGGGACTTCGGTGATTATCTGGTCTAACCTCCTCATGTTAAGGATGAGCAAGTTTTGTCCTAGAGAAAGGAAGTGACTTGTTCAAAGTGAAATAGGTGAATTAGTTACTTTTCTTGCATAATTCCAAATTATTAACCAGAATGATTGGATCAAGTCATGCAGCTCCACCAACACTGTTTATCTTTTTCCCTGTAGACACTGTATCATTATTTCAGTCTTTTTTGTCATTTTCATCAGTTTGCTAGGCATGGGATGAAACCTCAGAGTTTAGGACACTGCCGTCTTGAAATAGGGATTACAAACTAAAGGATTGGGAAAATTTTTCCAAGACACACTCTTACCAAAACTGAAAGATGTTAAGTCTATAAATTCCTTAGACCTTATGTTAAAAAAAAAAGTTATTTAGGAAGCAGCTAGGTGGCACAATGGATAGAATACTAAACTTGGGGTCAGGGAGATGCGTTCAAATGTTGCTTCCGCTGTTTACTAGTTTGTTGTTGTTGTTTGTCTTTCATTCTCAAAGAGGACCAATGACACCATGAGGATGATGTCTTGACTCGTGAGTGAACTGGATTTAAGTGAGGCAGAGCTGCGCAAAGTCATCAACTCACTCTCTCCTCCAGAGTCGTTGGGGTCCGGTGGCAAGACATAAGTCAAGATGATTGATGGTGGCCTCTTACTAGTTTTATGGTCTTGAATAAGTCACAAGTCACTCAGACTCAGTTTCTTCATCTGTAGAATGGATGCCCACGGAGCATCTACTTCGTGGAGTTGTGAGGATCGAATGAGTTAGAACATCGCCTGTCTATTTCTGCGGTTCGTCTGCCTTAGGAGCAGATGGTGAGTTATTGTTCAGAGTTGTTGAAGTTAAGTTTCTCATACAGAGTAGTCACTAGGTTGAGCTAATTCCCATTTCGATAAACCACGATTGTATGTTTGTCTTTCAGCTATGCTCTCCCTAATGTGATCGATGGATATGTAATTCTGCCTGCACAAAACATTTGCACTGCTCTCTTGAAATGAGCACATACGCAAGTGCGAGCGCTTGAAAGCAATCGGGTGAGGTGCACCGTTGCCAAAGCCAAAAGGCATCCAGTTCACAAAATTCTTGTGACTTGTGTAGAAGAAGCACGTGTCTGAGAAAAAAAAAAAAAGCATCTCTCTCAGTCCTTCTGGAGAGAGCCAATGTAGAATTTTAAAAGGAAGACTCTTGCTAACAACCAAGAAAAATAACATAAGTCTTAAATGCTCATGTGAAAAATTAAATCGATTTTTATTTGTACATTGTGCAGATGATGACACAGGCAGAGCCAGACCTATTTAAATGCCATTTAATGCTGTAGGAGAAGTGGCAATCCCCCTTAGTAATCCCTTTAATACTCCTGCTTTCCCTCTGTTGATTATCTCCAATTTATCCCATATATATGTATGTATGTATACACATATATATCCCATATATACACCCATATACATATATAGTATATATATACATATATGTGTGTGTGTGTGTGTGTGTATATACATATATATTTTTTTATAATCTTGTTTGCATATAGTTGCTTGCATGTTGTCTCCTCGATTAGACTGTGAGCTCCTAGAGAATAAGGAATGTCTTTTGCCTTTCTTTGTACCCCCCAGTGCTGAGCACAGTGCCTGGTACCTAGTGGGAGCTTAATAAATGCTACTGACTGACTGACTAGCAAAATCTAGTGCTATAGCTTTTGAAATCAGGCCGCCTGCAGCATTTATTAAATTGCTTCAGGAGCAATTCAAGCAACTGGGGATACAAAGTCCCAAGTGAGGGTGGTCCCTCCCCATGAGGAACTTACATTTCATAGGAATAAATAATATATAGGCCAGGTCTAACTAGGCTAGTCTTCTGGTCATTTAGGTGCAATCTCAGAAGGAAATGAAACAGTTTCAGGAGATATGCCAGTTAACCAAAGGAGAAGGGGCAGCTAGGTGGTGCGGTAGATAGAGGGCCTGGAGTCAGGAAGATTCATCTTTCTGAGTTAAAAGCTGGCCTCAGATACTTACTAGCTATGTGATCCTGGACAAGTGACTTTACCCTGTTTGCCTCAGTTTACTCATCTGTAAAATGAGCTGGAGAAGGAAATTGCAAAGCACTCCAGTATTCTTGCCAAGAAAACCCCAGATGGGGTCATGAAGAGTCCGACGTGAGCGAACAACAACAAATACAGAGGATGGATATTCAGTCAGGACACAGAAGTGATTCAGCGGAGCACAGCCCCCCAGCCTCTGTGTTGCCCATGATGGTCTGCCAGTCAAGCATCAGGACCCAGCTGGAGTTCCTCCTGGCTTTTTATATTCACTTGACTAGCAAGCCAGATCAACAGCCTGAGCCTTCGTCCCCTGAGCCAAATTCATTTTGAGGCATTTTTATGTCTTTTAAGGAAAAACTAGCCTAAGATGCACAGGGTAAAGCCTTAGGATAGTGTTCCAACCACAACACATAAAAATACATTATAGAGAGAGACAGAGGGGCATGTGAGAGCAAACATATGCTTATAGACATTTTCTTTTCACTTTTGTGATATGGAAGCTTACATATCAGCTCCTATACAAGGAAATCTTTCCTGATCCCCCCTGTTGCTAGTGTTCTCTCCCTTCTCAAATTATTAAAGTGGAAAGAGAGCTAGATTTGGAGTCGAGGGCCTGGATTCAAATATTGATTTGTACATTTACTACCAATAAGACGTTAGGCAGCTCACTCATTCTCCCCAGGCCTTAACTTCCTTATTTATACTATGGAAGGAATACATTAGATGACATCTATCCCTTTCATCTCTAAATCTATCTGTATCTATAGATATAGGTATGAATCTATGTAAATGTTCTATTCTTCCAGTAGAATGTAAGCTTCTTGAAGGCAGGGACTGTTATGTTGGTTTTTTTTAAATTTCATCTTTATATCCTCATTACCTAGTATGATGCTTTCTTAAACATTTGTTGTTTAATCATTTCAGTTGTGTTCGATTCTTTGTGGGCCCAATCTGGGGTTTTCTTGGCATAGATACTGGAGTGGTTTGCCGTTTCCTTCTCCAGCTCATTTTGCAGATGAGGAAACTGAGGCAAATAGAGTTAAGTGACTTACCCAGGGTCACACAGCTAGTAAAGTATCTGAGGCTGGATTTGAACTCATAAAGATAGTCTTCCTGACTCTAGGCCTGGTACTGTATTCACTGGACCACCTAGCTGCCCAACCTTATACATAGCAGGTACTTACTAAATATCCATTAATTTAAATTATATGACTAACACTATTCCTATTATTCTTAAAACAATAAATGGAATTATATAACTAAAATCCTTCATTAATAATTCATTAACAAACCCTCATAAATTCAAAAATCTTCTACTTTCAGCAATGTTCTACCCAGTTCCCTCAGTTTTCCCCATTTTTACCATTTTCTTAACTACATCTTCATACTTACCTGAAAAGGATATTTTCGATAAACTGTATGACACAGTAAAGTGCTGAACTTGGAGTCAAGGAAGACCTGAGTTCAAATCCTACTTCTGAATTTTTTTTTTTTACCTTGCGATCCTGCATGGACAAGTCACTTAACATTTTTGAGCCTTGGTTTCCTCATCTTTAAAATAGGTATAATAATAAGTTTAGTATGTATCTCACAGGCTTGTTGTGGCACTTAAGTGAGATAAGATAAAGACCTTTGCTAACCTTAAAACACTAGACAGGGTGTCCCAAAAATCTTAGTGCAGCTTTAAGCTTTAATAGCTCTTTTGAAGGAATAGGGTTGTTGTTGTCATTTAAAATTTTCTCTTTAACTAACTTTGAAAGACTTAGCTCTTCTCAGCAATGCAAGGATCTAAGACATCTTCAAAAGTCTCATGATGGAAAATGCTATCCACATCCAGAGAAAGAACTATGGAGTTTGGATGCAGACCGAAGCATACTATTTGCTCTTTTTTTTTTCCTTCTCTTTTGTGTCCTCTTTCTTGTGTTTCCTCCTGTTGGTTCTAATTCTTCTTTACAACATGACTGATGTGAAAAGATGTTTAATAGGAATGTATATGTAGAGTCTATATCAGATTGCATGCCATTTTGGGGAGGGACTGGGAGAAAAATTTAAAACTCAAAAGCTTATGGAAGTGATTGTTGAAAATGAAAAATAAATTAATTAATTTTAAAAAAGAAAGTCCTTGATAATTAAAAAAAAGGTTTTTTTATCTATTAAGCTATTCATAGCTTTAAGTTTACTAAAGCTCCACTAAGATTTTGGGGACATCCTATATAAATATCCACTACTCATTTGCTTTATCAGCACTTTCTCCTGGAGAACCACCTATGCCTTCTATTATATCATCCCTAACATAAGTTCAGAGCAGGAGGGGATCTTAGAATTCATCTGGTCCAAACTCCACATTTTGCACATGGATAAACTGAAGCTTGGAAACATTAAGCAATTTGCTCCAGTCCCAGAATTTGAACTCAGGTCCACTGACTCCAGTTTTCACACAAACACACACATACGCGCGCGCGCACACACACACACACACACACACACACACACACACAGACACACACACACACACACACACAGACACACACACACACACCCCAGCACAATTCTGCTGTTATATATTTGGGAATAGTAACTAGGGAGTAATGGTGACAGTAGTTGACTGGTTCTTTGTGGTCACAGCCCTTTGCCGTCTTTCTAAGTTCACCTCTTTTGTCTTCACCTGAGTGGCAGACACTGCTTTCCTGGGGCTCTGCTCAGGCTGGGCACCAGCTGCATTCTCCCAGTGGTTTTCAAAAGGAGACTAATGGGCCTAATCCATAAACACTGACGAGAAGCTCGAGTTGAGGCAGGGGGCTTTGTTTATTGGCCATTACTCATCAATAAATGATGGCAGTGTTCAACAATAAACATAAGGCTCTCCGAATATCATTAACATTACTTACAAAATAAATGTTTCTAGGATATATTGGTGTTTAGTAGCCAAGTCCCCAGAGGGCTGCAGGGCTGAATTTGTCACCTGCTGGGTTTCAAACTGGAATATCCTTTTGAAAACCCCATTCAGGTTCCCTGCTTTGATGGCTCTTTCTAACAACTGGAATTTTATAGAAGAGTAGGTGTTTCTGTTCCCTCATGGCCTGAAGAAAATAGATTAACCAAGTAAAGATTGGCATCCTTGTGGTAATTTTGGACAAGTATCATGGTCTCCTGAAAGGGGGAGGGGGGAAAGGGTTCATGCAGTTGACGTATAAACTATGAGAGAACATTACTTCCAAAATCTAGGAGTTGGAAGAAGCCTTGGAGTCTAACTGGTTCCCAAAACAAGAATATATTTTATGTGACAAGAAAAGAGAATCACCTAGCTTCTGCTTTGAACAGGAAGTGTGGAAGACCTCACTACTTCCCATAGTGGCCCATTGCACTTCTGGTTACCTCTAATTTTTAAGAAGGTTTCTGACATCAAATTTAAATTTGCCATGTGGTGACTTAAGCTCGCTGTTCCTACTTCTCTCCTCAGCAAGACAAATCTAATCCCATGTAATAGACTTCACGTAGAATTCCTGGGAGAGTTAGCCAGAGCAAACTGGATATACCCTCGCCAGTCAATCAATCGATCAGCAAGCATTTATTAAGGACCTACTATGTGCCAACTATTATGCTATACAAACACAAAAAAGGCTTACAATTCCTTATAGAGGAATACATACGGACAGAATGATGAATTTAAGGAGGGACAGCACTTGGAGCAGGAGGGATCAAGAAAGGCTTCATGTAGGAGGGGTACTTGAGCTGAATCTTGGAGGAAGCAAGGGATTCTATAAGGCAGGTGGGGGAAGGGAAAGAATTCCAAAGGTACCCAGACAAGAGATGGAGTGCTCTGTGTGAAGAATGGCCAGAAAACCAGTTTGGTAAATGGTAGTGTGCAGGAAAGCGAGTAATCTAAAATGAGGCTAGAAAGGTGAGCTGGTACAAAGTTGGGGAGGATTTTGAAAGCCAATTAGAATTTGTATTTTATAGGGAGGTAATAGGGAACCATTGAAGGTTATTGAGCAGAGGGGGTTGGCCTGATCATACCCACTCTTTAGGAAAATCACTTTGGCAAGTTATATGGAAAATGAATTGGAGGGGAGAGAGACTTGAGGCAAGAATCCAGTTAGGAGACCATGGCCATAGTCTAGGCAAGAGGTGACAAGGGCTTAAAATATGATGGTGGCTCACTAAAGTGGATAATGACAAGGGGAGAGTGGTAACTACATGAGAGATGCTATGGGAGTAGAAGTAACAAGCTTTGTTGATTGGATATGTGGGGTGAGGGAGAATGTAGAATCAAGGACCATTCTGAGATTGCAAGCCTGGGAGACTAGAAGGATGGTGGAACCCTCTTCCGCATGACTGACTTCTAAACATTCACAACTAGCCATGTCAAGTTTTCCCCAAAACATACATGTACACACGTACGCTCGCACACACATATATGCACTCATGTACACATGCATATATCTAACAACCCTCAGAGCTGGCTTAGAGTCAGGAAGATTTGAGTTTAAATCTTGCCTCAGATTTACTAGCTATGTCGTCCTGGGCAAGTCACATATTTGCCTCAGTTTCCTCATCTGTAAAATGGGGATAATAATAGCACCTACCTCCCAGGGTTGTTATGAGGATCAAATGGTATAATAATTATAAAGTGCTTAGCGCAGTACTTGGTACAGAGTAGGAGCTATATGTTAGCTATTATTATCATGATTATTATACTGTAGGCCAAATGTCCCTAGTTTCTCTAAATAATCTTCCTATGGCATGGTCATAAAGTCCCTTACCTTCCTGGTTATCCTCCTCTGGACACACTCCAGTTTGTCAATGCCCTCCATGATAATGTGATGTTCCAAGCCAAGCACCATACTACACATGTCATCTGACTTGTGCCTCTGGGTCTAGATAATCCTCATTTTTTCAATATAGCCTAAAGTAATCGATTCAATTCAATAAACATTGTATTAAGTGACTGCTAAGTAATCAGTGATAAACATTTATTAAGCACCTACTATATACCAGGCACTCTGCTAAGGACAGGGATACAAAAAGAGGCAAAAGACAGTCCCTGCCCTCAAGGAGCTCACAATCTAATAAGATCTAAATAAGTAGAAGGCCCTAAAGATACAAAGGGGGTGGGGGGGTGGGGTGTAGGAGATTCACTTCCTGAAGATGAAAACATTTTTTTTTCTCACATCCAACTAACCTGATAGGAATTGTGGTGTTGTGGGTAAAGCCTTGAATTAAGACCAGGATCCAAGTTTGGTATCTGACCACATGCAAGCTCTGTTACCCTGGACAAGTCACATAATCTCTGAGTACCCCAGGCAACTCTCTATAAATTGCATAAGCATTATAGATCTGCTTGGGTAGAAGAAATTCCCACACCTGGGGTTCCCTCCCATTCCTGGAAATCACCTATTTGAACAAACCTAACAAACAAAACTCTGTCTAGCCTAGGTAGCCCAGTGCAGCCCTTAATTGGTTTAAGATAAATACAGTTTGGCAAAAAGCCCAATTCTGCTGTTTTTAGATTTGCAGAATCACAAAACTTGTATTGCTTGCCAGAAAGCCTGGGGGAGCCTTCTAGGCTATTTGGGGGGTGGGGGAGGGGAAGCAAGTATTTTCTAAATACTCTGCCTTCTTTTTTTTTCTCCTCTCAAGAAATGCCTTATAAAGTGCTGGGGATTGGCAAAATCCTCCACATCCCCAATTCTAATTGCAGAGCTTCTGAAAACCCAGATGCTCTAAAATATAATTGAGAACCATAGGTTTTAAGGAAGCGACCTTAGAGATAATCTAATCCAAATGTCTACTGTATCCGGGCAAGGATCTCATCCCACCTATTCATGCTACAGATGAGGAGACTGAGGCCTAAATAGGATGAATATATTTAACCTGATATTCCATTCCATTAGAGACTATTTTCATGTCTTATGGCTTTCTAAATTCATTTAGTTCGGTTCAATCCAACATTTGTTAAGCACCTACTATGTGCAAGGCTCCTGCTAGGTGCTAAGGATACCAAGACAGATATATACACACGCAGACTGATACTGGACCATTGCCAGTCATCTTGACCTTTGTCTTGCCACTGAACTTCAACGACTCTGGAGGACAGTGACGCTTAAATCCAGCTGAAAAGCAAGGCAAGACTTCACGCTCACTTAAGATATCATTGATCCTCTTTGAGAATTAAGGGACAGACAACAACCACACACAGACCCTACTCTCAATGAGCATTAGATTTATTTTTTATTGGTTAGGTTATGTTTGCAAGTGTGTATCCTTCCAAACAATACCTGGTGATACCTTATTTTAACATTCTTTAAAAATGGGGAAGAGGAGATTAAGGGAGCTAGAGCAAATTGAAAACCTGGAGGGTGCACATTCTAAACCTGCCTTTAAGCTGTCACCTAACCTCAGTTGTTCAGTCGCGTCTGACTCTTTGTGACCCTATTTGGGATTTCCTCAGAAGAGACACTGGAGTGGATTGCCATTTCCTTCTCCAGTTCATTTTACAGATGAGGAAATTGAGGCAAACAGAATGAAGTGACTTGCCCAGGGTCACGCAGCTAGTAAGTACCTGAGGCCAGATTTGAACTCAGGCAGATGAGTCTTCCTGACTCCAGGCCCTACAGAGTGGGATTTACGCTCTATCCACTGCACCACCTAGCTTCCCCATTGACCTCAGTTACCTATCCCCATCATTATCCAAAAAAGGTTGACCTGTCTGTTTCCAGTGGACCCACTTTTCTCATCCACATTTCCAGGGCACAAGAATTCAAGAGAAAACCTCACATTTCAAACTGTTTTAGACTCAAATATGTCCACTTATTGTCCCAAACAATCTTGGAGAGAGAAGATGTACATTTCTTCTATAGAATGCAAGCTCCTTCAGTACAGGAACAATTTTTCATTTTGTCTTTGTATCACCCTTACCCAGCCATGCCTTGTGCATAGGAATGTTTAATGAATGCTTGTTAAAATAGATTGGACTGGGAAACACAAAATAGGGAAAATGCCCCAAATTGTTTAATGACTAACAGCCGACTAATGCCTCTGTCCTGGACAGCTGCCATCA
This sequence comes from Phascolarctos cinereus, assembly GCF_003287225.1. Taxonomy (NCBI): domain Eukaryota; kingdom Metazoa; phylum Chordata; class Mammalia; order Diprotodontia; family Phascolarctidae; genus Phascolarctos; species Phascolarctos cinereus. The sequence continues at coordinate 110,926,464 of NW_027556402.1, read as the reverse complement.
CCCACGTTTTTACAGATGTAGAGTCACAAAGAGGTTAATATCTCACCTCAGTTTACACAGGATCAGAGCCAAGAACAAAATCTAATACCTGTAACTCCAAATTCAAAATTCCAACCATTGGCCTGTGTGCTCTCTCTGTCAATACATAGGTATTGGAATCATTCTGGAGTTCTTTTGGGATATATTTATATTAATAAGCGAATCGACCCAATTGATTAGAGATCTGTTCATGGGATCATGAAGATCCTAGCATCTAGAGCCCTAAAAGACCTCAGAATGAATAAACGAAGGAATGAATGTTCACTGTGTGCCAAGCACTTTTCTAAATGCCTTCTCTTCTCTCCTTTCCACTCTTCTCTTCTCTGCAGTCATTAGCTCCTCTGCCCTCTTCTCCCCTCCTCCTACTTTTCCTCATCATGAAGCATTCTGTAGCGGATACTTGAGACAAAGATGATGGGCATGTGAGTGAGCATGCTGAGGCCATTGTAATAGTAATCGTTTCAGCAGCTGTCATCCTGGCATCATCCCTTTTTACCTCTCACTGAAAGAGAGCACCGATTGCCTGCAGCTGCCTAGCAGGCAGGCTTTCCTTCTCCATTGGGTCTGCTTAGCTCACCTGATGCTATTCTGGAGCCAGGTCCTATGCAGCCTCCACCCATCTCCCTGCCGGTTTAGTTGGCTGCCATCGTCACCAGGCTTGTCTTGGTCCTACACTCACTTTTTCCTAATCTCATCTACTTCCTTCTAACTCCTGACTGGGCAGCCTGCCTTCTGGAGCCACTGGGGTTCATGATTTCAGCAGAATGAAACTCTCCTTGTAGCCCAACCATGCCCTAATAAATCAAAGGAAATTGGCTGAAGAAACAAAGAGGTTACTGACTTGCTGAAGGCCACATGTGTTGGAGTCAATACCTAAACCCAAGTGCTCCTGATTTGAGAGCGAAGGACTCCACCCACTACACAGAGATGCCTCTTTAGAATGGCTGTGGATGTGATGTGAACCCACACGTATCCACATTGTCTCCTGACTTCATTACTAATGACTTCTCCACCTTAGCACCCAACCATTGCCCACCCCAGACACTGATGGGGAAGAACATGATGTCTTACGGCATCCTTTGCTGGACATCTCCTTTAACGTGTTAGTGCCCTTGGGGGTTTGTTAGAACATTATAGCTTCATGGGGCTAACATATCTGCACATTCTAGGACACAACAGGTCTTTGGAAAACTCAAGCTTACACTTAGAGAGTTTGATTCCATTGTCGGGCCACCCTGGATCGTTTCAGTGCTACCTTGTGGGCATTAGTCTTGCTTACAGAATGAAGTTGTCTCTGATTATCCACTCCACTGTGGTGTTTGATGCCAGGAGCTAGGAAAGTGTGTTAGTCATCCGATGATTCTTGTGAGTAGGAATGAAGGAAATTTCCCTTATTATTTACTTTGCTACATTGTTTAATTAAATACCTTTGCCTCTGGGGTAAGGAGAGGAGTGGGAGGGGAAAGGGGGAAATGGGTTCGCTCTAAGGGCTTAAATCTACTCGACGTTTGATCAGAAACCTGGTACTTCAGATCATTCAAGATCATACTCTGCCGGATTTTGGCTGTCTCTAAGTGGAAGAGAACCCTTCCCAGGTTCTAGAACTAATCCTGCTCTCCTAGGTTCCTCTTCAGAGGATGCATAATATAATGGAGAGACTTCTGGACATGGAGTCAGAAGACCCAGGATTGAAGCCTCTGACACTAAGTGAACAGAAGGAAGTCAACTAACACCTCTGCTTATCAGTGTCCTCATCTGTAAAATGGACATAGTAACATTTGTACAAACTACCTTATGTGGTTGTTTTGAGGAAAGTACTTTGTAAGGCTAAAAGCTGCGTGTGAATGTGAGTTACGATTATTCAATCAGGATCAGACCCTTTTTCTTGAAATAACCCCGGAGCAGAACATGATATGCATTTAAAGCTGCATGCAAAGATTTAAACTAAAATATAGCCACATGATAGTAAAGACCTCTGGTATGCTGCCAGCCTGCTGCTGCTCCCAAGTGAAGTGTACTTGAATTTCAAACTGATATGTTTACTTCCCAGGCTTAAAGCAGTCAGCAATTTTTAGTATAAGTAGAAGTTGCAATAACCAGCCTCTTAAAATACGTCATATTTACAAAGGCGCATTTTATACTCACATCTTAAAGTAATGTAGGAACATTATTTCATCCATTTTCATCACGTCCTTGTGTGGGAAGGTAGATTGGTATTGTTTCCCTCCAGAACTCTCCAGCTCCTATTTCCAGACGGGAGCTGCCGAAGCATACATGCTTTAAAAGTGCCCGAGAGGAAAGTCAATGGTAAAAAGCGGAACAGAACCAGGGAAATGGCCTCTTAAAGTTATATTGGAAACTGCAGGCCCATAGGGACAAAGAGTTCTATCAGCCTGAATGGGAACAGGGCATGGAAGGTGGGAGGGCCATAGAGAAGCGCATTACCATTGTCAGAATCCTTTCTCTGTCTCACCCCTTCAAGTCTCCATCACTATCAGAGGAAGCTGGCCCGAATGGCCGAAGAAGGATTCAGCCTGGTACACTGGAAAGAGTGCTGGAATTGAAGCCAAAGCACCTGGGTTACTTACTAGCCATGGGACCTTTGGGCAGGTTATTTTACTTATCTGGGTCTCAGTTTCCTCCTGTGGAAACTGAGGCTGTTGGTCTGCATAGGCTCTAAGATCTCTTCCACTCTCTCTCTGATTCTGTCAACGACCTGGATTCCAAATTACCAACTTCAAATAGGGGTCACCTGCTAAATTTATTTTCAATTTGCTGAATATTAAAGGAAGTAGGATAATCCTTTGGTAGTAGTCTAACTCCCTGGGCACCCTAGAATTCAATCAACTTGATGGCTTGCTTTCACTAGATAAATGACTGAAAGAATAAATAAGTTTGCTGATTATACTAATATTGACAAAAGGAGTTGGGGAAATGACCCCATTGCCCTTCTGGAGAGAAAGAGAAAAGAAAACAGCTGTTGGATGGCGCTGGGATAGGTCTGGGGCTTACCCTTGAATGATAATGTGTAGCTATCCAAGTGTAATGATGTCTTTCTCTAATGGGGGCAACCCATTACCCAATTAACCACCTATTTTTCTACCCAGCTGGTAGATGTGACCGGTGCTCCAGGCTGAGAGGAGGGTAGACTGAAAGAAGAGATGGGAGGAGCAGACAACCATGAATTGGAAAGGGGGTTGGGGTATTATGGCTAGAGAATGGAGTCTGGGTAAGAAACTGACCATACCCTGGAAAGTTGGCCATTTTTATTCTTTAGAGCATGGGAAGAGAGCCTATACCCTAAGTTAAAATTTCTTTTGGGAAATTACAATGTTACTGGTGTTAACTAAGGAGAGAGAAGGGTTGATCTGGCCTTCAGTTAATAGAAAGAGTGGATCACTTTGTACATAGAATCTGGATTCAGTGGCCTCAAAGACCATGCTAATCCAATTCAATAAAGATTTACTAAGCACCTATCATGTGCCAGGCACTGTGCTAAGCTCAGGAGAAATAATCGATCAAAAGAAAGACAGTTGCCAACTTCTAAATCAATAGAGCTGAGGCTAGAGAAAGGTGGTTGACCTGGAATAAATAAAGTTGGGGCCATCTCTGGATTTTACACTCTTTTCCTTCCCACCCCTACCTTTTACCAATCTATCCAAGTATTAAGCATTTATTTTTCTCCCTCCTCCATCCAAAAAGAAAAGTAATAATAAAATAAAACGCTTGTAACATATACGTAGTCATAGATTCCCCACATTGGCTATATCCAAAAACATATGTCTCCTTCTGCATCCTTCTAGCATCAGCCCTCTGTCAGGAGGTCAGTAGCATGCTTCATCATGGTTCCTCTGGAGTCATGGTTGGTCACTACAGTGATCAGAATGCTTAACTCTTTGCAAGCAATTTGTTTTTACAATGTTGTTACATCATAAATTGTTCTCCTGGTTCTGCTTACTTCACTGTGCATCAGTTCATACGAGTCTCCCTAGGCTTCTCTGAAACTGCCTCATCATTTCTTGTGGCACAATAATATTCCATTATGTTCACATATCTTAATTTGTTCAGCTGCTTGGCAATTGATGTATATTCCCTTAGTTTCCAGTTCTTTGCCACTAAAAAAAAGAGATGCTATAAATATTTTTTGTTCATATAGGCCCTTTCCTCTTTCTTTTATTTGTTTGGGGTGTAGATCTAGTAGTGGTAATTCTGGATCAAAGGGTATGCATAGTTTAGCAATGTTTTAGTCATGTCCCAAATTGCTTTCCATAATGGCTCCACAAACAATGCGTTAATGTGCCTGTTTTCTCAGAGTCCCTCCAACATTTGTCACTTTTCTTTTTTTTGTCATTTTTGTGAATGTAGCCAATCTGATAGATATGAAGCAGTCTATAGCCCTCTTCTTGACCAGTTGGCCTATTACAAGAAGGCTCCTAGAAATAGCACAGAATTTTAGTACTAGAAGAGACTTTAAAGGTAACCTAGCCCAACTCCATGTTTTAAAGATGAGAAAATGAAGGCCCTAAGAGGTAACTTGCCCAAGATCACAAAGTTTGTTAGTGGGAGAATGGTTATCCAGATTCTTTGAATTAATCCTTCATTTGGGCATCCACTCAATGTGCTAGGAGCCATCCTCCAAGTTTCTCCATATTACATGGGCAACAACACAGCATGCACACTGTCCATTGGTTGTCCTTCCATCTTGACCATCCCACCTCCTTTTCTAGCCATATATCTCTGAATAACGCTATTTAATTCAATAATTACTCTGCTTCTTATAGTTCTTCATTGGTAGTATGCTACAACCTACCGCTGCCCACCATATACATCTATATTGCCTTTTGGGTGACCCACAATTTAGGCTGTCCTCTGCAGTGAAAAATACTAATTTTCATTTCACACCAAGTTAAAAACCATCAAGGGAGAGAATTAAGAGGATTGCAATTTTCCATCAGCTTTAGTGTTTGTCTTTTTTTACTTCCTATAAGAAAAAAACAGACTTGATTTTTCCATGAATTTAACCTCCCTTTGAGAATGGAGACTTCTGTCTTTTAAGAACCATGTGGAATTCAATTATTCTTAAAACTTGAAATTTCTTTAATTTATATGAGATATAGCATACATTATTCATAGCACTTTTCCTCTCCAGAAACTACCTCTTTATTGGATGTCAAATGAAGGCAGAAGCCAGGTTTGTTGTTGTTGTTGTTTTTACAATAACAGTACTTTGCATGTTCTTGAGGCTCTATAATTTGCCCAGTTTTCACATTGCATTCATTCATTTTCTGTTCATAATAACCCTGTGAAATAAGAGGCATAGGTGGGGATGGAGCAGTAGGAAGGATGCTGGTAAAAATTTAATATCCGGGATACCTGCACACATATACTTTTTTTTTTACATTCCAATTTCAGAAATTTATTAGCTTCATGATCTTTTTTAAAAAATATATCTTATGGGGCAGCTAGGTGGCTCAGTAGATAGCGTTCCAGCCTTGGAGTTGGAAGGACCTGAGTTCAAATCCGGCCTCAGACATCTGACATTAGCTATGTGACCCTAGGCAAGTCACTTAACCCCAATTGCCTCACCAAAAAGCAAACATATATATGTATATGTATGTGTATACATATATATATGTGTATATTTTATTTTTCCCCAATTACATTCTAAAACAATTATTTGACATTTTAAAAAAAGTTTTGAGCTCCAAATTCTATCCTTCCCTCCCTGAGATGGTAAGCAATCAGATAGGGGTTATACATGTGCAATCATGCAAAATATTTCCATATTAATCCTCATATACAAGAAGACTCAAATAAAAGAAAAAGAATGAAAGAAAGTGAAAAATATCATGCTTCAGTCTGTATTTAAACAATATGGGTTCTTTCTCTGGATAGTATGGTTGATCATTAGGCCTTTGAGATTCTCTGGGATCATTGTATTGTTGAGAATAGCTGTCTTTCACAGTTCTTCATTGAACAATATTGCCGTTACTGTGTACAACATTATCCTGGGCCTATTCACTTCACTTTGCATCAGTTCATGTAAGTCTTTCTAGGTTTTTTCTGAAATCATCCTGCTTGTCATTTCTTATTGCTGGGCTTATCCTCCAAGTGTCTCTAGCTTGCCAAGCCACATCAGTGCATGCATTGGGCTGGCATAGCTCCCAAGACCTAAGCAACATTTTCTTGCCAGGTCAAGACCTTACAACAAGACTTTACTGGAAGAATGCTAGGTGGTGTGCCACAGACATCTTTGTCTTAGAAGTTCGCTTGAGCCCTGGGTTTTACACAATAGAATTACCCACTCTTCCTGCTGCTTCTCACTCTGATTGAATGGCTTCTCCAGAAACCTCCATTTAGGAATGGTGGCTAGATCAGCTGGGTCTCATTCCTTGTTCTAAGGCAGGGAGTGTCTTTTTTTCTGCTTGTATTTGTATGTTTCATGCTGTGCCTGCCACATAATAAACACTTAATAAATGCTTATCTACTGACCGATTTTGTTTTGGGACTCAACTTTTTTTTTGTCTCATGAACCCCTTTGGCAATCTACAGACTTCTTTCTCAGAATAGTGCTTTTTAAACAATTTATAAAAGAAGGAAATACAACATTTCAGTTAGAGATTAGTGAAAATAATGATGTATGGTTTTTCCCATCAAAGTTCAACAACCCCCTGAAATCTACCCACTGACCCTTTGACTCCATGCTAAGAACTTCTTCTTTAGTATATTTCTTGAAATTTGTATATCCTTAAATAAATGTATTTCTATAAGTAAATATATCCCAATGCTGTGAGCCTGAACATCTCGTCTGTAAAAATGAAAGGGCAGGGCTAGGTGGTCTCTAAGATTTCTTCCAGCTCTAAATCCTGTGGTCCTATGATCCTTTGAAGTATTTATCTTTTAAAATATGTGATAAAAATGTAAATAGTAAATATATATGTATATAGATATCTCAAAAAGTAGTGTGGTGTAGTAGATAGACAGTTTAGCCTAGGAACCAGGGAGATGAGTTCAAGCCCTGCTTCTGATACTTACTGGCTGTGTTACTCTTGGCAAGCCACCCAACTTCCCAATGCTCTGAGGCAGCTCTCCAAGATTTGTATTGATAGAAGGAGTTTCCTTGTTTGGATTTCCCTATACCAATGAACTGTACGGATGAAATCATAGACCTAGGTTAAAAAAAAGAATTGATAAAGCAACATGCTTTAGCAGATAGAGGGCCGACCATGGAATCAGGAAGCCCTAGGTTCAAGTGCTATCTCTGACACATATTAAATAGCTTGGTGACCCCAGGCAAATTATTTAACCTCTGAGAGCTCCACATAACTCTGCTAGGACTGTAAGTGACATACCAGTTACTGGTCTCTATTGGTGGTGAGGATTTCCACAGTGGGAGTTCCTTTGAACCAATGATCACAGTGATGGTGGGGGGGAGGGGTAGAGACAAGAAAACAGAGAGAAAGAGAGACTGATAGACAAAGACACACGGAGAGTGAAAGAAGACAGAGAGACAAAAAACTCAGAACATATCTTCATCCTTTCCCGGGCTGCACTGCTGCCTCATCACAGGATTTTCTCTACCAGGTCCCAGAGCTGAGTATCTTCTCCCTTCCCTTTCTCCCCCTTCTTTTCAGCTCTCTTTTTTGTGTTGTCTTCTTGTAGAAGACTAACATTCTTGAGGGAAGGGGCTGTCTTCTTTTCAGCTTCTATTTGTATTCCTAGTGCTTAGTGCATAAAAGTGCCTGGCATATAATAAATGCTTAATGGGAGTCTGTTGACTGACTGACTGACTGGTATCCAGCCTCCAGTTTCATGGCTGTACTCGAACTGGTTACTAGGTTCCTTAATGTAATTGTCCAGGTGTCAGTGGCACTTGTGCCCACTAAGAGCATTGAGTGCTAGACCAGAAAAGAAAAGACTATGCTATTCAGCAGAAATTCCATTCAATTTATTAAAATTATTATAAATTATCATAAAATTCAATGCATTTATTAAGTGCCTACTACGTGCCAGGCACTTTGCTAGGGGCTGGGGATCTAGTGACAAAAATTAACAAAAATCCTGCCCTTCAGGGGTCTTACATTCTACTGGAATTAATCCATTCCCACTCGGTGCCTTAGAGGAAACCAAAGGGAAAACGGTTCTAGTCACTTCTCTATCTAAAGGAAGAGGAGAGCCTCTCAAACTGAGTTAAACACTTTTGGAAGCCTGTCGCTGAGGTTTCTTGAAGTGGCTCAGCAGCAGCAGCAGCAATCCATTCACCCAGCATGGCAGAAAAACAGTTCTAGCATAAAAACAAACTCTGATCCTTCTCTATTTAATCTCTTGCCCAACAGCTCTGGGTAGAGACAGTTGTGAGCTCCAGGTGACACACATAGCAATGATCACAAGCTTCCACACCATATCGCCGGTGTGCTGTATATTAATGTCTGGTAATTTAATGGCACCTGTAGGCATAAACAAAGGTTTATTAAAATAGTGAGTAAAACATTCCTGAACACTGGACTACTTTTTTTAAAAAATTCTATTCCATATTCTGAAATTAGAAACCCTTTCTTTGGATGAGAAAACAAAAGATACTGTGTGAATCAACACTGGAATAATTTTACTCAGTTACAGCCCAGAGCAAAGACTTTACCTACATCTGTATTCAGAATCACTTGATTTGGGGGGGAAGGGTGAGAGGAATTTCATAACAGCAATCAATCAATAGACATTTATTAAGCACCTACTACATGCCAGGCACTAATCTTTTTCTACATGTCATCTTCAATATATATTGTGTGTGTGTTGTGTACATATGAAAAACAGCATGGTTCCATGGATGGAGAATTGGACTCCAGAAGACCTAGGTTTAAGCCCTATTTCTGGCACACACTGACTACCTAGTCTTGTTCAAATCAGTTAACCTCTTAGGGCCCCAGGAAACTGTCTCTACAAGGGAACGTTTCATAGAAGGGACTGGACTACACTGAGAGAGGAAAGTTTCTAGTTGGGCACTCCCTACACTGATGAAATCATAGGTCTGATAGAAAAAAATGTTTGGATATGTATATGTGTGTCTTAGTATATAAAGATAGCATGATTTAGTAGGTAACTGTTCCCCTGCCCCCATGTGACCCTGGGCAAATCACTTATATTCTCAGTGTCCATCCCACCCCCACCTCTCTAAGATTACCAATTGCACAAGAGACATTTGCTGATCAGCCTCAGTGGAGAGAGTTTCTAGACTGGGAGTTCCCTACAGATAATATCGTAGTTCAAGACTCTCCAATAATGAAAGTGAAGGAATTCCACCAAGATCATACATCCTTCTTGCACAGGTTCCTTCGGAATGTTTCCAGTCTCAATATAGCACAATTTAGAGTCATTCCAACTTCCTTCAAAATTGATAGCTTGGAGTGGTTGACAGTACTTACTCTTTCGTATTGATCACCAAGGTCCGGATTAACGTGACATCATTAGGGATATGGAGTCTGCTGTCTCTTGCTTTGCAGCTTGGGGCAGGCAAGCCCAAGATTTGCCTCTTGCTGGGACTTTTACCAGAGCCCCTGAATTGCTTCAAGTCTACTTTTTTCCAGCAAATCCTCAACACAGCCTCCAAATTAATATTTCCAAAGCACGAGTCTAATCATATCATTCCCTGCTCAAGAAGCCACAGTGGTTCCCTCTCAGCTCTAAGATAAAATATAAATCTCCTCTCTTTGGCATTAAAAGCCACTCACAGTCTGGTCCCAATTTATTTTTCCAGTATGATTATACCTTTTGGACCTCATGCATACTAGACTCTAGTCAAACCAGCCTGCTTGCCTGTCTCCACACCTAACATTCCATCTCTTATCTCTATGTCTTTGTATAGCTTGTACATAGCAAACCCATGCCTGGAATGCCATTCTCCTTCATGTCTGCCTCTTGAAACTTGCAGCTCCCATCAATACTGATCTGCTACCTCTTATAAGAGTCTTTTCCTGAATTCCCTAATTGAGTGACGTCTAATTACGTTGTATTCACTGTACACACACACACACACACATATGCATATACATATATATATAAATATTATTTATATATTTGTATATGTGTTTTAAGTTCCTTGAAGACACAAGACTACAGATTTAGAGGGAAGGTACTTAGGAGTCATTTAACCTAACCCCCTTATTTTGTATTTGAGGAAACTGAGGCCCAAAAGACAAGGTGACAATTATTGGTGGAGCTAAGGATTGCTCTAGTCATTCTGGAAAGTAATTTGGAATGATGCAAAGAGACGGACTAAAATTTCTTACCCTTTGACCCAGAGAGTCCACTGCCAGGCTTGCTCAAGGAAGTCAAGGAGAAAAAGAACCATCACATGCACCCCAAAATATTTATATTGCTTTTTGGTAATAGCCAAGAAATGGAAACAAAGTTAAGTAAGAAGAGACGACATGTACAATGACTTCAATAATGGTATTGTAGGTGAACTGGCCTACAGGGGTCATTCCTTAGAGAATATGAACAGATATTCTCTACTTTTTCCCAACCAGCAACACGTGGTGGCAGGTGCTGCATTGCATGATGATGAGGAGTCCCCTAATTGTCTATTAATCGATCATGTTTGAAGAGGCCTCTGAGCTAATCATTTATTGTTCAGTTGTTCAGTCCAACTCTATGTGACCCTATGGATCATAAGGTCTGTGGGTTTTCCTTGGATACTGGAATGGTTTGCCATTTCTCTCTGTAGTGGATTAAGGCAAACAGAGTTTAAGTGACTTCCCAGGATCACACAGCTAGTTAAATGTCTAAGGCTGGATTTGAATGTGGGTCTTCCTGACTCCAGGCCCAGCACTCTACCCACTGTACCACCTTGCTGCCTCTAAGTCCACCATAACTGATACCAAATTCTCCACAACTCAGTACTCTGGAAGTTCAGTCTCAAAGATCAGAAATAGGTGGGCCATGGGGTAGTGGTGGTCCAATCCATCTGTATGTGTGTCCCTGCCTAGAAAGACCTTCATATTTGTGTAATCAGTCAGCCAATCCACAAGGATTTATGAAGCGATTAAGCTGACATGGTAGCTCTTGAGTTTCAGTTGTTCCCTCTCTACACATGTCAGGCAACAGATTGACAGTGGGTTGATTCAGAGGATCTGTCACAAGTGTGGCTGTGTGTCCCCTCCCCCCCAAAAAAGTGGGACTCAATGGATACACATTACCATAAGAATAAAGACCCAGGTTATTTCATTGTGAGGAGGGGGTGCCACCATGCTCTCTCAAAACTGCTCTTAACTCTAAATCTATCATCCCATGATCCAACAGGGCAGGGATATTCCATGTCAGGGAGGGTGGGAGGTAATGAAGGTTGTTCCCTAAAAAAGAAGCACTGGGAAGAATTCACCAATGGAAGAAGGAGGCTGGTGTGGTAGAGAGATGTTCTAAGATAAGAAGGCTGCAGGAACCAATGGATATTCCAGGGTGAGGAGGCCTAGGGAATGAAGGAGAACTCCATGATGAGATGGACACTGAGGCATGGTGTCAAAAGTCTGGAACATCAGAAGCAGAACCAAGATGGGAATGAAGGTTGACCAGCCTAGCCCTCTCCCTAAAATGGAATCCTGGGAAGGACTTACTGAATTTCTGAGGGGCTTACCACATTGGAAGATATCCTACTATTGTCAGCTGCAAGCCTTTTGTTCGGAAGCAAGAACATTTGATCATATTCTCCCTGGGAAATGGTTAGAGGGCAACGCTTCCTGAGGGGACAGGGAATAAGGTTTGAATTGGAAGACAAGCAATTACAAACCAAAAACCAGGCTGAGGTGGTACCGGGGTGTCTACAGGGTGATGAAATTCAGGAAGCCAGGAAAAAGAGGAAAACTGCCAAACCAAAGATTCGGGCCAGAGGGTCAGTACTAGATTAGGCACTACTAAATTTCGCCTTCTGATTCTCAGTTACATCGTTGGTGAATTTTCCCCTTCTGGCGCTTCTTTCTTTTGGCATTGCTGCTAATTTATAGTTCTATTTGAACAATGAAACTTAAAGGCAGAGGCTGAATTTATATAACACTTTGATATTAGTATTTCTACCCTGCAATCTTCCTGAGTAAGAAGAAAGCTTCACTCACTACTCAATGGTCAATGGTCATCACTACTCTGTCAAAACATCAATGGATTTTGCTTTATATAGACACATTTGGTACAAGAATGCTTAAGTGTTCTTATTTTAATAATTTCAACTCCCACAGAGACATTTTTGAAAATAAGATATTTTACATGAATTTTTCTTCTGGTTATTTTATGAAAAAAGAAAAGAAAAAGAAAAAAAAACCTACCTCCATTTCCTTCCATGTTCTCTCCCCGCTTATCCCACAGCATATAGAATTGAAAAAGAGAAAGGTCCGTTTAAAATAGATGTGGTAACAGGAAAGTAATGCACGTATTCTTCACTATTCCCCATGGGTTTACTTTCTAAAAAACTCCTGATAAAATGCAAACATCTTGCTTAGGAAGGAGAACTTGGGAATTTATTCACTATCAATAATGCTATATTTACCAGCAGCTTGCATAGTTGATAAAGGGCCGGTCCTGGAGTCAGATTGACCTCACCCAAGTCTGATCTCTGATACATGCTAGCTGTGTGACCATAAAGAGAGTGACTTTTCAATATTACTAGGCAATCTTCTAATTTTAAATTAGAGTCTTAGAGTTTAAGACTTGGAAGTTACATACAAATTACTGGTTTGCATCTGTGAAGGGAGTTTCCACACCAGGAATTCTCTATGCTGATAACTCTATAGGTCCATGCCAGAAAAAATTAAATTAAATTAAATTTAAATTAAAACAAACAAACCCCACCATATTGGGAGGTCAATAGAACTGGTAAAAGTTCAACAACTCAAAATTGTGTCTGGTTTACATTTTGCCATCTTCCATGCTATCATTCCTTTCTGCAACCCAGTAACATCAGCCTCCTTGCTGTTCCTTGAACATAACCAGCCTTCTCCTGACTCCAAGTAATTTTACTGGTTTCGCCCCATATCTGGAACTCTCCCTCCTCATCTCTCCCTCCTAGCTTCCCTGGCTTTTTTCAAGTGTCTGCTAACATCCCACCTTCTGCAAAGAGCCTTTCCTGGTTCTCCTTTCATCTTAGTACCTTCCCACTGAGACTACCCTCTGTTTGTCTTGTACAGGGATACCTCATTTTACACTTCATCGTGCTGCACAGATATTGTGTTTTTTACAAATTGAAGGTCTGTGGTAACCCTGCCTTGAGCAAGTCTGTCAGCGCCATGTTTCTAACAGCACGTGCTCACGTTCTGTCTCTGTGTCACATTTTTGGTAATTTTCACAATATTTCAATATTTTAAACTTTTTCATTGTTATTATATCTGCTTATGGTGATCTATGATCAGTGATCTTCAATCAGTGATCTTTGATGTTACTATTGTAATTGTTTTGGGGCACCATGAACGGTACCCATATGAGGCAGAGAACTTAATTGATAAATGTGTGTGTTCTGCCTCTTGGTGGTGGCCATTCCTGTCTCTCTCCTTCTCCCCAGGCCTCCCTAATCCCTGAGACACAACAATATTGAAATTAGGCCAATTAGTAACCTTACACTGGCCTCTAAGTGTTCAAGTGAAAGGGAGAGTCAATCCATGTGGCAAACTTCATTGTTGTCTTATTTTGAGAATTTGCCACAACCACCCCAACCTTCAACAACCACCATCATGATCAGTCAGCAGCCATCAACATGAGGCAAGACCCTCCACCAACAAAAGGATTATGATTCCCCGAAGGCTCAGATGATGGTTAACATTTTTAGCCATAAAGTATTTCTTAAATAAAGTATTTACATTGTTTTTTAGACACAATACTATTGCATACTTAACATGCAACATAATGCAATAATATGCAATAATCATATGCAATAAATAAATAAATAATATAATAGACTACAGTATAATGTGAAGGTAACTTCTATATGCACTTGGAAACAAAAAAAAAATTTGTGTGACTTGCTTTATCGTGATATTTGCTTTATTGAGGTGGTCTGGAACTGAACTTACAATATCTCTGAGATATGCCTGTATATAGCTTGTTTGTACTAAGTTGTTCGCATGTTGTTTCTCCCATCAGAATGTGAAATCCTTGAGAGCAGGGACTGTTTTTTGCCTTTCTTTGTACCCTAGCTCTTAATGCAATGCCTACCACACAATAGATGCTTAATAAATGCTAGCTGACTGGTTTGGCTGGAATGCAGAGTGAATGAAGCAGAGTAACGTTAGAGAAGCGTAAAAAAGACATATTAGAGCCGGATTGTGTACCAAAGTAAACAAAGCATCCTAAAGTACCAAAAAGAGGAATTTGTTTTTTATCCTAGGGGCAATGGAAACCGCCTGAATTTCTTAAGAAGAAGCTAACCAAGGTCATACTAGACTAGAGTAGGAGTGCTGGGCCTGGAGTTAGGAAGATCTGAGCTCAGATACTACTTTAGATATGAACGTTAAATACATAAACACTAATTAGCTTTAGAAATGTCTATTTTGCAACCGTGTGGAGGATAGATAAAAAAGGGGAAAATTTGGAGGCTGAGAGCCCAGCGAGGAGGCTAATAGAAGAGTCCAGGTGAAAGGTGATAAGGATCTACCGTCCTATATGCTTAAAGAGAATGGGGATTGAAGTGAGAGAGGCAGTAGAGATAGATTCAATCAGATATGACAATCCATTGGATATGGGAGATAAGGAAAAGTGAAAACTGGTATTACTAAGTTAATAAGCAGCTTAATTAAAATAAAAAAACTATAATGGAAGATGGTGCTATCCTTACATGTCACAGGGTTAGAGTTTTCTTAGATATTGCATTAATTTACATTTTGAAAGGGAGAGAATTCTTTTCTTTTATTTTTTCTCTACATTTCAAAATATTTTGTGCGAGAGAAAGTTAGGCTTTTGTTGGCTACAAGCTTTCAACTCCTAAATCATTTAAAATGGGAATGTGGTGGGAAGGAGGGCAGACAGAAGGGAAAAGAGAAATCTGTCCTCCTCAACACCAGTGTGGGGGCAAAGGCAAATCCTCTTTACTTAGGGGATTGACTGAAAGCAGAAAGCATGATTTTAAGTTTTGTCTTTCCCTTTAGGAAAAGGTCTACTACCCACACTGTTCAACAATTATTGGGCCCATAAGGTGTGTAGTAAGTATGATGGAAAAATCTGATACTCTCTATTTTCCAGGGTCACCACCTCTGCAAAAAACGTCTCCAAACATTCTTCTGAATGAGTCTGTTCTCACCAGTAAGGCAGCTAGAGAGACTCAGAGCACTTCGAGGTGTTTATAAAAGAAAACACCAAGGTCTGAAGCTTCGTTAGTTTAATATCATCAGCCACTTTTCCCAGGGTGAGGAGAGGAGAGATATCCATTTCGGTGGGCAAAGGAAGCTTCCTTTATCAGCTCTCTGGAAAAGGTTAAAGTAGAGAAATACTATTTTCCTTACAAGGCTCAATAAATAATTCATAACAGCTATAAATCTCAATGAAAATGAAACCTTTTGTTTTTTTGTTTGTCTTAGTGAGCCTCACTCCTAACTTTCAGGAATACATGCCCTAATTAAGTTCATCTGACTTCCCCCATATCCGAAGGAGCAAGATAAGCCATATACAGAGAGCTGCACCACTTTGTCTTCATCTGATTGTCTTTGAACCACAATCCCCAGGATCTCATTCTGATGGGAGCCCTCTTCCAGCACTCACTTTTCCTCCCAGCCCTGGAGGAGTGCAGATGTGCCCCCTCCTATCTTGACTATGTCTAGTCTAAGGGCAGATGGTCCCCCATGCTTCTGCTGGTTCCCTGCCACCACCACCTTCCCCCTCAAGCTCAAAAATTCCTAGTCGTGGCTCAGATGCTATGAGCCAGGATGGATGCTTTTCCAATGAGTCAGGTGTGGGATTTCATCCTCTCATTATCACACAATTGTACTACCATACGTCTTAACCTGCTTTTAACAAAACGGTGAAATTGACGTTACTCTATGGCAGCTTTGTACCTTATATTTATGAGTTCTGTTCCCCCTTTCATGAACATTTTTCAGGGGGTTGTACCCTCGGCATATTTCCCCACCTTCTACCCCGTCAGAAGTGTCCCATACTCTGACCTTCCCATGTCTTCCTCCTTCCTCTTTCACTCCTCGCTAAGAACAGGCATCTGAATGTCTTTCTTTCAAGTGAGGCAATCTGGAAGAGTGTCTCCATTTTTCCATGAAGGATTTACATTATGGACTGAAAATAATTTATATTCATAGACTTAGACCTGAAAGGAACCTGTGGAAGTCACCTAGTCCAACTCCTTCATTTGACAGGTGGGGAAACTGAGGCCTAGAGTTGGTTGTGTACCTTGTCTAATGTCACACAGGTTTGTAAGGGCAGAGATTGGAAACCAAGCCCTCTGGGTCCTATAGCCTTTTCTCCCATGACTTTCTCAGCTAGTAGGACACAAAAGTGTAAGGGAGTATCATTTGGGAAGTTGAGATAGTCAATTAGCTAGCATTGGGGAGTGCACTGAAAAACATGTCACCATTGCTCTAGATCTGGAAAGCACCACAGAGGTCATCTGATTCAAGCCCCTCCTCTTATAGATGAGGAAACTGAGGCCCATGGAGGTTCAATGACTTACCCAAGGTCAAACAGATAGTCAGCGTCCAATACAGGATTTGAACTCAAATTCTCTATCTCTACAGCCAGGGCTCTTTTTAGTCATAATAATAACGATGATGATAGTGACTTACACTGTACTTTAAAGTTTGCAAAGCACTTTACAGATGTCTCATTTGATCCTTATGACAACCCTGAGAGACAGGTACTATTATTATCCTGATATTACATATAAGGAAACTGAGGCTGAGAGAGATTGGGTGTTTTGCACAGGGTCACACAGTAGGTATCTGAAGCAAGATTTGAACTCAGGTCTTCCTAGTTCCAGATCCAGCATTTCATCCACTGTACCACCTACCTGCCTTGAAATAAATTTATCAAGCTGCATATGTTTTCATACATGTGTTCATTGTATATGTGTGCATGCCTGGGGTGTGTGTGTGTGTGTGTGTGTGTGTGTGTGTGTGTGTGTGTATGTGTGCATGTGTGAAACAGAGATAGAGAGAAAGAGAAGGGAGAGGGGAAGAGGGGAAGGGGGAGAGAGTATGTGTGTATATCTAGTCTCTAGATATGTGATCCAGGGAATTCTATTGGTTACACTGGATATAGAATCATAGTCCCTGGGTTTGTATCTTGCCAAAGTCATTTATTTCTTTGGCACCATTAAGCAAGTCATTTAATCTCTCTCAGCCTCAGCTTCTTCATCTGTAAGATGAGAGGGCTAGATGAACTTTCCCTTCCAGCCCTAATTCTATGATTTTAATTAACTTCCTTGGACTTAGTTTCCTCCTCTATAAAATGGGAAGAATGATACATCTATCATACTTCATAAGGTTTTGTGACAGGTATTTGGTAAACCTTACAATGCTATATATTGGTAAAATTACCATATTCTCCTTGTTGTGGTGGTCATCGTCATCATTACCATCATCTTCATCATCTATCTGAAGCTTGAAAGCTGCTGGAATGACAAAATCCATAGCTAAACCCTTACTCAGTCTACAATAAATTAAGAGATCTGAGTCTCTGCCCGGTTGGGTCATATTGGAACATTCATTCCTCTCTAGGGTCCTGGAATTGAGCTAGTTCTCTTGACAGCTGGCAGTTACCCTAATTGAAATGAGGGTGGGGAAAGATGGCAATGTCAAGGAGTTGCTTTTTTTTTTGAGAGCCTGGGAAAGGAAATTGATGGTAATTTTTTAGACATGGGAAATTCGTAAAAGGACTGTTCTTTGAGGTGAGGAAGTTAAGGAGCATGGGAATTAAGGAGCATCTTAGTTTGATGTATATATTGGAACCTATATTTTAAAACCAGTCTATTTGTTAATTGGCTAATGAGAACTGCTCAAGAATGAAAAAAAAAGTTTAACTCAAGTCTCAAAAACAACAAAGTTAGAAACACCTTTTTATTGATTTCAAACAATGGTATTCAAAAACAATTAAGGTAATGATGGATTTTTTAAAACTCAATGATTTTAAATTGCTTTCATTGTTAACTCATTATCTATTAAATCAATAAAATTGTTTTCGAAAATTTTTTTAATGCCCATATTCTAGCTTATCTCCACTTTGGGACAGGTCCCACACACAAATGGGTGGATGGGCCAGGCCTTTTTGAATGATTTGTGGTGTGCATATGGCCTGTAACATATGTTATATACCAAGATTTAGTCAGGGAAGGATTTAATTTGCATCCCCTAATGGTTTAGTTGCAGTCATGCCTGAAGGCAGAGAAATAGACTAGATTTTGTACTGCTTGATTTTTTTGACTAGCAAGGGCTAAGGGAAACTGGAACAGAATTCTTGATATAAGCGGGGTGGGGGATGGAGGGAGAGAGGAGGAATTATCAGTTTTGCCTTTATATTTAAACAGTTTTCTGTCCTTTTCTCCCCAACTTCTCCCTCTCTGCACTCAGAACCTTAGCTTCTTCCATTTCTAATGGGTTTCACTGAAGTGGTAATGCTCCCCACCCCCCAAAGCAACAATAACAAAAACAAACAAAAATCCAATGAATAATCTAACATCTAAAGGTTCTTTTATTCGAATGGTCTTCAAATCAGACCTGGGTTTGAATCTTAGATTTTTGGCCCTGGGCAAATCACTTAACTTCCTGATCCTCAGCTTTTTCACTGCTATATAAGGGTGATACCATGCATACTCCCTATTCTGTGGGGTTATTGTGAGGAAAAAGTTTTGTTAACCTTTAAAGCACTTTATATATGTGAACTCTTATTATGGACATTGCTAATGATAAAAGGACTCAGAATCTGATGGGAAGACAAATGTATAGTATCCTAAATAGGGGATATACTTACATTTCAAAGCTATCTCTTCCCGGTGGTAATTGGCTGGGTTTCAAGTAATCAAGTTCATTTGTTAATTCAACAAAAAATGATTAACTATCTGATAGGTGGTAGATACTGGGGATACAAAGAGCAAATGAAAAGTAGCACCTGCCTTCAAGGACCTTACATTCTACTAGAGTAAAAAAATTAAAAAGATAACCATCTCCTTTCCATCACTATCATCTCCCCCAAATACTCACATGTCATTTCCTTCTCAGATACTAAACTAACCAAATAATTAATCTTCACTGTCATTTTTTTTTTTTGTAATTATAGTCTTCAGTCATTTGTGTTTGATGCAGGAATTTAAACATCAACACATTGAACCTGATCTTCTGTATGTAGGGAAAATCCACAAAGGGAAGAAAAGGGGGGAAAAGCATTTCTTCTCTTCTTCCTATGCATGGCTAACTTTCCCAACCCTGAGCAAACCTGGGAAGAACTTGCCTGATCCTACTGTTGATTGACTCACACATGAGTTAGATAATGAACTACTTACAATGGAAAACCAAAGAAATCTGCCAAATCAGCGTTCACTTTATCCCAAACATGGTAACGCCTCCAAAGCTAGATGCCTTTTTCATACTCTGCCTTTGATGGGGAACCTCCAAGAAATGAACCTTTAGCCCCCTTGGAATACAATAACAACCTTTAAAGGATACAGTCACATTTCTTGTGCCTTATGTTTATATATATAATAAATTATCTTCAAGAAAAGTCAGTTGGCACTGGACATGGTGAAAACAAAGGAATATCAAAAATGGAATTGATTCTATCATAATAAATAGGAAAAGACTCATCGCTGATAGGAGTCTTTCTTTGTACAGAGGGAAAATATAGACTACCAAACAGAGTAAGGATTAAAGTTAAGGGGCAGCTAGGTGGTGAAGTGGATAGAGTACCGACCCTGAAGTCAGGAGGACCTGAGTTCAAATCAGGCCTCAGACCACACTTGACTCTAGCTATGTGACCCTGGGCAAGTCACTTAACCCCAATTGCCTAAAAAAAAAAAATTAAAGTTAAAAATACAAAACTGGAAGAAAGAATTAAAATGAATTAAGCCTGATGCATTTAAGCTATTGATGTCTAAAAATGGGGAAAAGGTAGAAGAACAGATATCAATGGACAGAATATAACAATTTACTGAAGAAGTTTAATGGGTGTTAATCAACTATCATGATGGGGAGAACAACAGAGACTAGAAAATAACTTGGTAAATAAATAGTTGATCTTTTTTTTACAAAAAAAAAATAAAAAGATATGACAACGAGGGCTATTGCCCACTAAAATAGAACATAACTTAATTTGTAAAATATTATAGATGAGGATGGAGGAAGATTATGAGTAGTATTGCTTCATTTAACAGTAAGGAGGGAGTTTAAAGAAACATTGGCAATAATAATAATAATTAGCAAAGTCATCCCAAGTGGAAGGAGGGCACAAACACATGAAAAATGAAAAATATCTGTAAATAAATTTTTTATAAAATTTTTGCCATTAAAGACAGAGAAGTCACTGTATTTGGATTGTAGCATAAGGGAGTGAAAACATCACTGACAGAAAGAGTATCCAGACTAGACCAAGTACACACAGACTACAGCAGCAGAGTACGTTTCTCTTTGGTTTTTGCATCTCCAATCCCTAGCACAATACCTGGTATTTGGTAGGTGTTGAATAAATGTTTGTTGGAGAAATGGGTGGGAATTACAAAGAGGCAAATTTAGATTTGATCTCAGGAAAGGTAAAAAAGTTCTCCCCTATTCACCTTTATTATAAGTTATACTTTTTTTTTCATTCTTGAGCAGTTTTCGTTAGCAGTTTTCATACAGAGTCTAGATGACCACTGGTCTGGGATGTTATAGTGAGCATTCTTTTGGGGTATGGATTGGAATCGATGGTTACTGAGGTACCTTCTCAGTCTGAAAGTCTGATTCTGTGAGGCTTGTATTTCTATGTAGGTTACCAAAGAAAACAGTCTTTCTTGAGATAACAGACGTGCTTTAAGGAGAAAACAAAGAAGAAAAAGGATATGGAAAAGGCAGAGGGAAATCCTAACCTGTATCACAAGTTAAGAGAGTGGGTTTACAAGGATTTACTGCAATTCTCCACTAGGTATGTCACATATTATATAGAGCTTACACTTATAATGACACAGACATGTGTGAGTCTCCTAGCTATCTCATCAACCCAAGCCTTCAGAGTGACATAATTCCACATGGCAGAGAATAATACTGTGCCATGAGCAAAAAAACAAAAAAAATTTAGACCCACTTGGCTAATGTAGAAATAATAGAAAAATGTGACCCAGAAAAAGAAAGGAAGAACCACTGAACATTGGAAACTAAACAAAAGGTACGTCAATCTTTCTGTAGAGGGGAGAATGAGAGCATTTTAGGAGGGGATTGGTTGTTGTGGATCCACAGGTCCCATTAGGTGAAAGGTCATTCAGTAATGGTCAGAGAAAGAAGTAGCGATGACTGGTGATTCCCTAGATTGGTTGTATCTGGTAACATTCCTGATGATTCGTGTGGGATGATTTAAATGATTACCACCACCGGATGCATTACTAAGTATTATGAAGATGGGGAGGGGTGGGAAATGAAGATTTTAGAGTTGCAGATTATACTTTCATAACAGGTTCAGAATAGAAAGGTATATTTGGAAAATGATTTTTTTGGCTAAGAGGTTGGGATTTGGATTTATGAGTGTTCAATGATTCTTAAAGTATCTTTCCTTTACCTATCTTACAGGTCAGTTGTTTTTATCATCAGCTGCTTTGATTATATTTTATTCTATTTTTTCCATCTCTTTGTTTTAGTATTTTTTGCTTTCTGATGGTATCATTGATTCCTATTTGGTCTGTTTTAGTTTTTAGGGTATCTATTACTTGGGTCAAGTTTGTGACTTTTTGAGCTCTTTTATTTTCCTTCTAATTCTTTTCTCCAGTGCTTCTATTTTGTAATCTCTTGTTTCATTTCTTCTAGGTATTCATATAGCTTTTGTGAAAAATCTGTTTTTTTCCTTTGAGTCCACGCTTACCATTGTTATAAAGCTGTTCTGTACTTCTTGGGGGATCGCTAGATCTACAACATTTAAAAAATACTGGTTGGTATCTTCTTTGATTTACTCATCTCTTCAGCCTTAGTTCCTGACTTGGGGCTTTATGCTGGGGCCAGACTCCTCCTGCTTCTGTACTTCTAGGTAAAAGAATTGACCTTGCTTACTCTCCCTGTGCTGACCCTCACTTCCTAGGGTTAAGCTCCCATGAATCTTTGAGAGTCAGAGAGTCACTGCATCTTCAGGGCCCTCTGTGACATCTCAGGACAGAGTCCTGCTAGGGATCTTGGAGCCCCTGGGTACTTGAAGCATCCCAGTCTGTGCCATTCTGGTCATGCCTACTCTCCACAGGGCTTCTAAGGTCCCCACTCTGGGCTTTCTGACCACACGAAGGCTTTCTTGTGGGCAGTGCTGTGTTCTCTTTGACTCTTAACTCAAAGTTGACTCTTAACTCAAAGTTGACTCGACACACATAGGCTGAGCTATGTGTAAGTCTAATCTGTCTTTGATTATTCCAGGAAACTTTGGGTTTGTTTGCCTGAGCTGGTTTTGTTAATTGGTCCCCTTTCCAATATATTGCCCATTGGCAATCTGTGGTGACAGATTGGGAGCTGGGTGGTCTGCTTCCTTTCAGGTAGTCCTCTTGAATGAAAAAAAGGGATTTGGATTTCTGCATACAACTTAAAATATAGAAATGGCGAATTCTTATACTTCCTAGGGTCAGTGGTCTATAAGATCACCCTTTCTATATGTTTAATAGGAATGTATATGAATAGCCTATATCAGATTGTGCGCTGGGAGGGGAAGAGGGGAAGGAGGGAGGGAGGAGGGCAGGAAGAGGTAGAAAAATTGAAAACTCAAAAGCCTATGGAAGTGATTATTAATAAATCAAAATAAATTAATTTTTAAAATCACCCTTTCTGATTTCACTACTATTCTAGACATCATAACAGGATTAAAGAACATGGGTCTGGTACGATTTCAACATATCAAATTCTTTTTCTCCTCCTTTTAAAAAAATATACTTAGTTGCTTCCTGATGTCTGAAATTTTGTCCCTCATATCTAGAATGCACTCCTCCCCACCTGTGCCTTGTAGAACCCCTGACTGTTAAAGGGCAGATGGATGGTGCAGGGCATAGAGTGCTAGGCCTGAAGTCAGGAAGACTCATCTTTCTGAGTTCAAATCCATCTTCAAACACTTACTAGCTGTGTGACCCTGGGCAAGTCACTTAACCTCTTTGCCTCAGTTTCCTCTTCTGTAAAATGAGCTGGAGAAGGAAATGGCAAAACCATTCCAGTATCTCTGCCAAGAAAACCCCAAATGAGGTCACGCAAAGGAAGACACAGTTGAAACAATCGAACAACAAAAAAAGCTACATTTCATGCTTTCTACCTTCTAATGCTTTTCATCGTCTCTCCAATTGTTAGTGATTTCTCTTTCTGTAGGCTTATACTATAAATACCTTTTTTGTGCATTGCATCTCTCCAATGGAATGTAAGCTCTTTGAAGATGGGATTTAAGGGTTAGTTTGCTTTCTTATCCTCATTGCCTAACAAACTGCCTTGTATATACTAGATACTATGAACCTGTTATGTATAATACGTACATACAGCAAACATTAATAAATAGTTGTTGAATTGAATTATATTGGAGACCTTTTTCATTTCATAACAATCAAGTAGAATCAATCAACTAATAAATATGACTAATAGCAGATCTCTGTTTTAGTGAAGGGGCTACGGATGAAGAGAGCAGAATGGAAATCAGAGACGAACTCAATGCTTTAGATGAGGGAACTGAGGCACTAAAAGGCTAAGTAATTTGCCAGGGTCACCCAGATTGCAAAGATTTCAACTGGGGTCTTCCTGACTCGAGTCCAGCATTTTAATCTACCGAGCTATGCTGCCTGAAGGGATAAAGAAAGGGCCTGGGACTGATGACAAAATAAATAAATAAATAAATGAATAAACAAGCAATTAAATAAATAAATAAACAAATAAACAAACAAATAAACAAACAAGTAAATAAATAAATAAATGTGATTAGGAGACCGGCCAATGAGAGTTCAGACCTCGGAGTATATGTGGATTTCTGCTTCTTGAGTTAGGCAAAGCATGTGCTGTTGCATGTTCTATCCTTGCTGCCAATCCAACATGGCTTTGGGGAGCCAATTTCTGGCCATAAATCACTGAGGAATGAAGACTATGTGATGATAAAAAACATTCTGATTGGCTAAGAACCAAGGAGGACCGATTCTATAAAGGCTGGATTGGAACTTAATGTACATGCAAAAGTTCAAGTGAGAGAATATAATCTCTCACTCTTTTCCGTGGTGGCTTTGGATCAAGGAAGACTACTGTGAGTTGCTGGAGAAGAAAAGGAACAGAGACAGCCTTATTTCCCCATCCAGGTGCCATGTGTCCATGGCATCTCTTTCTTGTGGCTCTTTCATGTTTATTCTTTCTTGACAGGAGGTTCATGTGTATATGGAGATAAAATTGACTTGGTTATTACTCTGTATGCTTCAAAAAGTTGAAGATCCTTCAGGGGTCCTTTAAACAACTAGAACCAGTAGCAGAGACCACTGGAGGTGTCAGCAGTAGTAACTGAGTCCAATGAGGAGTAAATACTGAGAATCAACCTCCTTGACCCATCAGTCAACACACTGAATCTTTCAAGGAGCCAGCCCAGCTAAGCAATGCAACATTCAGAAATGAACTTAGTGAAGACTCTTGGAGCCAAAAAAAGCAAATTCATGCCCAGAAGTTACACATGTTCCTCGTATGTGTGTCTTGCCCTAGTACTTTAAGTGCGTGCCCACTTTTTCCAATGTGGACTCTGTGAAGAGTGTGGGAGAATATGCCTCTGATTTAAGGAACAATTTTTTTAAGCTTGAACCCACTTTTCTGAGGGACCTTGTGTGAGAGAAATGGAAAAATGTGCCTCTGAACTGGGGGAGATTTTTGTGACTTCTTCCTTCCTATATCTTCTCAGTAATGATTCCTCTTGTAAGGCTGATTGATGTCAACTGCTTAATTGCTACTGGGGGAAGCACACTGGGTAGGGGCCAGTGAGCAATAGTATCTGAAGACACAGTCCTTAGAATTCTAAGAGGAGGAATAGTCAGTCATCCTTTGGGACCCATCCTGTCAATCTGGGAGAGTGAGCCAGAGAGGGTATTACCCAAATATCAGTGACTTTTACTTTCTATCACGGGATGGCCTGGTTTGCTTTCAGCAAACTATGGGCAGACTAGTTTTATAGCATTTGAGATGTTGCACTATGAATGAACAGTTCTACCTCACATGATTTATAAACATTTTGCTTGCTGTTTTAAAAAAGGGTCAAATTCATAATGAAGAAGCTGAGCTCCTGGAGGATTTGTTAATCTAGATATCACTGCCCTGTCATTTTCAGTAAGGGTCTAGGGCCATGAAAGTAAATGGGATCATTCAGAGTATACACAGCAACTGACTTTCCTTCAAACTGTAAATGTCTTCCTCATTACCAGCAACCATATAACAATCTATCCAGTTCAGCTCCATCAATTAAATTAATCCAATGAAATAAAACTTGAGATAAAGATGATATCTGAAATCATTTTTATTCATGGATAGAGACTACAGAGATTCTTTCAACAGCCTTTAAAAATCTTATGGGTGATGTTGAAAACTTCAACGTACAAGAGCTGATTCAATTTGGGGGGAGGGTGGGGAGTGACTTGATAGAACAGTTTCTGCCCAGAGAACACTACAGCAGCAAACCCCGAAGCAATACCAAGGCAACTTGAGTTATCACATGCTCATTACCTGAATTTTCTAATGCTTGACAATTGAGAAGTATGAATATGCAAAGCTTGTGCCCCTGTCTCATTCAACTCCTCTAGCTTCGGAAGGATAGTCGCTGTGCCCCTGGCTTCCCAGGTTCTGTCTTCCTGAATCCCCCCAAAAGCTGAAAAGGTGGGGGGGAAGGCGTGGCAGTATTTTGTTTATTTGTTTGTTTTATTTTTTTTCCAAACTGAAATAGGATTTTTCCCCCCCCTTTGTGGTAAAGCAGCACTTCTCCTACACTGGGTAGAAATTGTTATTGCTATGTGCCTAAAATATTTTATGTCATAAGATTCTAAACTTGGATTTTGGAAATCACGCCCCTTAGGGCATTTGTGGATGAGTCATTATCAAAAGCTAATCTAGAGTTATATCTAGCCAGCCACCTTTCTGGTGAATTTGTACCTTATCCTTTACTCCCACCACTTCCTAGTTCTGGACACATGATCAAATCGACTCTGTCATAGCTTCTGGAAGGGGTTTGTCTTGTTGATCTACTATGATCCTACCTAACATCACAGTAACTTGTGATGGAAATATCCCACCCTGGCCACTACTCCACTGGTTTCATATTGTCTTTCCCCATTAGAATATAAGCTCCTTAAGACTGAAGACGATCTTTGCTTTTGCATTTGTATTTTCAGGTCTTAGCACAGTGCTTAGCACATAGTGAGCACTTTATAAATTTTTTTGGGAAGTGGGGGACTACAGATGTGGAATGTTGAATATGCAGAAAAAGTTGGTTTTGTTTTTCTTTCTTGTAAGGGGAGTTTTAGTAGTGAGGATGGTACTGATGGGCACAGTGGAGGAGTGGGTGGGATAGGTAGGTATATTGCAAAATGAGTATTAGGTAAAAAATGAAACATATTAATTTAAAAAATAAGCTAATCTAAGAAGTGGATAGAACTAGTTATATGAGCAGGAAAGGATGCAAACATTCCCTGGGTTCAGGGATGTCCCTCTGATAGGTATTAATTTTTTCTCTCTGTCTTTATTCACAATACAGTTTTAATTTCAGCTCTGGAAAACTCATACTTACACACATACACACACACACACACACACACACACACACACACAAATATGCCTTCCTTTATCTCCTTTCTTTTTCCTTATTCTTTTCCAACTCTTAACCAGCTAGCCAAGAACAATTCTCCTCTCTTCTCTCTCTCTCTCTCTCTCTCTCTCTCTCTCTCTCTCTCTCTCTCTCTCTCTCTCTCTCTCTCCCTCTCTCTCTCCTCCCTCTCTATCCCTCTCTCTTTCTGCTTCTCTCTCTCCCTCCCCTTTCCCTATCCCTGTTTCCCTCTCTGTCTCTCTGCATCTCTCTCTGTTTCTCTCTTGTCCTCTTTCTCTGTCTATTTCTCTCCAGCTTCTTTTGTCCTTCTCTACCTTTTTTGGTTTCATTTTTTAGACAAAATAAATTCTAACTTTGGCTGGTAAGTGTGAAAGCAGTGCTAGTAAAACACATCTGTACTGAGAAAAAAGAAAGCCATGTTATTGTTGTTGTTGTCTTAAATGAAGTTGGACATATTTAGAGGTATAGTAGAAAAAGCACTAGATCAGTAGTCGGAAAATTTGGATTCACATCCTGAGTCTGCTATTTAATATCTATGAGATCTTGAGTAAGTCACTTAATTTTGTTGGGTCTCAATTTCCTCTCCATTAAAATGAGAGGATTAAGTTAGATGTTCTCTAAGGTTACTTCAAGTTCTGATGTCATGTGATCCTTTGAAAATAAAGAATCCATGTCATATACCTTTAAAACTCTTGAAAGTATATAGAAATCTATTTCATGATCTGCATAAAACATTCTATCTACCTACTAACTCTTCTTTAATTAATTTCCTCAAGCACCATGTGAAATAACATTTTTATATTGTTTTTCTGTTCTCTTTTCTAGTGCAGAAAGTGTTATTTTCTATGATTTTTGACAATAAGTGTCCTATATTTCAGTGACAAAACTTTGGAGACAAACACAGGAGAAAGGCTTTTGTGGGCTAGCCTGGGAGTCTAAGCACAACTTTTAACATTGCTTTTATGGGAAAATACGCAATGAGTACCCAAAAAATTCATTTATAAATGAACTTTAGAAATACAGCATTGTTAATAATATGGATGATTACCTATATCTTTCCAAACAATGTGGTGTGTGTGTGTGTAAGGCAATGGAGCAATGGATTGGATGAAGTGACTTGCCCAGGGCCACACAGCTAGGAAGTGTCAAGTGTCTAAGGTTCATTTGAACTCAGGTCCTCCTGAATCCAGGGCCAGTGTGCCATCTAGCTGCCCCAGTGAAGATACTTTTTAAGCCGAAGGAAGCAAAATGATGTTCCCTGATGTTGCACAGGCAATAAGCATGAAATCTCGTGGTCTTTGATTTAATTGACAAAAGCATCCTTAAGATGTCTCTGTAAATAAAAGTGGAGGGCGAGTCATAAAACTACGGAGTTAGAGTTTAACGAACCTAAGAAATCATTTAGTCCAATCTCTTCATTTTAGTTGAGCAATTATCTGGATAAGAGAGTCAAAATGAACAGACTGGAAAATTTAGATTCTCTGAAACCTTTTTTTTTAATTAAACAGTCTATGTAGGAGACAAACAGCTAGCTTTGAAGATCAAACAGCTAACACTTGTCTAAGCAGGTCATTGCAAAAACAGCTCAAGGTAGGATTTATACCAAGAATGCAGGGCTTGTTCAATATTACAAAAACTATCAGTATAATTGACCGTATCAATATCAATAACAAAATCAGCAACAAAAATATGATTATCTCAATAAATGCAGAAAAAGCTTTTCACAAAATACAACATTTATTCCTATTAAAAAAAAACACTAGAGAGTATAAGAATAAATGGAACTTTTCTTTCTTTCTTTTTTAGCATTTTAATTAATTAATTTATTTTTAATTTTCAACATTCACTTCCACAAGATTTTGAATTCCAAATTTTCTCCCCATCCCATCCCTCCACCCACCCCAAAATGGCATGCATTCTGAATATCTCTTCTCCTAATCTGCCCTCACTTCTATCCCCCTCCCTTCTCATATCCCCTTCCCCTTCTATTTTCCTACAGGGCAGGATAAATTTCTATACACCATTGCCTGTATATCTTATTTCCCAGTTGCATGTGAAAACAATTTTTAACATTTGTTTTTAAAACTTTGGGTTCCAAATCTTCTCCCTCCCTCCCTTACCTCATACCCACCTCATTGAGAAGGCAAGCAACTCGATAACAGGTTATACATGTATAATCATGCAGAACACTTCCATAGTAGTCATGTTGTGAAAAACTAACTATATATCCCTTCATCCTATCCTGCCCCACCCTGTTTATTCTATTCTCTCTTTTGATCCTGTCCCTCCTTAGAAGTGTTTGCTTCTGATTAACCCCTCTTCCAATCTGCCCTTCCCTCTATCATCCCTCTGCTGTCTTATTTCTTTCCCCCCTATTTTCCAGTAGGGTAAGATAGATTTCCATAACCAATGGAATGTGTATGATATTCCCTCCTTAAGCCAAATCTGATGAAAATAAGATTCACTTATTCCCTCTCACCTTCCCCCATTTCCCCTCCACTGTAAAAGTCTTTTCTTGTCTGTTTTATGTGAGATAATTTACCCCATTCTACCTCTCCTTTTCTCCTTCTCCCAGTATAATCCTCTCTTACCCTTAATATTATTCTCCAGATATCACCCCTACATCTTCAACTCACCCTGTGCACTCTATCTATCTATCTATCTATCTATCTATCTATCTATCTATCTATCCATACATACATATATTTTTCCCCTCCAACTACCTAATACTGACAAAGGTCTCATGAGTTACAAATATCATCTTTCCATGCAGGAATGTAAACAGTTCATCCCTTATGATTTCTCTTTCCTGTTTACCTCTTCATGCTTCTGTTGAGTCTTGTATTTAAAAATCAAATTTTCTATTCAGCTCTGGTCTTTTCATCAAGAATGCTTGAAAGTCCTCTATTTCACTGAATGTCCATTTTTCCCCCTGAAGGGTTATACTCACTTTTGTTAGGTAGGTGATTCTTGGTCGTAATCCTATCTCCTTTGCCCTCTGGAATATCATATTCCAAGCCCTCTGGTCCCTTAATGTAGAAGCTGCTAAATCTTGTGTTATCTTGATTGTGTTTCCACAATACTTGAATTGTTTCTTTCTGGCTGCTTGTAATATTTTCTCCTTGACCAGGGAAGTCTGGAATTTGGCTACAATATTCCTAGTAGTTTTCCTTTGGGGATCTCTTTCAGGAGGTGATCAGTGGATTCTTTCAGTTTCTATTCTGCCCTCTGGTTCTAGAATTTCAGGTCAGTTTTCCTTGAAAATTTCTTGAAAAATACTGTCTAGGATCTTTTTTTGATCATGGCTTTTCCATACTCCAATAATTTTTAAATGATCTCTCCTGGATCTGTTTTCCAGGTCAGTTGTTTTTCCAATGAGATATTTCACATTGTCTTCTATTTTTCCATTCTTTTGATTTTTTTTTTTACAATGTCTTGATTTTTTGTAAAGTCACTAGCTTCCATTTGCTCCATTCTAATTTTTAAGGAATTATTTTCTTTTTTTTGTAATAAACACTTATTTATTGATTTATTATACCCATAACATCTTTTTTTATATATAAATTTATTTATTTTTAGCTTTCAACATTCACTCCCATAAGTTTTTGAATTCCAAATTTATACCCCATCTCACCCCTCCCTCCACCCCAAGATGGCATGCATTCTGAATATCCCTTCCCCTAGTCTGTCCTCTCTTCTATCTCTCTCCCTTCTCTTATCCCCTTCCCCTTCTATTTTCCTGTAGGGCAGGATAGACTTCTGTACCCCATCTCCTGTATTTCTTATTTCCCAGTAGCATGTGAAAACATTTTTTTTAAACATATGTTTTTAAAACTTTAGGTTTCAAATTTTCTCTCTTTCTCCCTCCCCACCCACCCTCATTGAAAAAGCAAGCAACTCAATATAGGTTGTACATGTGCAGTTATACAAAACATGTCCATAGTAGACATGTTGTGGAAAACTAACTCTATTTCCCTTAATCCTATCCTGCCTCATTTATTCTATTCTTTCTTTTGACCTGTCCCTCCTCAGAAGTATTTACTTCTGATTACTCCCTTTCCCAATCTGCCCTCCTTTCTATCATCCCCTGCTCTCTTGTCCCCTTTTCCCCCTATTTGAGGAATTATTTTCTTAAGTGAGCTTTTGGACCTCCTTTTCCATTAGTCAAATTTTGCTTTTTAAGGCATTCTTCTCCTCATTGGATTTTTGGACCTCTTTTGCCATTTGGGTTAGGCTATTTTTTAAGGTGTTATTTTCTTCAGTATTTTTTGGAGTCTCCTTTAGCAAGCTGTTGACTTGTTTTTCATGATTTTCTTGCATCACTCTCATTTCTCTTCCCAGTTTTTCCTCTACTTCTCTTACTTGCTTCTCAAAATCCTTTTTGAGCTCTCCCATGGCCTGGGACCAATTCATATTTTTCTTGGAGGCTTTGGATGTAGGAGCTTTGACTTTGCTGTCTTGTTCTGGTTGTATGTTTTGAACTTCTTTGTCACCAAAGAAAGATTCTATGGTCTGACTTTTTTTTTTTTTTGCACAGTTTGCTCATGATCCCAGCCAATTATTTGGGTTATAAAGTCTTTGTTAAGGTAGGGGTCTGCTTCCAGTGTGGAGAATGTACTGTCCCAAGCTTTGGGGGTTTTGTGCTGCTGTTTTCAGAGATACTTCTAGGGACCTGTAAATTTTCAGTTCTTCCAAGGTGGTATGATTAAGGGTGAGGTGTTTACTCCTTTCCTGGCCTATGCTCTGGTCTTTGATTGACCACAAGCACTCTTTCTTGCCTTTGAACAGGGAGGAGGATTCTCTCTGCACTGCCACTACAACTCTACCATGCTAGTGCTCCTCCTCACCCTAGGACCGTCACCCAGACCTGTGACCCAGATCCAAGTATGGCAAAGCAAGAGAATCCTGCCTCAGCACCAGCAAAGAAATCCCTGCAATCCCCCTCTGATCAGCCACTCAATTCCCCCTCAGTCTGTGGGCTGGAAGTTCTGGAAGCAGCTGCTACCCCAGGTCTGCAGCCCGGACTGGGGCTGGGACCAAGCTTCTCTCTCCTGAGGTCACAAACTTTTCCTACTGACCTTCTAAGTTGTCTTTGGTGTGTTGGGGTTGAGAAGTCTGGAAACCACCACAGCTGCCCATGATTCAGTCCCCTGAGGTCTGTTCCAGGTTCACTAAGGCCTGTTTTGCCTGCATGCCCATGCTGAACTGCATTCCTCTCCCAGTCCAGTGCGATAGACCTTTCCAATCAACCATTCAGGTTGTCTTGGGCTGGAGATTTGTTTCACTCTGTCTTTTTGTGGGTTCTGCTGCTTTAGAGTAATTTTTTACAGGTATTTGGAGGGGTTTGGGGGAGAGCTCAGGTATGTCACTGCTTTTACTCTGCCATCTTGGCTCTGCCCCTGGAGCTTTTCTTAAAATGCTAAGTAGTATCTATCTAAAATAGGCCTGTACAACCTGCAACCCACCAAAGGATTTTGGGTGGCCCACAAAAAATGTAGATGATGCCTGATCTAAAACTATCAGCAACCATCTGTAATGGGGATAAGCTAGAAGTTTTCCCAATAAGGTAAGGGGTGAAGCAAGGATGTCCATTATCACCACTATTATTAAAAATTGTACTAGATACATGAGCTATAGCAATAAAAGGAGAAAAAGAAATTGAAGGAATTAGAATATGCAATGGTGAAACAAAAGTATCATTCTTAGCAGATGGTATGATAGCATACCTAGGGAGTCCTAGAGAATCAAATAAAAACCTAGTTGAAAGAATTAACAACTTCATCAAAGTTGTGAGATATAAGATAAACCCACATGAATCATAACATTTATATATATTATCAACAAATTCCAGCAGGAAGAGGCCAGATTTGAACCTGGGTCTTCTGACTCCAGGACAGCTAGGTGGCACAGTGTATAGAGTGCCAGGCCTGGAGTCAGGAAGACTCATCTTCATGAGTTCAAACCTGTTCTCTGACACATACTAGCTATGTGACCCTGGGCAAGTCACTTCACCCTGTTTCTCTCAGTTTCTTCATCTATAAAATGAGCTGCAGAAGGAAATGGCAAACCATTCCAGTATCTTTGCCAAGAAAACCCCAAATGGGGTCACAAAGAGTCAGACATGATTGAAACAAGTGAACAACAACTTCCTGACTTGAGGCCTGGTGCCCTATGCATTGTGCCACCTAACTGCCCTTAGCAGAACTAGGATTTAGAGTTAGGTCAAGGACTTTGCTCCAGTTCATGGAAGTGTAGAAGTGGCATCATTTGCACTTCTTCAGCAGGTAGAAACAACTGAGTTTGGAACCTAGTTAGTAAGAATAATTAGCTTAAAATATATAGGCACCAGATGATGCCTTCTTCCCCTTTTCTTGTATCCCCTCTGCCACTTCATGGATGTGGTGAGTACTCCACTGCTTCTGTCTCTTCATATGTTTCATGATCTTAGGTTCCCAGGGGAATACCTTCCTGGCCCAGCTAGATTCCCTTCCCATACAACAACCTTAGGTATCAAACTCTCTGCCTCGAAGGGGCCTTGTGTCCCAAAGTCTGAGGGTTTTAATCTCCCTCCACTGCCTTCTCCAGACACTTTTTGTCATGTTTGCCTTGAGTACAAGAATGATAATTATGGTTCCATAAGGATAATTATGGAATTTGAACCCAGATCCTCTGGCTTTAAACCTAGTGTTCATTCCACTGAACCATGGTTATTTCTCATACTTAAGAGGTTAGGTGAAACAGTGGGAGAAAGGAATGAAGGCACAACGGTTCTCAGGATCTTATACAACTAAAACCTAGAAACCATAGGCATCAAAGAGACAAGTCTGCCTTCTCCCAGTTTGCCATGAGAATTTTCAGAAAGAGACAAATAATGACTGCAATTCTACCTTATGACCCTAACCGTAACCATCTTGTTCAAGGAAGTGGCATGGAAACCAAAGAAGTTGCACCAATAATCTTCAGGGATTGCACAATAAATTGATAATAAATTGGGCTTCTAAGCTTGGTCCAGAAAAAGAAAGATCACAGGTTTTTTGCATTAATTATATAATATTTTTAAAATAAAATACTATTCAATCTAATGACAATGGTCTTCTTGCTGTTTCTTGCACAAGATGCCCCATCTCCCAATTCCTGGCATTTTCACTGGATGTCCCCCATGCAAGGAATGACCTCCCAACTCATCTCTGCCTCTTGGCTTCCCTGACTTCCTTCCAGTCACAGCTAAAATGATACTTTCTACAGGAAGCCTTTGTAATATATCTTAATTCTAGTGCCTTCCCTGTATTAATGATTTCTTATTTATCCTATATATAGCTTATTTGTATATAACTATGTATTATCTTTCTCATTAAATTGTAAACTCCTTGAGGGCAGGGATTGTCTTATGCCTTTTTTATCTCTAGGGCTTTGCACATAGTAGGAGCTTAATAAATGTTTGTTGATGGACTATTTTATGTGATCTGCATTTCCCAGTGTATCTGTCTTCTTTGCCCCTCCCAGAGAACCAGCCTTATAAGAAAGAATAAAAAAAGAAGGAAAAAAGTTTAGCAAAAATAACCGTCATATAAAAAGGTATGACATCGTATGTTGCTGTTGAGGTGCAATTGTTTTTCAGTTGTGTCCAACCCTTCATGACCTCACCTGGGGTTTCCTTGGCAAAGATACTGGAGTGGTTTACCATTTCCTTCTCCAGTGGAACCAAGGATCCGTTTTGTCAGGCAATCGGAGGTTAAATGACCTGCCCAAGTCTCACAGCTAGGAAGTGTCTGAGGCTAGATTTGAACTCAGGACTTCCTGACACCAGCCCAGTGCTTTATTCACTGAGCAACCAGCTACCTCATGACATTGTATGCAGCTGTATAGCCACAATCTCCCGCATCTCCTAAAGAAGTGTGTTTAGAAAGGGTGTACTTTCACATAACTCTTATTTGGGGCCAAGCTTGGTCATTATTATTTCAAAGCATTCAGTCTCTTTGTTTTTGTTTTGGTTGTTTCTTTCACTTACATTTGTAATACCATCTGAGCTACTCCACTAAACTTAGATTCACACTTGACCTTTCAGAACTCAAAAAGTCACTGCCATCCTAGACACAGCCACCCCAGAATACTCACTGATGCATCCACATAGGATTAAGAATGACCAGCACAAAGAAGTAGCCACATGTTCATAGCTACAGGCTGATACAAGTCACTCTTGTTGTATGACCCCTTGAGTTCCATCTCAGCAGCCAAGTAAGGAACTCATTATCATATTCCATTGTAAACCCATGAGACATTGGGTCTTCTGGCTCTGGTCCAGAGAGATGAAATAACCCAGAGGAGCTAAGCCAACCTCGTGGTACTCCAAACAGACAATATGGTATACTAAGAAGTGTGCCAGGTTGGAGTCTAAAGACCTAAATTTGAATCCCACCTTTGCTACTGGCATGCAATTTCAGGTAAATGACTTTAATTCTTTGTTTCTTAATTGCTTTATCCACAGCTTGATGAGGGTAGGACTAGCTGGCTTCTAAGATCCTTTCTAGCTCTGAATCTATTTTCTTATGGTTCAACTGATGAGCAGCCACTTTAATCCAGACTAGTAACTAGAAGGCCAAGTCCCTATAGGTCTGAGTAGAGAAACATTCTGAGTTCGCATAAAAGACTTCGTCAAATGCTTTACTCAAATCTAGGCAAATTATGTCTATAGCATTCCTCTGATTTAGGAGAGGTATAATGGTTAAAGAGCTAGACTTAGATGCAGGAAGACCTGTATTCGAATCCCATCTCTAACATATAGTGACTGTGTGACCCTAAGTTAGTCATTTAACCTCTCAGTGTTCTAGATGGCTTAATGATGATGATGATGATGACCACAATAATGATATTGATGATTATAGCTAATGTTGTTCAAGAGATCAAACCCCAAAACATGAAATAGTTTTAGAAAGAAATGTATTAGGTTGTTTGGTAGGGGAGAGCAAGACAAAAAGGAGGGGTGGTTCTCTCTCACTTAGGCCCTGGACATTTGATATTGTATAGGATTTAGACAAAGGTACTTGCATATGAACCACTCATTCAGTTTGCCAATAGGGCAAATTGAAAGTTTTTGCAAACAACTGATGGATATCAGTATTTACTGATAAACATTCAATAAAATTTGGGTGAAGCCAAAATGCAAACTTGGGTGGACCCAAAACAAGACATAGATGTAGGGACCCAAAATAAAAAGATTTAGAGTGGATCAAGGATCGGGGGAACCCCAAATTCGTTGTAGCTGTCTATAGATTTCCTAGAGAGTAATTAGGGTCAGGGCAACATTTTGGGTCCAAACAATCTCAAATCACATAAAGTTGGATTTAAACAGTACAATAATTAATAAGTTTTCTGAACAATATGAACAATATGATAAATGATAATAATCCACACTAGCATTTAGGGTTTGCAAATACAATCTCAGGGAAGGGGGAGAGGAGGGAGGGAAGGATAGAATTTGGGATTCAAAAACTTTAAAAAAAAAGCAAATGTTAAAAATTGTTTTAACATGTAATTGGGGGTAACATAAAATATATATTAAATAAATAAAACTCTGTACCATTCTCATTTTTTTCTTCTCCTCCAGAAGAACTACTGTTACTCTTCACAAAATCCAATCTTGTACCTTTGATCACATCCCTCCATTCACCTGATCCTCAACTCCCTAGCCACCCTCCTAGAAGACCTTGTATGAGCAAGGCTTGAAACTCTATGTAGATATAACTCTCAAATGTATATCTTCAACCCTGATCTCTCATCTAAACCCTGGACTAGTAAGACCATTGAGAATAATTGTAATAACTTTTTCCCCTCTCTTGGAGGGGGAGGTACAAAAAAAAGAAAAAAACTCTTGGATTATGTGAATATTCCGAAAGGCTATTGATTTATTACTATCTACTGACCTATATGCTTACTTTTTTATCCTTATAAAATACTTGAGAATGACCTACATTCATATTGAGGGTACCCTTGATGAAGATAGGAAAAGTGAACAGATAAGCTTTCCCAAATAATTGTCTGTAGAAGACCACCTTTTTATAGACACACAACTTACTAGAGAGGTCCAAAGACACAAGAACCCAATGTGTACATTGTTTGTTAATTGTTTTTGCTGTTCCCTCAGTAGAGTAAAATGGATCCTTAAATATTCTCCAACAAAGAGTCTTCAAGCATGTGTTAAGATAAGAGCCCTTAAAAATGAAATCAGAAAAATAATTTTGCTATTGCCTCCAGACCACCTACCCTGCCTCCAGCCCTTGTTCTTCCTGCATGATTGAGGGGAGTACTTGGTGTGGAGGAGCTCACTTTCCTTGCCACCACCAATACCAACTGCAGCTGTCATCCCAGGAAGCAATTTATATGGAAATGAGCTCTGGCAACTTCTTCTGCAGGATGCTATTGTACCTCCCTTCTCAGCAGAGGTAGCTATAGAAGATCTAGCAGAGATACCCAAAGTGGCTGATACTGGTGGGGGAGTGCCAAGGCAATGGGGGGTGGTAGTAGCCTCACGTGCAGTTGGGGGGCATTGAATAAAAATAAGTGGGCAGTGGAAGCATAAGGAAAGAAGAGAAGAGAACTTTGAAAAACTGTTCATACATGTTTCATCTGTTGCGTAACAGAGTTAAAGTTGTAGTGCTTACATTATTTTCCAAATAAACACATAAAATGCAAGTTATAACTGATCAGTAGTCAAGTCAACTGACAGATCTTAACAAGCAAGTGTTGGCAGATGAGTTGCGCATTGTCAGAAAGTCCAGTATGCATCTTCAGGAATATGTGCATGTAATGAGTTGTTTATAATGTGATACTATACAGTTACATGACACAATATTGCATCATCAAAATTTCAATGCAGGAAAAACCCCAAGAATTTACAATAAATTATTAAATTTAAGATGTATCATTTAAAAGAAATATATTTTATATTTTTTTGAAATGACACAAATTAAAAAAAAACATTAAAGGGTTAAAGAAAGTAGATTTCCAGGGAGGCACTGAGTAATTTTTTTTAAAAAGGTAGTGGTAGGCCAAATCAGTTTGGGAACCTCTGATCTAGGCTTTTGTTGCTGAGGAGCTAGGCATGTCTCTATGACCAATATCTCCATCTTAAGTGTTTGCTGTTCAGTGAAAGAGCCTTTTTAGCTAATTGGATTATCAACTCAATCTCATTAATTCCACCTTTGCACTTGTGAAGCACCAGAGGTGTGTAGAAGTCATGAATTGTTGACAAGTCTTGGGAGGGTCTCTGTCAAGTGTTAGATAAATGCCTTGGGAAGATAGTAAACCCCAATAGAATGTCATTATTCAGACTCAGGTTATCTGATTCTAGGTCTACTGGTCTTTCCAATAACTATGGAAATCATTATTTACCATATAAGTACTTGGGAAAAGAATTACTATGAAGTGACCTGCCTACCTACGGTCCAGAAGGAGACCAAGTCTAAGAACAGAAAGGGAAGGGATTAAAGTGATAGCACATGTTCTTGGCATTTAAATTTTCTTGTTCTGAAGCATTATCACTATTTTCTCTGATATCAGCTCTACTGTATTGGTTTTAAAGTCAAGAAAGTCAGCTGCATTTTTATCATATAGCCCCTCAACTGCAAGGGAAAATCCAGAAGGAAGGAAGGAAAAACAAAGCTCAAAGGGCAGAAATTAGAATTAAAGACCAAAAGCCTTTTAAGTGGCTGATGGGCAAGGCACAGACAAAAGCCCTCTCTTAGGAGTGAACTGGGCAAGAAATGTAAGCCCTTGAGTGGGGAGGGAGAGGCACCAGCTGCCTGTCCCCTATACTTGGGCCACCACATGGCTATGAGCGTATAGAACTGAAGTTTCTTCTGTCCCAGAGGAATCTTTTACTTGCTGATTTTAGATGAAGGAGTGTCGGAGATGGAATGGTCTAAGTTACAATCTTGTGAGTTTCTAAAGGTCAAAAGCGCCAAAAGAGGTTCAATAACAGAAGTCTATAGGGTGCAGTGGAGTCCAGTGAGAAGCCAACACTAAGAAGTTACCTGCTGGATTCATCTCAGCAATGAATCAACCCAGCAACTGAGATTCTATGTACTGCAAGCAAGCTAGTGACTTATCCATCAGTTATCTAACACCTAAAAGTGATCATAGTTTGAGTCAATGCTCCCCTATGATTGAAATGGTAAAGGAAAGTAGACTCCCAGTTTGGGAAAATTTTTATACTTTGGTTCTTGCTATATTTTCTCAGCAAACATCCTTTTGTAGAAATAGATTGTTGCTCATCAGTTAATTGTTATTGAAGAGATATTTCCAGGTTAACTGATATAAGGGAGATATAATTGGTGATTAACTGGTTGATGATATCATGGGAATACTCTGGATGGAGACTTACAAATATTAGAAATGTTACTCCCACCAACCCAGCAAGGTTATCCTTAGAACTCAGAGGGGAGTTGGTGGAATTGTGAACTGATCCAACAATTTTGGACAGCAATCTGGAATTATGTCCAAAGAGTTACAAAACTGTGAATACCCTTTGACTCAGCAATACTACTACTAGGTCTGTTTCCCAAGGTGATCAGCGAAAAAAGAAAAGAACTTTTATGTTCTAAAATATTCATAGCAGTTCTCTTTGTGGTGGCAAATTTGAGGGGATGCCCATCAACTGGGGAGTGGCTAAACAAGTTGTGATATATGATTGTGATGGAGTATTACTGTACTGTAAGAAATGATGAGCTGATTGACTTACAAAAAAATACGGAATGACTTGCTTAAATAATGAAGAATGAAATGAGTAGAACCAAGAGACTGTTGTCTCAGCAATATTGTTTGAAGAATAGCTATAAATGACTAAGTTATTCTGAGTATTATAAATACTCAAATCAACTATGAAGGACTCATGAAGGTAGATGCTGTCTACCTCCAGAGAAAGAACTCAGACACAAGTATGCATAGCATGGTTTTATACACACACACACACACACACACACACACACACACACACCTGTATCAAATGGTAGCCTTCTCTAGTCTAAGGTAGAGAAGAAGGGAAGGAGACAATTCAGAACTTAAAATGTAACCAAAAATAAATTTAATTTAATTTAAAAAAGACCTCTGAGGGGAGCAGTAAACTTGCTCTGGGGACCCGACCTGCTAGTCTAAGTGTGGGTGGGAAGTATAGCTCCAATGTTGATATGTACCACAGTAACAATTCACATTTGTATCTCATTTTAAGGCTTGCAAATTGCTTTCTTCACCACAACCTTGCAAAGTGAGTAGGTAATGCAAATATCCCAATTTTACAGTTGAGGAAACTGAGACTTTGAAAGGTTAACTTCCCTATAATCACGTAACAAGTAAATTTATGAGATGGAAACCCAACTCCTAACTCCAAGCCCAGTGATCAATCTGCCATGACACACTGTTTCCTGTTTATCTAATTCATTCTGTGTATGTGTTTCTGTGCAGACACAGTGAGAATCTCCTCCAATATGCATCTGAATATTTTGTCAAAGTCATCCCAAATCGAATTTCAGATTTACACTACCTTAGAGCTTTCAGGACTGCATGACAGGCAAAGGGAGATGATAAATACCGAGACTATATCATTGAAGAAAAATGACAACTGTATAGGTTGAGAGGCTTTCTGAGACT
Organism: Phascolarctos cinereus; assembly: GCF_003287225.1. NCBI lineage: Eukaryota > Metazoa > Chordata > Mammalia > Diprotodontia > Phascolarctidae > Phascolarctos > Phascolarctos cinereus. Next base: position 110,885,853 of record NW_027556402.1, on the reverse strand, counting down.
GGAAAGTTTCCCGGAAAGATTTCATGATCACAATGGGCACTCTAGCTTCAGGTAGAGCATCAGCTTCAACAAACATTCCAAAGTCTACTATATGCAAGGGACCATGTGGGCTACGTCCTGGGGATATGACAAAACATTCCTTGCCCTCAAGGAGTTTACATTCTATAGGGGGAAACAAGTTGTCCCTCAGTGTCTAGTATCTTATCCTGCCAGGTGATCTTCAGAATCTTCCTAAGACAATTCAAATGGAAGCGATTCAGTTTCCTGGCATGGTGCCAGTATATTGTCCAGGTTTCACAGGCATGAAATGAGACCAGCACAACAGCTCTGTAGACCTTCAGTTTGGTGGTCAGTCTAATACCTCTTCTCCCCCATACTTTCTTCAGAGCCTTCCAAACACTGAGCTGGCTCTGGCAATGCCTGCCTCAACCTATCATCTATGTGTATCTATCCCTGGAAAGTATATTGCCAAGCATTCAAACTCTGCTTCAGAGAGTGCAACTCCAATGGGCTGGCCACGTTATTAGAATGCAAAACGTATGCTTGTCAAGAAGGCTGTTTTGTAGAGAACTCACACAGGGCAAATATTCACCTGCTGGTCAGAAGAAGCGATACAAGGACCCTCTCAAGATCTCTCTTAAGAACTTTGGAATTGATTGTATGACACAAGAGACGGTGGCACAGGACTGCCCAACGTGGCATGACCTCATCATAGAAAGTGCTGTGCTCTATGAGCAAAGCGGAATTGAAGTAGCTCAAAATAAACACAAAATGCACCAATTTTGAGAATCCTCACCAAATGTTCACAGGGAGTATTTGTGCCCTACCTGTGGTACAACATTCCAAGCTCATATTGGTCTGATCAGCCGCAGTCAAAAACACTGCAACCTAACTCTAGTGTAGCGATGTCATTTTGGTCTTCTTCAAGAACGGACAGCAACCAACTTGCACCAGAGCATGGAAATAACAAGAACATACACAGTAATAGGAAGTAATGTCATGAAGGAGGGTTCTGGAAGAATCTGGAAGAAACTTACCTGAGAAGTACAACCTGAACTGCGGTTTGAAAGAAACTAGGGATTATGTGAGCCAGAGGCAAGGACCAAGTGAATTTCAGACATGGCCACTTGTGCAAAAGTATGGTATCACCTGAGAAATGGGACGATGTATATGGGGAAAGTTTTGCAGACCAAGCACATGAAACCTCCCTCGCCTGAATTTGTTTTTAACCTATTTATAAAAAGGGTCACAAGAAATAGGATGGAACAACATCTTCATGACAAGGCTGACCATATAATTTCCATATCTAAAACCTACAATCTCTACACTCTTTTCTGATGCTGGGAACTCAATCAGTCAGAAATGTATGTGAGTCAGTGCTTAGGAGGGATACTGTGGCTCAGCTAACTTCCTATCTCTCCTCTCCAGCAGCCAAATTGTACAAAATGTCCAGGAGATACAAGCCCAGGGCAGAGAAAGAACTCGGTTTGGAGAACTAATGATTATTTATGTTCCAAATCAAAGGCTCAGCCCCTTTACATGCAGGGTTCACTTCCTCAGCCTAAGCCCTGAAGCCATTTCCTTGAAAATGCTGGCTTTGTGAGGAAGGCAATTCCTTGCTCTCCCAGCACAAGTGATACTTCACTTGGAGAAACTAATTACTGCCACTTTAAAATGCACAAGTGCCAAACAGGAGGGAACAGGGAGAGTGTTAGATCTGAAGTCAAAGTTCAAAGGAACTGGATTCAGTCCCACCTTTGCCCGACACTTGCAGTTCCAGGGGTCTATGGGCTGCTCATGAAAGACTAACACCTCTTGTGTGAGGGTTTGCTGAGTCCTTTTCAGGGCTGTTCATCTACCTTTGATGTCTCCCAACTCTCTCACCTGTGGCTCCAAGAAGCTGTAGACACCCTGGTTAAACCATCTCAGCAGAAAGGCTAACCCAAGTTGAGGGCAACTAAAGGGCCTCAAAACTTTTGGTGAGTCAGGGAGATGCCTACCCCAAGCATGTGAAGAATGCCCAGTAGAATGGGGTAGATGAGAACAACTTCATTCCAGTGACCACGAAGGTGGCTGAAGCAGGTGCTATGGAGCACTTAGAGCTTGATCAGACAGCAAAAACACCAGAGTGGTCCACTGCATTCTGGGCCATCGCCAGTCATCCTGACTTTTGTCCTGCTACTAGACTTCGATGACTGCAAGAGAGAGTGAGGCTGATGACTTTGTGCAGCTCTGCTTCACTTAAATCTAATTTACGAGGAAGTCAAGACATTAGCCTATGATGTCATTTGTCCTCTGAAAATGAAAGACAAGCGACACAACAGGGTTCAGAGGAAAGTTAGGTAGGATTCCATGTGCTACAGTTCTTTTGGGAAAGCCACTTCAAGATGGTTGAGAAATCCTCAGGAAAGAAATTCTGAAGACAAAAAAAGGGAAACAGTGAATGGGGGAAATAGTAATTGTCTGGAGAGAACAATTCACCCATTTAAATTTTAAAAGATTGCTATAAAATTTGAAAGAAGAGGCAGGTAACAGAGAAGCATGGCTTGGTACCGTACAATAAGTATGAAGAGTACTAAAGCTTAGAAGAAGAAGCTAAAGAGGAATGCCAATGACAAGAAGTCTTTGTGGTAGGTTGTTTTTTTTAAAGCTCTATAGGGAAAAGAGAAGTATCATAGAAAGGCCTGGTCCACTGATTGATGGCAACCAAAGCAAAGCTACTCGATCCTCCTGTATTTCTATTTTCTCTGCCGAGGAGGATGCATGACCTTTGCAACATTAAGGAATTCAGAGAAACAGAGGAAGACTTGCATGAACTGATGCAGTGAAGGAATCAGAACCAGGAAAACGATATACACTATGACTATAATTGTGGAAATGAAAACAACACTAAAAGGCATCCGAATTTAGATTAAATGCAAAAAGCAAAATACAATGGTCCTGGAGAACAGAAAACGAAGCTTAATTTCTTCTTATCAGTAGAGACTACAAAGTATAGAATGTTGTTGTATATGCTACCAGGTGTGGTTCCTGTGTTGGTCAGATCCCGAAATTCTGAAGACATAAATACTGTCATTGGAGGCACCTTTAGCACTGTCTAGCTAAACTGTTTAATTACTCTTCTTAGCTATAAAGTGGGGTTCACTACCAATATATTGGGTGGTGAGTATGATTTTTAAAGTATTTTAAATTATTAAATAATTATGTAATATTACAATTATATTATGATAATTATATTAATAGTTATTAAGTAATTATTAAACCTGGGGGGTAGCATAGGTAAAGGCACCTAGAGCTGCAGTTTGAGCTAAGTCAGAGGTGGCCCAAGATCCTGGAGATAGAGTGTTAATCCCTCATGTTCTGACACTTCAAGAGAAATGTAGGAGACCGAATCTGCAGGTCTAATTAAGAGGGATAATAGAAAAAACAGTCATGGGAAACTGCAATGAGAAGCAATGATGGGTGATATTTGTTGAGAACTGCTTGAGGCATCAATAGAAGGAAAATCAAGTCTGCAGCAATAATAATACTAATTTCTAGGATTTATATTGCTCTTCAAGGTTTACAAATAATTTTTTTTTACAAATTTTATCTCATTTTATCCTCACAACAGCTTTGGGAGGCAAGGGCTATTATTATCTCCGTTTTACAAATGAGGTAACATGTGGAGAGAGATTGAGTGACTTGTCCAAGAGTGACAGCTCTGAAGTGTCTGAAACTGGATTTGAACTCAGACCTTCCTGAGTCCAGGTCTCGTGTTCTATCCATCATTCCATTCATGGAGAAGAATACTGAAATAGAGAAGCAAACCCCTTGTGTCCCTACTCTTGGTGCCCACCTTGGGGCTTCCCAGGACCTTGGGGGAAGTTTACTCCTTCGCCTTCACCCACTCTACAATCTGGCCATTGCTTTTCTGCACACATAATACTACACCTCCCATTTCCTATCTCTGTGCCTTTGCTCTGGCTGTCTGTGCTTTCTTCCTTGCCTTCATCTCTTGGAGTTCTTGCCTTCCCAAAAGACTCAGCTCAAGTATCATCTTCTTCATGATAAGAAGAACTCAACAACTATCGGTTTTGCTGTTTACTCCCTGTGTGATTTTGGATCAATTACTTAATCTTCCTGACTCCAGTTTATGAATCTGTAAAGTGAGGAGGGAGGTCTAGAGCAGTGGGGTCACTAAACTGTATATAAGGATCCCTTCTGGCCCCAGCGTGGTTTACAAAACCACATATTAACATTAGTTAGGTTCTATTGTATTTTTATTTATTTTGTTAAATTGCGTTTTGATCTAGTTTAGATGCATTTGCACTTGGGAGAGTTACAGGCAGCATGGTAGCCGTATGCTTGATACCTCCAGACGAGGTCCTTCCAGCTCTACAATTAGGAACCTATGATACCACTTTACTTTGCTGCTGTAAGTTTCAACAAAAGAGCTTTAAAAAAAGGGGACTCTAGCCACGGATAGTCTCACTTATGGGTGCTATTTGTAGAAGGAGAACTTGGTTTCTGAATATGTTGATGGGCTCTTTTGAGTCCTTCATGCCTTCTGAATTTTCTTTGAAACAAAATAAAGGCCTATCCATATCCATCTTTGCATGTTTGGATGGGAACTGGAACCCTGGAACCCGAACATAAACAGGAGTCATATGTGAGCTCTAAATCTCCCCAAATCATTGGTTATTATTAATAATTTCTCTAATTTAGAATGTAAGCTCCTTGAGAGTAGGAACTTTCATTTTTGTCTTTCTGTTGACAATACCTAGCATGTAGCCTGGCACATAGTAGGTGCTTAATAAATATTAATGGATTTGGCTTTAGCTCGATGGGAGAGAAGGAACTAGTTGTTTAGTAGAGAAGTAGCCAAGGGACTCTTCCAAAGCATAGGGAAAACTCTGTGGGTGCAGAGGGGAGCAGCTAGCTGTGGGGAGGCCCAGCCATTTGCCGAGAAAAGGAACCTTGAGAAGTGTTTGTCCAGGATGGAATTCTAGGATCATGAATGATGCTTTGTCACTCATGAGGTGGGAATCTTTGGGAAATTGTACTCCATTGTATAAAAGGAATTTACCCTTGTGATTTACTGTCTTATTCTGTCCTAATTAAACATTGTATGATTTGACTAATAGTCCATGGTCTGTTGGCATAGACTATATTGGAGGGAGTTTGAGCCACAAGTGCATAAATGTGATCACTTACCTGTCACCCCTCCTTCTCCCTTCCCCCTCCAATACCCACCTCGAACCTGGGGATTGTTATGTGTACTACATAAAGCTGTTCTACTTGTTATCCCGAATAGGTGGTGAGATGCTACAGCAGAGACCGTATTTAATACTTCTTTGTATCCTCACAATCAGTCAGTTGGCATCGAGTGCCTACTATGTGTAACTAAGATGTCCGACTAAATCTATAATCCCGTGAATGTGTCTTTCCCTACTGTATTGTTTAGGAATATGACTTGTTTCCAATAGTAACAATGGTAGACTACAGTCTGATGGTGACATGTTTTATTCATTTTATATGTAGGAAACTTGGAGGGGAAAGTATCTAGAATAAGACCCTGGGAAACATATTTTGGGGTATCAGTTGTGAATAAAATTCAAACCCTTGACTTATGTATTTTAGACGAGGATTTTTATTTTTGTTTTTGTTCCCCCTTGCCAAGCCGCTAGACTTGATTGGCTCAAGGACCTAAAGGCTTGAGCTGTTGACATCACTTCCTGGTTTCCAGAGTACCAAGCAGCATGAGGGGTTGGAAGTGTGCTCTGAGGCTTGGTTGGTGGAAAATGATGAGTAATTTAAGTGAGGGAGTTTCTCTGAATGGGATCAACTCAAAGTGTCCTCAATGCCCACCTTTGACAAGTATCCCTCTCTTTTTATGGCTAAGTAACTCTTCTTTTAATAACCGTTGAATAATCTGCAATTGTCTCATTTGTTCCAATATTGAACCTAAATGTCCAGATGACTGGCTTGAGTCAGTCTATCCCAAAGCACTGTGTTGGAGGCATAGCTCTAATGCTAGCATCATCTTAATTCAGGTTGGATGTTGCGATGAAATGAGGCATTCACTAGTTATTGAACATTTAACAAAGGAGGTTCATTTTGCTAACCCAGCAAAGATACGCAACAAAGATACAGTGCCATTTAACTACTCTGAAAACGTCCCCCCCCATCTCCATCTGGAAACGCATCTGGTCAGAAGGTCATAAGAGTATGGTAACTTGAGAGTTCTCAGGCATCCACCACGTCTGAGAGGCCCAGACTACACACAGCTAAGACTTTTATCCCTTTAAACCAGGAAACTGTGCCAGGAAAGCTAGGACCAATCAAGTTTCACAGACAGAAGAAGCAACATCAGGGAAGCTGAGGCTGAAGGAAGTTGTATCAGGAAAACACTGGTGCCTTCACACATAGAAAAGTCAACCAAGGGGAGTAGTTCCACTTCTGGGCGCATGGATGACTACTACCCACCAATTACAATGATTCATTTGAGGGACAACGTACATACCCATCCTACTTTTTTTCCCCGAAGGGAGCAAGGCGTGACACCTCCGAAGGTTTCTGTGAACCCCCTCTTTAACCTACTGAATAAAGAACTGGTCTTGATTTAAAAGATTTTGTGAAACGGAAAAGGCTAGAACAATTTTAGTAAGTGTAAGTATGGATGACCTCAGTAGGCTAATACCCTCATAATTTCCTCAAGTGGGGAGCTGCCTGAACATTTGAAGTTTTCTATATTTTTCAGCAAAGTCAAAGACTCCCTGCAAATATAGCATTCAGGGACATGTTATAGATTTGTAGTGATCCCTGAAGGTCTTTGGGTCCATCATGTAGTTAATACATTGGCAGTGATCTACCCACATATGGTTTTTTTTTTTTAATTTGACAGCACCTTGGCTGTTCTTTTCTTTCTCTGAAAATAAGAAATTCCCTTTCTCCAGAAAGGCCAGTCTCTGAACTCCTGAGCCTGGGAGACAATCCTCCCCTCTCCTATACCCCTTCATGTTCTGTCCAGGCTGATGCTGCCAAAGAAGTCTGCCTTCTCTGGCTAGAAGTCTAGATTGTGGGATAACGCTGTCTAGAGATTCAAAATCCTCTCTCCTCCACACAGGATAGTTCATGAACATTGTCTATGAACTACATCTTGGGCTAAGGGGACACACATCCTCCCTTGGGAGCTCTCTTTGTGGGCTGTCTGTAAGCACACACACCTGTGAGGTGTTTCAAGGAAGCCACTTCCATTTCCCAGAGGTGGAGCAGATTGTATGTGGAAGTATACTTCTCTTCTCCTAGGCCCAGGTCCACTCTGCTATGTTGTGATCTGTTTTTGAACAGGGCAAAGTGGAAAAAGGAAGTCAAAGAGAGGCTAAGCTGGTTTGTTGTTAGTTTGCTTTTATAGATAGTTGGAAGGGGCAGCTCCTCTAACAAGGAAGAACCTGTCTTTCTGAGTCTCAATCAGGCAGCATCGGTCAACGGGAACCAATCAGCAGCTCCCTGTACCTTCCCAGCAAGGCCTGGAGTGTCCATAGCTTCCCTCTCGGGTGTCCTCATGAGGAGGTACTCTTCAGTTTCCTCCAAATAAAGACTCAAATCCTGTAATCTCAAGAAGTTGGTCTGCAACTTTTAAAATTAAATTAAAATGTTCAATTAACATATTTTTCTTTCCTTCCTACCTCCTCTTCCACTGAGAAAAAACAAAGAAAAACAAAATCCTTGTAACAAATATGCATAGTTTAGCAAAACAAATTCCTTCATTGGCCACACTCCCTAAAATATGCTTCAATCCGCACTCTGAGGGCATCTAACATGCTGTTCCCTTTTCTGCCAGGAGGTGGGTAGCATGTTTCATCAAGGTCCTATCAGTGATTCTTCAGATGAACCCTTACATATTTCTCCTTTTTCTTTGTGTCATCCCTTCCTCCCTCACCCCAGTAGAATACGCAATCTATTTGAGGTCAGAGATTGCCTCATTTTATCTTTGTGACTTGACCACCCAGCACTTTGCCTTTTGAATAGTAGGTATCTAATAAGTTAGATTGGATTAAACTGAATTCATTACATGGACCAAAAAAAAAAATAGAATCGTCGTTCAAATTAGTCCCATGATTTGTCTACCACCTCTGCTTCTGTGCAGGCTAAATCTGCAACTGAGTTCTAGTTGCTACAGCCTGACTATTCGAATGAATTGGGTTTCCTCCATACAAACTGGGACAGACAGCACAACAATATTTATGACCCAATTGTGGAAAGAGTAAGCAGAGACTACCCAGAACTTGTGATTAGACATTACCAAGGTGGCCAATCAGACCAGAAGAATGTGTGCTCATTGTTAGTAAGACCAGGAGCCTTACAGCAACTTAGTTTTGGCTCTATTCTTTCCCACCCCAGATTACATTCCTAAAATGGGTTATCCCTTCCTGTAACTGGGTTGATGAAGTAAAGACCCACAAGAAGCACTGCCCCTCCCCCCAGGACCTATGTAAATACAACTACAAACAAAAGAAATTGTGGAAATAAAGAAGATAAATAAATAATTAGGGATACAGTCAGTGTTCTTGGTTAGACTGTGCCAACATGAAAATGAAAATACTACCTAAGTATATAGAATTAGTGTTATACTGATTAAATTACCAGTGAGGTTACTTTAGAACTGAATAAAAACAATAATAAAATTCATTTGTAGGAATAAAAGCTATGAGATCTTCAGGGAAATGGAGGGGGTATTAGAATAAAGAAGGCCTAGCATTACCAGATCTCAAACTGCTGTATTTTGGTATTGGTTTCAAAATAGAAAGAAGGAGCAGTTTGGAATATTTGATAGAGAGCAAATTAAAAATAAGTGGGGGCCCTGGGGTGATGATTTCACAAAAGGTCCATTCGGATGATAATTCATTATTTGTAACGCTCTCTAAATTGCAAAATAAAATCATGTTGGTCTTTCAAACCTTTTTCTCTTCCCCTCCCTATCCTATGTCTCCTTTCTTCTCAAACCTAATCTCTGGACTTCTTTCCTTGAAACCTCTTCCATTCTCCAGCTTCTTTTAGTTGTTTTTCAGCCAGATGGGGTCTAGGAAAGGGAGCAAGGAGGAAGAAAATCATTCCTTTAAACAGCATGTTTTTACTGAGTTGTCCCTATAATTAGCCAAATGCAGAAAAAGGAGATTTATCTACCAGTGCATCCCAATGTAAACAAGAATGTGGTTAATAAAGACTACTACTAAAAAATATTTAACTTCTCTACTATGTATAGCTGAAATTTGTGGAAGGAAAGGGAGAGTGGAACTTCTGAAACTGGCTAAAGGGAGGAGGAAGAGGAGTTAGGCTTTAAGTTCAATTCAAATAAACATTTATTGAAGCTTATTCTAGTCTTCCAAAAAACTAAAAAAATATATAAAATATTTAGGAGTGAAACTTCCTTCTCCTCTCCGTTGGAATCTCAAGAGGCATGAAATAGAATCTCTCTCTCTCTCTCTCTCTCTCTCTCTCTCTATCTATCTATCTATCTATATATATATATATAAAATTTGATGAATTTAAAAAAAATCAAGACATGTGGATCTGATATTTTTTTCTTGTAGGCTAAAAATGCAAGCTTAAAAAATCAGTGTGACTATATTGTGTGGCTGGGTTATCAAGTTGGTCACATCAGCTTTCTACATTGTTCTCTTTTACAAATGCTCACAAAAATTCTCCTTCAGGGTGGATCTGAAGGGACTGACTTGAGAGTAGGTCATGCCCAGTGGGAGGAAAGTTGTGGTGACTGGAAATGACCAGAAATGGCCACATTCCTAAGGTGGGAGCCACACAAGTGGGAGTAGGTAGCTTTCCTCTTCACCTCATACACCTTCCTCCTCATAAAACACCCTGCTATATCTTCAAGTTTTCTTCCAACCACAAAAAATATAGCCTCCTGCCAAAGCATTTGTAAGATAATGGAACTATGTCTTGACATGTATAGATGGGTGGTTGATGGGGGATGAAGAGTAGAAAACGAATTTTGGAGTTACAAATATGACAGCAGTTTTGTTATAGCACAAAAAAACCTCTCTGTGTGTGTATGTATGTGTGTGCATATGTATGTTTGTGTGTGTGTGTGTGTGTGTGTGTGTGTGGCTTAGTCTTTCTCCAAATTATAGGCTGTCTACTACCCAGCCATGTCCTCTCCTCATAGCTGGTATTCCCTCCTTTCAACTTACTCCTTCTCTGGAGCCCTTTATATTGAGATTCTTATAGTCCAGACTAGAAACCTCTATTTATCTACCTAGTTGGCAGCTCCCTACCTCCCATTTGGGGAGTAGGAAATCCTGCCTGCCTAAACAAAACTTCTTCCCTCCCCTCACCATATCACACAGGAGTTGATTTGATGAAGAAACTGCCATGACCCCTTTCTCCTCTACCAGCTGAACCCTTTATTTATTTTTAGTTTTATTTATTTATGTATTTATTTATCTAGTTTTATTTATTTATTTAGCTTTTATTTATTTTTAGTTTTCAACACTTACTTCCATAAGATATTGAGTTCCAAATTCTCTTCCCAACCCCAAGATAGCATGCAATTTGATACAGTCTCTGCATATACATTTATATTGAACTTACTTTCACATTAGTCATGTTGTAAAGAAGAATTAGAACTAATTAGAGAAACCATGAGAATGAAGAAACAGAACAAAAAAAGTTAAAAAATAAAGAGAGAGAGCAAATAATATGCTTTGATCTGCATTTAGACTCCATAGTTCTTTTTCTGGATGTGGACAGTATTTTCCATCATGAGTCTTTTGGAGTTGTCTTTAATCCTTGCATTGCTAAGAAGAAATAAGTCTATCAAAGTTAGCCATAGCATATTGTGGCTGTTACTGTGTACAATGTTCTCCTGTTTTGCTTACTTTGCTCAGCATCAGTTCATATAAATTTTCCCAGGTTTTTCTGAAGTCTGCCTGATCATCATTTCTTATAGCCCAATAGTATTCCATTACATTCATATACCACAACTTGCTCAGCCATTCCCCAACTGATGGGCATCCCTTCAATTTCCAATATTTTGCCACCACAAAAAGAGCTGCTATAAATAGTTTTGTGCATGTGGGTCCTTTTCCCATTTGTATGATCTCTTTGGGATACAGCCCTAGAAGTGGTATTGCTGGGTCAAAGGGTATGCACAGTTTTATAGCCCTTTGGGTATAATTCCAAATTACTCCCCCAGAATGGTTGGATCAGTTCACAACTCCACCAACAATGCATCAATGTTCCAGTTTTCCCACATCTTCTCCGGCAGTTAACATTTTCCTGTTTTGTCATGTTGGCCAATCTGATAGGTATGATGTGGTACCTCAGAGTTGTTTTGATTTGCATTTCTCTAATCAATAGTGATTTAGAGCATTCTTTCACATGATTACAGATAGCTTTAATTTCTTCATCTATAAACTGTCTGTTCAGTTCAGATAAATGGTCCTTTGGCCATTTATCAATTGGAGAATGACTTATATTTTTATAAATTTGACTCAGTTCTCGATATATTTTAGAAATGAGCCCTTTATCAGAGACACTGGTTGTAAAACTTTTTTTCCCAGTTTCCTGCTTCCCTCCTAATCTTGGTTGCATTGGCTTTGTTTGTGTGCAAAAACTTTTAATTTAATGTAATCAAAATTATTCATTATCCATAATCTTCTCTATTTCTTGTTTGATCATAAATTCTTCCATTCTCCATAAATCTGACAGGTGAACTATTCCTTGCTCTCCCAGTTTGCTTATAGTATCAGCCTTTATATCTAAATCATGTACCCATTTTGACTTTATCTTGGTATACTGTGTAAGATGTTGGTCTATGCCTAGTTTCTGTCACACTATTTTCCAGTTTTCCCAGCAGCTTTTGTCAAATAGTGAGTTCTTATCCCACAAGCTAGAGTCTTTGGGTTTATCAAACAGTAGATTACTATAGTCATTGACTACTACCTAACTTATTCCACTGATCCACCACTCTATTTCTTAGCCAGTACCAGGTAGTTTTGATGATTGCTGCTTTATAATACAATTTGAGATCTGTGAACCCTTGATCTTTTTAAGTTGTCCTTGGAGCATGGAGTGAGGCTTTAATGGGAACTATTGCAGACTCTTTCCTTCTGCCATGGCCTGAAGACCATCACAGACAACTCTCCCCATTGATATTACTGGTTTCATCCATTCCCTGTTCTTTCCCAGACAGAGTTTGAAGGCATCAGTCTTGGACTCAATATGATAGGGTATTGCTCTGTCCTAGCACCTTACCCTCTTGTTCCCTTGGATGATGCTATATGAGCCATGGCTTTCTCTTTAAATATGCCAAACAAAAGAGCCTATTGCTTTCAATATTGAATAGCTCATCTAATTTCTCCTTAAAGCCCTTTTAGGCCAAGTTGTAGATCCTGACAAGTTTCAAATATTTCTTTTGTATAGTCACGATCTGAGTAGACTTCCTTTGGGCAATCCTTTATTTCTAAGAATAATGTATTTAAATATACAAAATAAAATACATAGGATTATAAAGGAAAATAATTACATTGAAATACAATTATCAAAATATTAAAAAAAAACATGTTCACCAACGCTAAGTTAAGAAACCCTGTATAAACAAACCAAAAGTAATATGTATATTTTGGAAGATGGTGAGGAGCCAAATGACTATGGTTAAGCTGGTTTTCATTCAAATAAATGGCATTTTCCTCCATAAAAAGTTATCAAGAACCTCATTTTGAAATATAGAATATAAACATATTTTCTTACATTGACTTAATCGTATTCATTTTGAAAAGACACACTAAATTTGACTCATTATTTCTCCTTTCAACTTCCTGGAAAAATGAAAATATATGTGGCTTTAAAAAAAAAAGAAGTCTTGTTTTGTTTTGTTTCAACTGGGGATGGGAAAAGGAAGCTTCAGACTCTTTTGATGAGGAAAATTTCTCATAGACAGTGAGTTTCTACTTCCTGGTGTCTTCCCAGCTAGGGTCAGTCATGGCTTCCTTACATTCTACTTACTACTATGTCTGCAAATCTTTCCTTTTGTAACATTTTCCTTTATCTCTGAAAGGAAGCAGTAAAGTTTGCCTTCCACCAGGCTTCTTTGATTTCTCTGAATCTCCAGCATACATCAACAGAGCTCTATGTGTCTCTGAAACAAAATAAAGCCAGAAGACAGCTAAAATAATAGATGTGACTAGACCTTCCACAGATACTTTCTAAAAAGTCCTACTACAGGAAAATGGATATAAAATGGTTTTCTGGTCTTTAGATATAAACATACAAACACCAAAAAGGAAAGAAAAGTAAGTTGTAGAAAAGGAATGAAATAGGTCAATTTTATTCAAAGTCAGTAAAATTGTAGCTCCCACTATTTTTTTAAAGGCATAGGGTAAGGAAAGCAAATAGTCAAAAACTATAAAGTAATAACCCAATTTAAGGTATTATTGTTATTACTAATACTAAAAATCACCATTTAAGTTATTTTTTTATTAGATCTGTGATTTCACTAGTATAAGGGAAGAAGCTCTCTTTACTAAAATTCTCTCTACTAATGCATCTAGGCAACTGTTCTATGACTTTCGAGGTTTTAAAGAGTTGCCTGGGATATTGAGAGATTAAATGACTTGCCCAGGATCTTTCATCCTCTCTTTCTTCCCTTCTGCCTGCTGGATTCCCTGAATTCTTTCACAACTCAGCTTTTGCACAATTTCACCTTTTGCAAAAAGGCCTTTTCTAGTCTATTCTCCCCCAACCCCACCCAGTTCCTTCCCCCCTGGATTACATTTCAGTTATACCATATACACATATACCTTAGGTGTTTGTTTTTTTTTTTTTTGCATAGCATCCCTTCCATTAGATTATGAGCTTAAGATAAGAGCTCCATTAAAGTTTCAGAGTAAGAACCAAATTTTTATATCTTTATATTCATTCATTCATTCATTATCCATTCATTCATTCATTTTTGCCTTTCTCTGTATCCCCAGGACACAGTACAGTGCCTAGCACACAGTAAGCACTTAATAAAAGCTTACTGACTGACTGGTTCAGATGTTCCTGAACCCAAAGCCAGCTTTCCATCCACTTTGCATCCATCCATGCTGACAACTATTGTTGTTTTTAATACTACTTTTGTTTTCAGTTGTGACTACTGATTTCATCAGTGTTGGAAACTCCTGGTGTGGACAATCCCTTTACTAATGCAGATCAGCACCTTGCCTCAAACTTACAGCTTTAGACAATTCCCTGGAGGTCAATGTGAGGTTAAATCACAGCCAGTGCATGTCAGAGACAAGGCTTAGATTGAGATTTTCTTGATTGCTCTCTACTATAACATGCTTCTACAATTACTAGTGGCAACATGTTCTTTGCAAAATAGGCAAGGAAATAAGGTTGTTCTTTGAACAGTTGAACTGCTCAAGGGAAGGGAACGTGTTCAACCCAAATAGGCAAATCTGGGAGCTAAGTGCCTAAGAGTAAATGGCTATCATTGGCTATGGTACTTGAGTGTCTCTAATTTTCAGATAAGTCCTCACATTTAGATGAAATCTTGAACTATTGCTACAAAACAAAATAAAATAAAGCTGTCCCAGAGAATCCCATTGTGTAGACTGTGGGAGAGTCAATCTCTAGGCCAGAAGAATACGAAGATCATATTCAACCCTCAGACTCTAATGTGCGGGGAGGAGGAGTCCGAGGAGGGAATGGAGGATAGTAGGGAGGGAGGGCTAGCCTACTCTGACAAATGCATGGTCCTTGGTTAATTTCTTATTAGTAGGCTGCTCACATCCCAGTCACATTAAGAGTATTCCGTTTTCTTTGTCTGAAGTGTTGAGTGGTTATGAATAGTAAGGATAGACTATCTGTAATTATTTTTTAATTATTAATGGTTTTGTTAGATCCCTTCACTTTTACATTACATTTCTGTTAATGTAAGTTAAATCAAAATGTACTTTGGTTTCCAAGCAGCTCCCCAACGTATTTTTCATTCTTTCATAACATTACTTCAGATTCTATGAGGTGTCTATGATGAAGTTTCCTTTTCAGGAGACATACTCACAATACTAATGAATTCAAGGGATGCTGGGTTGCTTAAATTCACTGGACCAGTTAGCAGATAATCATTACCAACCATTTTTAGGGATATTTGAGAAAGGTTTTGTCTAGCAGTCAGATTATCAAAGGTGGGTCTTTGGACTGACTGAACACATTTTATTCAGACTCCTCACTGAGTGGAAGAATAATAATGATAATAATAACAACAATAATTCACATTCATATAGCACTTTTCAGGTTTTTAGAGTGCTTTGCACGTATTATTTCATTTGATCTTCCAAGAATCTTGTAAGGTAGGCACTATTATCCTCTCATTTATAGATCTGGACACTGAGACCTAGAGGAGTTAAATAACTTGACCAGGGTCACACAGGTCCTAAGTGTTTAAGGCAGAATTCTAACCCAAATATCTTCCTGGCTTCAAAACCAGTCACCACTGTATCTGCTACAGGAAGCAGCTTTTCATTAGCCCTGCTGCCTTTCTGGTTGCCTTTGTTACATAGCTGATTCACATTGAGTTTTCAAGTCACTAAAAATCCCAGATTTCCCCCCCCCCAACCATACCTCTCACATCTTGCAGTTGAGAAATTGATTCTTTTACTAAAAGATCTAAGCCTTTATATTCATCATATATATACATACACCCACACATACATACATACATATATATATATACACACACATAATTATGTCCTTTAATTTTGACCTAGTTCTTTAGCACTTTATTGACTAGATACTTTCTGACATGTAGCTCCCAAGAGGTCAGCCTTGAAAGGAGGAAGAGAGAAAACGAGGCAGCCAGGGAACCAGCTAAGGAAATATGCACCCAGGTTGTGGAGCATTGCTCACAAGTAGCTTGAGAAGTAAACTGAGCCACAGATACTGACATAGTGACTGTACCTTAGCTGGGTTAACTACACTATAGAAAAGAGACTTTATCTCTAGAGATGGGGGGAAATCCAGCTTTTAATCAATTTTTCCATCACTAGCTGCACGGCACTTTTTGATGGTACAATATTCCCTGGAGAAATAGTCCAGACTTGTATTTACTAAGAGACTTGGTTTAAGAATCAGTAAAATAACCAACTCCCCCAAATTCAAATAATAACCTGCAAGCAAAAAAATGGGGGGGGGGAGGCGGACTCAGCTTGGGGAGGGAAGAATAGGTTAAATGAACACATAAACCTACATCAGGAGGGATTCATCCGCTCCTTTGGCTGGTGGCTTTTGGATATAGGATCCCTGTGCATGAAAATGAATGCAAAGTGAACCTAGGCTGAGACAAGATAAGGGACAGTTAAGAGAATGAATGAGAAGGAAGCATAGGGTTAGATTTTTGGGAAAAGTATAGAGTTACCATGCAATGCACTGAACCCGAACTCTACTAAAAATGACTGTATAAATTATGCAGAGGGATTTCTGGATTTCTTTCAAGTAATTAAGTTTCGATTTCTTGCATTTATTTTAGTGCCAGGAAGCACGAGGTTAAAAAAAAAATTGCAAAAGTCTTCATTGATTGTTCCAATGCTTTCAGTTTGATTTCGTGACTGGACTTAACTTTGGGGAAAGGTAAATACACAGATTTAGGAAATTCACTGCCAGAGGTGAGAGAAGAGGGGCAGGACCTCAGGCGCAAGGGAATTATACATTGCAGAGACTGGGAGAAAAGGAGCCCGCAGTAGTGAGACTCTGGGCGAGATTGAGAGAGAGAGAGAGAGAGAGAGAGAGAGAGAGAGAGAGAGAGAGAGAGAGAGAGTGTGTGTGTGTGTGTGTGTGTGTGTGTGTGTGTGTGTGTATGCGTGAGTGTGGGTGACCTGTGTGTTTGTGTGAAACCTGTACGGGTTCGTGTGTGTTTGTGTGTGTGTGTTTGTGTGTGTGTGTGTGTGTGTGTGTGCGCGCGCGCCCGCGCGCCCGCGCTCCCTAGCGAATAAGGAACTGGAGTATCGAATCCTAAATTCCTGCTTCTTACAGTCAGATTTTAATTTCCTTGCTCCTGCAAGGTGCTTAAAATGTCTTCACCCCAAAAGATTTGTCTCCCTCAGCGGTTCAGAGTGGAAAGTTCTCTCCTGCTCTTGTTGGCTAGAATCAGTCCCAAAGAATACAATGTCCTCCCAGAAAACAACCTAAGAGAGAGTCTGGAAGGAGCCCTTATTCTTCTTTCCTGGAGAAAGGAATCTTAGCTTTCCCCCACCTGGCCTCGCATCCTAACTCTGAAAACCTGAAAGTGGTCCTTAAGGGGAAAAGAATAAAAAAAGGATTTTCCTGCCTCGCCCTGGCTCCGAGCACTGAACAATTTCTCCTCCACTATCCCAGGAGCTCGGCCAAACAGAGCTCCAGGCGCTGCTAGGACGGTAACTCCCAACTGCCAAGGAGAGGTTCGAGGGTTCCAGGGCTCTCCAAGGACAAGCCAAGAGCGAGCTCAGCTCCTGCTCTGGGACTGCTGCCTTACCCCTTCTCTGCCTGTCTCTTTAGCCCGTAACCCCGGCTGCCTCCCAGAGGAAGGCCGAGTAATCGTGAATCCAAATCTAGAAGGTAGAAGGAATGACTACATGCAGACATTTCCCAGGACATTAGTAAAGGAGTCCCAACTTTCTCGGGCTAGGCCATCGGAATGTGAGTTTCTAGTGTCAGGGGCAAGGGTGAGGCAGAGAGAAAGTGTATGGTGTATTTCGGTCTTCGATGCTTGGTGGAGGGGGATTAGCATCCTTTGGAAAACTAGGGCCTTCCTCTTCTTGCTCCCAGACCCAGTGGGCAGATAGACATATGGGCCCCCAAAGAGCAGTGGAAGTCCAAGGCAGAATGGAAGTTAGAACAAAAACCAGGAGAAAGCTTGGGGTGAGGATATATGTGTAGGAGAAGGTTTGGAGGGGTAAGAGAAAGAGGATATTGGAGAGAAAAGTGACAAGGAAATGATTAGAGTTGTTTAGCAAGCTCTCCCAACTTAACTCCTACACTCTACTTCAGCCCATTTCCTCGGTCCATTCCTGCCCAGTCTCTGGACTGAATTCTGTTGGAGGCCTCCGGGGAGGCCTTCGAAATGGCGCTTCCGGAGTGTTCTCGGGCCAGAATAAACCTTTTAGGAGGCAGCTGTCTACTTGACTTTGACCTTGCCCCCTATGGAAACCTAGAAATTCAAGAGGACCTCTGTCATTCATTTCAAAGGAAGTGGCGCAGGCTCTGAACCCTCTGCCCCTAAAAACCCAAGAAACAGAGCAAGTTGCAAGGCCAGAGCGAGCCATGCGCATCCCAGATTGAAATACAAATTCGATAGAAAGTGTCCTCTTAGAGAGGTTCTCCTCTCAATTTCACTCGCAGCTGTCTAAAACAAAACAAAACAAAGCAAAACAAAATCAGAGTATCCTTAATGGATTAATTTGTGTCCCCAGAATGCATTGTTTAGTAAAATATTGAATCTGTTTCTAATTTTAGGAAAAAATCTGAACACCGAGACAGGAAAGAAGACGAAGATGTTTTTCTTCAGGTTCTGGACACCCGTGGGGCAGGCTTTTAAGAAGGAAGCAGCTCACTGTCCCGGAAGCCTGCTCCAAAGTGGCTGCAGGGGGTGAAGGGAGGGAGAGAAGCCCAGTGACACCAACTCAAACCTTCCCCAGCCTCTCCTGGATCTGCTCGGGGACGCCCTCGGGGTCACATCTGTCTGCAGCTGTCAGGAGACTAAACCAGAAGCTATCGTCAAAGAATAGGTCGGCCGGGCAAGGAGGCTCTCCCTGGAAAGTGAGGCAATTGATCCCTTTACCATCTCTTTGAGTCAAAACAAAAACAAATCACTTGCACTTTCTACGTTCAGTAACTAGGAGTAGAGGAATGTCAAGCCCTTTGTGTACGCTTGCTATGGACAGGTAGCCTATTAAGCTCGGAAGCTTTGTAGGTCAAGTTCACTGGGGTTGGGCTGCTGGTCCAGACCTCTTCGCTTTATTCCGAAACTTTCTAGGGGCATGTATGTCAGAGATTGAGCAGAGTTTCTCAATAAGAGGATGCACTTTGGGGCGATGTTTGTGGGCAAACTCTCGATGTATTGTTTTATCGATATCACTGGGAGCGTGTTGGTATTCTGGGCACTCTTGTAATGAGGCGGAGATTGCAAGTCGCGGGGCTGGGAGAAGATTGCATTTTCCCTCCTATGCAGCACAGGAGTCACTTCTGCGCGCTGCTGTTCGTTTTTCACTTTGAGTGAGAAAGGGAGGAATCTGACTTTGTAACTTAATTTTTAAAAAAATGTATATTTTTAGGGGGTCAGGGTATAACAGGCGAATAAACTCTTGGATTACCAGCCAAACAAAAATGATTTTCATCTCATATAATTTGACTACTAAGTCCCCACCCCCTTCCAGGGAGAGGGGCATCTGTTAAATTAGCAACATGACTTGTATGGAAATACCGATTGTGGCCATTTCGGAAAGGCACTCCTTGGAGTTAACTGGGTTAAAGTGGTTTTCGTCAAGCCATTCCACATCAAACAAAGTTTTTCCAGTTCCTTCACCAGTAGTCTCTTTATTTCATGAATTTATTATAATACCTTATTTACCAGAGGAAGCGGTGACAAGTGTTTAGCATTTTGGAGATCAGTTGTCAGTTGCTATTAAAATCAAGATTAATTCATATTAACAATATGCATTTCTCAGTACTCCCAGGTGACAACATACATTAAAACAACTATTGCAAGTAATTAAGCTCAATGAAGGGGGAGGGGAGAAGGAGAGGTTTCCAACACCCCCAAATATTTGATTTTGGTCTCCAAGTTCAGCGTGGAGTGCTTTGCCAAGGGAAAAAAAAATGTTCATTAAACATTTCAGGGTTGCTGTTCCCCTTACATCTAATTAGGCACCTAATGGGAGAGAAGACTTTTTTTTCCTGTTGTTCTCCTTCTAGACAAAATCACACACAAATTATGTTAACATCCAGATTTTGAAATTCAGTTTATTGAGTCTTCTTATCCAAGGAACTGGGTTTGGGTGAATGATGGCATCTGGCAACTGTTTCCCCTCCCTGACCAACTCATTTAATTTGGACTTGATACAAGCCCGAATAAAACCACATACAGAGGCACATATTTTTATGGATTTTCTTTTATTCCACATCAGAGATGCTCAACAGTTTATTAATTAGACCAAGCAAAGCCTTTTGAAGATTAAGCAAATTGGACAACTCTTTTAATTAGAACTTAATTTAAAGTTTGAAATTATATCATTGATGAAGTAGCCTAATTAGTACGGCGATATGTTAATAAGGCTAGCAAGACACAGCATCGGGCTTTGGCATGAACCTCTCTCTGAGGCTGGCAAGAAAATCCTTCTTCCTACACCGTCATTAATAAAAGATTTCTATAGACTTCAGCCTTTCACCGATGACATACAATTTATAGTACACACAATGCATTAGCCCATAGTGCGGCTCCATTTTTTCACTATTATGAAAACTAATAAATTCGTCAAGCTGAATTAAGCATACAAATCAGATGAGGCGTAGCAGATTACACAGTGAAGCGCGGTGTCTCCCGAGCCTAAATGAAATTTCAATCTAATAATTCCTTCCTGGCCCGGTCATAATTTGTTTAGAGATGTTGTTCTACTTCTTTCAAAGCGCTATTCACACTATAATTAAATGATACTCAAGCTTTTAACTTTGATTTATTTCATTTCTCGAAGCTGGAGACAGTGAGAGCTGTACAATGTCATTTTCCTCCCTTATTTCCTTGAAAATTACATGGGCTCCAGTTTAGGTCGAAATTAAACACCTAAGCACATATTCGCAGGAGGCCGGCACGAGCCAGGTTCATTCATGTCAACAGCCCTGGGCCCTGCCGTCCGCCCCAGCGCAGCCTGCACGCGCAGCCCCACCAGACAGCCAGCAGAATTTCCCTTGGCTGTATGTCTAATGCACTTAGCCCACACAGGGAAAAGGGAAACCAACCAACCAACCAAACTAAGGCGGCAGACAGTGCAGGAAGTGAAATTCGTTTGGATCCAGAGCCCAGGTGGAGGAATCAGAAGGAGCCCTAAGCTGCTGCCAGCCAACCTCAGGAGGAGGCTTACTGGGGAAGAAACTTTAACCTGCTCTGGTCGAGAGAGGTGGGAAAAGACATCGGGTCTGAAAAGCTATGATCTCCTTAGCCAGACTCAGTCCTGCACTCCGGGACGCACCAGAGGAGTGGCGGACCGGACCTTTCCTGCTCCTTCAGGGTGCGTCCCGTCCGCCCTGCCTGCCTCCCGCGCGGCGCCCGATACCTTCTCTCTCCCACTTTGCCCCAGCGCCAGCCGAGCTGCGCCTCCTGCTTCAGCACCTGCTCGCCACTCCCTAGGCGCTGTGCTTGCACCTGCTCCCGGCTACCCTGACGCCCCTGCCCGCTGGGCTATTGCTGCCCAGCACTCCCTCACCCGGTGAGCCCCGAGCCCTTCACTACACCCTCCCTCCACCCTGTGTAAGAACCTGGGAGGAGACTTAGCCTACTTTCCCAACCCCCAAAACCCCCAACCAAACACCGTGGGAGATGGGGGTGAAGAAGTGAGGCAGTGGGGTGGGATGGCACACCTACTTTTGCAACTAGAACTAGAAGTCTGTCCACTTCTCAGAGAAGGGACTGAGTCTAAGCACAGAAGTTCCAGCCCAACACCCAACTCCGGCAAAAAACAAAAAACAAACAAACAAACAAACAAACAAACAAAAAACAGTGCCGGCAGGATATCGGCTAAAAATAGGAGCTAAGCTGGGTGTACGGGTGGGAATGAAGATAAGTGGGGTTTGTGCTAGCCCCCGAGGGTACGTGATATGTGTGTGTGTGTGTGGTGTGGTGATGGTGATGGTGTGTGTGTGTGTGTGTGTGTGTGTGTGTGTGTGTGTGTGTAGGAGGAACCCGGGGCGCGTTCAACACATGCGCTATGTATCTTTGGTTCCCGTTTCCCCCGTAGCCAACCCTCCCCCCTTTTATTGTGGTTAATGAAGAATAATAAATCCAGTGAAAGGTTTTTCAAGCTTATCCACACGAGATTCACATTCACTATACTAGAAACGGGAGAGGAGGAGGAGGAGGAGGAGGAGGAGGAAAAGGAGGGAGGGAAGCGAGGCGCGCTGTGTGGGGGAGGAGGCGTGCTGAAGAGGGAGGGGGGTAGTCGCATGCGCACTCTCACCCAGGGCCAGACCTGCCGCTGTCCAATGGGCTGAGAGCATTTAGAAACCGAGGGAGAGAGAAAGACTCACAACCCAAATACCCCGATGTGTCTTCGGCACAAGGCACCTGCCGGGTCAAGGTGCGCGGGGCTGAGCTTCGAGACTGAGGCAGTAGCGGCGGTTGCACAAAAGAGCGAACGGAGGAGAGCGGGGAGAACGGGCTGGTTGGCAGCTACTCCAGCTGTTCATTCCACTGGGGGCCGGGAACCGGAGTCAGTCAGTGTCGAGGGGCAGGCGAGAACCTGGTACTTGGGTTGGGAAGAGAGTGCTGGGTGTTAACTGTGGGAGAGAGGGAAAGCCCATCCCTATTGGTAATCCAAGCCTGGCTCTACAGGCAGCTTCATTTCAGAGTTTCTTCCTACTTGGGTAAAGGGACTGGGGAGTGGGGAGGGGGCCTGCGAGGAAGGTACAGAGGAAAACTGGTGGAAGTCGCCTAGGGCATTTCCCAGCCGCATTGGTGCTTCCTTGGGAAACGGGGAGGGGCCTGGGGTAGGGTGAGAAGTGGGGAGATCGGGGTGGGTGGGGGTGGGAATCAGGGAGGGGCCAGCCCAGAAGCATTGGGATCAAGAGCGCAGGCGGAGAAGGAGGAGGAGAAAGGAGGAGGCAGTCGGTGGTAGTGTTGGTGACAGAGGAGAAGGCGGGGGTTGAGGGTGGGGTTTGGGGGGGCTGAGAAAGAGAAAGAGAGACCCAGAGCCCAGAGGGAGAAAAGGAGGGAGAAAGGGGAAAAGGAACAAACCTTGTAGGAGCTTGGCAAGGAAGAGAGGAGGAGGGGGAGCGAGGGGGAAGGCGAGGGGGAGCGAGGGAAGTATAACACCGCGGCGGGCCGGAGGCTTGGGGGGCAGTTGTGAGAGGAAAAGGCTGAAGCCAGAGCAGAGCTGAGCCTGGGAGAACCAAGAGGCAGCAGCAGCCGCAGGAGCGGAGTCAACCCACGCTGCCCCAAAGCGACACCCAGGTCTCCAAGCGGAGCCTGCTGGCTGCCACCCGAACTTTTCCCTTGCCTCTCCGGGCCCCGGGCATCGTCGGAGCGTCCTGGTAGCGGGTGCTTGCTCTCCAGGGCGGCAGGGAAGATGATGATGATGTCTCTGAACAGCAAGCAGGCTTTCAGCATGCCTCACGGCGGCAGCCTGCATGTTGAGCCCAAATATTCAGCACTGCACTCGGCTTCTCCTTGTACCTCTTCCTCCGCGGCGCCTTCGTCCAGCTCTCCCAGCAATACCAGTAGCGGGGGCGGCGGTGGAGGCGGCGGGGGCCGGAGTAGCAGCAGCGGCAGCAGCGGTAGCAGCGGTGGAGGCGGCGGTGGCGGAGGCAGCGGGGGCGGCGGAGGTTCCGAGGCGATGAGGCGAGCGTGTCTTCCCACCCCACCGGTATGTATTCTGCATAATCACCGCTTAAAGGCACGTTTTGACAGCCCCCTTTATCTGCTTGATGTTTTTTTCATGTCTGTACAGCAAATCACCCCACACCTCCAATTTTTCCCCCCTCGCTCTCCTTCTCTCTCTCTCTCTCTCTCTCTCTCTCTCTCTCTCTCTCTCTCTCTCTCTCTCTCTCTCTCTCTCTCTCTCTCTCTCTCTCTCTCTCTCTCTCTTCTCTCCCTCAACTTATGTATTCAGTGGATCTGGTCTTTCATATTAATTTTTATGACCTGGGATGTTGCCTCTCTGTGTGTGCTGTGTTGTGTTGGGTGTTGTGTAGTCTCTCTGCGCTCTCTTTGCCTCCTCCACTCTCTGTTTCTCTCTCTCCCCTACTGCCCCTTCTCCTCTCTTTTTACCAGGATTTTTTTTTCTTTCCTAATCTTCCAGAGATGGTTTAGTTGGGCTGGCTGGCGGCAGCGGGCGGTCAGGCGGGAACACTGGCGGAGGTGGTGTGGGGAGGAGAGCCTAATTCCCTGTAGTCAGTAATGTGTGCCTTCTACTTGCAATTACAGAGCAACATCTTCGGTGGTCTGGATGAGAGCTTGCTGGCCCGCGCGGAAGCTCTGGCGGCCGTGGACATCGTCTCGCAGACCAAAAGCCACCATCACCACGCGCCGCATCACAGCCCCTTCAAGCCAGACGCCACTTACCACACCATGAACACCATCCCGTGCACCTCCTCCGCGTCGTCGTCTTCCGTGCCCATCTCTCACCCTTCTGCCCTGTCGGGCACCCACCACCACCACCACCATCACCACCACCACCACCACCAACCGCACCAGGCGCTGGAGGGAGAGCTTTTGGATCACATCACGCCGGGGCTGGCTCTGGGGGCCATGACGGGGCCCGACGGATCAGTGGTGTCCACGCCCGCCCACGCCCCACACATGGCCACCATGAATCCTATGCACCAGGCGGCTCTCAGCATGGCCCACGCACACGGGCTTCCTTCGCACATGGGCTGCATGAGCGACGTGGACGCCGACCCGCGGGACTTGGAAGCGTTCGCCGAGCGCTTCAAGCAGCGGCGCATCAAGCTGGGGGTGACCCAAGCGGACGTGGGGTCTGCTCTGGCCAACCTCAAGATCCCCGGGGTTGGCTCGCTGAGCCAGAGCACCATCTGTAGGTTTGAGTCCCTCACCCTATCCCACAACAACATGATCGCCCTCAAGCCCATCCTCCAGGCTTGGCTAGAAGAGGCAGAGAAGTCCCATCGAGAAAAGCTCACCAAACCTGAGCTATTCAATGGGGCTGAGAAGAAGAGGAAGCGCACGTCCATAGCTGCTCCTGAGAAGCGTTCCCTGGAAGCCTATTTCGCCATCCAGCCTCGCCCCTCCTCTGAGAAAATTGCCGCCATTGCAGAGAAACTCGACCTTAAGAAAAATGTGGTGCGGGTCTGGTTCTGCAACCAGAGGCAGAAACAGAAAAGGATGAAATATTCGGCTGGGATTTGAAAGGCCCGCGATCTCTCTTGGGACTCTTTCCCTTTCTCCGATCCCAGTCTCTTCCTCTCTCCACCTCACTTCTCCCCATCTTTTCCCTTCTTACTTGTCGACAAGAAATTATCTCAGTGTCCGATTCCACCAGAGAAAGAAAAAGAGAAAAAGTTATTGAATAAGTCCGGTGAAACTGGGGGGAAAATTAAGAAACAGGAAAAAAAGAAAACCAGACTTGAATTTTCAAGTTTAACGATGCTGTCCCTCTCCACATCCCCTAGAAAGGCACCCTGCTCTTTCAAGTACTCTGACACTGACTGAAGGCAGATATAAAATCCTTTTTAAAAGACTGAAGAATGGTCAAGTAAGATTTGTTTTTAATTCTTAAAGACATTACCCATGTTCGAGTTAAAAATTACACTTTGCAGCTATTTTTCAGAAAATTAAAATTGTGTCAGGACTGAAACTTTAAACTAGAGTTTGACCCCTAACATGATAGAGACATCTCAAAAGTATTTTGATTTTAAAAAAGAGAGAGATGGCAGATTTTTCTGCATTTACACTGTATATTATATATAATATATTTTTACTGTGGTTATTATTCTCGTTCTCCTCTGAAGTGTTAATGCTTAGGAAAGAAGCTGCCCACTGTGTTCAGTGATCTTTAAAAGCTATTATTAGATTACTGCCAAACAGTCTTCTGTAAATTATTCATTTATGTCTCTGGCAACTTAATTTGTGCTCATTATGCTTAATTAAACTTCTTTAATCTAAGTCTGCTTTAAAAAAAAAAGCAAGGAGAAGGTGTAGATAGTGAACACCAGAAAAGTTTGTTTGAAGACTTTGTTGAATTCCTAAAGCTATAGTCTTCTACAATGTTCCTTTTGGCCCACGTGTAAATTCTCACTCTGAACGAAGATTGTTTCTCCTTTGTTTTTCCTGGCAGTGTTCTTATTTGTGACTCGTTGACACTCTGTAATAGATGTCCTCCGTTATTTGTATAGACCTGATTCACTGTCCAAAGTATTGTTTACTTCCTTACATATTTAATGGGGATTCCCATCTTGTCCCCACCAATCTCTTCTCTCTCTCTCTCTCTCTCTCTCTCTCTCTCTCTCTCTCTCTCTCTCTCTCTCTCTCTCTCTCTCTCTCTGTTTCACACTCACAGGCACAAGCACACAGACACTCCTCTAAAGCTGAAAAGAAATTATGGTTGGCTTAGTTTGCCTCCTGGTGTTTGTCCTTCTAGATTTCAGGACTATTTCACAATGTTTCGACCTCCCAGTTCTCTTATATTTTTTTTTTTCTTTTTGCATTATCGAGACTACTCCCCCCCAACCCCTTTGGAGGTCTGTTTGTAGAAAAGCCAAATTTTAATTATTAGAGGGACGGTGCACTGCTTGTAAATTCACATTGTTTGGTACAATTATTTTGAAACAACAACAAAATAAGGTACACAACTGCTAGTACCTTAGGTATTGTAAATATTTCATTCAAAATGACGCACACATAGATATATTCTTACAGATTTCGCTGTACTGCTGTTATAATGGAGACTTTCTGAAGTCTTAAGTTCTGTATATGAGCCGGTTTTATTGTTTTTGTTAATAGGAGGTTTATTTAATATAGTCATGTATTAAGTTATTTTCAATGTTGTTGAACTGTATTTCATTGAGGAAAAGATTTTAATGTTTTATTGGAAAAGTATGCTGGTTTTTTTTCATTAAAATATGCTATTGACATTAAATTGCTTTTAAATGTTAACTTGTTTTAATTATTAATTGTTTTTTTTTTTGCGGAAGTGCTTGGAAAACTAACATGACAATTTTGTTACTTTTTTTTTTTCTAGAGTGATGGTTATTTTAGGTCCAGGTAGGAGTGAGGTTTTGTAGCAGAAAATGAAAAAGCTGAATTTACTACTGGCTCTTTAAAACAGAATTCTACTGCTTAGTGTATTGCAGCGCCTCTTTTTCTTCCAGGATAATGTGGGGGCATTTGGCTCCAAATACAAGCATTTTCCTTCACCTGCCTCCTCCAGACCCCCAAAAAGCTATCTAGGAGTTGCTTTGTAAATGGAAAATATTGGATGAGCCTTTCCTAATCATCTTTCCTTTCTGCCCCTCCCCTCTCCAGCACTTAGAGGGGAAGCCAACTGGAGAGGCTTGGGAGGTGACTGCTCAGATTACTTCAGAGCAATGCCAGGGGACCGGGTGTGGCTGGAGCTAAAGCTCAGGGTGCCTTAGATGTAGAATAGAACCCTCTGGCAGCTCCCTACCATTTGACAGCTCTTAAGGAGTAGACTGGTGCCAAGCTGGAAAGGGGATGAGGCTGAGTTGGAGGGACTTCCCTCCCTTCCTTCATCTCTCTCTCCTTTACAGCACTTCCCATCACACTTAACGAAGCTAGCTGGTCTGGGGTAGGGTGAGGTGGTGGCTGGAGAGAAGAGGATACAAGAGGTGGGAGAGGAGATATTTAAAAGGTGATTCTGTTATGCCACCTGCTGTGATGAGTGGAGTCACTGGAGCTGGCAGAGGTCTCTCCAAGGCAGCATAGAGACAAAGAAGTTCTTTCTCTGACCCCACTCTTTTGCTCAACAGTGAAATGAGCCTCAATTTAATAATTTTCAGGCTCTCTCAAATTATGGAGTGATTGGGTTTTTTAAATACTTTATTTAAGAGGGCTTTGAATTGGAATTAATATTATTGATAGAAAAATTGTAACTGTACAAAACAACAATTATATTTTGCAATTCAAATAAGAGGAGACCAATGGGTTTTCCTTGTTGTACTCTCCAGCCTACCCACCCCTGATGACTATGCTTTATCTAACCCATGCTCTCCTGTAAAGTGAAACTCCCTCAAGGTGTATTTAATGTCAGTGACTAAATGGAGGAATGCCAGATTCCCCTACTCAAAATCATTTTAGTAATTCAGACTGTCAATAAATGCTGGAGTGGCACTTGAGTATGCTTTACAGATGTGACAAACCCCATTAGGGATAAAGAGTGGGAGGATAAAGGGGGAAGATGATTATTCTTAACAAAAAAGGGAAGGGGTGAACCCTCCAAAGTAAAAAAAATATGGGAAACATTTGACATTCATGGGTCAGTCTGAGTTGGGGACATGGAAAAGGGACTTTGAAAAGGAAAGATTACCAGAACTTTGCTAAGTTTAGAAGAAAGTAACAGGATGTCTATTTCACTGTTTATTGCTGACTTTATTTCCTTCTAGTTTCTGAGAGCTGAAATCCTTCACCTTCCTTTAGTCCACTATCTTCTCTCTTTATTCCTGGACTTCTCCATTTACTGCTCAATCTCACTGAGTCGAAACTTGCGTTCAGCACCATGGACAGAGAACCAAGTCCGACCAAGCCCCAAGTGGTTTAGTTGCAAGCTCTGTTTGCCCTCTTGTTCTAGCGAGTTGTACTTATCCCAGAGTGGACGAACTCAAGAGTCTCTCCATCAAAAGGAAATTAATCCTCCATACAGAGGAGGACAGCCTTCCCAAGTTAGAATGAAAATTTTCTTCAATATAACACCCAATTCCAGTAGCAGGCCAGTGCTACTAAAAGTGTACTTGTTTGGTGGGGGGGGGGGGAGTTCAGTAGGGGAAAGCGGGAGAAGGAGATAGTGTGTGCATGTGCGTGGGCACTCTATTTTACAAATAAAGCCATCACATTTTTATCGAATGAGGAATCCAGGTACCAAGTAGCAATGGAGAAATGTATTGAATAGGCAGAGGTAGGAGTGGTGGAAACAATATTACTTTCCTCGAAAATTTTTCTAATGTATTTTAAGACTTGCAATAAACTTCACATATTTGTGGTTATAATAATGAGTAAAGTGAAAATCAGTAGCAATCCAGCTATTTCAACAGTTGGGACAGCAGCATGTTCTTTGCCCTGATTCATCAAGGGTTTCTTTGTGTCTCGTGTTGTTTAGGATTTTTTCCCCACGTAAAACATTTTAGGTTATAATTGGGTACCTAAGACTCACATACAGAGTGCTATATTTCTTCCCCCCTCCAATGTATTTTTATTTTCAAGAAACACGTTGTTTTCTCCCTTATTAATTAAACATGCTTAGTGGCCTCTCATATCTTTTCCAGGTCTAAATCTACGATCTTATAGTTCTGAGTATGGTGGGTTTCGTGGGGAAATGCAGAGAGCCAAATAAAACAGTTTCCTTCAAGTAGTCTTTTTAACAAAAAAGGAGGACATAGACATACCGAGTTAAGGTAAAAGATGTGGAGAGTAGGGGCTAGGACAGCTAAAAGAGTAAGAAAGTTAAAGTAACAAGGGAGAGGGAGAGTAATCCATGCACAAAATGCTGTCCAATATTTATTTAAGTGTTCAATTCAATAAATATATTTAAACTCCAACTGTGTGCAAATGGTTGAGCTAAACCCTGGTGACCCAGTGATGGCTTGAAAATACTCAAAACAGTAACTGATCACATAATAAGATGAAATGTCACTGTCACATCAGTCCAATCAGTAGGCATTTATAGGATTCATTTTCTAGTCATTCTCCAAGCCACACTACTAGAAGACCATATTTATTATGTGGAAAGGAGAAGCTTATATGAGTAGACTTATGTATATGCGATGGTACCCTAGTCTTGAAAGTTCACCCTCAAGTGATTTATTTTAAACAGACTCTAAAAATTAAGCTATTTCCTATGATTCTGTTCACTATGATCATGTGGATACAAACAGAAAACAATTGACAGCCAGGAAGAGTGGTTTCAGCTGCTACGTGAAAACACCATATCTCAGTTAAAACACTATATTCTCACTTACATGTTGTGTTTATACTCTATGTAACTGATGTTTTATCCATCTGGGGGTACAGTTCTTTGTTTAAACAGATCTCACTGAAAGATTTCGTAGGGGATATATGGAAATCTGAGGGTTCCAATGAGATACTCAAAAGTAATAAACCATATAATAATATCTTCTTTTTTTCCCCCTAGAAATTACATTTTCTTGATGTGTGACACATTACTAAGGCTTTCCTTCTCAAGAACAGGCCCTGAGAACCAAGTTTGCAAAGGCTCTGTCCAAATACTCCCTCTCCCCTCCTATTTTAAATAAAACAGCATTGTCGATTTTCCTTTCAAATATAATTTTTCTATTTAGTCCACTTTGAAAGCTCTTTATAATGTGGTAGGGTGGGGAGTGTGGAACTTTAAAAACTCCCTTGATTTTCTTTGAAACCTATTATTCAGATAGAATAACTTCTCAAGCAGCTTCTGCGATGAAGTCCAGATATTTCTTCGAAGCATAGAATTAAAAGTAATGGAAACAAGCCTTTAACATTCTTAACTGAAATGCTCTTTATCTCACTTGGAAAATAATACTAACAGGAAGGAAGGAAAGAAAGATATAAAGAATGAAGGAAGAAAAGAAGAGAGAAGGAATGACAAGAAAGGCAGAAAAGAGAGAAGGATGGAAAAAGGAAGAAAAGAAGGAAGGAAAGAAAGGAAGGAAGGAAGAAAAAAAGAAAGAGGTGTATTGATATTTTCATTTGCCTTTCCAATGGCGGCAGCAGCAGCAACAGGAGAGTGAAAAAAAAGTCAGCGTAGTATTCTAATACGGCAAACAGGGAGAACAAGATTCCCTCATAATGAGGATAATTAGAACGACCAGAAGAGCCAAATTTGTCAATAGGCGAGTGAATACATTGCAACAGGAGAGAAATCTTGAAACTTCTTCCGCTTTTCCCCTTTAAATGAGCCATTCCCGGTACTGAAAGGCTATTATGGGAGAATTAATAAGTTACACAGCGAATTATTAAATCCAGATAATTACAAGGAATAAGTAAGTAATCATTAGTTATCTCAGCTAATTACTGTGGGTCAGAGCGAGCCGGAATGTGAAATCCTCCTCGGGAATTGAAATTAACTTTGCACAGCGAGGCTCTCTGCTTGACATCCCCAGTCTGTGGCCACATGGCAGCTCCCCTGTGAGCCAGTCTTTCTATTTAACTTGGAGAGAATGGAAATAAAATTAAGTGGCGACGTGATAATAGGGAGCTGCTTAGAAAGAAAACTCTGTGGCTTTTATTTTGTACCTTGAATGCCCGCAAGACGAAAAGCTTTCTGTAAAAATAAATAAATAAATAAATAAATTTAACGTCCTCAGTGGCATGAATTTTCTTGCTTCTCTCTCTCTCTCTCTCTCTCTCTCTCTCTCTCTCTCTCTCTCTCTCTCTCTCTCTCTCTCACACACACACACACACACACACACACACACACACACTCCCCACCCCTACACTTACTAAGTCCTAAATCGCCTGGTCTAACATAGATTGTACAAAACGAAGGTAACTCGAAGAACAAACGTTTTGGCTGGTGGGTGTGTGTGTGGCTGGTGTGGGAGTATAGGAGTCTGGTAGATTCGGGGAGGGGGGAATAAACAGAATGAAGCCAGGAAGAGGTAGAACGACTATTTCACTCTTTCCTTTCATCCTATACACTAGAAAGGCTGCCCAAGTGGGAAGGAGGGTATAATCATCTGTTTGTTTTGTTGGGTAACAATAAGCTTTAATCTCTGAATGGTAAGAAGCAGCTAGTGCAAACGCTTCTCTGTTGATCTTTCGCCAGATACCTTCTAGAACTGATGTCATCTTTTTCCATACAGGCAACACTTTCTGAAGCCATCCTCCCCCTACCCTTCCTCTCATCTCCCCTCCGCCCTAGAATCTAAAAGAACAGAGAACACTCTGGACCCTGTGTGCCTGTTGGAAAGTACGTTGTATGATATTATAACTGTTTCTACCGGTTTCTCCTAAGGATGGGTGGATAAATAAAACTGCCGTTAATTTATCAAATTGGGGAGGGGGAGGAGAGAGGAAAGCTAAGCTTTTTTTTTTTTAATCAATCGCAATTAGATGGACAGTCTTTCCAGTCTTTCCCTCTCACTCATTGCTCCAGCCTGGGATGATAATAAAAATTTAATGAAGCCTGGGACGAGCAGAGAGCTCCGTCTGGGGACCATGGAATAGAATATTTTAACTGTACATTTATACCAAGTGTCTGGCTTCAAAGACGTGACTGCTTTTAATCTCGAATTAGAAAACCACAGACTTGAAATTAAATATTAGATACGCCCGGATCCCCTTCCTTTTTGGAATATTGTCACGATTGTGCTTTTCTCCATTGCCCTGGTTACACACAATCACCACACACACACACACACACACACACACACACACACACATCTTAGGTCTCCAATTACATTTCCGTGAATAATAGATAGCTTTGATAGGGTGCAGCATTCTGGTGCTTTGGCTTTTTTTTTTTAAATAGAGTTAATGCAATATTAATTGGCTGTAGCTGTTATAAGAATGCGCAGCCCCCTTTTTTCAGGAACAAATCGATGAGGTGGGGATGTGGGAAAGAGTCGAGGCAGAAGCTCTTCCCTGGCTGGGGAACTTCTTTTTTCCCCCAAGCCTTCCAAGCTTCTAGGTAAGTGCAGACCTTTGGTGAGGTTTAGGGGCGGGAGTGGCGCTGGCTCTGGCCGGCGCAGAGAGCTCGCCTTTCCGCCTGTCGGCCTGCTTGCTCGGAGCCCCAGCAGCAGACAGAGACAAGAGGCGAGAGAATGAAGTAACCCAAGCGCTGGGGAGCGGCCGAGGAGTGGAAGGGAGGAGGATCACAGAGAAGCCTTCTTCTATACCCCTACTCTACCCTTGCTGCGGGTGTGCTAGGAAGCCGCAGCCAAGAACCCTTACCCACAGTCTTGGCAGGCTTACACAGCACCAGAGGATCGCGAAATACAAGGCACTATTCTCCACCCTTCCCCCCAGCTAGCCCCACCTCCCACCTCCCTCCCCATGCCCTGCGGACCCCTTCCAGGGGCTAAGGGGCGGGAGAGCTGCTTCGGGGTGCAAGAGGTAGAAAGCAAGAGATTGGGGGGGGGTTGGAGACGCTCCCCTCCCAAAGGCGGGTTTGCCCCGGGCCCCGGGCCAGACGCTGTCCACTACCCCCTGCGGCCGCCAGCGGCCCCGAGAGCAGACGTCTTGCCAGCCGGAGATTCTGAGAGCCAGAGAGAAAGAGCAAGATTGAGAACAGCGGCCAGCGCGCCTCAGCCCCTCACATTTTACTAATCACGTCTATTTAAATTCTAGCGCGGTCTGCTTCGCTCTCCCCGGGAAAGCTCTGGAGAACTGGACCCATCAATTATTCTGAAAAATCCCTGGCTACGTGAGGCTTCGAACGGCTGGGGGATGGGGGGGGGGAGAGATGGGAGGCCGGGTGGAGGAAGAGGAGAGCTAAGACCCGTCCTCTTCCCCACCCCCATTGCTGCCTCACCCGCCCTCCCCCCCTTAGGCAGCCCTGTGCCCTCAGGCCCAGTGAAACGTGTGTATGTCCCCGACATTTCTTCCTCCCTCCCTTCCTTCTTTTCACCTTTCTACCCTACTTTTCTTCTTCCCTACTTCCTTCCCTCCTTTCCTTTCCCCCTTCCCTTCCCTCTCCCTCTCTTCCTTTTTCTTCTCCTTCTCCTTCCTTCCTTCCTTCCTTCCTTCCTTCCTTCCTTCCTTCCTTCCTTCCTTCCTTCCTTCCTTCCTTCCTTCCTTCCTTCCTTCCTTCCTTCCTTCCTTCCTTCCTTCCTTCCTTCCTTCCTTCCTCCCGACTCTGGGACTGTTGCCTTTTCAGTTTCTTGTCAAAGTGGAGACAGTTTCCCAAAGACTTATTGGAGCATCCACCCCTCTTTGCTGTCCTGAACTCAGAAACTCTGAATGGGGGGTGGGGGAGCCCTTCAATATATCCCCTTCTCTGGTTAGAACAGGACTTCAAAGAAGATAAAAAGATAGAGTTTGAGGTTCCAGGGAAGATTCTCCTTCTTACCAGTTCTGGGAGGCCTCTCCTGGCCAGGTATAGCCTGTGGAAGCCTAGGAAGCTGGGAGTTTGGGATAGCCTTGGTTTTGAAGGAAGTTAGACACTGGTTTGGTGAGATTGGAGTCCCGAGAGAAAAGCTTCTCCTCCCAACCCCAGTCCATCCTCTTTACCTTCTGGAATGCCCAGGGGTAGAAATGGTAGTGTAGTAAGTTGGAGGAAAAAGAGAAAAGGAAACAGGTTCCCTCCAAAGTCCTGATCTAAGAAAGCTGGACAGTAATTACTAAACCCAAAGCCCCAGCACTGGGGACTAGGGCCATTACTCCAGCTGTCAGTGGGCAGAAAGCAGGAGCCCTCTTACCCCACATGCTCTGGAGCTTATAAAACAGAGTCAGTCTCTCTCTCTCTCTCTCTTTCTCTCTCTCTCTCTCTCTCTCTCTCTCTCTCTCTCTCTCTCTCTCTCTCTCTCTCTCTTCTCTCTTCTTCTCTTCTTCTTCTTCTTCTTCTTCTTCTCTCTCCTGCTCCCTCTCTTTCCTTCCCCTCCATCTTGCTCTTCTCTTATCATTCTCTTTTCTTCTCTTCCTTCCCCATTCTTCCTTGCTCTTTCACTCCTTTCTCCACCTCTCCCCCTACTCTTACTCTCATTGTCTTTGACACACAGATTCATAAACCCTTTTTGGCTTTTTCTCAAGAGAGTGTGATCCTTCAACAACCCCCCTCCCTCATTTCCCTCTGAAAAGAGGGGGGATGTTATCATCTTCAGTTTTTTTCAAACAATTTACTTTTCTGAGTAATTTAATGAGGTTAGTATGGTAAACATTTTTTGTAGAAGATAACCTATTCCTTAAATTAATCCTGCACTTAATCCTGCTCCCTCCTGAGAAATCTCCTTCAAGACAAAAAGTTTTCTCTGAGTTAATAATGTTTTTTTTTTTGGGGGGGGAGTATCTTAGCAAGTTCAGATGGGCAAAGTGTTTGTATTTAGCAGCTGAATTCATGTGAGTCAAAGATTTCTTGAGCTAGGTCCCAGGAGATACATAGATGCTATGTACACACTTTGTAAAAACCCCATTCTCCTAAAAGGTTCCATTATTTACTTTGAAGGAAAAAAAAGCAACCCAAATTTTTCATTGAACTGTGAATTTTTGGTTAAACTGGATGAGATCCCAGAGGAAGAAGTATCCAGGGTTCTGGTGTATTGATGAGGTGTTATAGGGTTGATTTGGAAAAATCAGTACTCTCAAGTTCAGTTAGTTATCTGTCCCTTCCTCATAAATGTGTTTAGGTTTTCTTTTGAAGGTCCTATTTATGGACTTAGTGTTGCAGAAGCCAATATGTCCTGCCTGAGCCATTCCTTCATGCAAATCTATCAATCCCTCTACTTTTTAGTAATCAGTAGGGTCAGTGGTCCTCTTCTGCTAGGTGGAGGGAGTGAGACTGAGCCCAGTTTTTGGCCTTCCTTGACTGAGCCTCAGGGCACCGTGGAAGCTGAGGGGGAGGGGAAGCTGTAAAAGGATCCTTAAGGGCTGGCTGGCTGGAAATCCCATTACAGCGTGGCAAAGGCACATGTTAGGTCCTGCTGCATCTGATCCAGTAGAATGACAGGAGAGAAGGCAGGGAGTTAAAGCAAATGAGATCAGCTCTTTTAGCTTTGGAGATTCCTCCTTCATCCTTGTTTAATACACACAAATATGTGGCAACTTACAGGTCCATCTCCTAGTGCTAAGTTTCCATAAAACCCTTTTTATTTTTCCTAAGGAAGATACCTGTTTTCTTTTGAAGGAACTTAAAGTGAGCAGTTTTGTGCCTTTAAAACAAATGTAACTTACATTTCTCTGATTCTTGGATTTCTAGTTGACCATGAGATGTAGACTGTGACTGGTTAGATGTTGAGTGCATGGTTAAAGCATTTCTCTTCCAACCTGATTCCATAGCATAGGCTCTATGGCCCCATCCTAGTGTGGCTGTGATTTCTGGGTAATAAAAGTAGGGATATACAGTATCCTAGAAAGGTTAAGGCACCTTGCCAGGTTGGAGACAGGGAAGAGAGAGAGGAGGAGGTAGTGACTACATCTATGATTCTGCTTCAAACTGGGATTTAGGGAGTCCTGAACTTATGGGAGAGGTGGCAGTTTCCCAGTCTCCTAGGATGACAGACTCATTAGTCTATCTTACTAAGTCTCCCCAATTTTTTGCATTCCCTCTAAGACCCCAAAGGTTAATTGGTGAATTGGAGAGCGCTCCTTAAGGGTTAAAACTATATTTTGCCTTTGTTTGTATCCCCAACACCTGGCGCAAGGTCTGACCCATAGCAGGTGCTTCATAAATGTTTGTTGACTTGAAACATATAACCTGTCTTCTTCCTCCAAATTGAAAAGCCCCATTACTCTGGCAGACGGCCTCTATTACCTGCCAGAGAGGGAAAAGAGCTCTGAACCCCCAACCTTAAGAGTCTGGACCCAAGCCTTGTCTCCCCTAGTTCCTAGCTGTGTGAATATGATCTAGCCAATTAAGTCTTTTTGAGCCTAAATTTCCTCATCTCTGAAATGGGCACAATAATATTTGTACTCTTCACCTCACCAGACTATTTGAAGGTCAATGCTGGGCAAACTTTAAAGTGCTATGTAAATGTGAATTTTAAAGGAAGGCAACCTTTCCTCTCTGTGAAGTTAAAGCTATATTTTATTCTTCCTGAGTAAGAAGCACTGTAGGTTTCTGAGGACTGAGACTCATAGGACTTAGAGGTAGAAGGGACCTTAGACATTATTTAGTTTAAACCCCCTCATTTTAGATACGGGAAACTGAGGCTCAGGAAGAGAAAGGGACTAGCTCCTGTTTACACCAAAACTGAGGAGCAGAACCGGGTTTGATATCAGATCCCCTGTTCCAAGTCAAAAGATCTTCCCACTAGATATGCTTTTTTCACCCCTCAGGCACCACAATTTAAGATTTTTTTCAAGCTTACCAATCTATTTCCTTATTTGTTTTCTAATTTCCAGCAAAAAAGTCCCTAACTCTTTAGATAGGGAGCCACTAGTGGGATTTCTGCTTTGCAGCTTCTGCTGTAGAGTTCAAATGGTTGTTAATTAAGATATTGTCACAAGGCCCTGCCTCTTCTTTTTGTGTATGATTCAGTGGAGTTCACTGATTTTTCTTCTGTACAGTTAGGATATATTTGCTTTTCACTTATAGTGTATTCCAGAAGTAGATACCCTTATGCAGAAGAGTCATTGTATAGTGGCCTAGGAGAGTGGGTGCCCTGCACTTTCCAGGGAGAAAAGGAAATATAGCATGCCCTGCAGTGTGGGCTAACCAAAAAAGCTACAGAAATGACAGGAAAATAGCAAGGTCACTATGTTTGGCAGTTACGTGCCTTTCCATTTAGCCAGGGTGACTCAAACTGAAGTCATCTGTTCTGCCAAACTTACCCACTTTAGCACTGAGATTTCAAGGATCCTGTGGTTTCTGCTGTTTAGTATAAAGGGATACAGAAGAAGAAAAACACACTTCAGTTAAGGGCTGAGGGGGAGGAGATTCTATCTTTCCAATTTTCAATCAGGACAGGACCCAAAAGGAAGAAACCCAAGGAAGTTGGGAGTCTTTGGCAAACTGAAAATTGGCAAACCCGGCTTCTCCCTCAGCAGGTTACAAGTCTGCTTTAAAAATGGTAGTAGTGACTTCTTTCATCCTGCCACTAAGAAAGCTGTAAAGGTTTGTAGAATTGACTTATTTCTTTCCATAATTCAGTTTGGACAGTCATGGTGAAGAGCCTAGGAAGAGCCCTTCAAAAGCGTCAAGTCCCAGAAACTAGTTCACTGCTACTATCTTTTTTTCTTTTCTTGGTTTGTTTTTTTTTTTGGTCTGTGTTTAGGGTTGAGGTTGAAGCTATTGGAACTCATTTGTCTTGTTTCCTCTGCTGCTTGGATAAAGCACAGTAATTCCATAATAGACTTTTCTCTGATTTTTCTGCATGTGTGGTTAGAAGTGTGTGTGTGTGTGTGTGTGTGTGTGTGTGTGTGTGTGTGTGTGTGTGTGTGTGTGTCTTAGAGGCAGAGAGGAAAGAGAGGTAAAGACAGAGAGACACACACCTAGAGAGACATACTGAGAAAGAGCATTAAGATAAAATTAGAAGAATTTCACTTTTTGCCCCCCAGTATGAATTTACTCTAGAACTCAGTATTGGCAGTAAAAAGCAATCTTACTCGATCTGTACAACCATTAGGTGTCAGTTTACTTCCAGAAAAAGATAATTTAATAAGTCTAAGTGAAATCTCTTTAATGGTCAACTCCCTTGCCTCATTCCCACTCCTTTTTCCTCCTCCCCCTTCCTCCTATCTTTCAAACACCACAAGTCAAGGAAACTGCTCCAGTATGGCAGTCTCAATGAAGCTAAGAGAAGGCCTACCTCTTTGGACAGAATTTCAGTACTCACTTGGAACATTACTTAGGAGTTAAGAGGCCCTTCCTCATTTGTACTAACAAAGCTAGCCTTTGCAGAATGCTTTAATATTTACAGAGTGTTTTCTCACTTAATCCTTACAATAATGCTGTGAGGTGAGTGTTTCAGGCAGAATTATTTCTATTTTAAAGATGAAGAAACTTAGGTTTGAAAGTCACTTGTCCTAGGTCAAGTAGCTAGTGAGTGTCAGAGGCTGGATTTGAACCACAGTCTCTCCTCCCTCCACATCCAACACTCCCCTGGACCTGCCTAAGGATTTTAATTTTATTATATTATCTCTTGAAATCCACATTCATCAGAAGCAGGAAGCAGAGAACATTGCACCTGGATATGTGCAATAATGCATGCATTTTCTTCTGAAGAAAGGATTTCGAGGAGAGGAGAGGGAGGAATACAGGGATATTTTCCAGATCTTTTTCTCACACATGCTCTTTCCCTTCCTGCTCCAGGGAAGGATCCTGCCACTGAAATCCCTGCCTACACTGAGTTCCAAAGAAGTTAGGTGCCCCAATTCCATTGCCCGGATGTGTAGCTACATGAACCTGAGACCTGGAGAAGTAACAAGCTCTGTGCGTTGCAAACCCTGCCCTTCTTTCCTCCTCAACAGAAGGGGTTGACAGCAGTCATGAGGGTACTGGTGGCTGACTGGAGAAGCAACTTGCTCAGTGCTAGGACTTTTTCCTTCATCTTTTCTAGTGACTTCAGAAACACTTTTTAAATTGGAGAATGCTTTGGGGTGAGTGGTGTTTAAAACAGCCATAACCAAAATACTACCCCCTTGAGAAACTCATAGTTTACATTCCAGGAAGAACTATTAGGTGCTGAAGGAGCGTGCTGATGCATTAAGAGCGTATGCTCTGAAATTAGAGGACCTAGGCTCCTCTAGTTAGGTTCCCAGCTCTGCCTCTTGCTATATGTGAGAACTTGGGCAAGTCAGGGTTCAGATCCCTGGGCCTCAGTTTCCTCTTATGTAAAATGAGAAGGTTGAACTAGATGATCTCTAAGGCCCTTTCTAGCTTAAACAAGATCCTAGGACTCTCCTTTCTTTTGTAAATCGTGCTATCTCCAGACCCTGTTGCTGCATTTAATTACCAGTCTCTGTGTTTCTGCGCTCTCTCTCTCTCTCTCTCTCTCTCTCTCTCTCTCTCTCTCTCTCTCTCTCTCTCTCTCTCTCTCTCTCTCTCTCTCTCTCTCTCTCTCTCCCATTGTGGCAGAACAATCATTGATATTTGCTAACACATGGATGAAATCTGATGAAACTAATTCACCACAACTGTAAAACTCTGGAAATATCAAGAGTGAGGGATTTCCACTGTGTGGAGGTTGTAAAGCCACTTTTGACCGTGCCCTTGAGGATGACTCTGAGAAGTGTGAAGAGGTTGTGAGCCTGGGTGGTAGAGAGGTGTGCTTGATCCCAAGGGTGATTCAATTGTGAGTTTGCGCATAGAGGACAGAAAAAGTCGGGCCTGGACTTTGAGTCTGTGCCGGGAACAATTTCCTTAACCTTAGGGAAAAGGTTGAAGGACATTTTTGTCTCCACCCCACCCCCACCCGGTGGAGATGAGGCACACACTGTCTCCTGCAGATCTCTTATTTACTACCCAAACACACTGACTTTTAGATGGAAATGTCATCAGTTGTCTTGCCCAGTTCTGCTGCAGATCTATTAATCATAAGCACCAGGATTGCCAAAATGGCGGGGCTCTCTTTGCCTTTCAGTTTATACAGAACAGAATCATTTACATAAAGTCCTTAAGGCAAATAACTGTTGGGGCTCTAATTTATATCTGATCGAAAATTAGCCGTCATTATGCGCTCCATTAGCAGCGTCTTTAATGTGCTTCTAAGCACCATTTGTCAAGCGGCTTGTTAATATCCTTCAAGTCTTTAAAGTTGAGAGCTCATTAAAGAGTGCGCCCTGTTATTGATGTAATTTAGATGAGTTTGGAAGAGCAAGCATGCCATGCCTTGAATGGACAACCGACTGGAGCCAAGGCAAGGGGTGGAAGGGGCCCCTGGTTTTTAGGAAATGATTTTCTTCCAAGCCCCCGGCTTACAGACCTCCTGGCAAGCAAGCAGGTCTCTTGTCCACAAAAAGCTTTGTGCCCTCTCCCCCAACCTCCGGTTTATACCATTAATTAAAAAAAAAAGTGTGTTTTATTTTGACATAGCAGACACTTCTGAACAAAAAGCTAAGCAAACCTTACATTCCCTGAAAAATAGCTTATCACAGCTAACGAAAAGGAGGGACTCGCCCTTTAACTTTGAGACTACCTTATTTACGTGGCCATTCATTTCTCATTGACGCTCTTTAGCGGAAAAGGCCTTACCAACAGTACATCCTGTCTACGTTTCTTTCTACTCTGCCTATATAATGGCCTTGGTCTCCTTTTACCTAGAACACAAAGCATGTGTGTGTTTGGTGTTGGTGCGGGGGAATGGAAAGGAGTTTGACCGGCACCCTTTTTTCTTCAATAACGTTCACTAGTTTTGTGGATTCGATTGCTTCTTCATGACAGCGTCTCTACCTACCACCCCCTGTCCTTTTCCCCACTCCCAACCCCACTCACTGCCCTCTTTCCCACAGGGGACAAGAAGGATGAGAGCAAATAGAAACTCTAGGCACAAAGAAGGAGAGATACTATCTTTGTGAACGTAATTTGACTGAGGTACAGTAAGCCCGATTAATTATGTACATATTATTACATTATCTATCAACCACTCCATCAGAAGAGTATAAAGGCCAATAAATTAAGCCTTTTATTTATCTAAAAATCCATATATTCTGTCATTTTTTTTTCTGGGGAAGATTATGTTAGTATAACACAATAAAGAAAACCATTAGCAGCCCAGAAAATTGCAACTGAGTGCAACAGGAATCCCTCTAGCAGGAATAAATAATGGTTAGGAGCCCACATTTTCATTCCAGCTTTCCTCAACCTGGTGCACCTTTGGCTCTGGATTCAGATCTTCCATCTACCCGAAAGCCTCCAGGTTGGCACCCCCCTGTCCAGAGCTTAACCAAATCGACCAGGCTTTTCCCCTCCCCCTTCTGAACCTTACATTATTAAAAAAAAATCTACGATCTTTGAACCCCACTTCCATCTCTCCTCTTAATTCATTTCCCCTCCTAACGCCTCTTGGGGACACAGAGATTAATGCAAGGTAATGAAATACATTAGGCGTTTTATTCTTCCCACTAAATTTTCAGGACTCGGTCGCTCCTGTGCAAGCTTGGGTGGGAGGGTTTCTCTGTTTCATTAGATTACGGCAAAATAACACGTGGGGAGGGGAGGGGCGGCAGCGAGGACGGAATCTACTATCTCTCAGTACTGCACGTAACTGAGGGTCAAGTCCCAAATAGCGTAAGCACCTTTCCCCCCGCAAAGGCCCTTCTGGAGAGTTCCAGAGGAACACCCCCACCCCTCACTCCCCCTAAACACATGGACATTATTTGTACCAGCAGTTTTATTTTTCAACTGCGCACCTTTAAAGGATTTCATTACCTCCACGAGGAGAAAGAGAAGGAAAAAAGAAAGATATAATAAGATCAATTTAAGGACATATTGAGGTCATATAACAGCACAAATATTCTCAAGTGCTCTGTATAATGTGCAGTGGGGATTTTGGGCAGTTTTATTGTGTGGTTGGCTCCTCATCTCCGTTGTTTTTTACAGGATTCCTCCAGGCTAAAGTAATAAAGCGAGTAATTAGAATGCTAAAGACAGATGTAAATAACAGGAATGAGACAGTGGTGACAGATGAGTGGCTGGGTCAGGAAAGAGCCCAGTTGGTAGACATGACACCACTCTCTCTCCGATCTCTCTGCGTCTCTCTTTCTTCCTCCCTTCCCCCATCTCTCCTCCCTGCGCCCCCCTACCCCCTACCCTTCTCTCCCTCTGTGTGCCAGTGGCCTTAGGCAACCAACTGGGGACAGACCGGGCAAAATTACACTAGGGAGGCGGACACTAAAAATGGTTGGCTACAGCGGCGGAGGCCTCGGGGAGGAGCGAGAGGGAGAGGAGAAGCCAGCGGCCCCCATACGCCAGGATCTGCCTGTCTGCCACGCCTGCTCGGCCTCATTGTTCCTGGGCCAGCATCCCATCGCCTGCCCTCTCCGTGATCTTTCTTCTACTCCTCAGGGACAATTGCCTGGACCAGAGAAGAGAGCTTCCCGACTTCGCCCACTGACTGCCCTCAGGCCTAAGTCGGGCTGGCAGCCAACTCATTCCTCCTCCATCCTCCCCTTTCCTCTGGGCCCGGGCGGGGGTGGGGTAGGCGTCCACTGAGGTCTCTTGCTGATGGGGGAAGGTATTTTCAATCTGTTGGGGCACGAGTTTGGCATTTGTAATGCCATCAGGATACTGCCTCCTCTTCTCCAGGAAACTTCCTCACTGCTCCCCTGGGAATTTTTCCTTCCTAGAATTCCTTTTCGCACTGTTTCCCTAGACAGGAAGGAAGCTTCTGGAGGGCAGGCAGAGACCACATCTTACCTAAACTTGGTATCTACTTCTCTACACTTCTCTGCCTACAGTAAGCTTTAATAAAGACTTGATGAATAAATGAAATAAAATGTTATTTGCTTACATGTTTTCTTCCAACTAACAAGCCGGGTCCGTTTACCTCCAGTGCCTTGGAAAAAGTAGGAGTTCACTGATATTTGCTGAATGGTTTTGCTTCTTTGTATCCCCAGCACTTAGCACAGAGCCCGACACATAGTAAGCACTCAGTAAATGCTTGTTGACTGAATACGGAGACAGCCATTATCTGCATTGGCTCTGACTGCCTTTTCGCTTCTCTTTCCCCTTCTCTCTTCACTTTGCTAAACTGAAAGTAGAGACAGGCATTAAAGTGGTACCACCCAGGTCCAAGGAAAATCCAGTACTTCCAGTCTTCCCCAACAGCTGATCTCCAAGAGAGGAAGACACTCCAGTGCAGCCCGAACCGGCAGTGATCAGTTGACGTAGAATCTGGGACTCTTGTCTCCAGCAGATTTCATCTGCTCCACATTCCTTTCTTTCCCACAGGTTACTAGAGTGGGT
Source organism: Phascolarctos cinereus (assembly GCF_003287225.1). Classification (NCBI taxonomy): domain Eukaryota; kingdom Metazoa; phylum Chordata; class Mammalia; order Diprotodontia; family Phascolarctidae; genus Phascolarctos; species Phascolarctos cinereus. Next base: position 110,842,441 of record NW_027556402.1, on the reverse strand, counting down.
AAAAAGCTGCTTTCCTGATAAGTTCAGCCTCAGAACGGCCCTTTCTGACAGCCTTATGGCAGGGGGGCTACAGAATTTGAGCACCTTTCCCAAAACAAAATGTAGCCACACAGCATCCACTGGTTCCCAATGACATTTTCTCTTTCAGCTTTGTTCAACCAATACTCAACTTTACATCTTATTGTCCTCACATGGGAGAGTGGACCCATTCTCTGGTAGAGTGGATAGAAGAGTGCCCTTGCATGCATAAAGACCTGGGTTCAAATCCTATTTCTGATACCTGCTGTCTGTGTGGCTGCTGGCAAGTCATTAAACCTCTCAGTGTCCTCAGGCCAACTCTCTAAGACTATATATTACAGAAGAATTGCAGAACTGCACAGGTGTAAGGAGTTTTTATAATGGAAATTTTCCATATTGATGATATCAAAGGTCCAGGCCCTTCTATTTCTCCTTCTCCAACCAAAATGTGTACCTCACATTTGCGTTAACCAAGGCTTTGAGGGACTAAATGGCTATTTAGTGTGGAAGGCAAAATTAGAACCCAGGACTTTCCTGACCCCATCTATACTAAATCATATTTAATTGCCTCTCTAGAAGTATGAACCCTATCAATTTGGAGGTTAAGTTTAGTTCTCCTCCCAATCATCCAGATTGTTTAGCCATAATCTGGTGGTGTTATTTGGGTATATGTGAGTTTTTTAATAGGCACGAGCTAATTAATAATTCACTTTGACATTAGGGAAAAAGAAGAGTCCTCAGGCCTTTCTCCAGTTTGCTAATGAACAAGATCCTGTTGTCATCGAAGCTCCCAAAGTAAGTTCAGACCCATAAAATATGAGGGCCTTTCAATGCGGCTCACTTAGCTTAGCATTCTCTTAGTCCACTATACTCAGGCTTCCAGTTCCCTGGCTCCCCATTAGAATTGCTTAAGTGTCCGGGGAGGCTCAGTTCACTCTTGAGGCATTCTAAGGCAATGGGGATTTCCAGGTATATGGCCTACAGGGGTTATTAGGACTGGGCAAGAATCCCAACACATTTGCCTTTTCCATTTCTGAATAAAGCCTTTATTGAATGCATTTTTTCCTAAGGAAAAAAAATAAATAAAGTTACCTTCTTGGCTTCTTTAGAAATGTTTCTTATGGAGTAGAACCAGGACAGGTAGTAGCTCTGAGCCTTAGTGACAGTGAAACTGGGTCCTTATTCCATCTCACTGAAGCTCGACTGAAAATTATGTTATGCACTTTTGGAAAATATAAATTGGGAGCCAAACTTGAACTTTTGGTATTGTGGGTATTTTGCTGAGATAATGCTGAGTGTCTCTACCACAATCCTCTCTATCTTTTATCTCTTACCTTGGGAGCCCTAATCAAATCAACATTACCATTGTTTCTGGAAAAGTGCAATCCAGACCCTCTCTGGCTGAAGGTGGGTGTCATGTTTCATTTTGTATTGATCAGAATTTTAGTCTTTAAAAATTACTTTTCTCTATAATGTTGTTGTTATTGTATAAATTGTTCTCTTAGTTCTGTTCACTTCACTCCACATAGGAAAATAGAGGTCTTCCCAACTTCTTTTTTTAAAAAAATGTTTATTTAGGTATTGAATTATGTTAGTGGCTGCTTATTAAACATTGAGGCAGAAACCTTGAATATGGGTAAGGGGCAGTAACATGGTGAGTCAGAGGACCTCAATTTAAATCCCACTCTGTTACTTAGGAGGTATGTGACCTTAGGCAAATCACTTCATTTTTCTTTGCCTTGGTTTCCTTGTTTGTAAAATAAAGAGGTTGGATTTGATGAACTCAGTTCCTTTTAGCCGAAAATCTGTAATCCAATGATTTGATAGAGAAGAATGAACTTCTGAAATAGCCAATTTAATGCCTTCCACTGGTTATGTCCCGCATCTCAAACTCAGCATATAAAAAGAGAACTCATTATCTTTCCCTCTAAGTTTACACTTCCTTCTGATTTTCCTATTTCTTTCTAGGATACCTCAATTTTTTTTTTTATTTATCCTTGCTCAAAACCTAGGAGTCATTACCAGTTCTCACTTTTCCCTCTCACCCATTCTTCTCACAGCATTCTCTCCTGTTGTCCCCTCCCCCAATATCCAATTAGTTGCTACATATTCTCAATTCCAGAAAAACTTGGGAGGGTTTGTATAAATTGATGCAAATTGAAGAAAGTAACATAATAGACACAATAATTACACTATTATAAGGGAAAACAAAGCTAAAAGGTGGCTAAGCTCAGATTAGTTGAAGTCAACAATCTTGATTCTGGAAAACAAATGATGGGACACTTTCCTCTCCTCCACAGAAAGGTAGCAAACTATAGGCCAAGGATGTTGCATAATCTTCCAGATGTGGTTGCTTTCTAGCTCAGTTTTATCCAATTGTTTTTCCTCCCTTCCTCCCTTCTCCCTTTCTTCCTTCCCTTCCTTCCTCACTTCCTCCTTCCCTCCTTCCTTCTTTCCTTTCCCTTCCTTCCTTCCTTCCTCCCTCCCTTCCTCCCTTCCTTCCTCCCTTCCTCCTTTCCTTCCTCCCTCCCTCCTTTCTTCCTTCCTTCTTCTTCCTTCCTTCCTTCCTTCTTCCTTTCCTTCCTTTCCTTCCTTCCTTCCTTCCTTCCTTCCTCCCTTTCCTTCCTTCCTTCCTCCTCCCTCCTTCCTTCCTTCCTTCCTTCCTTTCCCAAGTAAAGGGAGGATTCAGTTTGGTGGGGTGGTAATACTGGGAAATGACTATGATATTAAAAATAAAACTTCCTTAGGGCAGGAATTGTTTCATTTCTGCTTTGTATCCCTGTGCCCAATGTTTGTAGCCTAATAAATTCTTGTTGATTTATTAAAACCAAGAAAATGAACTCACAAACAAGAGGTACCAATAAAGAATGCAAAGGTATAACTTGAGGTATGAAGTATAGTAACTTAATGTGTCACATAATTATTTCTTAGAGAAAGGAATGTTACTCATAGTTTTGACTCAGGATTTTACAATAGCCATGGCTTACACCAATATGTAAGAAATAACTCCACCACATACTTCTTGAATTCGTATAATTGCTTTCAAGAAGCTTACATTCAAATGTCGAGGGGAGGAATGACATCATTAGTAGAATGATGGCCAGGGAAGGATATTTTCTTGAAAAATCAGAGAGATGGTGAGTGGAACCATAGGGCAAGTGACTGACATGTCTTTTCCAGAAACAATAATAATGTTGATTTGATTACAATTCCCAAAGTAAGAGATGAAAGATAGAAAATACTGTGGCAGAGACACTCAGCATTATCTCAGCAAAGTACCCATGATACCAAAGGTTCAAGTGTGGCTTCCAGTTTATAATTTCCAAAAGTGAATAACAGCATTTTCATTTGAGCTTTATGAGATGGAATAACAAATAAACCCAGAAAGGGACCCAGTTTCATATGGTTTCCAACAAAGCATCACTGGGGAAGATCACATTTAGCCTTTTTGAGGTTGGTAAAACTTCTTTTTTGGTCATCTTTGGACATTTTCAAGAGCTAACAGTCACAGGACATTTTCCTTTTAAGACTAATCTTATGTGGAGGGAAACAATTTTGCAGGAAAAAAATTCATTTTGATGGTCTGTGAACAAGAAAAGGCCATACAGGTGAATAACAAGGCCTCTTTAGAAGTTCACTCATATAACTTTAAGCAGAAATACTTGAAGCAGCTGCATTTCTAGCTGCCCTCATTCTGTCGCAATGGGTTCCACTGAAGTATAGCTTACTGCTATTTGTTTTTTGTTTGTTTTGCTTTTCCTTGTTAGGAAGTGGAAGTTATAAGGGATATTAAACATGAACTTCATGTGAAGTCTAGGCTTAGATTTGAAGAAACAGCTGTTTTCTTTTTGGCATAAATCATCATCATTCCCATTCCTTAATGCAAACAATAAAAAGAGATATTTGTAGTATAATTCCTGGCATGTAGTAGGTATTTAATAAATACTTCTTTTCTTCCTCCCTTTCTTTTCTGTTGTGCAACTCTCTAAGAACATTTACCAAGTCATAGAAGGGTTGTATTCTGTGTCAGCTAGGGAAGCTAGATGGTGCAGTGGTTAGAGCACTGGCCCTGGAGTCAAGAGGATCTGAGTTCAAATCTGGCCTTAGAATCTGGCCTTAGACACTTACTAGCTGTGTGACTCTGGGCAAGTCACTTAATCTTGTTTGCCTCAGTTTCTTCAACAGTAAAATGTGCTGGAAAAGTAAATGGCAAACCACTTCAATATCTTTGCCAAGAAAACCTCAAATGGGGTCATGAAGAATTGGACACAACTGAATAACAATGATCTGGGTCAGTAGAGTTGTGCTAATTGATCCTTGATGTATGAATTGAGCCTTAGATTTTAATGGCAATAAAGACACTGCCACATTAAAATGGAAAAGAGTTGAAAAAGCAATGTAGTGTAGTAGAAAGAGGACCAGTCTTGACAAGAGCAGAGTTCAAATTTGCTATCTGTGTGACTGTGGCCAAGTCATTTAATCTCTGTAGGCTTCAGTTCCCTTATTGATATAATAAAGGATTTATACTAGATGATCTTTAACGTTCTTTCATGAGTCCTATCATTTTTATGCCCAAGACAGAGGGTCCCGGGCACAGGGATGCATGGGAGCCAGCTTAAACCAGCTCAGGAGAACCAACTATTAAATTTCAGTGAGAGCATTTAAACCTCAAAAATTGGTAAATATGACAAACCAGGGTTTGATTTATTGTTTTGTTGATTGTCTAGCCTTAAGAAAGTGATGGAGAAAATGGTAATAATTAAAATTAAACTTAAAAGTGTCCTGTGCACATTTTATTTTTGAGAGCCCATTGTTAAACATTTACCAACACACTGTTCGTTTGTCATGTGATGAGAGTGAGGGATGACTGAGACTGCTTGTGTACTCCTGTGGTATCCTCATGATGTCAAGAGAAAGTAAAGAAGATCCCCAGGGTATTGGACCCCTTGTGGCAAACTTATGGGAACCCATGGACAAGAAGGCACACGTGGCCACGGTTGGGTTACAATCTACATGGTGATAGGGAATGTCCACATTGATGAGATCCCAGCTCCATTTGAGTGTCTATAGCTAACATTTTTATAGTGCTTACTATGTGCCAGGCACTGTGCTTTACAAATGTTGAGACTATTCAGTGAAGAAAGACAGATACAGTATTTTGAGACCTGCTTGTCTCAATTAGATATTTTCAAATTAAAATAAGTGTTTGTAATATTATAAATTCCCCATTTCAACATTTTACTGTTACCATGACTTAATTATAATGAACATTCAATATTAATTAAATTGGACATCTTTTTCTGACCTTAAAATTCTAAATTGGTTATATGCAATGAAAGTTTCTTGGATCCAGATCTCTGTAGCTAGATGGAAATGCATTTTAAATTGCTCCTGCAGATATCAAGCACCTATATCCATTACAATTTCATGGATGTTTATTCTAAAAGTTTTATTTGATGTCACAGTTTTTTTTTCATTTCCCCCCCTGCATTGTAGCTATTCCTGGATAGAATTTTTAGAGTAATATTGTTTTTCAACTTTGAATTCTTGATTTATTCATGAAAAATCTTTTTTCTGTAAGAATTTTTTTTGAGGAGGTAGGAAACTCTAAAATACATTTCAGAAAAATTCCCATAAACTTGTTAAAGTTAAAAAAGGCACATGAGTAATTCAAGAACTTGGATAAGTCATTTATCAGGTTCAATTTTATAAAAATTCATTAAGCACCTACAATGTGCAAAGTGCTGGATATACAAAAAAGAAAAGTGAAATAGTATCCTTCACAAGGAGCCTTCCTTCTTTTGAGAGGTAGCATTTTATAGTTGATGAAGTGCTAGACTTGAAGTAAGGAAGTTTGTCATTTTTCAGTCATGTTTGACTCCTTGTGACCCCATCTGTTGTTTTCTTGGGAAAGAAACTGGAGTAGTTTACTATTTTTTTCCTCCAGCTCATCTTACAGATGAGGAAACTGAGGCAAACAGGGTTAAGTGACTTGCCCAGGGTCACACAGCTAGAAAGTGTCTGAGGCCAGATTTGAACTCAGGAAGATGAGTCTTTTTGATACCAAGCTCGTTGCTCTATCTACAGCTCATGGGTTCAAATCCCTTCATTAATTCTTCAAGTAACTTAGTTTCTTTAAGCATTAGTTTTCTCATCTGTGAAACAGGAACAATGATAACCATGACACCCACCTCACAGATATGTTGGGAGTTTCAGATGAGAAAATGGAAGCCAGTCAGTCAACAAGCACTTATTAAGCACCTTCTGTATGCCAGGTGCTCTGCTACGGACTGTGGAAATAAAGAAAGGCATAAGACAGGTCTTGTTCCCAAGGAGCTCATGGTCCATTGGCAGAGATAATGTGCAAACAACTATGTATAAACAAGCTATAGAGAAAATAAGTTGGAAGTATGCAACAGAGAAGGCACTGACATTAAAGGCAATCAGGAAAGGCTTCTTGTAGAAAGCGGCATTTTAGATGGGTCCTGAAGGAAGCTGGGGAATCCAGGAGGCAGAGATGAGGAGGAAGAGCATTCCAAGCATGAGGGACAGCCAGTGCAAATGCCTGGATTCTAGAGATGGTGTATTTCATTAGAAGAACAGCAAGAAAGCCAGAGTCAGAGTCACTTGGCCATAGAGCACTTGTGGATGAGTAAGGTAGAAAAAGACTGGAAAGCTAGGGCGCCTAGCTTGTAAAGAACTTTGAATAGAGAGGGGTTTCTAATTGATCCTAGATTTATGTCAACCACCCTATAGACCTTCAAGTGCCTTATAAATGCTGGTTATTGTTACTGGAGGCATACAGCATATGCACAGACAAGTAAACACAAGATAATTTGAGCAAAGAGGGAGCACTAACAGCTGAAGTGATCAGGGAAGGCTCCCAAGATGAGGTACCACAAGCCAAGCCTTGGAAAAAGCAAGAGGGGAATGTGTAAAAGGGGACTAATACGAACTAAGTCTGGAAAGGCAGGAGCCAGATGGTGGTGGGCTCTAAATGACAAGCTGAGGGTTTCCACTTAGGTGTAAATTTATGTGTACCACATATCCTGATGATGCTTGCTAAATAAGGCCTTAGTCTACTTAATTATTTCTGAAACATTTTAGGTTAAAATGCATTTAGGTTAAATCTTGCACTCAGGTTTAACTCTGTGTAATGTGACTGTGTCCAGTTTTAGTCTCTCTCCAACCTCTCCACCTCCAATGTCCCAAAATGTCTTTTAGGGATAAACCATGAGTTTCCTTTTTTAAAATGTGAGGGGCAGGATTGGGTTGTGGATAGAGAATTGGGTTCAGAGTCTGAAAGGCCTGAGTTCAAGTCCATCTCTGACCCAGCCTAGCTTCATGACCTGGGACAAATCACATATTCACTCAGTGTCCCAGGCAAGTCTCTAAGACAAAGAAGCTGCATGAAGAGAAGGAGTTTCCTCTTCCTAGATTTCCATATACCAATGAAATCATATGTTTAGTCCCTATTCTTTTAAGCGTGGAATATGAAGTAGTCATATTCTCTCCTAGCAGTGATTCTTGTGAGAATTGGATAGGGGAGACTGTTTCCTGCTAATGGAGTTTTGGAGGACTGGAGAAGAGTTCTCTGAAAGTGAATGCCACAGAATCATCCCCTCTTCTGCCCAATGCCTTCACCTCCCGGCTGTTGTGTGCATTCTCCTTATCTGTTCCAATGTCTGGAAGAGATTAATCTCCTTCGTTTATTTGGCAGTACATTCAGGGGAGGAAATGAAGAGCATGCAGCAGTTATGTCTGTAACCTGATCTGAGAATGTTGGGACACATCAGCTGTGACAAGACCATGCCACAGATTTCTTTATTTTATTGAGCTGAGATTCTGAGACAAGAATCTTACCTGATTGTTTGGGATCTCCTCCTAGGAATGAATGAGAATGACAAGGCAAACGACAAAAGGCAAATGAGGAGACCTTGGAGTGCTTATTTACATGGAACTCCCTAGTTCCCCTTCTCCCCTCTGGCTTTTCTGAAACGAGCAATTTATTCTCAACAGTTTTAAATTTAAAATCAATACCACTAATAAAAGGGTTTTATACTTTTCATCTTTATGTATGGACATGTATTGGAAGAGAATCTAAATGAGTCCAAGCATCAGAGAAGAGACTATGAATTTAAAACCAAACCAAACCAAACCCAAGGAAGTCTATGAAAAGTAAATATTCTTGTTGATCTTCCATCACAATGGCACATGCAGATGGACACATACCTTATTGATTCCTCAGTCATTAACTAAATCTTAAGTTGTGAAATTAGTTCTGGGAGAATAAAGTAAATGGATTTCAAGTAAATTTGAAAAAAAATCAGCTGGTAGGTAGAAAAAAAGGAAGGCCATTACATGCTTTCCTTGTGAGCAATGAGGGGATTTGGTGCCTGGTGGTTTCGGTAGGTGGGCTGGAATGACACACTTGAATGGGATCTCTGAGCTTATCCACAAGGCCATTGACTGCACTGAGACACTTAGAGGCAAGAGATGAAATATATCCTCAAATCAACTTTTAAAGACATTTTCTGGCAGTGGAACAGAAACCTTTGGTAAGGTATGGATGGAGAAGAATTCACTTGGGGTTCTTTTGCTAGGGGATTGAAGGTACTATTTCCTAGCTTCCAATTTCCCCTGATTACTCTGGTTAACAAGATGCTAAACTCAATTGTTTTACGTTGCTGAATGACTGAGTACTATCAGTGCCTACTAACTTTCAGCATCCTGGGAAAAAGCTCTTTTTGCCCCCATCATTGTTATGGTCCTGGAATAATACCTTTTGATTATTTAAAAAAATTATTTTTAATCAATAAAACATTTATTACTACTACTTTATGTCAGATACAGTCCTAAGCATTGCGGATACAAAGAAAAAAAAGTAAAACACCGCCTGCCTTCAAGCAACTTACATTCTACCAGGCGAAAATTGACATCCCACAGCTGGCAATCAGTCATTCAGGAAGCATTCATTAGACACCTACTATATGCCAGCATAACCCTGGGCACATATGTTGTTCAGTTGTTTTTTCAGTTGTTTCTGACCTTTTGTGATCCCATTTGGTTCTTGACAAAGATACTGGATTGGGTTTCCATTTCGTTCTCCAGTTCATTTTACAGTTGAGGAAACTCAGGCAAACAGGGTGAAGTGACTTGCCCAGGGTCACAAAGGTAGTAAGTGTCTGAGGCCAGATTTGAACTCAGGAAGATAAGTCTTCCTGACTCCAGGGCCTGTGCTCTATCTACCTTGCCACCTACTTGCCCTCGACTGGCACATAGGAAAGCTTCAATTAATATGTTTTGATCAACTGAAGTTATATACCTCTAACAAGAAGTACCATGTGTTTTAAATGGATCTTTCTCTACCCTCAAGAAGACTGTGATCTGCTAATAAGTCTATGACTATAAAAGAAGCTACAGAAGAGAGCTATAACTTCAAGGAAAATCAGAGTAGATGAGCCTACGGAATTTCTAAGTCATTTAGGTGAGAGAAGAGGAACTGGGGGTAAATTACATTAACCCTGATCTGAAAAGAGTCCCTACCAAAGTCCCCTTCCAGCCTCTGTTTGAAGATGGCTGTTGATGAGGAATCCACTACTTCCCAAGGCAACCCATTATACTTTTGAATAGCCCTAATTATGGGGAAGTTTTCCAGGAAGATAAATCTAAATTTGCCTCCATAATTTCCATAATTTCCTTTTGGTTTTACCCTTTGGGGTAAAATCTAATCTTGCTTCCACATTACAGTCCTTCAAATACTTAAAGACAGCCATCATACCCGGCCTGGTTCTTCTCTTCTCCAGGCTAAATAGCTTCAGTTCTTTCAATCATTCCTAATGTCACATGGTCTCAAGTACATTTGCCATAATGCTTGTCCTCTCCTCAATCGCTTCTGGGTTATTATTGCCCTTTGTAAACTGTAGTACCCAAAATTGAACATAATACTCCAAATATGATCAGACTAGGTTATAGAGTATAATGGGACTATCACCTCCATACTCCTGTAACAACAAATTCATTGTGAACAGGTGAATAAGAGCTATAGAGAATGGAAAAGCAGAATACTGTCATTTCAAGTGCCTGGTGCCAGAAATTCACATAGCTAGTGTCTAGGACCTTTTGATAGGAAATTCTTAAAAGAAAAGTGTAGAAATCTTCACATTTTTGTATCACAAATATTCTGTATGATTCCAAAAATCAGCAGGTGAACTAACCTATGTCATACTGTCACATCTAGGTGAAATAAGAATAAGGCATTTGGTACACACGTCAGTCCTGACCTTTTCTAGAACGACTTGGTGTGTCTTGGAATCTAAATTCAGGCATTTGGACTGAAGAGGTCAGAGAAATGTTGTACTCAGTTACACTGTGTGTTTAAACAATCCTTCAGAGACATTGATTCATGGAAATCAAATATTTTCCTTGAGTAATAATGTCCCCCCCCCAAACATAGTTATTCATCTATGGAGTGTTTGATGAAAAACTATTGGTATTCTGTAAAAAATTATTAGGATTATGCTTCTCCCATCTGGAACAAAAACTGGATCTGAGAGATCAGCTTTATGGCTATTATCAAGAAATTTGGCATCTCATCAGAGCAATTTATGTAGAGCCCATCTAAGGTCAGTAGGTTATATGATCTTTACATGGTGAAGTCAGGATGGAGGTATGTCTTTATTTTGGTGAGAACTTTGATTAAGAGAAAAACAATTCATTTGAATGGCACATATAAATAAAAATAAATTTGTTTTCCCAGAAAAATATAAAATTTGCTTTTACAATTAAGTATAAATAAAATACATGATGTAACTTGCCTTTCTCCCTCATTAAGTTACATGTTATGGCCAGTTTAGAGAAAGAGAAGAGGTGGGGAGGACAGATGAGAAAGGAAGAGGAGAAAATGGAGAAAGAAAAAGAGGTAGGGAAAGCCAAACAATTAAGAGGTAGAGAGACAGATAGAAAAGGCAGGGGAGAGATAGAAAAGGAGGAAAACAAAAGGGAAGAGAAATATATAGGGAAAGTGATATACTGGGAGTGAAAGTGAGAAACATTGAAAGAGAAAGAGATAAAGATATAGGCAGAGAAAGATAGAGATAGACAGGACAAGTAGAAAGAGTAAGAAAAGTCAGTTCTGATGTGTTATCAAGGAAATAGGTAAATGGCACATCTTGGTTTACTTTTTAGTTGGGCTATGAGCAGGAGAACAGGTTTGCCTCTTTTAATTATGCTTTGCTTTATTGGGCTTTGCAGATATTGTGGTTTTTTGTTTTTTGTTTTTTGTTTTTTTTACAAATAGAAGACTTATGGGAACTCTGTGTCAAGCAAGTCTGGTGGTGCCATTTTTCCAACAGCATGTGCTCACATCATGTCTCTGTGTCACATTTTGGTAATTCTTTCAATATTTGAAACTTTTTCATTGTTCGTACATCTTTTTTTTTTCTTTTAGCCAAAGACAAGGTATGTTAGCACATCCGTCATGTTGGCTGGACTCTTAAGGAGTCTGAACATTAGCGAGCTATTGGCTAGATTGTAAGAATCTGAACCATTTGTACATCTTTTGTGGTGATCTCTGGTCAGTAATCTTTAATGTTACTATTGTAATCTTTTTGGAGCACCATGAGTTATACCCATATAAGACGGTGAACTTAATTGATAAAAGCTGTATGTGTTCTGACTGCCCCCCAAACTGGCCATTTTCCATCTCTCTCCCTCTCCCCAGGCCTCCCTATTCTCTGAAATGCAACAATGCAAATTGAAATTAGGCCAATTAATCACCCTACAATGGCCTCTAAGTATTCAAGTGAAAGGAAGAGTCAATCCATGTGGCGAACTTCATTGTTGTCTTATTTTAAAAAATTACCACAGCCTCCGCCCCAGCCTTCGATCAGTTAGCAACAATCAACATTGAGGCAAGACTCTCCACCAGCAAAAAGATTACAATTCTTTGAAGGCTCAGATGATGATTAACTTTTTTTTTTAGTAAAAAAGTTTTTTTTAATTAAGACATTTGACAAATTTTTAGACATAATACTGTTGCACACAGACTATGGTGTGGTATAAACATAACTTTATATGCACTGGGAAACAAAAAAATTCCTATGACTTGCTTTTATTGTGATATTTGCTTTATCGGGGTAGTCTGGAGCTAAAGCCCTTAATAACTCCAAGGTATGCCTGTATACTGAAGCTGGTCCAGAAAGCTGATTGTTAAATTTTCAGTGTGAGCATTTATACCTTGGAAATGGACAAGTGCCTGAAGTCGAAGCTTGTATCGTTTTGTTAATTGCCTAGATTTAAGAAAGGATGGAGAAAATATTTATAATGCATATGAAACTTGAAAAGCCATTGTGCTTTTTCAGAGAGCTGATGGTTTAACATTTAACAGCACACTCCTGCTCAGAGTGTTGATATTATCACTCTTTCCAGTGTTGTTCAGCTGAGTCATTACTGTTCACATCTCTTTAAATGCTCTATACTTAGGGTATCAGAGGATCTCTGCATTGTCAACCAGACTGAACTTAGCTCTAGCCTGTGTGTGGCTGGAGCTGAACAGAGCAGCCTAGGAACAGCAGAGTCAGGAATCAAACAGAAGTTTAATTTCAAAGTGAGGGAAACAGCTTGCAAGGAAGACCTCCTTCCTAAGAAGGGGGCTCACCCACTTATGGCAGGGGTAAGGTTTTTAAGCATGAAAACCACAAACAGCTGGACCACAACACACACATTCTTAGGTCTTGAGTAAACAGTCTCCAAGCTGTCGGGGCTGTTGAGCCTTGTGGTTGTTCAGTGGGGCACAGAACCAGGGTTAGCATCGTTGGGAGCAGCAGTGGAGTACCTGGTTCAGTTTGATTGGCAGTTACAAGCTATACTGTCCATGGGATTTTCTTGGCAGAGACACTGGAATGGTTTGCCATTTCCTTCTCCAGTGGATTAAGGCAAACAGAGATTAAGTGACTTGGCTGGGGTCACCCAGCTAGTAAGTGCAGCCAGACTTGAACTCAGGTCTTCTTGATTGCAGGCTCAGTGCTATGTCCACTGAGCCATCTAGCTGCCTCCTAAGCAATAAGTAGTCAAACTTAAACTTTGTTTTAGTCTATGAAGCTGTGGGGGAGGGGTATAATGAGCCAAATAGTTCAATAAAAGTTGCCTGACTCTTTTTGTTTGGTGGTCAGGATTTCCCAGGACTGAACCTGGTCCTTGAATGCTCCCTTAGGCTTAAGCCTGATCCTCAAATGCTTTAGTCCAGACCAGAGAGTGGGAGAGTATAGCAGCCCAAGATATTTGGCCTAGGATTGGATTTTTATTATTAGAATTATAAATTATGTTCTCAGGATTTAAAAATTTAACTATTACCTTACTATTTGATTTTACTTTTATACCACCTAATTGTGATATGATAGTAATGTTTTTTGAATGGAATGAATTGAATTGTTTCCTGTTGTATCATTCTAATCCCAGAGAGAGAAAACCTCCAAATCCTTCTTATGGTTCCTCCCTGCTTTCTGTGAGAAGCTTACATTTATTTCATATATGTGTATGTACATATATATATATATACACACACATGTACACACATAGATATATACAATTATAATATTTACAATTCTATTTTGCATTTATGATACACATACATATGCATATGAATATAGATATTAAATTATATATATATAATTCAATTGTATTAACAAATATTTGTTAGTGTCTATTATGTGTAAAACTCTATGTTGGGAGTGAGCAGGGTTGGAGAGGTGAGCCAGATAGGACAGAGCCCCTCCTAAAGCTTTGTGTTTAATAGAGAGATAGAATCATAGCTACGATTCAAAATAGCGTGTAAACACAAAAGAAATGAACAAACAAATCAATGTATAAACAGTGACAAACTGACTGGGGAGATCAGAGAAGGCTTCATAGAAGTAGTTTTTGAATTGGGCTTGAAAGAGAATGTGGAAGACCCATGAAGCCAAAGGGAACCATAAGAGGGAAGGCATGGTGGTGGAAGAAGGTGCAGAAAATTTTTTTTTTTAGACAATTGGGGTTAAGTGACCTGCTCAGGGTCACACAGCTAGTAAGTGTTAAGTGTTTGGTCTGAGGCTGGATTTGAACTCAGTTCCTCCTGACTCCAGTGCCAGTGCTCTATCCACTGCACTACCTAGCTGCCTCCATATAGAACCTTTTTTGAGGAGTGGAGGGTGGTAGTATTCTAGATAAACTGGTGGATCTTGGGGATCTTGACAATCTTAGATGATGATGATAGCCAACATTTTAATAGCTCTTTAAGGCTTTCAGAGGACTTGACAAATACAGCATCATTTGGCCATTACGAGCACCCTGTAAAACAGATGCTACTATTATCCCCATTTCATTGATGAAGAAACTGAGGCTAAGAGAAGTTAAGTGACTTTGTCCAGGACCGCAAAGCAATTAAGTGTCTGAGGATGTAAAGTTGGAAAGGACCTCAGAGGTCACCTAGTTCTACCCTCTCACTCTTACTAATGAGGAAGCTATGGCCAAGAAAGAAGTGACTTGACCAAGGTAATACAGGTAGTCAGTAGAGTGCCAAGATCTGAATCCAAATTATTTGACTCTAGATTCAGTGTTCTTTCCCCTATATCATACTGCCTCTGTGACAGGATATCTTCACTTGTGGTTTGAAGACAATTCAGGATCTGTGATTTCAGGCAATAAATTTGGTTAGGAAAAAATTACATCTTTAGTTTCCCTAACTTTTAACTGAAATTTAGCATTTCCTTCATATGAATTAAAACCCCCCATAATTCTGAGCAAGGGTTCATAGACTTCTATAGCATTAGTGAAAGAAACCGATTTTCATAGATTGAATCTGAGACTTTTGTGTGTGTGTGTTTTTTTTTTAAGGCTTAGCAGGAGAATGGCTCTATCATACATTAGGTCAGGGTGAATTGCAATAAATTAACTTTTTCAGAAAGGCTTGAGTGCTGTTTTCACCTTTCTGTTGGATTTACCTTCTTGTTTACTGCTTCAAGAGTTTGGCTGAAAAAGCTTTAGATGAAATATTTCATTGATCATACCAACTGATGGAAAACACAGGTTTCCTATGGAAAGGGCTTCATCTTCATAGGGACTTTGAAGTTGCTGTGGAAGTAAATGCCCTGTTCACTTCTACTGTTAAAAACTTCTAGGTTGAGGGCTACAAAATCTCCATGCCCCCATCATTTATTTCAACCCTGTCTTCCTTTGTTTGGAGATCTTTCTTAAAGAAATCGAGAGATAATTTGAATAACCTAGTCCTGTGTCCCTAGAGGAATTGAAGGGATTGGAAAATAAGCAGGGAAGAAAAGTGAAAGAGTCTCAGTATTGTTACCCAATTTAGCTTCTAACTTGTGTGTTCTTAAATCTGCCATTATCAGGCTAAGTTGCCAACAAGTTACTGATCTGCATTGGTAGAAGAGAGAGCCTCCCAGGAAATCTGCCTACAACAATGAAATCTGATCTCTTTTGGAAACCAGAGAGTTTAGACCCTTCGTTTCACAGATGTGGCAACAGAAGCCCAGAGACTTTAAGAGATTGCCCAAGATCACATAGGTAACATGCAGTAAAGCCAGGATTCAAAATCAGATCCCATAATTATAAGTTCGGGCCTCTTTCCACTCTACCAACCGACAATGAACATTTAGTTTCTTCATGGACTGTTTCTGTGACAGATAATCCACTATTATGCATGGCAGTCCATTACAATTGCCGGGTTGTTTTTTTGTTTGTTTGTTTTTGTATAGCTAATTGCTACAATGTTTTTCCTTTACAGTAATGAATGTCTACAGAGTTTTAAGACTACGGACTATGGTAAGCATCTTTCTTTAGCAGTCACAATCATCCAAATAACTGTGGGCAAGTCACTTGATGTTTTAGTTTCAGCTTCATTGCCCGTGAAATGATGTGTGTGTGTGTGTGTGTGTGTGTGTGTGTGTGTGTGTGTGTGTGTGTGCGCGTGCGCGCGCACTAGATGATCTCTAACACCCTTTCAGCTCAAAATCTGTGATCTTTTGCAGAGGGTCAGGGACTGAACTGGTTCTATAAGGGAAGGTTGGTGCTGTTTGGGTTTTTTTTGTGCCCCGGTGGTCTAGGTGGCCTGATCTCACCACAAAAGCCATCGTGCTCCCCACACTTTAACCCCAGGGTCACTGTTGCCTGAAAGGCTACCGCAGAAGTGCCATTCCTTTACCTTAAGGTTAAATCTACCCGGGAGGAGGGATACATACCAGATATGGCCATTTTAGTGTGAATGAACTTCTGAAGAATCCCTTTTGGCAGATGAGAAACATGGAGACACTTGAGTAACTGCAGTGGGAAGGAAAAGGGGCATTCCCAGAGGTGGCAGAGGAAGGCACAAAACTGGGACGCTGGGGACACCAAAGACAAACTTTGCATACTCCAAAACTTTGTCTGAGGCGGAGGGCATAGAAAGAGGTGATGTTCAGAATCCCAGAGAGCTAAATTCAGCTCTGGAATGGAGAGAGTGGAGCTGAAGGTCCTTGCTAGTATGAAATTTACAAATGTTCTCAAATCACTTCCTGTGTAGCCTTTACTGCCTGAAATATTTTGTTAGCTCTTCAAGAGAAGAGTGTATTGTTTATCATTTTTATTCACCTTACAGTACCTGATACTCTCAAAAAGTGGGCTCTTAGGAAATACTTGTGTGCTGACTGGCTGGCAACAATTCTGAGAAAAATTGGGGGTATTAATCCTGTTGGACCCATGGACCAAGAAATTATATTTAAGGTATCCCAAATGTCTTAATTGACTTAATACTCTTGGGACATTATGTACACAATTATGTATGTATGTACACACATATACACATACATATGGGCAGCTAAGATATGGCAGTGAATAGAGTCCTGGGCCTGGAGTCAGGAAGACCTTAGTTTAAATCTGGCCTCAGACACTCACTAGCTGTGTGACCCCGGGCAAGTCACTTAACCCTGTTTGCCTCAGTTTCCTCATCTATAAAATGAGCTGGAGAAGGAAATGGCAAATCACTCCAGTATCTTTA